>NW_026914018.1:0-600000 GCF_034315485.1 Pezoporus occidentalis
AGACTTGCTGGCCCTGGAGACGCTCAGTTGTAACAATGGGTAACCAAATATGTGATCATTACTGGGGAATTTTCTGCAATGGGCATCTTTGCATATCCTGTGTTTACTACACAGCAGGGGGCTAAAGAGTGGGAAGCTCTTCATCTCAAAATAGTTAAGGAGGCTTGGCAAACAGTGACCACGTATGTGTTAAAATTCTCTTATACTCAAGCTGTATATGTTATGATTTTTTCTTGCAATTGACAGGGAGAGCCCATACAGTCTCTCTGTGATACTCAGGTACTAGAAGTTGGTAAATATAAGTATGTCCAGGTTTCTATCAACCCTTGGAGACCTCTGTAGATACTGCTGGCCACTTCTTCCAGCACAGGCTGGCCACCTGTGTCGGAATGAGTGTGCATTTTGGTCAGTATAAAAGCCCAAGCCTCATACGATGTGGGGGAGGCAGAGCCTCTGTGAGGACGCCCGCTAAGGTTGAGCCTGCCACCTCGCACTGCAATGATGCTTCTCGGAGCTGGTTTGCTGTTAGTCTCCACAGGGTCCTTGTGCCACGTTCTGTACGTGGGACTGTAGTGGGAGTAATGATGCCTTTAGCAGGGACTCAAAAAAAAAAAAAAAAAAAAAAAAAAAAAAAGAGGGGGGGAGAGAGAGAGTAATGATGTTACATTTAACTTTAACCTGTCTAACCTGTCTAACTGAAGAACTGATAACCTGGGGGAGGGGGTATATTTGTGCCCTCCTGCCTACAGGTCCATGGTGACTGTGCAAAGTTTGTGAAGCCCTGCCATGAGCTGGACAGACGAATGGATAAACCTGATGCCTCAGCTACAGGAGCTGACCGTGATTACCCCAAGCAGAATGAGATGGAGGAAGAGAAAGAACAAATAACTGCAAAACATCACTTGGGGACAACTGAAAAGTAACATCCTGAATATGTGTGCTTGTAAAGTAGCTATATTAGAGGTTGTGATTTTGTGTATAAAACCACCTGTATTTACTAGCTAGTTGCTAATAAGAAACTGCACCTTGTATTGTATAGATTTGTCACTTGTAATAGAGATGTTAAGAGTATGGAAATTTGCAGTAGCTGCTAGAAAATGCTAAGGCAAAAGCTAGAAAAATTTTAATACAATGGTAGTGTTATAAAGCAGGTGATGGAACAAATTAAAGAGAATTCCACTGGTAAGGGGTCCTTCACTGCCATCAGAATTCCACTGGTAAGAAATTTCTTTGGCTAGTCCTGGTCATAAACTTTGCCATCAGCATCTTCAACATGCTGCTGCACCCTGTAATAGTTAACTCTGCTAATGTAAATTTGTGTGTGCCTTGCTGTAGTAGCGACTTGTTACTGGATAAAACAAAAGGGGGAAGATGTGGAGACAGTGTTCTCACAGGAGAATGCATAATTGGTACATAAACTTTGAACAGTCCTGAAAGATACAGCAAGGCCATGAGAGGCCTGAAGAAGCTTAAGCAAAGGAAGATAAGAGGCTGGAATTCACCAAGTTTAATGAGAACTGTGGACTGTTGGCAAGCTGCAAGCAGAGCATACTAGAGTCTACTAATGTCAGCTCTCTGTGTGCTATGCCGTTTCCAAGTCTTGATCCCTTCCATCAGCAAGCACCACAGACAGTGCCAGAGTTCAGGAGAGACTGCCACTGTGACATCTGGTCCAAAGGCAAGTCTTGTCAATTCTTGAATTTCCTTCATGAAGTGAATTCTTGTCGTTTCCTTCACAAAACGGCTGTCACTTTTCCTTTATCTGCATTTGGGAAGACTTGTCTCATGGAGTGTATTCAGCAACCAAGAGGCACAGAGCCTTCCTAACAGCCTCAAGAAACACTGCTTTCCAGACCCAGTGCTGCTCCTTGACATGAATATGTCTCTGGCTCTTCTGAAATCAGGAAGAGGTGGATCCAAACCCTCACCCTTGCAAAACAGACCGAGAAGTGAACCCAAGACCATCAATATGCCAGGAGACTGCTCCATCAACTGGAGTACTACGATAAAAGTGGGTAGCACCCTAAACCACTGCGGGTGGAGAAACCCAGACATGCAAGTGTGGGTGAAATATGCTCCAACAACCTAAGAAAACATCTCTGGAGGTCCAGAGGCTCAGCAGGCTTGGGAGTCCAGGTGGACTTAGGTTCTCCCACAGGACTCATGTGGGCACATGCAGGAGCAGACCCAAGCTCCTGGGCAATGGAAACAAAGTACCTCCAGAGTGTATTTGCGTTCATCATTAGAGGGCAGCCTAAGCAGAGCTGGGGTGCTTGGCAGCACAGTGCTGGACTAATGTCTGCAAACATCACGCTTCAAGCTCGGAAATGTCATTTGAATCTCATCCCCAGCTGTGAATCTCTTCCAGGTCCTGCCCTGCTGCTTCCTCTGCCAGATGCTGACATACTGGTGCATTCCTTATCCTGCACACTTTCTGTGTTCTACAGGAGTTCACTACCGGTATCAGAAGCAAAAATAGAGATAACCAGAAATGATCTGCTACAAGAAGTAGTTTAGCTTTGTAGGTGCAAACCCATGGCAGAAATGAATAAATAAGGGGAATCTTCTGACGGTGCTCTTCTCCTGCGCATGTGCTTGCATCTGCATTTTTATTTGAAGCCTTGTCATCTTCACAGAATATTTCACTATGTTCAAAAGCATAATTTTTAAAGGGCTCTCAAGAGTAAGAAACAACACATGGGCTTTTAGTCCTCTGCTGCACTAAGAATCATTCGCTTGTCAGAAGCCGCACTGCTCTCCGGATCAGCTGGTTCTGCAAACAGAGAAAAACCGTATTGCACGCGCACAGAAAATCCCCGAGTCACCTCTCTATATTCTGATTGATCTTCTCCATGTTCAAGCAGCGAGAAGCTGGGGGCCTTGGATGGGCCTTGCTGTTCAAGAATTTATGCCATCAGGCATAGGTAGCAGGAAATAAAGCTTAGGAATATAATGATCTAACAAAACGTTTATCAAGTGCCACTACTGCTCCTGCCCAAGCGGTGCCTCAACAGACCATGCCGAGGTGGTGCACATCCTCTTTCCGAGCCCTGTTGAGGTCCACGTGGGTATAAGGGACTTACACAAACAGAGCAGTTGTGACCTTACACTGCCACTTACATGCTATCATGAAGGCTGTGCCTGTCACAGGCACTGGCCCAGTACTGTGGCATTTGGTTAATATGGCCTGGTGCGCTTAAGACAAACCTCTGTTTCATCTCTTGATCCTCTGCAGTAGCTCACTTCATCACAGGCATCTAGAGGCCCACAGACACCTGGACTGGCATTCCTCTCACCTAACTATAGGTAACTGCTGCGTATGTTTCTACATCTAAGCTTGACAGCAGGGCTTCCAGGAGAGCTCAAGGGTCTACAGTCATGGACTGAAGCCTGTAGGTTGCGCGGTCCACACAGGCAGTGAAGTCAACAGCGCGGTCTCTTAACAGCCGCATACGGGTGGATGACTATAGTCCTTTGGCTTCAATGTGACACAGTGTTAAGCTTCTATTCGGTAGACTTCTGAAGCCAGGGGAGTTGAACCCTAGCCTCAGAAGTCCACACACCCTATTTCTGGTGGGAGTTAGCTCTCCTACGCTCTTTGAGGCACCAAATCTCCACAGCCTTGGCTGGCCCCAGCTAACTGATGTCATGGTTTATTGGTGAATTAAGGGCTAGGTATGATCTCAGTTGGATGCCAGAAGCAGTACAGGCACACACGTTGCCTTCCTTACCGTAAACACCAAGGAAGCCAACTCTAGCATGAAGCCCTGAAGCCCCTTCCTGCCCTGTGCTCTTTACCAATGGCACTGCAATACTGACAATCAGAAAAGAAGGGCAACAATATGGGCGAGTTCCCTGCTTTTAGCAGGGAGGAGGGCAGAGCCCCGTACAGGGAGCTGAGAGCTGTCCCTCACCTTGTGCTGCTGCCACCACCCTTCCCACCCAGGTGCCAATTTGCTACCACCTTCAGCAGCAACTGAGCATCCTCGTCCTCCTGCTGCACTGCCCAGCTCCCCCAGCCCCACTCTGGGGCCACAGGCTCCCCTAGCAGGGGCCATCGGGGCCACACAGGGCTCGTGGAGGTGCCAGGGGGAGCGCAGACCCTGGGGACGAGGAGCAGCGGGGTGGCCAGGGGCTGTTTTCAGCTCCTTCAGTGACACGTGGCCGCGGGCCAAGGGCAGATCCCAAGCCAGGGTCCCCCCACTCAGGCCACACAGGCGCTTTGCTGAGCATCACCTTTTGTCGCTGCTGCCGGGAGCTACTTCCTCGCCAGCTGGGGTGCCGGAGCGCTGGGATTCAGCCGGTGACCCCCAGTCCTGCCTGGCTGCCGGGTTACTGCATCCATCCTGCGGGGCTGGAGGGGTGGGTGGGGCCGGTGTACTTGGCGAAGGTGGCTGTGGGGTGAGGCTGACCTGTCTTCCAGGGGGCCAGTGATGCCAGGGGCTGAGGGGCAGGGGTCAGCCCTGCGGCTTTCCTGGCCCAACTGCTCTATCGTGTCGAGCTGGGGAGGAGAGAACGCGTTGGCTAAAGCACGGGGCTGAATTCAGCATCCCCAAGCAACCCCCTATACCCATCTCTCCTGGGGAAACTGAGGCATGGCTCCCCCACCCCAGATGCTCAGCATCGCCCTCCCAACCTCAGTCAGCCCCGCCGGATCCCTTCTTTCTTCATCCCTACCTTGCTGGGAAGCAGGGTGGAGGGCTGGAGTGCCTGTGGGGCGCTGGGCTGGAGAAGCTGGAGGTGCAGGCTGCGCTGCAGCGGGTGTGTGAGGGGATGCTGGCCCCCACACTGCCGTGGCAAGGTGGGGTACCTGCATGCAGCCATCCGCTCCCTGCAGGATAGGGTATGGGGACACTCAGCACCCAGCACGCAACTCGGCACATGTGGCTTCAGCGCCACTGAGAGAGAGGTGGGGCAGCACAGTGGGGAGGCTGTGAAACCCCCAGGCCTGGGGCAAGCACAGCTGAGCCTCTGTGGCACATCTCTGCTTCCCTGCCCTGCCCAGGGAGCAGAGCCCTTTACCCCGACTCAGGGAAGGACTCTCCCTTGCTGGGACAGAGCCATCCTGCAGCCCAGGGATGGGGATGGGTCCCATGTCCCCTACCTGTGGGTTTGCTCTGTCTTTAAAAGAGGGTGGGATTGTCCAGCGATGCGAGGGACCAGAGGTGGAAGTGGTGGGATGGGCGGGATAGGCCTGGGGAGGGCAAGAGCCATCAGTGGGTGACAGGCGACAAATGACCCACCCTGGCTCGTGGCAGCACCCCGAACCCCATAGGCTTGTACCTCATGGCATCCCCTGCCGGGGAATTTTAGATTGGATATAAGGAAGAAATTATTTCCTGTTAGGGTGGTGAGGCACTGGAATGGGTTGCCCAGGGAAGTTGTGAATGCTCCATCCCTGGCGGTGTTTCAGGCGAGGTTGGACAGAGCTTTGGGTGAGATGGTTTAGTGAGAGGTGTCTCTGCCTATGGCAGGGGGGTTGGAACTAAATGATCTTAAGTTCCTTTCCAACCCTAACGATTCTATGTCATATTGACACAGGCATCCTCAAAGAGGTGAGCAATCATTTTCCCATTGAAATACAACCCATCTGCAGCAATGACATTCATGTGGAAGAGAAGAACTAATATATCCCTTAGTGGACTGCATTTGTATTTTAAATTTCCACATCAGCCCTCCAGCACCACGACCTGGTGAAAGGTGGCAGCAGCTGGAGCAAGCCTCAGCGTTTTGCTTCGTTGCTACCCACAAATCAAGAGCGGTCTCTTTGTTCAGTCTTTAGTTAGTGAAAATGTTTTAAACAGATTCTTTCAGCTGAGTACTTGCCTTGTTTTTCAAAGATGACACATGCTGGTCGTCAAATGGCTGATTTATAAGATTCTTCATAATTCACTAATAGCTGTATCTCACTGGTTACTTTCTACTGGAAGAGGAAGCAAGAACAGTTTTTATGAATGACCACACTCCTAGTATGTGTGACATTTCTTCGCAAAAAGAAAAGTTTTAATAACTGTTATCATTTTAATCAGAATTGCATGAAGAATGCAATTTAGTTCAGTAAGACCAGCTACTCACCAGTGATTTTTCAGTTGGGTCTACAATTTTTCCTATGAACGGGATGCTTTGAGTACATTGATCAACAATTAACAGCAAAAATGTATGGCTGAATTTAATAACAGGAGAAACAGAATGAGGAAGAAAATCTGTGCCAGTGACTGATACAGCCTCTGTGTCATTCTCATGAATCTTCAGCAGAGCCTTGTGAACAGCCTACAGTGAAATAGAGCAATAATTATTGTACGTGGAGGTCAGGGTGGGAAATGATTCATAGCAGCCCTAAGTTAATTCATCTACTGCCATTCACAAAAATTGCTGGTAGACCAGCAACCAGGAAGAAGGTTATAGGTCGTGGTGGTTCTTTAAGCAATGTTGTCTCAATAAGCAAGTATTTTCACATACAGTGTTCCTCACCACAAGTGTATGCAACACAGACCTTAGTGACTGCATACCTTGTGGAATTAATTGAAAGTAGAATATTCAAGCAAATTCCCAAGGAATGACAATTCAGAGGGAAAGGAAGATGGGCTCCAGAACTGCTCTATGTGTATCCCTAAATAGCACATGCATTACAGTTTTGCCACTAGAAATTCCACTTTGATAACTTTTTTTGTGTTGTTGTTAAATTATTTTTGGTCATTTTTAATCTTTTTGTTTTACTACCCTCAATACATTAGAATTTTGTAAGTGCTGCATTCAAAATGGTTGTAAAAATGTTAGCCTTTCTCTTCACTTTGTCTGTTTCTCCTCACATTATTTTCAGTAAATGGGATGTTTTCTTCAAGTCTGGTCATTTCACATAATTAGCACTCATCAGAGCCTTCAATGGCAGAAGAAGATTTTAAGTCCTTTAAAATTACAGAAGGCACATGTTAGAAAAAGGCCACATTTTCTGCTAGATATGCTGATGCAAGGCATTCCCAGTAGAGATATCCATGGGCACTTATTTTACATACAGAAACTGGACTGTGTTTAGTTTCTGGAACAAATGCTAAGCCCATCCTAGCCTTTGCTTCAGATGGAAGACAGTATCCTTATCTCAGATCTTGGAGAAGTCTGATAGAGTTTAAAGTTTCTTTATCAGCTAAATGTTCAGTTTAGAGTATCAGTTAGCTCTAGCAACAAGTAAAATCTCACAACTTATTTTAAGGCAAGACAATTGGGTATTGAGGAATGCACAGATCATTGTTTCTGCTGATAAACTTACTTTTGAAACCTTCACATCAGGTTTTCCTGTAATTCCAGACAGATCAGCCCAGTCAGAAAACACATTGGTTACACCCAGATTCATTAACATCTTCTTTAAGTCATAGGTGGTGGAAATTGATAGTTTTGGAATATACACTTCTATCCTGCTGTTAATTAAAAAAAATGATGATAGTTATTGCAATGAAAGTTGCCTTGGACTGAAGACTCCCAACTTGCTGGTGGTTCTTCCGTGCAAAAATGTTAGTCTTTACATCTGAAAAAGATGGTAACAAACATAACATTGGAAGATGATAAAGAAGTATGGAAGGAGAAAGACATCAGCTGGGCTTTCTTGTATGATTCTGCAACACGGTCACTTGGTTGGACAGCAAACAGCAATGGTGCCAGCATGTCTAGAAATAAGGTTGCTTTATTTTTTTTCTAGCCTTGAAGGTTTTTCTTTTGGAATTCACGCCCCTCTGAGGCATCTGATTGCTACCTTGCAGTATTACTACTTTTAACACATTGTATTTAAGACAAGGAAATGGAAACACTTCACATCAAGTAGAAAATGTGTGGGGAAAAAAAGATTAAGTTTCCCAGCTCACTGAGCTCTTCCTTCATCACCAGGCAATGCTTATTTTAATTTTTGCTGAAAATATCAAATCATCAAGTCTTTTGGTCTGTCCCTATTACCTATTCCATTGTTTAAATCTCCAATCAAAGCAAAGGCTAGTAACTGTAAAATCTGATCATAGTATTCAGACTTTGGATTCTATCTACCTTGAATCATCAAACCAGAATTCTGTATTTACCATCTTACAAGTGATTTTTTCTATTGAGACACAGTGTCTTTGGTCAGGGCATCTTCCAACTCTTTCATTTTTCCTTCATCAGGCAGGATAAACGATGCTGTAACATCTCCCTTGTAAGGAATCTGCGCCACCTTGCAAGAGAGCTTCCTGTCAGAGTATGCTTTATAAAATCCATCTTGAGTCATCATCTTCACTTCAGCTGAGGTCTTCTCATTCACATGGAAATAATCCTTGTGATTCCCCTTAATACTGAAAGGATTTTCCCAGTAGACTTAAAACCAAAATAGAAAGAATGCAATTGAATGCTTGTTTCAAGGAGGATATAGTAATACGGTGCAGTGATGCACGCAAGATAAACCCATATAGATGAACACATATTTGAAGATTCACACTCATATTTGAAGTATTCCAAATTTATTAAAGATCTTGTTATTTCTTATCTTTGCTGTACTGTGCTGAGTAAAAACTAAATATCCCAGGTTAAATTATGTATAGACTTGTACAACAACTTTTTATGTTGGATAAATTAAAGGAAGTAACTTCATCATATTACCTTATATTTTATTTGAAGAAAATGAAAGCTGATCAGGATCCAGTGAGTGCCTTTCTGGTTTCAGAATATTGTTTGTAAAAGAAATTCCACAGCAGATGTCTGCCTTTTAAAAGATAGCATGGTAAGCTCCTTATATATGCTTTTTCATATGTTCTGTAGCACTAAAGAAAAGCTTACATGCAAGAATAACCTGGACTTTTGGGTTCATAACTGCATTATGTTAAATGGAATAAGGCTTCAAGGGCTTTAATCTTTAAAATGTTTATTTCGTGATGTTTGTTCAACTGAATTTTCTATGATATTTTATTTTGTATTAAACCAGTTCATTCACTGAACAAATACAGAGGGATCACTGCTTGCCATTCTGTAAGTATGTTCTCTTTTTTTTAATGTTGAATAGAAAAAAAATAAAATTGGAAAATAAATAATGGAATAAACTCCACAGTAGTCTGCTTACTTTATAAGTTTCAGCTTTCCTCCTGCTTGCCCTGTAAAAATATACATTCTGTTATCATAGAGAAATGCCTCAGACCAGGGCATCTAAGATTAAGGAATCCAGTTTAACAAAGTAATTGAAATAAAATTTGTTTTACTGAAAGTTTGTCGATTTCCAAATATGTTTTTCTGGGAGGTAAATTCCAGGTATGTCCTGCATGCTGCTACTAACAAATATAATGTGTAAGAGGAAGTTAACTATTGCCAGAGCAATGCATTCACAAGTTCTGTTGTGCTCTAGCAATTCTCTAAAATCCGAAGGTTGCAAATGAGTGAAATTTTATGTGTAGGAGCATAAACATATGGTAAGAAAACATATATGTAGAAGAGGTTTCAAAGCATGAGAAATTTCAATGTTTCTTACAACTTCTAAAAATAATTCAGAAATAATGTGAAGTATTTGTTTTAGTGCAGGTGAAACTGAGGTACTGCTGTAAGTAACATCTATGTAACTTACCTTTGAAATAAATGTAGTTAACAATTACCAGTAGAGTGTTCGGATCAAGATCTGTAAGTATTTGGTTTACATTCACATGGGTTTTGTTCTTTATGTGACCATTGATCTCTTTTTTAGCTTCAGTGGAATCTTGGAAGTTACAAGAAACCATTTCTCCTTTGTACAGTTTTTTCACATCCTTCAGAAATGCTTTTAGTGGCTTCAGGTGTTTGTCCATGAACAGGGTGTTCCCTGTGCTCAGCTGCACCTGGCTGGCAGGGCAGTCCAGAAAGAGGAGGAGATGATGAAAGCCCTTCTGTATCTCCTCCTCCTGGGTGCTGCTGAGGTTAAAGGTCAGCCCTTCCAGTACGTGAGCCCAGCTGGTGGCTCTGTATCCTAGAGCTAGCAGGGCAAAGGCAGTAGAGATGCTGACCGGGGAAAGGAAGATGTTCTTGCCAGGTTTCTGGATGGCTGCTTCCCTATAAAACTTAAAGGGAAAGTCTGTGTTGCTGGGGGCTCTCTGTTGGCAGGACTCAAGAGAATCTCTCTCACAAGGATGCTCTTCCTGACAGTCAGTTACCTTGGGCTCTTCATTGTGGTGGTCGGTCTGGGTCAGGCTGTGGACAGTGATGTGAAGTGTGGATGCCAGCAAGCAGAGCAGGAGGGTGTCCTTCATCATCCTCCACAGCTACTGCATAGAAAAAGGATGAAATGGTATTGGATGCTGGAGGTCAGCTCTGTCAACATCTCATCTTTCATTTGTATCTGCTACTATTTTCAACAACTATCTGATAATCACTGTTACCTCCTGAGCTGCTCCTTTATAATGGAAGTGTTTTTTAAATCCTTGTGCTTTTATCTATAATTCCTATGCATCTCAGCCTACCTGTGTTCTGCTTTCTCCAGCTACAAAAGTCCTTTGTTACTGCAGGAACAAACATATGGTGAAAGAAACGTATTTGTTGTGGTTTAAGCTCAGCTGTAAATCACACAGTCGCTCTCTCACTCCCCCCCTTTCTTTCCCCCCTCCCGGAGGGATGGGGAGGAGAATAATCGAAAGAATGTAACTCCCATGTGTTGAAATAAGAACAGTTTAGTAACTAAGGTATAACATAAACCACTACTGTTACCACCAATAATAATAATAATAAGGGAAACAACAAGGGAAGAGAATACAACCGCTTACCACCTGCTGACTGATAATACCCAGACCAACCCTGGCAGTGAACTAGCCCTTCTGGGTAACCCCCCGTTTACATCCTGGGCATGACATGCTGTGGTACGGAATACCTCTTTGGCTAGTTTGGGTCAGGTGTCCTGTCTCTGATTCCTCACGGCTTCCCCTCCTCCCTGGCAGAACATGAGACTCAGAAAGTCCTTGGTCAGACTAAACATTTGAGCAGTAGTTAAAACACTGGTGTTACCAGCACTGTTCCCAGGCCGAAACCACAGCGCTGCACCAGCTACTAAGAAGGAGAAAAAATGACTGCTACTGCTGAACCCAGGACAGTATTAAAGAAAAATATGAATCCCAGAGAGACAGCAAGTGAAAAGACTTTTTTTTTTTTTTTTTAATTTTCTGTCTCTGTGTAAATTTGTTTTACAGTGAGGCAGCTCATCAGGAGTAAATCTTAATTCTTTTATGTTTATCAGGATTATGATGTTATTAGTAATTGAATGAGGCTTATATGAAATGATAGTGCTATGTCAATGGAAAGCAATATGAGATTGCAGCACTCACAAGCAGTAGTCTTTCTCTCATTCCTGCCTCATTTTAACATATGCAAGTGACATCACAAGACAACTTGTAAAGATTTTCTGCTTCAATACTAGGTTAGATCAGAACATGTTAATTTATTTTAAATGACTGCTCATGTGACAGATGTCTTCCAGATAGATTCATCTCTGTGTGTACACCCCCTATCCTGGTGACATCACAGGTATGGGCTTGGCCCCTCTTTCCAAACTTTGTATCAGCAAGAAAGTCTACTTTCACAAGGCAAGTAAACCAGAGTAGCACTGAGCAATTAGCCTGGATTATGGCACCTTGGCCATTTCTGATAACTGTGACCATTTCTTTCTTTATTGATTTCTCTTTTACTGGGTAGACCATGAACATACTTGAGTGATTTGTACTAAGATGTCTAACCTGTCAGAAAACAGGTAAGAACTATTACACCTTAAAAAATATACTAATGGCTAGAAAATCAACTCCAAATAGCATTCACCTAATGTCCTGTTGAAGCAGAACAGCCTCAAGGAAGACAATTGCATGGATTACCTACTTACTCCCTAGTCAGGGGCAAAGGCACTGAAAGACACTGGTTTAGCAGGGCAGATGAGATGTTTATTGTGATTTCCTCCACCCTGGGTCAGCACTCTGACCACCAAGATTTGGGTGAAAAGGAGCTAGCTTGTCCTTCCGCAGCTTTGCTCTATGAGATCTGAGTAAGTAGAGACTTATGGGGGAGGTTGGCACAACAAAATTGACTTGTGAATCCTGTCTAGACCATGTTGATGTAAATAAAATGGCTTATTCACCTCACTTTCAATTAGCTGGTTGTAAACCTTAGGGAGTATAAGTAATAGATAAAACACAGGTTTGACAGTTAGTAGTAAGAATACTTCACCCTTTTTAATGAAACGGCTTCTAGATGTGAAAGAGCTATTTGGGATAAATCTTCAGATCAGAATTATGCTCTAGAGCTGCAATAATGTATCCCCGGAATTTGCTATTCAGTATTTCTTGACATTAATTCTGCTGTCATTTGAGTGCTTAGAAACGAGATTTTGCCCTTCAAAGTGGATGTGATTCATGACACATGACCTAAATGCCATACAGCTGCATCAAAATCTTAAAGGTAAAGATAACTGGGTACTTACATTACATTCAGAAGGGTCTTGCTCTCTCATGGGTTGTGCTGTTTCTTCCTGCTTTACCCATAGCTGTTTTCCTCTGTTAAACATTACATGGCTTCAAATACCTATTATCAAGAAGGAAAAAGCTGGATGCTGATGAAGCTGGTTTTCTTGGACATCATTATGTGTATGTTCACATCTCTCCACTCTAAAAAGAAAGCAAAGTCCATGGGGCCTAGCTAGTCATGTTATATGCCAAGGTATGCAACTCTTACGCAAATATTTATTGGAAATATCTTGTTTTGTTTTGTTTTGTTTTTTGTACCAATTTGGGATTTTTTTTCTGTACCAAGGGTAGCTACTTTGCTCTATATGCTACCTGAAATAGATAATAATTCATCTGGAGATGAATCTCATCTGGAGATACACAATTTCAGCACAGCACTAAGCTCTGAAGGTCAGAGCAAGGGAGCTGCAGCTTGTGTGTAGCTATGCTACCCAGCCTACTGAACTGCACTTAAGTCTAAACATCTCATCTTTTATTTCTGTGCAGTAGAGACCCCACTGGTCACTATTTAGAAGCCAATGAGTCCTCTTGGTCTCATCAATAAAGAGACTACCTCATTCAATTTTGTAAGAATGGTGCCTTTTAGCTGTAGTCTTGTATTCTTTCAGACGCAGTGTTTTCTCACAAGCTAACAATTCTCTCTATCTCTGTCAAGGACCACCCAATTATCAAGTTCTGTGAGGAGCTTAGTGTAGTATTTAGCAATTGAAAAAGCTGTATAAAATGTGTGCCATCACTGAGTGTCCAAAAATGACACTGAATGAATGCAACTGTTGTAACATACATAAACAGTAAATCAAGGTACAGTCACAAATCTCTCAAAGAATAACAAATAACAGAAGAGAGCAACCCAGTAGCATTAACCAAGGTAGTCTCAAACAACAAGCCTCAGCCTTCTTGTAAAAATGTGTTTCAATTTTCTAGGATTATTCCAAAGGAAGGTAAGTGCTGTGAGCTGGCTGACCAGCATTCGTGGCTGGATGAGCTGTTTCGGTGTGTGGTTTGATCAGCCAGCTGGGAAAATGCCTGCTCAGTCCTTCTATGCCTCTGCTGCACCTTGCAGGACTTGTTACCATCCACTCAGGAAGGCATGGTGTAGTTCCCAGGATCCTGCAGAGCCAAGGAGTTGTGCAAGTAAAGCAGTGTAAAACATGCCTGTGCTCAGTCCCTTTCTGTGTTTCCTTAAAAGGTATTTCTTTATCTACCAGGATCCATGGCCTTGGCCACACATCTAGGTTCCCTGCAGATTGTCTAAAGCCTTAGCACTTTTTTCTTCATAACACAGCTGAACTCTGTGTGCTCTTTTGGGATATAACCAAAGTTTGCAGTTAAGTAGTTTGAGTTTGTGTTTTGTTGTTTGTTTGTTTTTTTCTCTTACTAAAGTACCAGTTGTTGCTGTCTCTTGCAAAGCTTTGTAGGTCAGGTGGAGCTTGATGGAGCAGACTGTTCTATTTTGCCAGCCACAAAACCACTTCGTTTGAATTGCATAAATGTATAAGCTAGAAAGCTTAATTGCACAAATGTGGCTTTTCAGGAAAAAAAAGGATGCTTATAGTTCTCCAAAACAGTTAGGCTGTTGGCTGTTCTGTTCTACTTCTTTATTCATACAGCTGAGTGGTGTTAAGCATTTACACTTCTGTTAAATATTACATGGATCAAAACAGGATCTGAGGATGCAGATAAATGCTGTTATGGCCACGCAGAGCAGGTAGAAGTCTGTGACTGAAGGGACAGCTCGCTTTAATGTTTCTGCTCCTGAACGGGCATAATTGCCATAGACAAACATGGTTTAGGGAGAAGAGGCTATGGCAGTGAGCAGCTGTTCTACCAGATATGTCTTTAGCACTTATACCTCCTTAGCTTATTGCCAGCTAAAACATCTCCTGCGGCAGGTTGTGGCCTGCCTTGGGGCTTTAGTTTCCTGACCATGCAGCTTGGACACCTGCTACAACATGCTAAACCAAGCTAACTTTCTGTTCTATTAAATCTGAGCAAAAGGGGTAATTAACATGCAACTTATTCCCCCCCCCCCCAATGAATTTGGCATCAGTTTAGAAACAGTCACACTCTGATGTTCTGCAGCTCTTTCAGAATCTGCCTCTCTTTACCTCAGCTATCAGTGTTCTCATGAGATGGTGGTCTTAAGAGTTCCATCATCCTATGAGGGAGGTTGGCAGAGGTTCTACAAGCCAACAGCTAGTCCACCACAGGGCCTGCTTCTGGAGACCATAACATGCAAAATATGCCTACACTGCTACTTTGATTCACGCTGTAGTTCATTCCTAAATATGTGACTGCACTCATGCTATTTTACTCTAAGTGTCTCTGGTATGAGCTGCCTAGCTTGAAGAAAATGTTTCAGCTCCAAAACATCAGTAAAGAAAGGATATGAACGCATTTTTCATTCATTAAATCTTCGAAAGTTTCGTGTCCATGTATAGTATTAATTGATTCAGAGAAAAACTAAAATTTATGTATTTTATCGAGTTTCCTGTGTCATGTGGAAAGCAAACTTCTTACACTAGAATGGCTGGAAGCATTTTCTAAATCCATGTTTACGAACCAAAGCCAAATTGTTTTAATAATAATCTGTACTTCTTGCTTTCATTTGGCAGCTGCTTGAAAGAAAAGGTACTTGATATTTGCTGGCCAAGTCCTGTTTCTATGCATAAGCCCTGCTGGAACTTAAACAGTGTAATTTTAAAACTCCAGCTTTGAAAACTCCAGTTATGCTGGTGGAAATTTTGTCCATGGAAAAGTGCTACTGGTCCTAACCAGCTGTTGTTTAATCTTTTTTTTTTTTTTCTGAGTAGTAATGGTTGACTTAAAAAAGACTTTTTAAAATAGCAGCCTAAAATCTTACATTAGGCATACAAACACAGTTTCTGGATGCATTAAAATGTGTCTCTCTGGCTTGCTTCATTTTTCTCATTGGCACATTTGCTAATGAAACAGTTTTGCTTTTACTTCTAATTTAAACACAGCTCATGTGCATGGTTATTCTGACCTTGTGTATTCTGTTTATGCTTTCATGGGAGACAACCATGTTGATTTTTGTAATTTATATTAAAGAAAATTCTAGCCTCACATTTTTACTTTGTTATGGCTGTAAGAATTAAAGAACTGTGAACAGTTACACAGTGGTTATTCAATGAGCCGTGCCTAACAAAGTAATAAGGTTTAATTAGCACTAATCTGACAACTTGCTGCTGGCACACTATCTGTTAGTACAGCTGGCTAGTGATGCATGTATGCATTTGAGATAAAGATCTCTCCTTACAAGTTTTCTTTGCTTTTCAAGTGTTGTGTGGTTGAATTCTTGCAATTTCAAGTTGTCTTCTCATACAAACTTTGCTTCATCCCATCTAATTTAGAAACAGGTCTCAGTTAATAATATTCTTAATTTTGAATTTTGAGAGAGGGTGGTTTTAAGCTAAACACTAGCAATGCCTATACAAAATTCATATTTTATGTGTTTGAACATAGCAGAAGTTCAGATCACCCAAGAAATCACAATCTAGGTGTGGCCAAGATCTAAGCCAGTAACATCTCTAACATGTACCACTGTGTCAGGGTGCAAAATCCTTTAGTACAGTGCACAGCTAGGCTTCTCAAAATATTATTAGGCATGCACAGAGATAGTCACACATTTAAGCTTACAGCATCTTCATTTATACTTTCAAAAAGATACCTTTTATTCACATGTTGATGTTCATAGTAAAAGTGCAAGATAAAAAAATTGCCTTACATGGATTTCCAAACCCACAACTGTAAGCAAAGTTTTCCTTATTTTTTTGTCAGATTCAGTTTGACCTACAGTCACAGTCAATGATGACCCCTGAATAGTGAAAGGACAAGAATTAAACCTATATTCAGCAAACCTGTCTGGTGGCAGCTTCTTGCCTCCCTGTGCTTCCCAGCAAAAGTCAGAAAGGCTTTGTGAACATCCTGCATCCACGCAGTAATGAAGTCTTGTTCAAATTCTGTTCAGCTGTGTTGTCCAGTGGTTTCTTGCAGCAGCCTTATAATCAACCAATATGGAATAGAAATATTAAAAACTTGGGGGTTATAATCAGACAAAACATATTTCTGAAACTGTCCTTCTGTAAAACAGATTTTACTTTTATAGAGAACATAGTAAACAAGTGTGCCAGTGTGTTTTCCTCACAGGTTCTTACCCCTGTGCAACAGAAACTCAGAATAAAAATCTAGGCTGAAAGAAACTTCCAGAGATCACCTAGTCCAGCCATCTGCTCAAAGCATGCTTACTTAGATCAGGTTCCTCAGGGACATGCCTCCAAGGAGGAGGATTTCATGATCTCTGGGCAATCTTTTCCAGTATTTAACCATCACATGGTAAAAATAAGTTCTTAGTTAGAATTTTCTACATTCAAACTTCTCATTGATCTTCTCTTCAGTTTCTGCCAGTTTCAGTGTCATGAATCTCTGTCATTGTCCAGAGATTTCTGTCCTGCCGTTTACAGACAGAGCATTGCTCAAGTAGACCTTGCTTGGCAGTAAATGAAAGAAAACCCTCATGGACCTCCTGCTCTTCTGTCTCTGTCAGGTGAGGTCTTTGTGTATCCAGTTCCACATCAATGTTTTGCTCCCCCAGGAGAGCATTGCAAAGACACTAGAAAGGCTCAAAGGAGAGAATAAAATGTCCTTGTCCCCTTCCTCTGCCATGACCTGCTTGTAAAACCTAAATGTGACGTCAACACTGCTGGTGGCTACCTTAAGATGAGCCAGATTTCAATTACATTGCTGCTTTCCAGGAGATGTTTAGGTAATTTCCACCTGTCAACCTGTACTATTTATGGGAGTGGCCAGTTAGTAGGTGGGAGTGAAACCTAATCACTCAGTGGACTTGGTTTTTGGCCGTCATTTGCATGATACTGAGGAATAGAATTCACATCTGAGTAAGAAAACATCATGAAAATTACCTGACTCTACATAGAATGCCATCGATATTTGTTACAGAGGTTTATTTTATGCTAGTTCAGATCTATGACTGAACTCAAAGACCAGCATGCAAGCAATGAGAAAAAAGGGGTTTAATGAATGTTTTTGAAGTAGTTTCTAAAGAAAGACTGAGACACCCACAGTGTGCCAAAAATAATTCCTCATTTTTGCCCACAGAAATGAGATACAAGGCTTCGGTCTCAGTGGTTAGCTCAGTGTTGTCAAACTCCATGAATACAGAAGTGTTTAGAGAGGCTGTTTTCCCCTTAAACTTCTCTTGACCTTTCATCATCTTCCACCACCTAAATTCCACCTTTATCCAAAGCACACATGTCACATCCAGCTGGCTGCTTAGGAATGAAAATAGAGCTGGATTTCCTGGGAGATCATGGAAGAATACTTGGGGATCAATCTCAGTAAAAAAGAAATGAGAGATAAACATTGCCTTTACTGTTAAAAAATACAAAGATGGGACATATCAGACCCCTCTTACTGCTGCTAAACTAATTTGCTCTTTTAATTTTGCTGTGCTGAGTTAAATGAAGATGTATATCTGTGGTGCCTTCATTTGTACAGCAACACAACTACAGAAAAGATATTTTTTAAAGAAGCAGGAACTAAAATTATATGCTTATCCCAGCTGTGGTTTTGTCTTCCTCTTTTTCTTAATTTCTTTTTAGTGCAGAAAGTGAATTATTTCTCTAAGGAGCCTCCACATGTTACACTATCCAAAAAATGACACAAAAGTGAATCACCTCAGATTGAGTTCTGAAACTCAGATCACCTCTGAGTTTCTTTTATGATTCATAGTACTTCATTGAATGAACTGGATGCCAATGGGTCTAAACTAAACACTGGGTTCAACTTCACTGTACCAGATCTACGGAATCAAAAGAGAGGTATCCATCAGCTCATTGAGCTTGGCAGAGAGCAGTCTTTGAACAGATTCTGAAGTGGAAATTGCTGTCAGTTAAAACAGATTTAAATACCTCTCAGAAGAGAAACTCCTTTTGCTGCCGTGCTCTAAAAATGTTACATGGCTTGGTGCAGGGAGATCCCCATGTACTTCTGAAATAAGGAAGAAAGAGCAAGAAGTGATTGCATCACATCAGCTGCCAGCTCCTACACATGAGCTTTCCTTAGAGAAGGGAATTCAGGAAGGCTGCCCCAAAGACTCAAGGATCTGCAAAAACTAGTCAAAAGCTTAAAAAAAAACACCTTTATCTGTGCTATAAACATAGCAAAAGACAATGCAAATGTAAATTCGTTCCAGTCAACCTTTGGACTCCAAGAAGCAATAGTGCACTTGCACTTGCACAGGTCTGAGCCTGTGCCCTGTGACTAACCAGCATCTGACTGAAGTAAGAGAAAATCTTCTTTCCTACAATAATTTCCTTTGATTCTCTTTCTGTTGGCATCATGTTCTGGCTTATTTATGCCAAAAGCTTTAACATCTGCTAATTAAGTTCCAGCCAAGCCTTAGAAAGACTCAAAGTCTATAATTGAGTGATGGCCTGCCCAGACAGATAAGCTAATTAACCCCAGTGTACTGCTAGTCTGCTCTCACTCCCCTGCTTCTGTCTCATGGCAGGTTCAAGAAGGACCCCAGCTTGTACCTCTGCCTCTCACAGCACAATGGGGGCATCTTGGCCACCCTGGAAATCTCCCTTGGCCACCCTGGAAATCTCCCTCTCCCTGCCACCTGCTTTTATATACTTTTGCTTTTTTTGCAAGGAAGCCCAGTGTTCTTCACGACATGACATATTTCTTCACAGAACCTCCAAGATAATTTCTATTTTCTCACCATTTCACAAAAACAGCTATTTTCCAAGTTCTTGCTTTGCAGAGAAGTGATTCCCTTTTATCACCACTGCCAAACCCACTTCTTTTACACAGGTGAAATAAGAAAATGTACCATAAATAACACAGGTAGCATGGTCTCTAATACAAGTGTTTTCTCATGTTCACACCACTTGCAAGATGCCCCCTTAGCCAAATTGTTCTCTTCCGCTCTTTGTTCTATTGCTTGCACTCCACACAGCATAATACAACCAGATAAGAAGTAAAAACCAATCCTGGAGACTATAAATTAGCTTCTGAGGAAGGTTTCTTCCTTCTTCTCTTTTTTCAATGCAGGCATTTAGTGGTTCAGGTGCTTTAGAAGCTGTTGTGGTAAAAATCCGAGATGCATTTTTCAATTAACTCATAACAAACACTTACAGGTCCATTTAAACTGGACAAGTCTCATAAGAAATGTCAAAATCATCTATCCAGAGGGAACAAGATATGAAAACTGAGGTGAAAAGCCTACAGCCCAGCTAGAGCATGGTTTGCTTATGGATCCACCCATTGCTGATGTGTGGAGACAGTGTTCTCACAGGAGAATGCATAATTAGTACATAAACTCTGAATAATCCTGAAAGATACAGCAAGGCCATGAGAGGCCCGAAGAAGATTAAGCAAGCAAGATAAGAAGAAGCTGGAATTCACTGAGTTAATGAGAACTGTGGACTGTTGGCAAGCTTTTGAGGTCAAGTTCTCACACCTGTGTTTAACCAATTATATGTTTAGTCACTAAGAGTCTTCAAGACATGTATCCAATCATAATATGCCAAATCACTGTAAGTGCATGTAAGAAATAGTATATAAGGAGTTAAGGCTTTGTAATAAATTTGGCAATCGCTTGATCACATTGTTCGTCTCTGCGTTGTCCGTGACTCCCGCGTCAACAGCTGATGGTCAGTGTAACCTTATTTCTCTTCCAGCCCTTTCCCCCAGACTGAAACAGCTTATGACTGAAATTGTTTCTGACTTATGAAGCTGTTTCTGGTTTATGGCAATCATAGGTTTCTGGATATTGAAGCAGGTGGCTATTCCTGGAAAGCTGAAGTAGGTCAAGCTAGTGAGATGTTCTGACAGTTCTATAATTTCAAACTCTGAGACCATAATCTAGAAACATTTCTCAGAAGGTTCTCAGGAAAAGCATCCTGTGAACCTTTATCTGGAAGAAAGCTTCAGCCACAGTCTGGAACCAGGTAAACTTCACATGCACAGGAGGGAAGTTTTAAAGAAGTGAAAGTGTGAAAAGCATCAATACTTATAGTGATTGACTTGCCTGTGTGCATCAGCATTTAATTATCATAATACTGTACTGTCTTCGTATGTATCTTTCTAATAGGAAAGAAATTTCATTCTGTGTTTAAAACAGAAGTGACCAAACCATGTTGTGTTTGAAGAAGAAAAATACAACCCTTTGCCAAGACTTTGCAGGAGTCAAATGACCACAGACCTTCCATTCTTCCCCACAGATATTTTTTCTCCTGGCCAAATGACAGAGCACAAGCCAGGAATCTAATATATAGCAGAATTACTGAGTAAACATTATGGCTCTCCATTTAAAAGGCCTGGAAATTTTTTGTGTGAAGTGCATTCATTTTGGTCTGGTTTTTGCAGTCTCTTAGCAGCCAGTGGTATGATTAAATATACTCCCTTCCAGAAAACATTTTCTAGATCCATTCCAACAATGAAGCTGTTGATGCCTTCATACCCCCCATTCTGAGCCCAAACCATACCTCACATATGCGATTATGATGCTGGTAACTCCATCTGACATATGCCAGGGATATTCATGAGTATTTGGGGTTACCAAGGCTCTGTGTAGGCTGCAGGAAAGCACTGCCTTGAGCAATACATCTTTCATAAGGGCTTTCTGAGCCAAGGTGTTAGTGTGATTAGCAGGTGATGGACACTGGCTGTGTGGATCTCAGACGCAGCATGTTCATAGCTGCCAAGTTTCTGGTGGCAATAGAAGCCAGGTTTTTAGCCATAAGTAATCACCAACTTCTTCAAGAGCTGAGAAATTCACATAGTATTGCCCAGAAATATCTGTTAATTACTAATTGTGTGAGAATTGCTAGACAGTCTGGATACCTAATGAAATACATGACATCTGATTTTGAGAAATCAGGCACCCCCAAGTGATGGGTATGTGACATGAATGGCACTATTTTCCCATAGGGATAACCATTTTCCTATTAATGGGAATGTGGGTGTGCTGATCAATGAAAAGCACCAGGAAAAGCATGCTGTCATTAAGGAGACACCCTTACCTCACCATCCCTGAATCATCATGGTGTCAATCCCTACAAAAACTTTATAAAACTTACTAATGTTTTTCTTTGTCGTTATGTCCTAAAAGTGGCATGCAGAAAGAGCAGTATCATACAGTACAAGAATGCAATAGGTTATTCAGTATCAAGACAATGCTAACAGTATGTGGCTATTTAGTTGTTATATGTTAGAAAACAAATTAAAAGGACCTTAATTATTATAAGAGCCTGCAATATCTCTTGTCTGATGAGAAACATTGTCTTGCAGAAACCATGACCACCCTGGATTTGTGATAACCTTAAGGCTGACAGTTTTGGGAGTGTTGTGCAATCCTTCTGTACTTGTTATTTACCACACAAATTTGCTGCACGCTTCCAGTGATGACGTTCCCTGATTGTAGTTAGAAAGAAAACCAAGTTAAGACATATGCATATGGTTGCTACTCCCTCTTGTAGACAATTCCCTACCAACTTGGTATTTTTTAGTTATCCAGATCTTTATTCAGCTTAAATTTTCTTCATCTACTTTCAAATAAATTGAGCAAAAAGGTTACCCCTCAGTGAGATCTGATTAGCAAAATGTCATTTAATTTTGGTTTGGTTTTTTTTTTC
Organism: Pezoporus occidentalis; assembly: GCF_034315485.1. Taxonomy (NCBI): domain Eukaryota; kingdom Metazoa; phylum Chordata; class Aves; order Psittaciformes; family Psittacidae; genus Pezoporus; species Pezoporus occidentalis. The sequence continues at coordinate 22,154 of NW_026914018.1, forward strand.
CTACTAACAAATGGAGACTATTGATCTGAGGTCCATGAAGTACAAGGAACACAGTCTTGCCTACAGAGTTGTTCGTCATTGCAAAGCTGGACTTTAGCACACTGTCCTGAATTAGCCCTGAGATTTGCCAAGGGTTTTGGAATGATCTTCTGTAGAATCTGTTTAACTGTATTGTGCTAAGACTTTTTTTGTCTTATGTGTAGAGGTATGAAGCATATGTGTAGAGGTCTTTTATTTGTAGAGGTATGAAGCCAACTGTTTGTTACTAAATATTGAACAGACTAAATACAATTATGAGTAAGAAACTTCTGTTAATAATTTACATGATTTTGATGAGGGCTTTGAGAGTGAATGTCAAGTGTTAATATGGCTGGAAGTTTGATATAAAAAGGTTCTTATGTTCCTTATTGGTACACTTACAGCTACAATTTACTAATGTTGATGTCAATGACTTAATCTCAAAGAAAGTAAAGATCCCCAAACTAATAAAAATAATTATATTTTAGAAATATTCAACATAACTTTCAAGTTATATTTTTCACAGATATTTTAAGAGACTAAAGTCTAGAAATTTGCCATTTATATTTTACTTCTTCTCTAACAGTTTGAGATTCTGCTGCAAAAGTTTTAATAAATCTGTAACTTAAGCACTTTCATTGGCTTTCTATATTTTACTAAGACATACTAAGGATGTTGATTTAAAAAAATAAAAAATTTAATATTTACTGATTGATTTGTGTTTCTTTTCACAACTGTACAACTATCTAGTGTAGCTGATATGTTAAAATCCTCTCAGTTGTCTTGCTATAAAACAACACAATTGTAAAAAGTTAAACTCAGGAAACCTTAAAAGTGAAAAGGTAAACATATCAATTCACAATATGTTTTTACTCCATAACAGTAATCCACATCTACCATTTAGGAAGTTGACTTCTCAAACATTAGCTGCATTTTCTATGTGTCTCTATGATAGTTTAAAGCATGTTAACAGTCCCTAGGAAAGCTCTGGTCTTCCTACTGAAGAAATGCAAATTCTCCAGTGTTATAATCTCTTATTCCTCCTCTTTTCTGCTGCAGTCTGACATGTCTAGCTGGAAAGTGTAAGAGTAAACATGGCATCAGTAGGAGAAAAGAGAAATGACAGTGATGATAAATCCATAATAAGAAAACTGGTGTTATGCCATGTACTGCTTCACCATACTTTTATCTCAGGGCATTGGCAATAATAGTTGTATTAACAGGATAATACAGAGTCTTTTTGCTGCTATGGCTTCCTTGCTTAGTAGAATAAATATTATTTGTAGAGCAAAACCAACCTTCTTGTCTTCATGAGGACAGCTTCCTCTGAAGAGGAAAAAGGGAGGTGAGCTAAACTACCTGCACCCATCAACCCTTTACATTGGTTGGTGTATCTTCCAGTGTCCCAGTCACTGATCCTGCAGCTTCACACCATACTTGGTTAAAAACCAAATAAATTATTGGAAATTCACTCCAGTATTAAGGGAATCTGTATTCAAAGCTAGTCATTAAGGTTAGAGTATTAAAGAGACAGGATTTATACCTTACACCTCCTTTTCCTTGATTCCCTTTTTCTGCTGTCCAGTACACACACCATGAGTGTACAGCAGCAGCTACATTACCTAGAGGCTTTGAGCCATCTCAAATAACCCACTGGAGCATGTCAGGAAGAGCTTCTTACAAAACTGGTAAAAAATGCTCTGACACTACAAGCTATCCCCAGCTATAGACTGGTGGAAATACCAGTGACTTTTTGGACAAGGAAAAATAGGGTTTGTTTTTTAAGGGATTAATAATGTATATAAGGATAACGGGTGAAAGATGAGCACTAGTACATAATGGCGTGCATGCACAGGTGTTTCGCTGGATCGCAGGGATTTAGCCAGCGATGTGAATAAGTGCACGTTCTCTGGTGGATCAGTCATTTTTCAGAGGGTTTACAATTTTTCCCATGAAAAGGATGGTGTGGGTGTATTTATCCAGAATTGCCAGGAGAAAAGGCCTGTTGAATCTGATTCGAGGTGGATGAGGAAAATCTCCAGATCGCCAGGTAATCTCCTTAACCGTGGCCCCAGCTGCTTCAGTGCCATTTTCATGAACATTCAGTATGGCTTTGTGGATCACCTGCAAAGACACGAAGCCAAACAACCTCCAGATGACAACCTGGCAAGAAAAGAGCAGCCTGCCACCCTCCATGCTCTTGCCAAAGGGAACCCTGCCTTTGGAGCAAGGGGAGCAAGACCCAGCAGCACCAACCTCTGCGAAGGTCATCACCAGACACTCCACTTCCCACTGCAGCACAACCAGCTATCAGACCACTCCTGCTAGCCTCCTTCACTGCATGTGCAGAGAGTAACCCTCAAACAGCAGACAGCCGAAGAGCGATCAAGATGACTGTTGGCAAGAAGCTCTGGTAGCAAAGAAACCTGGTAATTTAGCCTAGGCTTAGTTTTGCCTTTGGCAGCTTCATGTATTATTGTGAATTTACCCTACCATCTAGCTGAAAAAAAACAATTTTTTTGAAAGTACTAGAATGGCAGAAATAACAGCCTTTTGCCCTTTGTATGCAGAATTAGGGGAAATTTTACCAAAGCTAATGTGCTAGCTTTGGATGATTTTGTTTAGTAGCTAAAAGAACAGTTATAAGTCTTCTTCCTTGTTCTCCGACTGTGTACATATAGCCTTGCAAGCATGTTTGGCTTCAGATTTAGGAAATATAGGGAATGCTTTGCCTCTAGTCTGGCAGCTGTTGATGACTGAGTGATGCTTCAGAGAGACAGGGATAAGCTTTTTATGGGATACTAATGTCAGGTTCCTTGGAATAGCTAAATCCTGTGGTCACTGTGTTTCATGGGCTGACTTACTTTTGCAACCATTAGTCCAGGCTCCTCAGTAATCCCTGACAGATCAGCTTGTTCAGTGAACAGATCAATCATCCCCACTTGTTTGACTATACTTTTCACATCATATGTACCAGAAATACAAAGTTTTGGAATGTGCAGATGTATTTTCCTGTAAAAAAATACCACAAATGGGAACAAATTGTCATCTAGGTAACACTCCTCAATGGCTTCAGTATAATGACACTTCAAATTATTTTTTCTAAATGTTGAAAGTCTGCTTTCAGGGTTCAGATAGCACTTCTGATCAGGCTAGCTATCTAACGTGGAGGGTTGGAGCAAAATGAGCCTGTGTTATCCTCTGCCTCCACAGTGGGTTGAACACCACACAACTGCACCAACTCTGTGGCAAGCAGGGAGCAGGGTTTTTTCAAGAAATCATAACTGTCCTAAGGCTGTTTGAATATGCAACGGGGCTTGGGCCACCACAGGAGTAGCTGCAGTAACGGTGAATGAGTGAAATTCTTGCTTTTACCTATAATGGTCTCAACACCCAAACACCCAATAGCTACTTCATTATAGTTTCAAAATATCCTTATGAAACAAGTGTCTCCTATCTTCATTCTGGTGCTAAGCAACTTTTGGTTGAGCCAGGAGCTTAACCCTAGGTGGATCGCAAGTTCAATGCCCTACTTGTTTGCTAGCCGCAGTTCTTTGTAACTTCCGTGCTAAGAAAGAAGTCCTGCATACAGAGGTACCATCAAGTGACCAGAGTTCAGTAGAATAATGTGGCCTTTGATGTTTTGTCTTGGTGAGATAAACTCTACTAATTTATAATATGGTCACCTTTCAGCAAAAACACTTACCTGTCTCGGAGGAACTTTCCCCATTTAGATGCAGTCCTTTTCAAGAGAGCATCTTCCACTTGCTTCATCTTCCCTTTGTCAGGCAAAGCAAATAATGCTGCAGCATTTCCATTGTAAGGTATCTGAACCAGCCAACAGGACAGTTCTTCATCAAAGTAAGTTCTGTAGTAACCCTTTTGATACATCATGTCAACTTTTACAGATGTTTCCTGATCCACAAAAAAATCCTCCTGTTTTGTATATGAAGTACTGAAGGGTTTCTCCCACTGGGCTTAGGAAAAAAAGAAAAATAATTCAGTGGAATACAAAGAGGAATGGTCATGGTGAATAAAATGGGATCTAGTCCCACAGCCTTCCTTTGATTAGAGCAAATATCTTTTTCAAGCTACTGCATCCCCAGGTGTTACAGCAATGCAGCTCTTTTGGTTTCTATTTCAGGTGTTTAAAGACAATTGCAGAAACATAATATTGAAAACATCATCTTTCAGCAGAGCATGAGCCTACAAAACATAAAGAATTTACCAACCTCAACAAAGATAACTGTTAAAAAAAAAACCAAAACCACTAGTCTTTCACTCAACCAGGTGAGGACACATTTATACTGATAAGGAATATACATGAGTTTATAACAATATGTGGTATTTTCCATATACTGAACTTGTTTTCCTCCATTTAAAATATTTAATCTACATTTTCTTTCTCTTGTTTTCATTCCCTGTAATAAGCAGCAAGCGTCTAAGTCACAACCTTCACACCCTTTGATATTTCTTACCTTTAAGGAAGACATAGTTAACAAGAACCATGGTGGTGAAAGGATCAAGATTTTCCACTAGTTTAGCAATTTTCCCATTTGTCTTTTCCTCAATATAACTGTTGATCTGATTCTCTGCACCAGAGGAGTTGTTAAAGTCAGTAGAAAAGACTTCAGAATCATAAAAGCTTTTGATATCATCCAGGAACTTCTGTAGTGGTTTTAGTGTCTCTTCTATAAAAAGGGCATTGCCTAGGCTCAGCTGGAGTTCAGTGTCTGAGCGGTTCAACATGTGGAGGAGCTGGCAAAAACCTTCATGTATTTCCTGCTCCTGAGTCTTTTCCAGGTTAAAGGCAAGCCCTTCCAGAATCTGCGTCAGTGTTGCTGACCTGGCACCGAGTGCCAGCATTGCAAAGGAAGCAGAGATGCTTATGGGTGAAAAGAAAATATTTTGATCAGTTGCTTCGGATGCAATCAGCTTGTAAAATAAGAATGCAAAGTCAGCATTGCTGGAAACTAGTTTACCGAAAGTAACTGGATAAACTCCTTTCCCAGGAGAACTGCATTGTGGGTAATATGTCCCTTTAGGATCATCCTGCTTACTGAGATAATGAGGATGCTGATGACAGTGGGCAGCAGTATACAAACCAGCCAGCAATAAACACAAGGAGAAGATGGGCTTCATTTTCCTTTTAACTGTTTCTGGAAAACAGATAAACATAGAAAATTGGCATGGAAATGAATTTATTCATTCTGTGCATCCAGCCAAGTAAAATGAGGCTCTCAGACCATACCTGTTCTCCAAAATCACATACTTTTATATTTCACATTCTTAATACATGCCAGTGATCCCCAGAAAGAATATGCCTCCTAATACACTAGTTGTATAACCAAGTACTCTCTCAAAAGCAGTCATTTGGATCGTATTGACTTTTAAAAAATAGGGTAGGACTGAATTTTTAAAAACTTGCAAATAACTGGAAAATTATAACCTTTTTCCCAGAGTAGGTGGAGGAAATTGATTTTGCACTCAGTACTGTAGGATGGCCACTGCAGCCCTGTTAGTCTTCCTCAATTCATCAAATAATGAGAGAATGAAATGTGTTTAAAAAAAAAAAAAGAGGTATAAGCACATGTCCTACTGTCTAGGACCAAAATTTCAAAGTACTTACTCTTTCTTCAAAGAGAAAATATTGGATCACTGTGGTAGCAAAGTCTATAGGCATCTTTATTGTTTCCAAAACAAATTTTTATTTAATTATGTGGAGTATCTTCTTCACTAACAGCCAGTTTTTGCTGGCTTTTGGAATGTTTTGGTTTTTTTGCATGTGAAGTATATACCTTTGTTTACATGTAAAAAGGTGTCCTTCCCAGGCAACAACATAATCCCCCCCACATATAATGTGCAAACGGTCCAAGGGCAAATTAAAAGGGTACTTACAGTGCTACAAAAAGTATCTTGCTGTGTCCATCTGGTCTTGTCTGTTCCTTCTCTTCAGTACCATTGAACAGGATTAAGCAAAGCATGCCCATTAATCATTAAATAGATCAAATAAAAATTGCCAGAGAGGATGCGCAACAAGCAGCAATGACACTAGATACTCTGGACAGTTTGTCCAATCCAGCCACAAACTAACAGTGCTGGGTGTTGGGTTGCAGATAAGAGGGAGCAGAACAGGGACTATATCTCCTCTGGAGCAGTAACCTCTCTGTCAGGATTTCAAAAGAAGATTTGGATTTGGAAAGCCCTTCTGCTTCTGCTTCATACCTCAGTCACAGCTTTTGGTACCACCTTTAGTGGTTTGAGGTCTTTTTTTGAGGGGAGCAGGCTGCAAGTTATCAGTGAACTGTCTCTAGATTTCTTTAGAGAATATCATGTGACATTGCCACTCTAGTGAGACATTTCCAGCCAAAAGAGCTGTTCACTCATTGCTGTTGGCCATCGCTTGTCACTATTTGGGGAATTGGTGAAGTTTTCCTGGGGCTTTTTTGAAAATACACAACTACCACTACTAGGAAACCACACTTACATTGGTCAGTTCCAGAGACTGACTGCAAAGAGAGACATGAGGTCAGTGAATGTCTTGTGTCCTCAGATTAGTCTTCTGAATCATAAGCAACTGAAAGGGACCTCAGCAGCACACAGACAAGGCTGCCTATCCACCCTTCAGCAAATGCTAAAGAAGACATGCTGGCATCACTGGATGAATAGTCAGGGTTGAATACTGTATATAGACACATTGCTCAAGGACAAACTAAGGCAGGAAATGAAATTTTTAACAGACCTGGTTGCCCCTGTAGGACCCATCTCCATTATGTTGGATGGTTTTGTCATTCAACTTAGCAGTTACAGTGCTATTTCCATAATGCAGGTGTGAAATATGCCGTCTCCATCCCATTGATTCCACTTTGCCAGAATACCCCAAGAGGCTGATGGCAACCACCAGATTTTGAAGGGTAGTATCCATAATCCGTAAGTCACTGAACCATTGCCCAGTAACTACAAGTGCATTATGAACTGTCAAAAAGTAGCCAGCAATGCATGTGACCACTCGCATATTATATCTTATAAAACAGTGAATAAGATGTACAAGATGAAAACGAGGAACTTGAGTATTTCCAATTTGACTAGCTCTGTAAACTTATACCAATTATCCTAAATTTTCATTAACAGAGATCACATCGTTTATTAGCAGTGAGGCAAAATGAAGATAAATGGAGTGATCACCTGAAGAATTATTCCTTTTTAATTGCAGATGCATACAAGCACACAAATAGCAACACAGATGTTCTTAGCTCATACTGGCATTGCAGTAACGTAGAGATTTTCAACCTATGGTCCGAGTTCATTACCTGTAGGGGAACTGAAAAGCAATCATGAAACACAAGCCAGCATATATCCCCTTGCATTCATTCCTTCCACCACTGCATTTATCCTTGAAGCACCAAAACAAAGCTGTCCCTGTAAGATTGCATCCTGTTGAGTGTCGCAGGTATCTGTTCAAGGAGGATCAATAAACTGTACGCAAGTTGATGCTTACCCATACCTAAATTTCCATCAAGAAAAAAGTCATTGGGAAGGCACCACAGCCTGCTGGAAATGCTCCCCTGCCGTAATCAAAGCTGCAGAGAAGAAATGGTTGCATCTCTGAGGATTAAGCAACCATTTTACAGAGTGGAAGAAGAGAAGCTGGGGATGAAAGCTGGTGGGTAAGTGCTGGGAGAAGGCAATGAGAAGAAAAGGGAGGGCAGATGCTAGCAGAGGTCAGAAACAAATGGGCCATTATAATATATATGCAGTCCCAGAATTGACACGAGAGGCCTGTCTCTACAGCTGTGTCATTAAATCACTGGCAATACATGTCATGCCTATTTCTGTTATAACAGGCATTTTTATCACAGCAAGGCTGGAGAATATTAATTCTGGTATTTCCTGAAGACTGAACATTTGGCCTTAAAACCATAAACTTAAACAGGGGAAGTTTAGGTTGGGCATAAGAAGGAAATTCTTTCCTGTTAGGGTGGTGAGGCACTGGAATAGGTTGCCCAGGGAGGTTGTGAATGCTCCATCCCTGGCAGTGTTCAAGGCCAGGTTGGACGAGGCCTTGGGTGATATGATTTAGCGTAAGGTGTCCCTGCCCATGGCAGGGGGGTTGGAACTAGATAATCTTAAGGTCCTTTCCAACCCTAATGATTCTATGATTCTATAATACTCTGCTAATGTTCTTTGGGAAATAACATACAACTTTTTACCCTTAGCCTCAATATGTTACAAGAACCTCACACTTGCAATGAAATGCTGTGGTATATCTTACCTTTAAAGAAAAACATATACATAACCTCTGCTGAGAATCAAAGTTCTTTCTACTTTACTTACTAATCCTTGTTATTTTCTTTGCTTTCTAACCCCAAGTATATTTACTGGCCTCAGAGATTCTGGAAGTTGGGCTGTTTCAGGCTACTTTTTGATGCTATCTAAACCATATAAAGCAGGAATTTTGTATGTTGGTTGCAATAACCAAAACACATTTATTGCAGTCTGTATCTTGGAGAGCATAGTGGGACTATAATTTACAGCTTGACATCATAGGATAGCAATTCGGTGATGCCATGTTGCCCAGCAAGTGGCTAACCCATCAAGAGGACTTCCTTTCCCAGGTTCCATTGTGCCACAAAAAAAAGGTATATAAAAGATAATGCACATAACTCCTTCCTTACTCTCCAAGAGAGCAAATGCTTATTCTTTTCTGTTTTCTGGGGTTTCTTGCTTTTACAGTTATACATTTGTTTCCTTTTGTAATATAGTTTTCTACTTTGCCAAGATACCAGAGGGAGAGAATACATAAATAAAAAATTCCCTACTAATTAAAAATTTCAGTGTTCTGGAAAAATGGAGCATACTTTCTCACTAATGTTAAACTTTGTTTTTTTAATACTGACAATTAGCATACATTTTCCTAGAATGACACCAACTGGTTGTGTTAACAGTAAGTTCCAAAGGACTGTTACGGTTTAACTCCAGTTGGCAATCAAGCCCTACACAGCTGCTCATTCACTCCCCCAAGGCAGGATGGGAAGAGAATCAGAAAAGTGAAAGTGAGAAAACTCCTGAGTTGAGATAAAGACAGTTTAATAGGTAAAGCAAGAGCTGCATGTGCAAGCAAAGCAAAACAAGGAATTCATTGACTACATCCCATGGGCAGGTAGGTGTTCAGCCATCTCCAGAAAAGCAGGGCTCCATCATGTGTAACTGTCACTTGGGAAGATAAATGCTATATCACTTCAAATGCCTCCATCTTTCTTCTTCCAACAGCTTTATATGCTGAGCATGACATGGGTCAGCTGTGGTCAGCTGAGCCAGCTGTGTCCCCTCCAAACTGCTTGTGCACCCCCAGCCCACTTGCTGGTGGGGTGCAGTGAGAGGAAGAAAAGGCCTTGACTCTGTGTAAGCCCTGCTCAGCAATAATGAAAAATCTCTGCATTATCAACTGTGTTTCTCCACATTATCATCTGTGTTTTCAGCACAAATCCTAAACATAGATCCACAGTAGACACTATGAAGAAAATTAACTCTATCACAGCCAAAATCAAGGGGCAACCTAGAAGATACTTCTTATTTTCCATTAACTCTAGTTTCCATTTTAACCTGCACTTCTCCATCAGGGAATCCAGATAAGCTTATTCCTTCACACAGGTTTTGCTTCATCTGTCTTCAAGAAATCCATTCTTCATGTACAAATCTTGACAATTTTATTTTAAATATAAAAGTAGAGGAAAAGTGCACAAGATGTATTGTAACCCAGAAGGATTTTGTAGCGTGGATATGGCCTGCTCATGTGTTAGATTTGTTACTTACTGCTGAACCATACACAGGAGAATGTAATCTGCCAGATGTTCTTATCAAATACAAACTTCAAAAGGGATACAATGTGAATTATGAAGATACTAATTGGTTTTGGACTGTATTGGTGAAGAATTTCACCACCTTCTCAGAAAAGAGCATTAATATAGATGAGAGACTCTGACAGAAGGGAGAACTGTAGGAATACATAGCAAAAAGCAGTGGCCTAAGTGACACACATGCCCCTCTCTGCAAGCTCCCAAGCATGTGACTCCTGAGAGCCCCAAGCTAGGTCAGGTTTCAAACTGTCCCACATGAGATGTTCAACACCTCAGAATGAGAGCACACTGATGGGGACCTGCATTTAGGAGTCTGAAGGCAATACTGGAAAGGGAACTGCGTCTTCTTCCCCTCAAGCTCAAAGCAAGGCTATTGTCCCATGGTTGTCTCATATGGCTACATAGTCAAGCAGTAAGGACACACTTGTCAAGGCAGGACACACCATTTTCCTTTTGAATGCAGCAGTACTAATCTTTTGTTTACTGACCAGGTGACTGGAGCACTGTATCACTTGATCTGGGTACAAGACCCTCAAGTCTTACAGACTATTCTGCCTGAGAGAATCAGACTCAAATCATCCACTTGGCAGAGGAATTAATTCATGCTGCAAGAGACTGATGAGAAAATGGAGGGAAAGGCAATTCCCAGCCTTCCTTCTGAGGATTTTCTGCTTAAAAAATCAAATAAGATACAAAAAACTACTTAGGTGAGATGTGCAGATAATTGTGTGTGTTTTCATCTACCTGCAGAAGACATTTATGTATATAAGCATACACACCCCTATAGGTATTCAGGATCCTGGACAAAGATCAACTAGTCTAATGTGTTAATCTAATAATGCAAGCAAAAGCCTGTGAGATAGGAAATTTAGGCTTCCCTCTGAGGACAGTTCAAGTAGAATAAGAAACAAAGGCCCTAGGAAGTGTTTTTTAATATGATACCTGATTGCACAAGGTGTGCAAGTGTTATTAGTTCTAGTCATATGAGCAGTGTGTGAGTAGTTCTGCTAAAGATAATCATTATCTGTGCTAAATCAGGACCTGTGGCAATAATTAATGCATTATGATTTGAACTGAAAAGAACCTGAAGAAATGTTATCTTGAATTAATTATGATGTTTTGATAACATAACAATAACTTCAAAACTCTTTTTAAGAGCTTTGAAGAATCATATCATTACTAGATTGTATATACTATTGTTTTAAAACACTTTTTGCTAAAAGCTAAAATAAAGTTGCTTTTTTACATCCTGATATGAAGTGATGTGAAAATATTTTAAGTTCACTTACAAAGATTTTGTTGAAAAAAAAACCTGAAAAATCACTTTCAAATGTAAATGAAAGGGAAAAAAAGGATGTTAAAAGTGCGGCAATGAAATAAGTTGATCAGGCTGTAAATACCCTGGTTGAGTGATGTGAACTCTTTCAGAGAATCTGTGACTGGAAAAGAATATGCCATTAGTTATCACTATTTTATTATTATGCTATTTTTAGTTAAATGTGGACTCCTTCCAGCAAATTGTGATGAGGTAAAAACTCCTGCCTTTACCTGATCTTGAAATCTGATGGTTTAGAATTTTGCTGCCTTACAAGCAAACTGTCCTATCATCAACACATGAAATTTTCATAGTACAAACATTCATGAACTTCCCACACACACAAATGGGACTCCTAGAAAAAAAACAACTAAAAACCTAAAACTGACTCAGAGGAAACATGGCAGCACTCACTGCATTCTGGTACAGACAATACAAAACAAAGTGTTCTGTAAAAAGTGGAGTTAACAAAGCCTAATTTACTAAGGATTTATGGCTTTCCTAACCACAATAGCCACAGTTTTACTTCCCAGCCTCCATGATGACTCCAACCAGGCAGGATAGCAGGACTGGGGCCAGGGCTAAAGCTAGGGCAGGGTCTTGGACTCCCTGACATGTGCTCATTGCCTGCTGCAATGAAATTTCAAGCAGCTGAGTCCTGTCTGCCTTCCCCACAGCAGGGATCACAAAGCTGTATTTCACCGATTTTCACAGTGTAACAGAATGGGTTTTCAATCTTCTACCTCAGCTAAGTGTGACTGAAATTTGCCAATAAGCTGCAATGTTATGAGAGGTAACTACGAGAAGGCAAGTGGCTACAAACATGAAAATGTGATGTTGTTTCCTTTGGAAATCAGGTTGGTTGCTTTATTTTCTTTGTGCTTGAGGTTATATGAGTCCCACTTTCTAAGTTTTCACAGTTCATGGAACTCCATTTCTCATTACCTACCATGAATCTTTTCATCATCCTTACATTTTCTTGAGAAAAAAAAATCCAACAATTTATTATAGATTACCTTTTAATAATGCTGTATCTCCATTTTTACCACCATTAGCTTTTCTTGTACATCCTCTTCAGGTGAGCTTGTAGACAGTCCAACGCTCAGTGGAGTGATTTAGCAGTACAGGATGAATGAAGAATAGGTTCTGTAAATATTACAACTGTTTCATAACATTTTATAACCAGACTGGATGTTCCAGATCACCATATATTTCAGTTGAGGTTCTGTGTCATTCATTAATAGGTACCATTGGAGGAGAGAAATTTAAAAATCAATTTCTAAAAGCATAACGCTCCTGAGTCCAAGCTTTACTCTAGTCACATGATAAAACCTACCAAAGAGCTATGATAAAATTGATGTGGGTGAATATTCAGTTAGCAAATCCTGCAAGGCTATATAAAACCATAGGATGTAAAAGGCATTTGCTTAGATGAAGTAACAGTGACTGGGAAGCATTTTGGTCTAGAATCTACCTTGGTAAAGCAGAGAGGCTATACCTCCATATGTAATCAATACTGAACAGAGCATCTCAGCAATCCTTCAAACTTAAATTATTGCCTGATTCTGAGTGAGAGTCTTTAAGCCTTAAACTAGAATCCTGAAGAAACACTTTGGAAAGGGTTTTTAAATGTGGGCAATGAATTACAGAACTGGAAAATGATGAAATAATGAATCTTTGACCTGCTGTTCATTGTATGCTTTGGACTGAAAGTGGTTTGCTTACAAAAGAAATGCAGCTGACCTAAGCTTCCACTGCTTTACACTCAGTACAAAAGCTACAGTTATGGATAGATAGCACTAAGCATTAACTTTGCCCATGCAGAAATACATTTCTAAGACAGAAGGCACTTGTTTATAGGTTAGATTTATCTTGGGTCAGTGCCTCTGTAATGGAAGGACACAACACATTGCTTTCTGCAGCCCATGGTAGGGAGTCTGTCCGTTGCACCTGGATAAACAAAGTTTTTTCTGACCTTTCCTATTTTATTAGCTCACATCTTCCCTTAATAAGAAAAGCTTAAAGTTGGAAGTGCAAGAGGTGGTTGAGAACTCAAGAACTTTTATTCAGTCTCCTTGGGGCTCAACACTTTCCCCAGAAAGTGCTCTCAGCCCAGGTCTGCCTTGCAGTGGAAGCACAAGGAGGAGAAGCATGAAGAGCAAGTACAAGCTCCTTACCCTCCATCATCTTCACAGCTTTGTAAACACAAGACCCAATCCCTTCTTCCCTGTGTAAAAAAAAAAAACAAAACAAAAGCATCTACACTCCACTGAAAGATGCATGTAGGTTGGAGGAACCCCTTTACTCTTTGCAGTAAGTTTCCATTCTCAGACTCTTCCCACCTGCCCCTAACCAGACACCCTGCTTTCATACCCAGGTCTTGCCTTTCCTCACTCCATCAGTGATCTGGGCTCCCAGAAAGAAGAGTTCCTTAGCAGTGATTACTCCTGTGAAATATGTAAGACACAAAATGAAATAGGAAAACAAAATATTGAGTGTCTACCCAGCAAGCTTACGGTTTATAGGCTCCATTATGGGTGAAGATACGCCTTTGAAAAAATGCCTGATTGATCATCTGGAATGTATGTGTGCCAAGAACACATGAGGAACAAGTTCTGGGCTGCTACACCTATGGGGTGGCAAGATCACCCTGCAGTGTTCCCCTCCACGTACACTGTCTGCTGTGGGCAGACCCACCTGTTTTAATTGGCTTCAAACCTGACTCTTACATGCTTTGTGTGATGTTCTGTAGCTCTGGCATTAGATGTTGAACAGTGAATGTTGTCTCCATTCACTCAGTCTGTGCCACAAATAATTTTTGCCCTCTTTATGCCTTCTAAGTTGCCTCTTCTCCAGGCTGAAGATCTGTGAGCTGTTCCAGACCTTTGATTAACCTTACCACCTGGTTGTAAAGATTTTCCAGTTCTCATTTTTCCTTTCTGTTATAGGAACAAAATTACATACTTGAATCCACCTTGGATGATCCAGGCATTTAGACAGTGGCACAATATTCTTATCTGATTTGTTTTTTTTTTCTTACCCAGTAACTTCTAAGACTTAATATTCCTCCTTCCCCAATACTGAGTCGATCTGTATAAGAGCGACCTACCATAACACCAAACCCTTTCAAGTACACCATTTCACCAAACCTGCTGCTAAAACTTAAGAAGAAAATCAAAATGCCCACTGACACAGGAACAACAAACCAGAAAGCTACTGTTCTGGTTTCAAAAGAAGATAGAACTTGTCATGTCCATTCCTTGATTTTACCAGAAGATGGTGGCACAGAGCTCCTTTTCTCATAATCCCTGTAACTTGAGGATCCATACTTACAGTTCTACCTGCAGAAAGCAGTGTAACAGAAACACACTAAAATCTTTGCTTCTTGCAAGGATCTTACTACTCATAGCTGGTATACTGAAACAACATTTTACTAGCAGAATTTGCTCTACAGTCTTTTTATCTCTTGATGCATCTTCTTATGCAAACAACTTTTAGAGTGACAAGTTCACTGGAGAAAAAAAGTTCTCATTTTAAAATGAAGTTGCCTACACAGAGAAACCACCTGGTATTACTATTTAAATTTAAATTAATGCCTTAACATTATCTTCCTGCTGCAGACATGGCCTTAAACAGGCACAAAGACAATCCCTTATACAGATATTTAAGAATTACAAAGTATTTTCTTCCCAAAGCTAGATAGAAAGTATTAGGGCTAAAATTTGCAAAGTCTTATAATTTGTTATTATTTAATAGGTTAATATTGCTTGCTACAGTGAAGAAGCAAAAGGTAGATCAGCTAGCTGAATGAATATATTAAATATAATTAAATTTATTATATTATTCCATTGCTTGTATTCATTTTCTTAAACAAGACTTTGATACTGTAAACCTTTGGGATGTTGAGGATTCTGACAGGTCCCCAGGATGGTTTAATGCAATTTTTCCTGTTTCAATGGTGCAAAAAGAAGAGAACGTTTGGTTGCCCTTAGTCTTTGAATCTCATATTCTGGCAGGTCAGCACAATCCCACTTCTGTCAATGGCTAACAGTATAATGCATCTATGGACACTTCAGTATCTAGGCTGTACCTACACAAGCTTTCTGTTATTATTGCTGCACCATCTGTCCCATCATGACAGCCTAGAAGCAGCTAGAAGCTCTGGAACATATTTACTTCTATTTGATGACTCTTCTCACCCTTGCCACAGCTATGAATACGTCAAGACTATGACACACAGCACAATGACAGGCATAAGCATGAGGTAGTAATCTATGGCTGGGGCAACTGAGGCCCAAAATGTCTTAAAATTTAACCTGTAAGGTTTACCAGAGGGATATAGCTCAGACTTAGAAGGTACAAGAACAGAAAATAAATTCAAGTTGCACATTCCAGTATCTGTCCCTTGAATACATGAGGAATGGTATGGCTTTTTTGATGGTTAAGGTGTCTGCATCTGTGTGAACAGCATGAAGTCTAGGCGTACGCCCACTTTTGCATTCATATGCATTTTAGGACCCACTTTTCATTACATCTTTCATCTTTCCTGCACACAGATGTTTTCTCTTGCTCTGAGATTCTTTCCTGGCTGCAACCAAAGTCCCTATGACGACTGCAACACTTAGTGAATTATCTTATTCTGTGTTGTTTTTTCCTTTCAAATATGTTCCTTCAGCAGAGGACCACATCTTCCATGTGGTCTGTGTTTCCTACACGAGACATAGTAAACAATATAGCAACTTTCCCTTAACAAGGTATTTGCACAAGTCTTCTTCAGACCTTCCATATAAGCATCACACTGCTGTTAGCAGAAGTTTTCCAACCACAAAGGATACCTTCTTGTTAAGTATTAAATAATAATATTTTGTTTCCATATGTCTTATGAAAAGAAGCTGAATGCAGTCAAAAATAAGAGAAGTAAAGACTCATTTGTATAAGTCAGGCTAATTTGCTTGTAATTAATTCATCTGCAGGGATAGGATTGAACTAAAAAGCTACTTTTGTCATGAAATTCTCTTTTGCAAGAAGCTAGTAAAGTCATTTGTAGCAACATCAGTGCTGAGCTGAGTTTGTGTAATGGGCATTAGTCTTACTCACGGACATTTACATGAAATGAATGAATTGCAGTTTTCTTTAAAACTGTTAGTGTGAGGAAAGCACAATTACCAAGTTATTTAAAAATGGGTTCTCTGTTATACATGGGACTGGGAACTTAATAATGACTATTTCCACATGAGTCTTTGCTAGCTAACAGTTTACAAGGAATGGATGATATCATACATGTGCTCAGTTTAAATCTAATCAAAGCAACCCCATATGGGTAAGAACAGAGGTGCACTACTCAACAGGGAATATTAGATGGATGGGTAAGATTTGGAGGATGTGTTGCAGGACATAGAGATACATAGCCCATGGTGGTCTTTATGTTCCCTACCTCCTTGAGAATTTGCACTCATTCTAGTTCCCACCACAGTGAATATTTAGTTTTTGGGGAAACATTTGCATTTAAAAATGTTTGTGCTTCTCTTGCACTTTTTTTCTGATGGGAAACCCTAGTGCCTCTTTACTTTGGAGACAAGACTTGAATTCTGGGTGTAGGGAGTAATACTGCAATGAGATTTTTAATACCTTCAAAAGCTGCTTAGACTCATGTCAAAAATGAGCTGGGTTGTGATGTACTGAAACTGCTTTGTAGATACCATACAGGTACTACTGGTTCTCAGAATCCACAGACAAAAAGCACCCCGCCAGGAACTCTCAGAATCATCTGATTTTTAAGAGCTTAAAATGAGAGTCAGTAGAGGGGGAAGAGTCTGCTGCTTTTGTTGTACTGATTTTACTGAAACAGCATAGGGTTGTCTTATAACTGGATGAATTCCTGTTTCCTTGAAATAGTAGCAGCAATCAAGGACTGAACGAATGACATAGCTGTGGGTAGAAGGCTGTGCCTATTCAAGAGCTAGTTCTCCAGATACCAGGGTTGAGGCTGAAATCACATAGCTGAGAATAAGGAAGTCCAAAGTGCTGGTAGCATCAGAATAGCATGGTTTATGTGAGCATCTGGTGTTTCTGTGATTATTTGATTACTTTATGCCTTTTTGGCATATAGTCAGATCCTTTCCTTACTGGTGAAAGCTGAAACGCATTGGACACGTACTGTATTAGCCCTTCAATCCCTTGCTTCATGGCCTGTGAGAACATATTGCATGGACCCTGCCACGGGGCAAAGCAAACAGAGCTTTACTGACAAAAGATATCCCATCGGTAAACAGTGTCCCAGTGGACCATGAACAAGGCCAGATAGAACAACCTTATTGTCTTCCACATGGCTCAGAGGCTGCCAGGAAAAGTCTGGCACTTGGCTCTGCTAGGGCACAGCTAGACTTACTTTCAGAGACACAGTCCAGTTTGTCCATCTTCCCTCACAGGGGTTCTCAGCTGAAATATGCTCTCTTTACATAAGTTCTTTTCCTAATAGCTTCCTGTAAGCATGTCAGGTCATGGCCCACAGCAGGTCATGATGTTTATGGACGTTTATGACAGTGGGACCCATACACCATTGTAAGCTGCATTATTGCCTTCTGCTGTCACTGCAGGAAAGTGAGGTGGACAACACTCAGCAGGGTATACAGAAGCTCTAATTATCTTTTAGGGCTAGTTTGGATCCAGCTGTCCCATAGACTGAGAGAATGCATGTGTGGGATTAATTTGTCCTAATAAGGTCTGATTTTGTTGTAGTGGGAGATTAAAGGGTGTTAATAGAATAACCTAAAGATGAATGAAAGACATGTAAAATACATGTATTTACCACAGATAGGATGAATACTCAGTCGCTAAATGAAAAATTTTGCTGATGTCTATTATAATCCTTCCTTTCCTTCTCTACCATTGATACAACTAGATAGCATGAAGAATAATGTTCCCTATCACACATTGAGACAGGCAGAATCAACAAGAACAAATGATGCAAGGCAGACCGACACAATTAAGTTTTTTTGGAATTAAAACAAAATACCTGTCTTCTCACAAAATCTTTGCAGGGTTGTCCAGTTTCTAAAGAATATTATTAGGACTATGCTGGGGGTAGCATCAGCTAGCTATGTTCGGTCTGCAGGCTCTATGGATCTCTATACTGTAAACTGTAGGTATTTTTCTGCTTTTCACATATGTATGGCACAAGGCTAATTTACTTCCTGTCCCTCCCACATCCTCCCTTTCTACAGAGATTTGGGACGATCCATCTTCCCTCTCCAGGTCCCTGCCATGGCTTAGGCAAATCTATTGGTGTGGGGTGTGAAGTTGCTTAACTGGAGGACAACTGTGGTGATGATACCCCACATCTTGGTAGATACCTCCAAAACCCATCCAGCATTCAGAGATGGCCTGTTTGATACTTTTATCAGAATCAGTCACTCCTCACACTCCTTTGTGAAACTCCCAGTGTATCTCTCCTCCTGCAGTTCCTTGACTCCACTCTCAAAAGCGAAGGCCTAGGAGGTAGATGGGGCAGGAAGTTGCTCCATGTGTTATTTCCCAAAGCATCTACTCTGTCCTAGCAACTGTAAGATTTTTCTTAACCTCTTTCCCTTTAGCAACATGCTGAGAACCTGTTTTTCTGTCACCACACTCTGATAAAAATCTCACCATGCTACCTTCTAATCAGTACTGCACAGATTTATCAGGGTGAGATCTCGATGGAGCCGTTCCCAGCTTTTGTTGAGTTTGTACAACCACTATAGAGCAGGCTGCCTCACACCATAGCAAGTTATCATTGATCTCAACTCTGTAAAAGCTGCTGCTTTGCGCAAAGGTGTGGTATCTCCCAGTCCACTGAGTGATGGTATCTTGCCTCTGCAGAAGCAATAGCTTAGGGCTTCCACTGAGTTCTTGCTGCTTGGAGCAAAAGAAACCCATACAAAGCAGTAGTCTCTGAGTCCCCTTGAGTCAGAAGCATACCCCCTGTAAACCAAACCTATGCTGCAAGTACTGATGGGTCTCAGTAAAGCACATCTGTGCATGGTGGACCAAGTTTGAAAGGTCAGAGAGACAGAGAGATGTCAGGGATGGGGAGCTTGTTTCTTGATTTGGGGCTTGCATCACTTTTGAAGCGCTCATAGCACATTGCCAGGATCACTGTAGAAATTAGCAATGTACATTCAGGAGCATCATCTTCCCAGAGATGGGGATTAAATCCCACTTGTAAAAAAACTCATCCAGGTTCAATATGCAATGGCACAAGTCAAAGCAGTGCAGTGACAGAGCAACTGCCAAAGCAGAAGTCAGCTTCTTCTTGAGACAGAAGTTACACAATGAAGTTCAGCAAGGGCTGAGCAGTATGCCCCAGTGCTCCAGTGCAGTAAGAGTGGGTGTTCTGGAGACCTACATCAGCAAGAGAGTGTTCGTGTATTTCTTGAAAGAAAGGTTTTACCCAAGTAGGCACAAAAGAAGGGCATGCAAAGAATCACCATCTCCGTATGAGGAAAGTTACACTGATATAACTACCTTTGAAACATATTTTAAAGGCACCCTACTATGTTAATAAGAGTGAATTAAAGTTTTTGTTGATTTTAAAATATATATAGAATTACAGTAAAAGACTGGAGTCAGTCCTTAAGTGGTGGATTTAGAATCATAGAATCATAGAATAGTTAGGGTTGGAAAGGACCTTAAGATCATCTAGTTCCAACCCCCTGCCATGGGCAGGGACACCTCACACTAAACCATCTCACCCAAGGCCTTGTCCAACCTGGTCTTGAACACAGCCAGGGATGGAGCATTCACAGCTTCCCTGGGCAACCCATTCCCGTGCCTCACCACCTTATCAGTAATTTCTTCCTTATATCCAATCTAAACTGCCCCTGTTTAAGTTTGAACCTGTTGCCCCTTGTCCTGTCACTACAGTCCCTAATGAAGAGTCCCTCCCTAGCATCCCTATAGGCCCCCTTCAGATACTGGAAAGCTGCTATGAGGTCTCCACACAGCTTTCTCTTCTCCAGGCTGAACAGCCCCAACTTTCTCAGCCTATCTTCATACGGGAGGTGCTCCAGTCCCCTGATCATCCTCATGGCCCTCCTCTGGACTTGTTCCAACAATTCCATGTCCTTTTTATGTTGAGGACACCAGAACTGTACACAGTACTCCAGGTGAGGTCTCATGAGAGCAGAGTAGAGGGGCATGATCACCTCCTTCTACCTGCTGGTCACGCTCTTTTTGAGGCAGCCCAGGATACGGGTGGCTTTCTGGGCTGCGAGTGCACAATGCTTATTTTATTCATCAAGCATGGCAATAATTCATGGGTGACATGATCTCACAATTTTTTGACAGTTTATGCTTAACGTCACTGTCTCTCACAGTCTTTTGCTGACCCTGTGAACATCAAAAAGACTCTTACAGTGACTGCTACAGCAGAACAAGTCTATTGTCTCAGGAACTTTCTCTTTTTTGTCAATATTTTTCAAGATGTCCTAGACAAAGGATTGGAACATGCGAGAAAGAACAGGTTGGTTAAGGATAAACAATAACAGCCTAGGCAGCAAAAAGGCATGAAAGGAATAAAGTACTCTGAAGGGACCAGCTCAGATGAGTACTGGTCATCAGCAAGTCATGGAAAAGACATACTAGAATTGCAAGGGACTTATTACTGGTTGGGATAAAGCTCTTGGTGAACAACCCATAATTGAAAGCAATTTGGACAAAACTGCTTGTAAAAATAACAGACTTTACAAAATAAAGTGTCTTCCAATGAAAATATAGAAAATATATTCAATTAGGGAAAATGTTACATTTAAAAACTGCCAGTTGTTGGTTTTTTTTGTCACATTCTTTTTCCTTATTCATTTATAAGGAAAATATAAGGGATAAGGGAATTCCTCATTTACTTCTGAATATCCCTTAGTCAGAGAGTAGTTAGTAGCCCTAACTAGCCTGCTTGTGCAAACCCTGCAGCCATTATAACTCATGCCAAATAGCAGTATGACAAATAATTCAGCAATCACTTCTTAGTAGGATCAACAATTTTCCCCAGGAAAAGTGTGGTATGGGTTTCTTTGTCAGAAATCAAGGTAAAGCAGGGCCTGTTGAATTTGATGGTAACAGAAGGATGGAGAACTCTGGTAAGGATTACAGCTGTTGCTCCTGCAGCCTCAGTTCCAGCCTCATCAACTTCCAGTAGGGCCTTGTGAACTGCCTGCAAGAAAAAGAAGCAAACGTTGTGGTGTATTTATGGGACATCAAGCAGGAGGTGAAGATAAACTCTCTTCTTATGGATTATTTAGGAGAAAAGTGCTAAAATCTAGTGGACCAAACTTTCTTGTATAGTTTGGATATAGGCAGTCTCTAGCAGCCCGCAACAGGAGTGTTTTCCATGTCAGGACTTAATGGGGAGGAACAAAACCAAAACCAGACACACTGTAAATGCAGCCTCACCAGTGCTGAATAGAGGGGAATAATAACAGCCCATTTCTCTGTTATTCCAATGAGATTAATGGAAGACTGCTATTTAAATGCCGATGCAGACGCAATATTTGTCATCTTTGCCACATTAACTTAATCGTAACTTAAAGTGACATGGTGAAAATCTGCTACTGCAAACTGGAAGTTTCCTGGGAACTCTGAGAATATTAAAAAAATGGGTATTAATCAATACAAATATCATGATATACTAGTCATATATAACTTACTTGACACAATCTCATGTAAACAACCGTATTCCAGTGCCAAGAAAAAGTTTAAAATCTTGCCCAGCTTTTCCATGTACTCAATATCCAGCCTTTTAATAACAATATTAAATAATATAAAGGTGGGAAAGCAGGCCCTCTCTGCATAAAGGCACAATTACTAAGCAAGCCCCAATATGCCCTTGTGAATTTTATTTATACCTTCAGTAGGACAGGGAGGCAAAGCAAGTCTTTAAAAAACCCAGATCCAGAGCAACCAACCATGGCCCCATCACCAGCTCTGTTGACTTACTTCTGAAACCTGGAGATTATGGCTGCTACTAATTCCAGACAGATCAGCATTACCAGAGAACACTTCAGTAATGCCCATTTCCTCGAACAGCTTTTTAAGATCATAAGACCCCCTAATAGAAATCTTTGGTAACTGCAGATCTAATCTCCTGTTGAACAAAGAAAACAAAACAGCAGTGAAGCATTGCAGCATTGTATTTCAGGTACCAGACTTGATAGTATGTAATACAGTGACACTTGAAAGCATTCTTTTGCTTGCTAATTTGTTTGATGACAGCATTTGTACTCCCTGAGCAATTCTGGCATCCAGAGAGATGTGCCTTCTTTTTGTACCTACATTCTGTTCTCAGTTTTGGAAAGAGAAACTAATTTCATTTTTTCATTCCAGTGCCATATACACAACTAGCAGAGTGTTGTGGCTAGAGGGCTCTAGAGAGTAAGCAGACCAACTGTGGAAAGGCTAAATGAAGGGAAAAGAATGATAAAGACCCAGTGAAGCAAATTAATTATGTTATCACCATGAAAGAAGATATATGGCAGCCAAAAGGTAGCCAAGGAAGTCTTGAGGTAGCTGTTACAATGCTATGTCCCTTCTGTCAGGTCAGAAAGCTTGCAGTTTCTTACCAATTATGCTGTGCTCTGACTTGTCTTGGGAATCAGTTAAAGCCCTGCTTTATGAAATGAGGACATTACATCCAGGAGGAAGCAATCTCTGATTAATGCTTTCTCTTAAAAATAATGATGTGTCCTCAAATATAGTAACCCATCTACCTAGAGTTACCTGGTCACGAGTTTGTTATCCCATTTGCGAACAGTTTCCTTGGACAGAAGCATCTTCCACTTGCTTCATCTTTCCATCATCAGGAAGAATAAACAATGCTCGTTCAGTGCCCTGGTAAAGCAGCTCTTCCACCTTACAAGAGAGATTCTTGTCATAGTAACTGTGATAGTTACTGTCAAGCTGCATCATGTTGACTCTAAGAGATGCATTTGTGCTCACAAAAATATCATCCTCATGTGTACGCAAAGGATCAAAATACTTTGTCCAGTCAGCTAATGGAGGAAAAGAGAAGATGTTGGATTCAAACACATGAAGCTCATAAAAAATGGCTGATATAAATCAGACCAACTTAAATGTAGAATGCTGGGGGGCTGGTCATGGGAAAACAGGGCTGCTAAATCACTTCAATCTCCTGCATAAAAAAAAAAAAAAATAAAGCATTTTAGCTGTGCAGTATGTTCAGCGTATTTAATGTGAGGATATCCTGTCTTGCTGAAAAAATACCAAAGGTTGATGAGGACCAATTGAGAGAGTCCTGCTTCTACTGTAGCCATATGTTTCCATCACTTGTGTCTTTTATGTTATTCAAATTCAACCACTTAAACATCCAGCCACAGGATCTTGTTATGCCTTTCCTGTCAGGCTGTACCCTGTGCAAGCTGACTGCACTCAACCTGGTGAGGAATTAACCAGCAGAATAAAGGATCCTAACACCCAAGCAGGGCTGTGTCCCAAGTTTCCATGCAGTTTACCTAGTAAATCCACCATAATACTGGGGACCCTGTAAGTGCAAGAATATCAGTCCACTAAGTTTGACTGGCACATACAGTCATCACAGAGATATTTGAAACATGCCTAGTCATTATGTCCTCAGACCAGCAAGACTACATGCAGTGGATCACTGTCTTTGAGGCAGTCTTTTAGAGAGGACTTCTTTGTCCACAGCTTTCAGGCAAACTGAGCCAAAATCGAGCAACCAATATTATTTATCAACAATCAGATACTCTGCTTTTGGCTAGATCAGTCCTTCACTTTGAAGGTCCTGCAAAGTTTAACTCTTTCCTAAATATTCACTCTCCTAATAAATCGTCATGAGCTCCCTATGATTTTTGTTTTGCATCAGAATCATCTATTGGAATATTATGTTAAATATTTTACCTTTAAAATAAATGTATTTTACAAGAACCAATACAGTACTTGGATCGATGACCAATTAAACTAGGAATTCTCCCCCTGGTCTTCTTCTCTACATATTTGTTGATGTGTTTCTTAGCTTCCTCTGGTTTATGGAAATTGCTAGAAAAAAAATCTGCCTCATAAAACTGTTTGGTATTTTGTAAAAATGTCTCCTGTGGTTCATACCCAGTAGCTGTAAAAAGGGCATTCCCTATATTTAATGTAATGTTAGCATCAGTACAGTTCAGTACTGCTAAAACTCTATAAAAACTTTCATGTATATAATGTATGCGAGTCTCAGTCAGATCATCAAAGCCCAGGCCTTCAAAAATCTGGGACAGGGTGGTTGACTTAGCACCATGTCCTGGGTTCAGCAGTAGCAGTCATTTTTCTCCTCCTTGGTAGCTGGTGCAGTGCAGTGTTTTGACTTTCAGCTTGGGAACAGAGCTGATAGTGATGTTTAGGTTTGGCCAAGGACTTTGTGAGCCTCATGCTCTGCCAGGGAGGAGGGGAAGCCAGGAGGAAGTAGAGACAGGACACCTGACCCAAACTGACCAAAGGGTATTCCATACCACAGCACGTCATGCCCAGGATGCAACTGGGAGTTAGCCGGAAGGGCCGGGAGACTGCAGGGTTGGAGGAGGTATCGGTCGGAGCTTGGTCGGGCTGGGGGGGGGCGAGTTATCGGTCGGCTGGTGGTGAGATGATGTATTCTCTTCCCTTGTTATTTCCTTTATCATTGTTATCATTGGTGGTAGCAGTAGTGATTTGTGATATACCTTAGTTACTAAACTGTTCTTATCTCAACCCGTGGGAGTTGCATTCTTTTCGATTCTCCTCTCTGTCCCTCCGGGAGCAGGGGGAGGGCAAGAAAGGGGGGGAAGTGAGCGAACGAAATTACCTGACTGGGTTTAAACCATGACAGTTCTTTTTGGCGCCCAACGTGGGGCACGAAGGGTTGAGATAACGACAGATTTGACTGGATTAATAGTCACTCGTCACAATGCTGATTTATTGGCTCTCAGAGTTGTTCTTGTTGATCTCACAGCTTCAGACCGTTGTAACTTACGTAGAGCCGGTATTTGCTGTGTTAGTGTTTATCAAGTGTGGGGCCTGGGCTAAGGTTCTTGTCTCACTGTGCTTTATGGCAATGGCTTGTAATACGGGCGGGCTCCAGCAGCAGGGCGGGACGGACGTGGCCGTGGACTTGTACCTGGCCGTCCGGCTGCTCTTCACCGTCCTGGCCCTCACCCTACTCTCCATCTTCGTGAGGCTGCGGGGAGCCGAGGGGGAGCGGCCCCGGGAGCCGGCGGCAGCCGAACCGGCCCGGGAGAGCGGCCCCGGGGAGCAAGCGGCGGCGGGAGCGGGGCCGGAGGCCGCGAGGGGACGGCTGCCGGTGGAGGAGGTCGGGGAGATCGAGGAGAGGAAGGAGGCGGCTGCCGAGCAGCGGGAGAAGGCGGCGGAGGAGCCGAGCCCCGCGGAAGAGCCGAGCCCCGCGGAAGAGCCGAGCCCCGCGGAGGAGCCCAGCCCCGCGACGGCCGAGAGCATTTCCCGGAAGCCGCCCGCCGAGCCCCAGGAGGATGCAGGAGACCACGCAGCATTTCCCAGCAAGGCAGAGGAGGAAGAGCTGGACTCGGGAAAAGAGAAGCTGGCGGTGGGAGAGCCGGCAAGCACAGCAGCTACACCAGCCCCAGTGACAAGTACAGCGGCTACACCAGCCCCAGTGGCAAGCACAGCAGCTACACCAGCCCCAGTGGCAAGTACAGCAGCTACACCAGCCCCAGTGACAAGTACAGCAGCATCGTTTGAGAGTTCTGAAGGTTTTGAATGGCCTTTGGGTATCCTTGGGACCTGCCTGCTGATTGTGATGGGGATCAGCATGTTGGCACACACACAGACTGTGTTCTACCCACAACCATTTTGTCTGATCTCAAAAGTTAAGCAGAGTCAGGTTTGGGTCTTGTCTGGGGTTAGACAAGGTTATAGGAGGACCAAGAGGATTTTCCCAAAGCTGGACAGTCATGAGTGGCAGGGTGTGTGTGACAGTATGGGCAAGTATCTAGTCCACTGGGCCCCTCCAGTGCTTTGGAAGCGTCGGAGATGGAAGGCAGCTGTATGGAGTCCCCAGCAACAAGCTGCAGAAACTGCTTAAGGGGACAGTGAATTATTTTGAGCCTGGTGGGCCCATGGCACTTCAGGCCATCAGAGCAGAGATGCAACATAGAGATGGACTCATGATCAAGGGGTGGACTTAACAATGGACACTATTGCCCTAGTTATTCACGAGTGTGAACACTGCACACAGTCTCTCCTGCTCTGGAAGACTGTTAGAAGAGATGGAGACTGACATCATGGACCAGATGGACTCAGCAGCTTTATAGGGACTGGTCCATGCACTAAGATAAGAGTGATGGTATATTGAAAATGTGGGATCTGAGTATGACGTGAATGGTATGGAATAAGGGGTGGATAATGTCCTGGGTTCAGCAGTAGCAGTCATTTTTCTCCTCCTTGGTAGCTGGTGCAGTGCAGTGTTTTGACTTTCAGCTTGGGAACAGAGCTGATAGTGATGTTTAGGTTTGGCCAAGGACTTTGTGAGCCTCATGCTCTGCCAGGGAGGAGGGGAAGCCAGGAGGAAGCAGAGACAGGACACCTGACCCAAACTGACCAAAGGGTATTCCATACCACAGCACGTCATGCCCAGGATGCAACTGGGAGTTAGCCGGAAGGGCCGGGAGACTGCAGGGTTGGAGGAGGTATCGGTCGGAGCTTGGTCGGGCTGGGGGGGGGCGAGTTATCGGTCGGTTGGTGGTGAGATGATGTATTCTCTTCCCTTGTTATTTCCTTTATCATTGTTATCATTGGTGGTAGCAGTAGTGATTTGTGTTATACCTTAGTTACTAAACTGTTCTTATCTCAACCCGTGGGAGTTGCATTCTTTTCGATTCTCCTCTCTGTCCCTCCGGGAGCAGGGGGAGGGCAAGAAAGGGGGGGGAAGTGAGCGAACGAAATTACCTGACTGGGTTTAAACCACGACACACCAATAGCCAGCATGGTAAAAGCAGTGGAGTGCTCATGGGAGAAAAGAAAATATTTTTATCAGCTTCTTTTGATATAGCCTGATTGTAAATTCTAAACACAAAATCTGCATAGTTAGAGCTTTTCTTGTCACAGTTATGTATTAATAAATCTTCTGTTCCACCATTCAGATTAGTGTTATTGACGTTATGGCAAATGTCTTCATGGCGGCAATGGGTTACAGCACAAAGAAGAGCAAGGAGTAAACACAGGCACTGGAGATACTTCATCTTTTTTTCAAATTATTGTGTCACAAAATAAACAGTCATTAGATGAGCAGATGGTAATGATGAGTTTGTTAGTAAGAAATAATGAATAGTTTGCTAGCATAAATAATATATAGTGCAACTGTAAAGATACAATGCATATGGAATATTTAAAGTTTCCATGGACACAACATCAAATGTCATTGATAAATTTAGCCAAATTATGCATTAAAATGTCAGACATAATAAAATCGTAATATTCCATTCTAACTGCCCTGAAAAGGCAAATCTTTTCTCCATTGGCAATGGAGTTATAGAGCCAAAGTCCATCCTGTGGACAGGATGACAATGACAATGACAGGAAGACAATGACATTATCTTCTTGGATTATTGCCTTCTACAAGGTACATTGGATTATTGCCTTCTACAAGGTACATCAAAACAAACAAGTTACCATGAGGTAAGACAGGTGTAGGTTTCAAAGACATCAAATACTCCACATCACCTGCCCAAATACAGTTTGGTAAATATGAGTAAATGCGAGGATCACATTTCTCACTGAAAGTGGGATAAATTCCCTCACTTTCATCAGGCCAGCAGCACATGGACAGATGGCTGTCATGGACTACCCAGGGCTTGTTAAATTCACACCCCTGTTTACTTCCTGGTTACTTACTCACATGGCCAGCCATTGGCCACTGCTTATAAATGATAGATGAAAGGCATCTACATAAACTTCATGAAAAAATGCAAGGCGGAAGTCTGGAGCACCCTGTGCCATGGCAGCACAGCACTCAGAAGTGAGTGTAAAGACACGTGGGAAGCACCAGTTTGTACCAGATAATGAAGTGCCTGTATGGACCCTCCTTTTGGGGAGCCGCAACAAGTGTTTGTAACTTGTTAAGAGGTGGTTTTCCCCTCACCATGGATTAACCTGTGTGGGATGTGTGGCTTCCTCTAGGGATTTAGGAAGTACCTGGACTCAAGAGGAAAAAAGGAGCGCAGATCACATTTGGAAATCAACGGACACTCAGATTAATCCCATTCGAGATGACAAGTTTCTCCATTGTTAGTTCTCCTAATGATAACATGATGTAGTTCACATAAGCCACCTGCCCTCCACAGGAGCAGGAACAAGTCTCTGGTTTACTGAATTCAGTTCCCTGGTATTCTGGGGAGGCTTTTCACACAAATCCTCTTCAGAAATGTAGCAAGCTATCCATGCTGTCTAACCCTAAGCTTTTTGCCCTTGCAGCTTCTGCATGAAAACATTTCTAGAACTTTTCTACCGTAATGGTTGCTGGTTTTCTGGTTTCCAGCCCATACAGCTAGGCATGCATTTTCCCATGTCCTGCCAAGGGGAAGTTCTCTTGGTCCCATATTCCTTTCTGGATGTGAAAGATGACAGTATCCACTATCTAAACAAGATTTAGAGTTTCTGAGGGCAGCCCAAGTTCCAGGATTCTTAGTGATTAACCAGTTGCTTAATTTTTCTATTGATATGGTGGTCTTGTTTTTGTAGCAAACATATGCATTAGTTGTGTGTTCTAATATTTGTTAGGATCTGAGTGCGTTGAGTATGGTAATGTTAAATTTTCGTTTCCTTAAACCAAAAGACATAGTATGGCACTAGATGAGGATTTAACTCTATTTACATCTCTCTAGGACAGAACTCTCCCTGTTCCTTCCAGTTAAGCCCGCCAAACCCTTACGTACTGTGAACAAATGAAGTGACGGTGTAGTACAGGGAGTGTTTCAAAAGTACTTCCCATTTAACATTTCATAGACTGTTTTTTTCTAGGTATCTGAGATGTTGCACACTTTAATGAAAAAGAGGATAGTTTTTATCTGTCCATGACTACTTCTTGTGTCTAAACAAAGCTAAACCTGAATTTCAAAGAATTTCTGAAGCAGAGTATGTTTTTTTTCTGCAACAAGCTCATATTAGGCATGGCTCTGTTTTTAACTTGTACAGTAACAAATCAGTTAAAAATTTCTCTTAGTATCACAGTGCTCTACAGAAATAGTGAAGAAGCACTTCTACCGGAAGCTGGAAAACACTGAATAGTGTCATTGAGTTTTCCCTACATATTTTTCCCATTCTTTAAAGAAATGTTAATCACATTAATTTCAACATTTTAAAACTAGACAATTTCAGCCACAAATTTTTTTTTTTTTTGTTACCATTTCAAAGTGGAAGAAACTGGAAAGACTTTATTAAATCTGGGCTATATTTTTAATATGAAAATTGGAAATTCAGAAAATAAATCCCTACCAAATGACAGATTAGTTTTTCTATGGGATTAAAGGGGGCAATTAAATTTAAATTGTGGCCTTCCACCTACCCCCTACACTTAACCCCAGCCCTAATTAGACAACCTGGCCTTAGCAATTCAGTAGCTTTATACATTAAGTCATCAGAAGGGTTTATAAATTGGCCCAAGTTGTTCAGTCACTAGTAGGATTATGCTAATTTTGAGTGACTGTGAAGGCTGTTTCCAGCCTAAAAGATGATTTCATCAGTATTCTGCTTTAACAACTACTTAATAAGTCCCCGTGACTTCAAAGGTTATTTTATTCTAATTTCAGGCTAAGCATATTCCCCCAGAATAGCAGGTCCCACTGGTCCCTTGCATGCTTGCTTGATTAATGTTTCATTGCATACAAACAGCCACAAGCGTACAAATGAAATTAACCTAACATGAAGATTTCGCTGACCGCAGAAAGCATCATTTACAAGTTTCAAAGAAAAATCCATATGTAGTGCTTACAAAATCAGAAGCCCTGCTGCTGACCTTCAGCTGACCATGCTCTTCTCCAAACTGTTACTTATACTGCTACATCATCTTCTTCTTAATTTACACTGTTAAACATTAAATGTCCTGATAAAAATTAGAACCAACAAAAAAAAAAAGAAAGGAGGAAACAGAACAAATATTGATGAAATAGGATTTCTGAGGATCATCTCTGCAATTCAGCCAATGTAGCTGACAATTTTCAGTCATTTGAATAGTAGCTGTGACTTTCTGTTTCCAATGACCACGTAGAGGAGCTCAATGCAAAACATTGTGTAATTAGGACCTTACTCTAAAAGAGGAGGTTGTGCCTGGAACTATTGGAAACAGATGTTAACTCTTGGTGTCAGAAGTCAGACTTTCTGTGCTATGTTGAAACACACATGGAGCTGACAACCACACATCAGAGCAGCTAAGCATTCTGCCAGTCTGACCAGAGCCTGATCCTCAGCTTGAATATGGCCTCTGAACTAATTTGTCTGAACCTTCTCAATCTGACCGTAATTTCATGCCATTGAAAGGATATGTAATAGACATGTTTCCCTGATGGGTTTCCTACTCTGACTGATGTGGTCCCTTCATATGTCTCAGTTCTATGTTCATCTGAGTTACTGCTTTGGGCAGTTGGTAGGAATACAAGTAGCAAACTGTTTTCTCTACCTCCACATATGCACATACCACCTGTGTACATGCACTTCTTCTCCTTGTCTGTCTCACATGTATTTAAACTGTTGGAATGAAAAAATTAGTACCCATTTCTATTAACTTCTTCCAATAGAAATAAAATGCTGGTGGATCAAGCTGACTGAATTTTTCCAGGTAACAGCAAAAACCATGACTAAGAGATGACATGAAATACATTTCCTCATATGTGACGACTCTTCTTCCTTTGTACTTGTTTACTCACATGTGTAATTTTGTCATTACAAACAGATAAACATGGAGACAGAACATAGATAAACCTTGTCTTGACACTGCCCTTCTTTGTTTTCCTCAGTTCTTTCCCCTTTCCTTTTTACTTGTTCCTTCTAATTCTGGCTATGAAAGGTCACAAACACAGAGATTATTTTACTCATTGAAGTTGAGGTGAATGACATTCACCTAATGGTGGTCAAGGACAAATTGTGTTACAAAATGGTTATAAGCCTCTTGTTTTTTTTTCCACTTGTGAGGCCTTTTAATTACTGTTTTGTTTTTAATAATGTTAAGCTACACTTTAACAAGGCATTTCCCTAGCATTTCATTATAGAAGCAGCAATAAGGTGCTACGCCAGCTTTTAAACTAAAACAGTGAACAGATGCATGCGTGCCATGCGTACCACACATTACCTCTTACAGTCCCACCTCTCTACTGACCACAATTTAAACTCTAAAACTATGTTAGCAAACCACATTAACTAGATTCATACTGATCATTCATCTACTGAACTAGATCTTGCTTCTCTACTACTTATTTTTAATAGAAGTCCAGAATACTGAAATAACAAAACAGGGTCTATGTTACCCAAATCTTTCTTACTGCTGTGTGCTTCATGTAGGTCAGTGTCTATACCACATCCCAAGTCACATTTTTACTTTTTTAGAATAGACCTGTATAATATTTCACACATTTACCAACACCTTGCAAACAGCTTCCTGCTAGTTTGTTTTGTTTTAAATAAATTATTCCAAAGCATGTTTAATCTTAATTAACCAGTGGCTGATATATGCAATGACAGCAGAGCAATTCAACTTGTCCAGTGCTTTTTTTTTTGTGCTTCCACACCTTAGGTAAGGAATTCTAGTTTTCATGTCAATTTAGCAACAATAATAGCTGTTCTGGGATTAGGGCTCACAGACATACAGGTTGCTACAAATAAAAAAGCCTTCATCCCTATAGATCTATTATATCACAAGTAACACAAATATTTGTAAGTATAAAGGACATAGACCACAAATATATTGAAATAGCAACAATATGAAGGAAACAAGAGTGTGGAATTAAGAAGGAAATGGACACTGTCTTCCCCTCCTTTCATCCCTGATACTTACATAGTGACGAGAACATTCATATGGAGGGGAAAGTTTTACTTGCAGAACTCATTTTAGTTTGAATTAGTATGAAATAAGTAGGGAGCAAGAACTGAAATAAATTAAAAAAAGATATAACAGGTGTATTACATGTAAGGAGTACCAATAACAGTTAAACCTACTGCTGCTTCAGAAAAAGTGCAGATTGGCAGGTATGACACAGGACCGACAGCAGACTTGAGCCCTCCTGAAAAAGGGGCAGGATAATAGACAGGTAGTTCTAACACTAAAACCTTTATTTAGCACGCAGAATGTTTCAAAAGAAAGTGTGTTTTCTACAGTTTCTTCATGTAACATCTTACCAGGGAGTTTCTTTTCAGACTTGAGTGTTTCTGTAATACTAATATTAGTAACAAAATAGCTTTTGGAGATTTTCATATCAGTGATTTCCAATACAGGTCTTGTGAAAGACTAGTGTGCCTTCCATTTCCTTTTCCTTCTAACCACACAAATAGTTGACAAAATAACCATGTTGCAATCTTTTTGACTACAAAGATCTCCGATAATATTTTCCATTGCCCAAATACTGTTAAGGATTCTGGAATGACCAGGATCTGTGACTGCCTGAAGAGAGAACCGCAAAATTTAGGATAGATTGGTAACTTTGTTGAGTATCTCAGCTTTGACTTTGGAAACATCACTAACACTGTCTGACAGGCTTCAGGTTTTTTGTCTGTAAGACACATCTAACTTCCTCATTGAGATAAGGTGATGTGAAAACAAAAAGTTACTTTCAATGACCTTGAGCATCATTTCAGTCCTTTATTGAGTTTAATGAAGACAAGATTATTTTTTATTTATTTGATACCATAGCAACTCCCTCAGTAATAGTGATACACAATTTGAAAATCTGTGGTCTGCAGGATGCAGCTTTATACCACTTCAGAATGAAATTGGAAATGTTCCTCAGTTGCAAGCTTCCATGAAAAGTCCTCTGGACTTTGCAGAAAGTGTCTTCTTTCCTGGTGTGCTTAGCTCCTGTATCCAAGAGGTGTTAGCTGCGTAGGTACATTACCGCATGGGGAGAGGTGATTAAGCACACATATATTCCGAGTATTAATAATCTGCATGCTCCACATGACAATGCCCAAGCCAACCCTTTTACCAGAATATTTTGTTTTCATGACTAGAAAATGCAAACATCTGTTGCCAGTACTTATAACACAAGAATCTTGAACAGGAAAATAGAGAAGGATAAGATAATTGTGGTCACTAAAAAATTCTTCTTCACCCACCAGTTTCACCAGCAGTGATCATTTCACCTGACCATCTACTGCCAGTCCAGTGTTGTGATTTTGATATCACACTATTTACCAAAACTAAGGCATCTGAATCCTGCTCTGACTGCTTAAACAAAGAAAGGAAGGATGATCATCCTCAGTGGATAGCTATGAGCAGACAGGAAGCTAAGTTTATATGAAGTGAACCTGTGACTGAGCTGGGAAGGAAAACAGAAACTCCCAAGTCCCAGCCCAATGCTGTGTAACTACTGGCCCATCCTTCTTTCTTAATAATGTTCTTGCGTTAAAGAAAAAAAGAAATATATTAATCAATTAATTATGGGTTTCCTGCAGCAATATAGTACTTAAAATTGTAATAAATGTGTGTCTATACAACATGAAAATGTAGTTAATAAGAACCATCCCAATGAGTAATTCAAGACTTAAGCAACTAACATTATTTTGAAAGCCTTCATTAAAAAGTTCTTCTTCACCTTCCCATTTGGTCCACTGACCCTGCTATCTGGGACCATCTCATGTGAATTACTTCCTTTACCTCCTCTGTACTGAGCGATACCAAATCAAGTGCCTGCCTTTAATCACACATCTGATCCAGTAAGGCTGATCAAAGTCGATTGAAGTAAACAGTAGTGACATTATTGTGTGACTCAGCAGCTCAGCTGCCCAAGCACACAATATAGATTTTGGCTAATGCTCAAAGAAAGGACCCAGAAAGTGGTCTTGCAAGCCACAAAGGCAATTTACCTTACTACTCCTTGCCAGACTCTCTACTTATACAGAACAGCTCTGTTGAAAATGAGGGTTCAAACACAGGATTCCACCAGGGAACAAATACAGAAGGGATGCAGGTCTCAATTTTATTTTGAATGGATGTAGTGTAGGTTAAGCTTTGCTCTCGCCGCTGCTTTTAACTATGCTGGGTGAAGACTTAGGCCAACTGCATAACTTTTAAAAGTCCTATCCTAGATCAATATGCAGACAAGTAAAAAAGCCATTTTCCTATGTAATCAGCCATTACACAAGCATCTCAAATTTGTTAGTTTTAACAGAAAACTGTTGGAATTGCTACTATGTCAGTACAGATCAAGACTTCCTTATCCCAAACTAGGAAATACTCTGTCTAGTTCCTCCTACGTAGTGATAACTGCTCTGACATCCTTTTCCTGCCTTTCTTCACATTACCCACAGTCACATGCCGACCACTCTCATCTCCTCGGTACACCATGCCTTTACCTCCTACTCCCTCCATCAGCTTGGAGAGCAATGACAAATACAGCCTGTTGAAGAATCATGGAGAAAGGCATTCCTAAAGGAGTCACAGCAAGATCCTTCATCAGAAGTCAACCTCTGGGGACCAGGGAAAACCCAGGCTGATTTTCACAGAATACCGAGGTGTCTTCTTCCATAGAGCAGCAAAGCATTATGGCACTCCTAGGGCTGGGGTCAGCCATAGAGAGCAAAAAGCTTAATCAGGTCATAGGAACTTCTAGGGGGCAATGTCCTGATCTCAGGTTCATTGATCAGCCAGTGAGAGTTTGGTGATTTTTTTTTTCTTTGATGATGCAATGTTTTTAAATGAATGCCTTTGGTAGAACTTAGGTGGGTGGAGATTAAGAAAACCAGTTTGAGCTGGTCTCCAGCCTTTGTGAATGCTCCAGCTCTCATACTAATGATGATTGAATTAATGTCTTAATAAACACGTTTGTTTTTCTAATTCGCCTCCACATTCATAATTGCTATAACTCCAAACCCAACACCCAAATATTAAAGCACAGACATTTAGCACCCCATGTTCTTTGGAACTATTGAGATCCCTCCTGAGGTAAACTGTGAAGCATAATGCTTCTCACCAGAAAGAGAATCCTGCAAGCCAGGAATGAATCTAAGAAGAATCAGCCTCCAAAGGAGGCATTTTTTTACCAGCACATTCTAACTGCATTTCCCTTCATAGTTTGCTCTAAACACAGTTCTTTCAGCTACTGCTCCATGAGCACTCAGTGTAGACCCAAAGTTATGAAGTCCATGAGTCCTTTGGGTTGGGGGTGCTAACTTCATCTTTGATGTTAGCAGGCTTATAGCCGAGCTACAACTTCAGCACTGCATTACTTACAAACTACTTCACAAATGTTCACTTCATTTTTTTTCTGCACCTGAAGAACTTTCATAGATCATGCAAATATCTAGATTCTTCCTGTAGCCCTTATTGTCCCCCTTAAAAATCCTTTCTCAGAAAAAACTTCTTGGAAATTTTCTGACAGAGAAATTTCCATGTAAGAAAGCAGATTAGAGAAATCAAAGTATTTTCAGGAATGTGTTGGCTTTGTCATTTTCAAACAGAAACCATGAAAACATTCCACATTAAATTTTATTTTATAAGATGCTATCAAATGATAAACTTTTCTACCATTTGCCAATAAAATGGAAGAAAATTTCAAAACCATTTTCCAGAAAATTGTCAAGAGTTTAAATTTTTCTCACAACTTCAGAAAACTCAGTGTCTTGAAATTTCTCTTGGGAGGTGAATATCATTTACTGGCTGTGAAGACAATACCAACATGGGACTATGGACATTACCTAAAGGCTATTGTAGAAAAAGACTAACTGGAAAGAAAGTAATTTTTTACAATAATGTTTAGATCATGCACTTATTTCTTTAATTCATGGTGGAAAAAACTTCTACATCACTTGTAGGGGACCTGGACATCGAGGAAGTAATTATTTTGCTACTCAAATTTTTATTTTAAGTTGCCTTTTTCCATAGACTAAACCCAGATTTGTCATATACTGTAAGGTGATAAATGTAGAAGAAGAATAGTTTAGAACTGGCATACTGAGAGCTAATTCACATTAAAAAAAAAAAAATAAATAAATTTTTTATGACTGTCATGGGAAAAACTGGCTAGTAATGAGATATAGCAACTGAAAAACAAAATATATTCAATAGAGAAATGAAAGAAAAAAAAACCAGAAACATTAAATAAGAGCTATGATAAATCTGATTAGAGTCTTCATGAAGGTTCACTGGTAAGTAGCTAGGCATTGTGATTGTAAGAAGCATGATCAATTACTGTAAAAAGACCAAAACTGCAAATAAACACACAAATGCAAATTCACCTACTTTAATAATTCAAAGCATGATCAAAGACCCTTGCAAACCAACCAAAAGAACATACTTCTTTTTTTTATAATGAATGCTCTTAAACTACTGAGTCATGTAGGTCGACTGATTTTTTAGATACTTCCCACTGAACCACTGAGCTGATAGATGTTAATTGAGGAAATAAAAGTGCTTTTAGCTGCCAGTCCCATATTGCTGTTTTAGACACCCTCAGGCATAGAAAAAGGAAATAAAACACTTAGGCTTTGGCTCTGAGTTGGGCCCATAGATTCACAGTAAATGCAGAGAAAACATTATCTTATAAGCTGTATAAAACTAACACTCTTAGCTTAAACTGAAGATTCATCTAGTTCAGTATCCAGAGATGCATATAGTGTACACAGTGTGGGTATACCATGGCACAGTGAAAGGAAACACTGATATTTCCTTTCTCTCTCTTCCTTTCTTCGTATCTTCCATTGCTTGGTTTCCTTTTTCACTAGCACTGAGCATGGAGATGACATATTCAGTGTCCTAACCAGCACCATTGCAAAATCTCTATTCTGAGTAGCAATGCCTAACCTAAGACCCCACAACACCATATATAAAGCTAGGGCTTCTTTCATCCTATTATTTCCTTTGTATTTGTTGGCAGTGATTTTCTTTTGCCATTTTATCAGAGTACCATGAGATCCTTACCTATAAACAAGATAGAACCACCAGAAAAATGTGTCACCTTGCAGTTCACTAAAGCCCCACCTAATCTCTTTCTGTGAATAATGCATGCATGAATTTATTGCTTATAAAGGGTTTTCTCTCCATACTCATTTAGGGGGGTTTGAGATCCTTCGTTGAGGACTCTTATCTTTTTTGTGAACTATGTGACATATATCAGTCAAACCATGACAATCTTCACACATACTAACTCTTTAGAAGAATCATTTTGTAAAGTATTCTGGCTACAGCTGTAAAAAAAAAACAAACAATAAAAAATGCTTCTATAATTTAACAATAAAAGGAGGGCTACGGAAAAACAGTGACAAAGGATGAGGAAAAGGATGAGGTACTTAATGCTTTCTTTGTCTCAGTCTTTAACATTAAAAACACTGGTACTCGAGGTACCCAGACCCCTGAGCTGGAAGATGGTGATGGGAAGCAGGATGGAGCCCCCATAATCCAAGGGAAATGGTCAGCGACCTGCTACACCACTTAGACACACACAAGCCTGTAGGGCCCAATTGGGTCCACCCAAGGGTCTAAGGGAGCTGGCAGAACTGTTCACCAG
The DNA here is from genome assembly GCF_034315485.1 of Pezoporus occidentalis. Taxonomy (NCBI): domain Eukaryota; kingdom Metazoa; phylum Chordata; class Aves; order Psittaciformes; family Psittacidae; genus Pezoporus; species Pezoporus occidentalis. The sequence goes on from NW_026914018.1 coordinate 60,040, forward strand.
CCACTTTCCATCATTTATCAGAAGTCCTGGCTAACCAAGGAGGTACCAGTTGACTGGAGGTTATCAAATGTGATGCCCATCTACAACAACGGCCAGAAGGATCCGGGGAGCTACAGAGCTTAGTGCTGGAGAAGGTTGTGGAGCAGATCACCTTGAGTGCCATCACATGGGACGTACAGGACAAGAAGGTGATCAGGCCCAGTGAGCACGGGTTTGTGAAAGGCAAGTCCTGCTTGATTTACCTGATCTCCTCCTATGAGAAGGTGACCCACTTAGTGGATGAGGGAAAAGCTGTGTAAGTTGTCTACCTAGACTTCAGTAAAGCCTTTGACACCATTTCCCACAGCATTCTCTTGGAGAAACTGGCTGCTCATGGCTTGGAGAGATGTACTGTTCACTGGGTAAACAACTGGCTGGATGGCCAGGCACAAAGCATGGTGGTAAATGGAGTTAAATCCAATTGGTGGCTGGTCACAAAGGGTGTTCCCCTGTGCTCAGTGTTGGAGCCAGCTTTCTTTAATATCTTTATCAATGATATGGACGAGGGGGTTGAGTGCACCCTCAGTCAGTTTGCAGACAGCACCAAGTTGGGTGGGAATGTTGATCTGCTTGAGGGTAGGAAGGCTTTGCAGAAGGATCAGGACAGGCTGGATCGATGGGCCAAGGCCAACTGTATGGGGTCTAACAAGGCAATGTGCCATGTTCTGCACCTGGGTCACAACAACACCATGCAATGCTACAGACTTCAGGAAGAGTGGCTGGAAAGCTGCTTGGGGGAAAAGAACTTGGGGCTGTTGGTCAAGAACTGGATTAAGATGAGCCAGGAGTGTGCCCAGGTGGCCAAGAAAGCCAATAGCATCCTGGCTGTATCAGATACAGTGTGGCCAGCAGGAGTAAGGAAGTGATCATCTATCCCCCTGTACAATTCTTACAAGGAGTGGCTGAAGGAACCTGGTTGTTTAGCCTGGAGCAAAGGAGGCTGAAGGGGGACCTTATCACTGTCTACAACTACCTGAAATGAGAAGAGTGGCTGGAAAGCTGCTCAGCCAAAAAGGACAGGGGTGTGTTGGTCAAGAGCTGGATGAAGATGAGCCAGCTTGCTCCCAGGTGACCAAGAAAGCCAACAGCATCCAGGCCTGTGCCAGAAATAGTGCGCCCAGCAGGACCAGGAAAATGATTGTCCCCCTGTACTTGGCATTGGTGAGGCTGCACCTCAAATACTGTGTTCAGTTCTGGGCCACTCACTACAAGAGAGAAATATTGAGGTGCTGGAGAGTATCCAAAGAAAGTCAGCAAAGCTGGTGAAAGGTCTGGAGCAGAGTGGCTGAAGGAACTTGGGTTGTTTAGTCTGGAGAAGAGAAGGCTCAGGGGGGACCTTATCACTCTCTATAAGTACCTGAGAAGAGTTTGTAGCAAGGTGGGTGTTGGTTTCTTCTCCCAACTAACTAACAGGACAAGAGGAAAGGGCCTCAAGTAACACTAGGGGAGGTTTAGATTGGATTAGCGGAAAAAATTCTTCACCAAAAGGTTTATAGAGCATTGGAACAGGCTTCCCAGGGAAGTGGCTGAGTCACCATCCTGGAGGTATTTAAAAGACCTGTAGATGTGGCACTTAGAGATATGGTTTAGTGGTGGGACTTTATGATCTTTAGCGTCTTTTCCAACCTCAACGATTCTATTATTCTATGTTGGTCTTTTGGTCTTTTTCATTCTTATCCATACAACTACAAATTCTCCAGTTTCCAAAACACCAAAGCTGGGCTGACTGTTCTGCAATTCACTGCGTGCTTGTCTGCATCTTTTTTAGAATCTTACGTTACATTTGTCGCTTCTTCTTTCTCTGGTACAGAGACCTGTCTAACTGATGCATCACAGTTGAAAACTTAGTATTTTTCTTCTTGAGACAGTAAGAGCTCTCGCATACATTCAAACAGTCCTGGCAATTTGTTTTATTGTTTGTGTTGTTTTGTTGTTTGTTTTTTTTTAAAAAAGCCTTCTATAGTTACCTTTGAAGTAGATGCTCAGGCTCAACCACTGCAGAAGAATTAAACATGGACTGAGCTTTCCTGTTTTGCTAGTTTCCCCCCGAGCACTTCTTTTACATTTTGAACATCTACGGTTCTCTCAGGCTATTTGGCAAATACCTTTCTGAGGGATCTGAAGAAGAATATATTATTATGTGCTATTACGCTGTAAGGTTCTTTTTTTTCTCAGTTGTCCTTTTCCTTTCTTATTACAGTTTTAGATTTAATATTGTGGGGTTGCTCTGCATAAATATGCCGATTTCTTTTTTCCTTTTTAACTTAGTTCTTTTGGATTCACATCCAAATGCATCACTATGCATTTTTACAGGAAAGCTAACTGCAAGACCTAGTTATTTCAGAAAACTGTTTGTGACCTAGCAAGATCTGCAGTGCCTCTAGATCAATATAAATTAGGAAGATTTGTAAGAACTGGTAAAAAAGTACCCTCTGTCAAGGTTTGCTATGGATCCAATGATGTAATCAAGGCCAAATGAAACCAAATTGACCGTATCTGGTTTTCATTTTGGAAAATACTAAATTTATTCCTATTGCTGAACATGAATACTGCACAGATGAGTCTTCAGCAATTTTCATTTGGAAGTGGGTTCCTCTACAAAAATTTGACAGCCTCTAAGCACTTTTCTGGTTTTCTTCTCATAATCTATTTTAAAAGTATGATCTAGATGGTCCGTATTTTGTTTCTGGAATGACAGCAGCCACACATGCTAGGACTGGTAACATAGCTATTAGAGGGAGTGAAGAGAGAGCTTTTTAAAAGAGAGGCAGGACACACACATGAAGCTACACACTTAATACAGTAGGAGTAGCACATTGTCTGCAGCCTTTGAAATAAACTCTTCTGCATTAAAGAAATGCCTAACTTTCCCAGGAAGTTCTCCTCCTAACAGAAATAACCTACTATATGCTTAACAGGGATTTACTCAGGCCAAAGGCAGAGGGCTTTCTGAAGCTTACAGGCATTACTGTGCTGATGTAATGTATGTGAGAAGTATATTAATAATTGTTTGTTTACAGCTGTGAAAAAAACATTCTTGAATGATACTTAAGTCTTAACTCTGAATTACAGAAATAAATAGCAATATTAGAAACTTTTTAATGTCATGTTTATTCATTGTAGTTCTTCTACCATAGTGCATTTGTCTGCATGTTTCGAGGCTATACAAAGACTGGTGTTAATTTTTAATACGTATGAACAGACTAACCCACTTTAGTCAATAATTTACCCCTCCTGCAACCAGAGATCAGATATATACCATGAACACGAGCAAAGAAATAAAATAATGATAGAAGTTGTGAAAACAGAAGAAAAAAAAAGGAAAGTAAACAAGAAAAAAATAAATAAGCATGTGCATTATGGATGTGACTTAGTATTTTGTACCTTAATAGTAAAAACAGATCTTTATAATATTGTGGCTATACTAACCATGAAGCGGTTGAGAAACAAGAGTACCAATGCTGTATTACTGGACAGTCTGGGAACAGAAGGGGTTACATCAAGAGACACAGGTGTCACTGATGCAGTATAGGTGTTACTGGTAGGGTGCTTGATCCTACAGTCAATACTGGAATGATGCTTACTACCATGGGTAATCTCCCAGGGCCAGATGATGATGGTACAGGCACTGGCACCAGGGGGGGAAATGGTTTATGTTTCTTGCTGCTCAGGGACTTCTAGGAGCTGGTTTAGGTGCAGGCATAGGCTAGAAGTAGTCTTCTGGCTGCTCTGTGCTGTCTGTGTGATTCACAAAGGTTGGCGCCAGGGCACTTCACTGAACTGCAGAGATATCATCTACCTCTTAACTTCTTAGACCCAATTTTTTGACATGGAACATTTGCCCTGAAATGAGTCTGGCCTATAAACCCCGACAGAAACAGTGGGCAGGCCAGTATACATCTGCAGGGGAAAAACACACCTTCTTTGTGACCCCTTTGCAGCAGCCTAACTGGACGACAGCTGAAAGGCAAGTATGTTATAGACTCACTGGACAACTATGGTACTATGCAAGGTAGTAAGCATAATGCATGTTAAGATCTATGACAGATATAAACTTCATGTTGGTAGGAAAATGGGTACAAGTAGTAGAGTGCCGTAACTTGTACTCATTTGTCAGTCAACTCAAAAAAAAAAAGGTGAGAAGGCAGCCATGAGGGAAGAAGCAGGCTTACACAGCCCTCTCCACCCACATGCTCCTCATCTTCCCTGCTAGAAGATGTATATGTGCTGTCAGTATCACACAGGCCTATTTTGTCCCAGATCTAATGACAGTTCTGCCTGAATGTAACCTTCTTAAAAAAAAAAAAAGAATTAAAAAAAAAACAAGGCCCAAACAAATATGCAACTATGACAACTTAAACTGATGAAGAGTCTCATCTACAAAAAAACAGTGAATAACATCAGTTAAGAGATGGAGAGCCCTCGGTAGCCATGCCATACTCATCAGGTCAAACACTTGATTTAACAGTGGTGATCACTGCATACTTAATATGTACATAAACTTAATCTTTTTTCAGAGGGTTCACAATTTTTCCCATGAATAGTATATTGCTTTCCAAAGTTATGACCATTAGGAAGGGCCTGTTGAACATAATGGTAGCCGGAACAGACATAGGCACTATTTCCATGCCTGTGGCTGCTGCCGCTTCAGTGCCAGTCTCATCCACCTTTACCACAGCCTTATGAATAGCCTGTGAAGAAACAGACATGTTACAAGTCAAGGCAGTACAAGACTAGGCAGCTAAATAACACTTGTGCTAAAAGTACCTGAAGAAGTTACTGGTAAGAAGCAAGCACCAGATGTGAGTCCACTGCACAAAGACAGAAAAATTTGAAAAAAAATCAGCAAGCTGCCTGCAGCATAGCTTTCATAGCACCAAAGAGGAGAAGTTCAACCCTGGTGGAGGGGCAAGCCCCTGCTAGTGAAAACTTCTGCTTTGTTTTTCTTCTTCCCTGCTCCCACTCATGCAGATATGTATAGACTGAAGGTTAAGAGAGCACAACCATATTTGACTATTAGAAGTTCATATAGTTGAAGAATTAACATGCAGATTAGCACAATGAATAGTATCCTGAAATTATGTTTCCCATGTTCCTTAATGTCTTGGAAGACACGAAAGCAAAGGAGAAGCATGAGAAATGGAGGGCTAGAGCAGAGAAACATATGTTTTACCTGGCAAAATAAAGACATTCACAGGCCCTAATTCATTAACTTCCACCTGAGGTCATAAGGCTAGTTGTTTTGTTCATATTAGGTAATGAAATTTGCACTGACTGTCAGCTTTAAACTCTAGGTTTATCGAAGTGTGACTTATCTGTAGCTTTTGCCTGGGCCGGGCATTAATGAGAGTTTGCTCATGGGCTTGAAGCCAAATGTTTTTAATAACTGCATTTTCTTTTCCCCCAAAGAGTTTAAAAGCAAGCATTGTTTTTCCTCTCCCCTCCATAAAATACAAGTAGTGATACATCCTACAGCTCCCTACTTGCCCCCAGGCAGGCTAAAGAAGGTAGACACAAACAGAAGCAGCAATATAATGACTGTAACAACGCGCTGCAGGAGGGTACCAAGGTGTGGACATGCGATGATTTGGTCATGTCTGTTTTATAAGGTTGCCCCATGCAGATCAAAAAGGCCTCCTGGATTATAAAATTACAGACTTGAAACCTGCTTCAGCTCAATTGCACTGGCAGAGCAAGCAACATGGGCAAAATACTCCGTATGCCAACAGCTGCCTTTTCATATGACGCAAAGCCTCTTTACATGAGTTTAGCATCATGAATAGTTGCAAAGGAAATGATGCAAGTATCAGTAAACATGGGTTCATAAAACAAAAAGCAGTATGACTTACCTGGGAAATTCTGTGCTGGGGCTGCCCAGTGATCCCAGACAGGTCAGCCTTATCAGTGAATACATCCATGATACCCATTTTATATAAGATATCTTTCAGGTTATATGTCCCATAAAGAGTGAATTTTGGAAGATACACATTTGCTGAGCTGCCAGAAAAGAAGCAGAAGAATATGGTGAAACTTTTGATCAGGTTTCATGGTATGACACAGACTCCCGAGATACAAACTCGTTTTGCTTTCTCCCCAAAAATATTTTGCTTGTAGGTTCTCTCTAGCCTGCATGGGAGATGCGTAGTGACATTAATTTGGGGAGAAGAAAAGGTTTACATGTTGGCAAGCTGGCTGAGAGGATAGGTCGTAGGTTGCTGGCTGTCAGTCTGCAGTAAGACAACACATGAAGAATGAGATTGACCTAGTGATCATTCAGCTCAACAGAATAGCTATACCTCCCTAAGGGTCTTCATCTGACATTTTCAGAAGTTAGAGATATTTTGTGCATTCTGCAGGAAGCTCCTTCATCATGCCCCATTACTGAGGATGCAGAGGAATCTTCTTGTGAAAAAGTGTTTCTTTCAGGTGTCTCACGCTGGGCACAAAAAATCCAACACATCCAAGTTCACTGGCTACTTTTGAAAGAAAAAAAAAAGAAAAGAAAAAGGTAGGCCTTGTGTGTTTATCATGTAAATCTGGACAGAGATATATGGGTGATGAAGTAGAAAACAGAAACACATTGACAGAATACAGCATATAGTTAGTCAATAGATAATATCTTTTCTATGCCAAGACCGATGTCTGATTTACTAATTATTTTTGGGGGTGGGAGAAAGGGACTAGTTTGCTGCTTTCCATAAAATTAATCAAAATTCTGTATTTCTGACACATTCCTCCCTAGCTTTTTCAGTAAGGATCTAACAATTCCTTTTCAAAGGTTAAAATCAACATTTACAACTAGATGCAGTATGAGATGAAAGTTAGTGATAATGCTGACAGAAAGTATTGTTTTCTGGTAAGAAAACAGGAGAACTTAATGAAGGAGTCCAAAGAGCAAGTCATCTAGTGGACAAGTGGGAAGGCAAGGCCACATACCTTCAGTGTAGCACAGCATCAAATGCCAAGCCTGGCTGGTACGAAAAAATGAAAGTGCTAGTAGATTGATAACAGGTGGGTGATCTAGTACTTCTGTCTAATTTCTGACTGTGCTGATTGCTGTTTCAAGGAGGATGCATTGAATCATCTGCCTTGCTATTAAATAAAGACACTCATTCACAAGCCCCCACTTGCTTTCAACATTCAGGAAAGGGAAAGCCATAGGCACACAATAACAATGCAAACGCGATAGTGCAGCAAGCACTGGGATACACTTTTCAGAAGAGAAAGTGATGCTTTCTCCAGAGTTCAGCCATTAAATAGATCTCAGCTGCCTGTACTGGCAACACTTGGACACTATTCCATGTTCAGCAACCAACAGTTGTAAAAACGTTCCTCTCAATGCCTCTGCAACTGTGTCAATTTCAGTTTGCAGACAGAGAAACAGGGACAACACAGATTGCCCAGTCCTTAAATAATTCCATATCCTACATCAAACCCATCCATTAAGACCTCCCAGAGACTCCAAATAATAGCAAAGGCATCAGTTGTCCTGAAAACTTAAAGAAGTTTGCATTATTAGTTTGCAAGAGAAAACAGCCGTGATGAAAAACAGGGAACTGCATGTCTTCGACAGTGATGCCTGTATATAAGATTTACATCTCACATTCATGGCTTTTAGGTAGATTATTCCAGTCTGGGGAGGGGGGGAGAGTATGGAGAGAGGAAATATAAATCCTTCCAATCACCATCTTATTTCTCCTACTGTGATTTTAGTCACAAACCATGTGGCTGTTCACAGAAGTTTCAAAACTGTGAAGGTGCACAGAGAATTGCATACATTTTTTTTGTCCTTTTTAATGAAAAAAATAGATTATTTTAATAAGATTTAGCACTGAATCAGAGTTAAGAGCATGACACTTTTCTGTGTAAGGATGTCATTTTTGTCTTGAGAATTGTTCGTCTAAAATATGATTTTCAAATATGTATGTAGGAAGGTTTTTAACATGACACATCAAATTCACGAATGAACACAAAGACTTGATTTTGTAAACATGTTTTGCCTATGCTTTTATACATATTTTGTCCCATCAAATGCTACCACTACACATGATACTGAATAGAAAGAGTCTAAAGTTGTTTTTATAAAGCATATAACCTTTCTCTCTTCTAGTCTCAAAGTTACCTTGAAGCAAGTGTAGCTTATTCCAATTTTGCCAAAGTCTTCAGAGAGCCTGAATACAGTGGCTCTGTTATGTGTCATATATATATATGCCTTTGTACCCTTGTAATTGAGCTTTGTCCTCACAATTTCCAAAAGTTGTTATTTCAGCATGAAACGTGCAATTATGGGTAACTCCCATAGACAGAAAGGAAGCAAGAGACAAGAAAAAGGGCTGAAGGAAAGTGATAGGAATTTACTTATAAACAGGAAAAAGCAGAAGACATCTTCCCAAAAATTTAAGAAGTTTTAAGACAGAAACCTGAAAGCTATGGAGAGTTGAAGATGGAAAAAAAATGTGGAAACAGCAAAAGTCCTAAAGCTGTGAAGGTTTTCACTTGTACTGAATGTGTAAACAGAGGGACACTGGAGAGCCAGATTTCACCTTTGGTTGGTGGCAATTCTTCTTTAGATTAAAACAGAATTAAAAATAGTATCCTGAATTTGTGTCATAGCCCAGCACATTGGAACCGATGTGTTTCCTTGCCTACCATCTGAAACAAGAACTGCAGAATTTTACCTTTTTGAGACTAATGTCCTCCACCTTGACATACGTTCACAAGACAATCGTTTCTCCAGCTTCTTCATTTTTCCCTGATCAGGCAGAACAAAAAATGCTGAAGCACCACCTTTGTAATCCATTTGCACCACAGTGGAAGACAGCTGTTCATCATAGCCATGCTTGAACTGGCCCATTCCAAACATCATTGGGACTTCAACAGCCTTGTTCCCATCCACATAGAATTTGTTCTTCTTAGTGTATTTTGTATCGAAAGGCTTTTCCCATTGAGCTTGAAATATAAGAGACAGAGTTACAGGATATTTTGAGGACATGAAACCATATGACTTATCACCATAGGGCACTTTCATAGATGACAGAAACTGGCACAGGTGGATCAGCTTCAAAGACAAACCAGTTTGCAACAAACACTTGACTTACTGAATACTCAGAATAACTCAATAGCAATACACAGTAGGTAGACTGTGATGTAAAACAATCAGAACTTACAGAAGATTGCAATAGTTTTTATTTAGATGAGAAACCAAGTGTTCTAGTGTGCTCTTTTCCTTCATGACAACAATTTTAAGGAGCCTATAAAGCCCTCTTATGATGCAGCCGTTAAATGAGAGCTCAGAAGAAGAAAGATTATCTCTTTTCTTTATTCCCACACCAAAATAGACTTGTGAAGAGTGATATGAGGGATGAATTCTCCAGAGAAATGAAGGAATTCAGGTTATTTGCAGCGAGGAGGGGTTTATATCTCTCTAATTCATGGCCAATAAATTCATATATAACTTAAGTCTATCAGACTGCTGGGTTAAAAAACAAACCTAACTACCAAGAGAAACCTTTTGAACTGTCATGCTTACAATATTAAATTTTCGAAAACTCCTTGCTAGTCATAGTGAAACAAACTGTCTACACTGAAAATCTGAGAGATTCTTAACCTCAGCAGAAAGGAATATCTAACCCAAATTCTAGCCATCAACCTCATCTGTTTCAGAGGTTGAGCGAATTAAAAAATTAGGAAAACTTGGGGAATGGGGACTGTTTTGTTGGTTTTTAAGAAAGCGATGTTACTCTGTAGTAAATTTTGCTTTCTAGAACAAACCTAACCTTTTATCAAATGTAGTGGGTAAAAGTAGAGCCATAATGCTCAGTAAAATAAGTGCTATCAAGGAAACCATGAAACAAGATGCAACACCTTTTGATTTCAGATTTCTATTTGAACAATGATTAGTAGGCAGCTTGGTACAAATGGAAGAAATATCATCTGCTGTTTTCACCATCTGTGAAATAGACATAAGCAGTACTTATTTGATATTTAGAAAGAGTGAAATTAGATTTGGATAGTGCATGTCTTGGGCTCCAAAAATATAAACTAACAACAAACAATAACCTGGAGATGGGAAAAAATGCATGGTTTATTTTTCTTCATTAACAGTGATGCATTCTATCATCACATGTATAATAGGCAGGACTTCTGCCTTGATATGCTTAAGAAAATAAAAAATAACAAATAACAATGAATCACAGAAACATGAAGGACACAAGATTTGAAACACTCAAACAGCCTTGATCTAGTGCTCAATCCAGTTCAGAAAGAACTTTGCTTGATTAAAAATTGAATAGGATGTTAGGATTTAGCACACAGGTTAGACAGAGATGATATTCCTTAATCCTTTTCTCCAGTTTCAAATGAATTCTTATTTCTTCCCTCTCCTGTCTCTTAGCAGACTACCTTCTAGGGATGAAACCTTTCTCAAATGCTTCACAGTTTTTAAGTTGAAAAAAAAAAAAACCACCCCAAAGTATGATACTTTGTGGTGACCAGGTTGGCTAGGACATGATAAGGGACTGATGTGTATCACAGTGGAATAGCATGCCCACTGGCTGATGGACAGTAATATATTGCCAAATTTTGCCCTTAGGGAAGGACTTCTAAGCTACGCTACACCGCAAAAAAAGGGGTAGGAGAGTCACTAGTACTGTGCAAGGAAGGTTGTAATGCCCAGAGAGTGGACAAGAGCCTAGAAGTATAGACTGGTTGTAGAGGTACTTGAGCTTTAATAATCCTCTCCAGGTTAATTCCAGCCTCCAGATCAAGTAATGTTAGCCTACTGTCAATGTCAAGATAAAAATCATTTTTATACTATTTCTATTATTGTTATTCTTTATTCTATTTTCTTTAAAACTGAAGAGCTAAAACTGAATCTCCCCCATCTTTTGGAGCAGCTGGGAAATCATTTCAGTCATAAAACAAGCTTATCTTTAGAACATGTAAAAGTTATTTGTAATACAAAGTTATCTTTCTTGCTCAGGGAGGTTGTGAATGCTCCATCCCTGGCAGTCTTCAAGGCCAGGTTGGACAAAGCCTTGGGTGGCATGGTTTAGTGTGAGGTGTCCCTGCCCATGGCAGGGGGGTTGGAACTAGATTATCTTAAGGTCCTTTCCAACCCTAACTATTCTACGATTCTATGATTTTAATACAAGGTTTCTCAAGCTTCTGACCTCATTGTGCTACTAAATGTATTGCTCCTTCTTCAAACATGTTTCAGTCAAAGAAAAATCAACAGCTATTTTGCCTGGTTTGAAAGATGTGCCTGATGCTAAATAAAAACCTACTTTGAAAACACTATTTGAGACAAACAGTATGTGTTCAAGGGAATTAAGAAACATCAATCCTCTATATTTCAAACAGTTTCATTTAGCTGTGATCAGATCTTGAGATCTTAATGCAAGGAGCATAAACACATATAAAAAGCAAAACAAAACAAAAATATGGCTGTGAATTACTTTCAGGGGAAGCCTCATACTGGGGAGGACCACAGAAGTATCCAGGATAACAGTTTTTAAAAAAATAGTACCTTTTAAAAGAGTAGCATTTCTGCTACACCATCTCTGTTTCAATTAAAAAGCTTAATGATATTTTTATCAGATAAACTACAGAATATTATTTTTCTGACTACGATTTCTTTGGTTTTATAATACAATAAAATAAGAGAGAGAAGGTTTGAAAGAAGACGTAGTATCTGATTACGTCTGATTGAGCCTTACAGCCTTGTTTCTCCCTAGGCTTCTATCTAATATTGGTGAGTCCATCTCTTCACTGAAAAATAGTAAAAAATCTGAATCAAAAAAAAAAAAAAAAGGTTGAAACTGTGTGCCTCTAGACATACAAGGACAACAGCCATACTACTGATAAGGGCACAGTTAGTAAAAAAGAAAACATGGAAAACATGAGTGTGAAACTAAATCTACTGTTACATATTTAGCTTTGGATAAATGAACATACTAATAGCAAAACTATTGAGGAAACATATTTTCTTTCAAGTAAGATGCTAAGTTTCATTTTAACAGTGTTCTTTTAATTTAATTTAATTCCAAACTAGGCCTAGATATTTTACTTAGTAATGCCTTCTTCAAAGTAAATTTCACTTAATCCTCATCAGGAAAGAAATATGTGTATTGAAATATATAGGAAAATTTGCCTTAAATTTTGCTAAGAATGATCATCACTGTCAAGCAGAATATAATTTCGAAAAGCTTTGTTCATAATTAAGTGTAAAGGAGGACCAAAAGGAAAACAAGATATGAGTCCCTCTGCAAAACAATGTTGTAAAAACACGTGAAGTCCAAGGCTGATCTCAGGAAATATTATATTAAGTAGGAGAGTATGGTATATATATCTTACCGTTAAAATAAATATAGCTAATAAGGAGAATTTCAGTAAGTGGATCGAGGTTATTTATAAGGTCCTTGATTTTCCCATTGGTTCTTGCTGCTACGTATTCATTGATCTTTACCTGGGCTTGATCAGCCCTCTTGAAGTTCATAGGATAAGCTTCTCCTTCATAGAAGTTTCTGAGGTTACTTAAAAATTTATCTTGTGGCTTCAGTCTGTCAAGTACAAACAGGACATTTCCCATATTCAGCTGTAACCCCTCATTCTTTCTGTTTACCATGTTCATGAGTTGGCGATAACCTTCATGTATTTCATTTTCAGAAATCTCACGTGGGTTAAAGCTAAGGACCCTAAGAATCTGTGACAGTGTGTCTGATCTGGCACCCAGAGTCAGCATTGCAAAGGCAGTAGAGATGCTCAAAGGAGAGAAGAAAACATTTCCACTGTTTTGTCGAGAAGAAATCTCTTTGTAGAAACAACATGCAAACTGACAAACACTGTTCCCTACAATGAGCTGTGGCTTATTTCGGTTTTCTTGGCCTCTTTGATTTTGGTTTCTTACACCTTGGTGATTAGGCTCATAACAATAACTGTTGGAATGAATCCAGACAATTAAAAGACATAGGAAAAATAACATCTTCATGTTTCTATGGATCTGTAAAAGAAGAAAACAAAAATGACATTTGGCTAAAAAATCATTTCACCTTGTTCTTAGCATTAAGTCAATCTGTCCATTGTACAGAGCTAGCTCGGTACCCATGATTCCAAGCCATTCGAATTCAGGAATATCAGCTTTCTATTTCAAGGAAGCAGACTCTGGAAAATTACTCAACCTACTGAAGAAGTTATGAAAGAATAAAAATTAAAGTCAAAGAGTGATGAAGTAATACCAAAGACACCCTCATTAAGGTTAGGCGACAATTCCTTTGAAACTGTTCTGTATCCAGTGTTCTGTTTTCAGTATGGCTTTAAGTGATAAAAGCTGTAAGCAAAAAAGTACAGGTCTACAGAGCAGAAAGTAAGGGATCAAGTCAAGACTACTCAGTTATATTTAGGAAGGTGAAAAGTCAAAGCAGAAGAAAGGCACAATATTACTCCTTTGTGAGAAGTAAAATATTATACATTTTTGACTGAGCTGTGTGTAAATGTATAGGCAGGGACCAGAGAGAAAATAAATACATTTGTTAATGAGCAAGTGATGAACTATTTCAGTGCTTAAATAAAGTTTGAACAATTGAGAACCATACAAAAAAAAAAACAAACCCAAACAAACAAACAAAAAAACCACCCAAAAATCAAACAAACTTCCACGTACCTAACAGAAGAGAGAAATATGCTTTGAGCAATTAGGAAGATGTCAAAACCCTGGAAATACAGTGCTGGTCACTAAGGAAGGGAAAATCAGCATTCATGTAGAACAGTGAATGGAAACAAGTATGCCTGTTGCATGTGAAGGCATGTCCAGCTCAGTGACTGAACCAAATATCATAAAAATAATAATAAAAAAAGAGGAAACTTTGGAACAATCATGGTGGTTATCATCAGAAAGCTAGCAAAAAAGTGGTTTTGGCAGAAAAAGCTGCAATGGTAAAAAGATGGATGAGTGAATTCTGGAGGAATAAAGATACTAAAAGACATGGATAGAACAGGAAAACCTTTTCTAGAGCAGCCTGGAAACCATTCATTTCACATCTGTGGCAATACTTTTAACTCTATAAATTAACAATGTACCACACTTGGTCCAACAACTTTTGTCAACAGACAGAAGAAAAAAAGATGTGGAGTATCTGGAAATCCAAAACATCTTCCTGTGGTACATAATCACTTTATCTACAGAATCTTTTATAAAATAAAGTACTCTTTAGAGGAATATGTAAGGATTTTCAAAGGGGAAAAATACTTTAGGTTTCTGACTTGTAGCGAGAAATGGTATTCAGACTCTGCCCTGTAAAATCATTGAATCCTTACCAGCTCCCACCATGACCCCATATTTGTGTTCGCTTTCCAGTGTCTTTGTTCTCTAAAATCCACTGAACTCAGAATGTTGATCTCTGATTTAATAATATATGCTATATACATATATATTATATATATACTATAAATATTCCTTAATTCACACCTCATTAATATTATAGTTATAGCAATACTACAATCTCTTGGGGGGAGCTAAGCCCCATGACAAACCACTTTCAGACAATTCACTTTCATATCTAGAACATATTTAAATTCGACCTCTTTGATTTGCTTGTGATTTGCTCCACCATCACTCTTACTCTACTTCATTTAGCCTTTAACTCTATCCACAGTTTTTTTTCAAACTCCCTAGAAGCTTTAGAGAGCAATCCTGAAGTCCCTACTTCCATTTCATTTCATTTCATTTCATTTCATTTCATTTCATTTCATTTCATTTCTTATCATGCCGTGTATTTATTTTCGTCCATTTACTTCATTTAACTCTAAATCATTCAGAGATGCAGTTTTCCTAAAGAGTTATACTATAAAAACATGCCTATCTTACAGAGGACTTACCTATTTTAAAAAACCCCAAAGCATAACAAAACAATAAAAAAGCTTCAAACTGTAACTTGAATACGAATGTGGTAATTTCTCAACCAATTATTCAAAGCTGTTTTCCTACATATAATGTTTGACAATTTTTCCACAGGAAAAAAAATGCATTACTTACAAAAAGTCAAAAGGGTCCTGTTGTATTCACCAGGTCTGCACAGGTCCTTGCTCAGTTGTTTATGCTGCTGAACACAAAGCAGGGTATCCTCTAGTAAAGGTTAAGATCATCTAAGGGCTGTGACTCACACATTGTAATTTTAGAGATTAGGTAGTGCAAACAATGTTGAAACTAGTTTTACTGGACACCTAACTTTGCTGAATATATGTTTCACACGTGACTTCTTATTATTCATGACTATCTGATTGCCCTGGTTAGATTCAAAGCAACTTTCCTCAAAATGAATCTACTGTTTCTTAATATCAAACATTCATACACAGCTGCCCAAATCTACTATCTTATAAACAAAAGAGTCATCAGAGGTAGTAACTACAAAGAAATACCTTGAACATAATTTCCAGTGACTATAACATTGTTGCCACTAAGGCAGGAGGACAAGGCTTGATGCACTGGGACAATCTGAATTTTTGTGACATAGTCTTCTTGTCTTCTGTATATCCATGCCTGGTCTTGATTATCTCCAGATGAAGCCAGTGATGATTCGAAAAGATGTACGGCTTAAAACACCATTTTGTTAAATTAACAAATGCTGCTGTAAATGTGCCTATCTACTCCCACACAGGGAAGCTGCTGGCAACAAGAGCTGTGATAGCAACTGCTGGGCCACTTGCATGACCCTGTGCCAGGGAAGAAGGAATGTGGCTGGGATGCCATTCCACAAAGGTGATCCCAGTTACAAGCATGGCCTGGGGACAGGGGACAGAAGCCTAAGAGCATGGGTGTTAAATAGAGCAAGTCTTTAGACCAGCTTACTGTCTTGTGACCTGGGACACAGGGAGCAGGCCCCTCTGATCATGTGCCAAGTTCAGCTGGGTCAGATTGGACAGCCTGGTATCCTGTGCTCCACTCATTACAGTAAACTCCTGCAACTCTAGGGGCAAGCTGATGGGCACAGCATGACAGAAACATTGAAGAAGGGAACCCTGGAGACCGTATACACCAACCCCTTGCTCAAAGCAGTGTCAGTTACAGCGAGTTGCTCACAATAGTGTCCAGCTGGGTTTTGACTTCTTCCACAATAGATGGAGACTCCACAATGTGTCGGGGCAACCTGTTTCAGTGTTCGATGACACTTCACTACAATAGGTTTTTTCTCTACATTTAAATGGAATTTCTTGGTTTTTTAATTTGTACTCATTCCCCCTTGTACTGTCACTGGATGTCATTGAGAAGAAGCAATCTCTTTCTTTCCTCCTCCCATCAGAAATCAGATACTTATACACACTGGTAAGATACTCACAGGCCTTTTCTCCTCTGGGCTAACCAGTTCCAGCTCTCTCAGCTTCTTCTCAATATCCTAGCTGTTACAAACCCTCAATCACTTTTATGGCACTTTACTAGAGTCAATCTACTATGCCCCAGTCCTTCTTGCCCTGAAGAGCACAGCACTGGATGCAACCCTTCAGATGCGTAGAGCAGGGATGAGTAGACGGGAAGGATCGCTTGCCTTGACCTGCTGGTGATACTCTTCTTAATGCAGCTCAAGATGTTGGCTGCATATTCTGCAAAAGCTTACTGCTGAGTAACTTGGTAACTTGGTGTTGAGCAGAAATCCCATACCCCCAAGTACAGCATCTCATGTCTCCATTTCTAAAATTAGGATAATTTCTCTCATTTTCTCTTCAAATTGCAAGGATTTTGGGGGAGGGACCAGCCCTTCCTATACACAAACTAGATGGAATGTTGATCTCCATGCTGCGTATAAGCCCAGTTGAAACACTAACCACAACAATAACTCAGCAACATTTTCTGGGAGGCAAAGTTGCAACCAGTGAAAGTTGTTGATGATTACAACCTATCAAGCGACTCAATAGATTGAAAGAAAACTCTCTTAAACAAGTTGCTTATGAACTAAAGCGTGAGAAATAGAAGGCTTTGAGGCAGTATGCTGGACTCACACATGGTATGCTCTTCACACATGGCTTCACCTGAAAGAGTATTTGAGATACTATTTTCACTGTTTCTTCTATACGAGCCAAGAATCTCTCTTAGAGCTAACTTTAAATAATGGGCTGCAGTTTTCATGGTACATAAAAACTGATTTCTGATGAAGGAAGGAAGAAAGCCCAATTAAATACAGACGCCATACTAATGAGAAGGTGATGGATGAATGACTAAGCTAGACTTGAACACACCTAGACCACACCTCGGGACACTTGCAGGAGAAAGCCTGCTACTGAACATGCAAAAGCCTGCCCTGCAATTGGAAAGAAAGCAGAGAAAATCAATACAGGATCAATTTATATTAATAATGTAAAACTCTGGACAGCAGTATCACAGCAAGTCCAAACTGGTTTTTCATGTGTTGCCAGCGTCAAGCTGCAAGAGGAAGGTATAGAAAAAGGTAACAGCTCCTGACCCAACTGTTTAATTTCTGTATGTGATGAAAAAGTTTCAATAACTATAAACAATCTATAACTATAAGCAGAATACTGATTTACAAAGATTTCAGCCATTGTGTTTAGGTTTGAAGACTGGGATATTTCAGAGTAATATTGAATGTGTTGAAGATATGACATGGATAGTGAACAGGAAATTCCCTCACATACACTGGGGACTTTTCTAAAACAGAGAAAGCTTGTAACAGAGCTGGCACTGAATTGTTTGTATGTGCTTAATCCCCAGCTCGCAAAATTCAGTGTAAATCCATCTGCTTTAAGCAAAGAGGTTCAAAAAGGTTTGTTTATGAAAGGTTCCTCTTTCTGCTATATCCAGTAACCACTGGTGGCACGAGCAGGGAATTCTACTGCATAAACAAGGCCCCAGAGCCTCTCCTTAGCCTGTGCTAAACCACAGATACCAGGTGTGTATATACCTTCAAAGAGATGGAAGAAACTCTTAATTTGTTGTCCCATTGAAACTAAAGCACTTCCTCATAACTATAATTAAAAAGGGAGGCAACAGGAACTGGAAAACGAATTTATATTAAGTTGTACTTTTCAGGAGCTGGCAGTACTTTCTCCAGAAAGTATAATATGGGAGACTGTTCAGCCTACGTAACCTGTGAAGTGTGATCCATCTGATTTAGGACATCTATTTCCCTGCAGAAACACAAATACAGCCTTTCATAAATGATTCAAATCCTGACGGATTTCTCAAAAACTATGGCTCAGTAGGTAGGGTGCTGTTAGAAATGATCTACAGAGACAGAAAGCACCCCAAGGCAGCTCTGTTTAGTTATGGGACTTTTCACAATCCCTTTAGTCCCAGGATTTCCTACCAGTAAATCCATTTTGCTATATAAAAAACAGGTTGAAGAATTCAGCAAACTATCAATGACTGAGATAGCTTGGAGTGGACTGGCACCTCCAGAAAACATACAGCTATGTTCTTTATGGTTCTGAAACTATCTGAAGCATTTCTCCACCTGGGAACATCACCCTGACAGCCTCTTTTGTGATTGAATCTCACTGGCATGCAGTGTTTGAGGCAAATAGAATAAATTTGCCTGTATTAATCTCTCTTAAAAATATTATAGGGAAACAAAAAAAACAAGTGATTGACAAACAAACACCACCACCCCCACCCCCCAAAGGCTGAACTATTCTCTTCCTTCAATGTCTCATTTTTATTTCCAAAGATCTTTCTCAGTCTCTCAATCCTTTCTCATCACTCAATGGAAAAGACAGCAGCCCACACATTTATGTCCCTAAGCATCCCTATCCATGATTCCCTTAACTTTCAGTCTTCTTCTCCTGAACCCCCAGATTTAAATTCACACTTTTCCTGCATTCACTCTTGAAGGACCTGTGCTAGTCACAAGCAAATAAACACACCTTACGTTTTCACATTTCCCAGATGATACACTTTGTGATGCTTTACCTATCGCTGAAAATGTATGGCTGTAGGTAAAGACAAGCAACTGTTTTGTTTACAAAGTTTTTCTTGAATTAGGTCACTATTCTCAAATCAAGCAGTGTTTTGTCAGAATGAGAACACCTTTCAGGAAAAGGGCAGAAGTGGCTATGGCTTGGCAGCTCTTCTCTCTCCTGCCCAGCTCCCCACCATTTTTATCCCAGAGAGGAGGTAGGGAAGTACTCCAGCAGGTTTACTCTCATGGCTTCTTCTCAAAGCCAGGGAATTGTATTTCCCATGAAGTTAGCTCCTTTCCTCCTCAGCACATACTTCAGTTAAACACGTCTTTCCTGCTACAAAAGAAAACTCCTTTTTCTCTTCCCAAGCAGTCTGTGAATCACTGTCTCACACTTCCTATGTTTTGCAGTTTTAACAGATTGCCTGTGCAAATTTTCTTTGATCTGCTTTTGGTGAAATTTTACAGCTTTTAAGTTTCTGTCTGCTGAGAAAATCCACGTAAGACCATTTTCCTCTTAGTTTCAACAATCACATTGTCCTAAAACACTAACACCTTGATAGCAGAAACCGAAGTTAGTGGCTTTCTACTGTTGGTCTTTACTACCAGCTCTTGACATTTCAAATAATAGAGGAGGCAAAAACACTGCAGAAAAGAAAATCCCCCCTATATTCAAATTGAGATTCACAGCTGAGCACAAAAGAAAATTCTCAATATTAAATTAATAAACCACACAGGGACAACCATCCCAAGAATATCTTGATTTCTTTTTCTTCCTTTCTTTCTCAAGGTTTGACTTCCCTTCTCAATGGCTTTCTCAAAATAAGCAAAACTGAAGAATTTCGTGTCCTGCACAGATAGCCAGACTAGCAGCAATCCTGAACTAGAGTACCCTTCCATCACAGTAAAAACATGCCAGACACTAGCACATTTTTCATCAATAAATCCCAAGGTGCTTCATATCATGAAAGAAATATTAACAGCCATTTTGTTGAAAACATGCAGACAACAGCTTACTCTGTCAGCACAAACAACAGAAACTAGGCAAAAGGATGACAGTCATCATGAGATCTTTTTTTTGGTTTTGGACAAGATCAAGTTCTTATGCATTTGGTTAAATGCTGACTTATCTGAATACAGTAGAGTACCAATTATCTAAATACTCTGGAAACAGATGAAAGAATTTAGGTAACAACTATGGCTCATTCAGTGTATTTGAAGTTGTTTGATTCATGATAACTTCTCATGGGTACGGGGAGAAACAAGACAGTCTAAACTAACCTTCAGCATAATACTTCCTCAAACTACTTCTGTTAGATGTGTAGTGAGACAGCAGAGATTATGACCAGAGAAGGGCAAGTAAGAAGCTGTGTCTCAGAAAGGAGGAAGCACTGTTCTCCATGTAGAACTGAAACATGGAGAGGAGACTTTTCACTGTGGGATTAGAGGAGAAATAAAACTAAGAAAAGAGCTGTGATAAAGTATGGCTGAAAAGCAAACTTTTCCATTTTTGGAGCCAGCCCTAGAGATTGCTATACTCTGCAAGTTACTTGGTGGTCCCAGAACTGAAAGCAAGAGAACTGAGGCAGTGACATAATGCTGAAACTATGCATGCCTCTAGACGTCATGATGGTTATGCTGATATGGCTGTGTTAATATTTAAATGTGAAAATTGAATTCTGCACAGCATGTTGCTTGCCATATATTCACACCAGCTAATTTAGAACAAACCTAGATGTCAAGCATGACATCATACTGCACAAATTGAACACAAATGACAACTCTCTTATCCAAAAAATACTTCTGAATGGCGTTCAACACATAAAAGCTCAGAGACAGACTGCTGAATGAACTAAGAATTAGCCCTAGGTAGCAGTTCCAACATTTTTCTAAGGGAAGTTGTGCGGTCCAGAATTAATCTCGTAGACAGTATCTTGCATGCTCTCAGATACACATGAGAACCCAGAGTACTAACAGAATGGGAATTCCAGTCAGAAAGACACACCTTGTATTGGAGTGCCACACTGATGACTCCATGTCTTCACTGCTTCTGACACCTGACCTATGTCATTTAGGGCTTCCTTAGATATCTCTGCAGATCCTTTGCACAGGGTAGACCTACTCTGGGAAGTATGCAAATCTGGCAAGACTAGCTCATGATGCCTCCTGTGACAACCAGACCAAGGTAATACAGATCATACAATATGAAAAAATGGAACAAAAGTTTAATTGACCATACAACTTTGAGAGAATTTACAAGCCACAGCAGTAACATTGCATAATAAAGTCCTTGCCCTTTCTGACTACCAATCTGAAGGAATTTTTCATAAAAACACCAGAAAACATCACACCAGGAGATGAATTACTGATAATTAGAAAACAGAGAGGTCATTGCTCATAGTAAATTGGACGCTGGTATGCAGACCCATGTGATAATTAAAGTTCTGTAATTACAAAAAATATCTTAGGGTAGCGGAAATCACACAAGTGAAATTCGAAGTTTGTAGCATCAACCTGATGCACACTGAGGAAATGTGTGAATTACAGGTATAGATAAATGGAGGGAGGAAAAGTGTACTCCTTCCTGAAAGCAGGCTCTGTAAAAGTGTATTACATGTTTGCTTTCAGGTCTCAAGGCAATGAAAGGCAAATGAAACAAAACTCAGAAAAAACTTGAGCACATGTCCTTGAGCAAAGCACTCCCTGGAATGCAGATAAGATGTGAGAGGTGACCTCTCAATGGGACATATTTCAGACTTAAACAAACATACTTCTTAAAAGGGCATACTTCAGACTTCAGCAAGAAACAACTTCTTCCCTTCTGGGAAGCTGCAGGTAAAGCTGGTTATTTCACACTGGTTAGAAAAATAATTTGTACTTTTTTCAAAGGATTATTTTCACTCCTGAGCAATAGCCTTAGGATGAAATATTACAGCTGCACATCTGGTTGTTCTAGTAATCCATTGCACCAACTCTTTGTTCAGGAGATAACACTGTTTCCAGCTATGTTATTACAATCATTTGCAATTGTATTCAGGAGCTAAACTCCGTTATCTCAACTCCGACAGGCTGAAAAGTTAAATTCTGATCTGAGCTTTGCACTGTTTAGCAACAAGAAAACAAATGAGCAAAATGGGATTTGTCAAGAGCAGATACTTAATTTAGCAGAAAATGAACATTCTGAATGCATTTAATAATGTCTTTAAACTACAACCAAGGGAACTGTAGGTCTGCAAAACTCCAAAGGAATTAAATTGTTTATGTGGGATGCTGGATGTGCCATCACTTCATGATCATGATGAAAATCATACTTATAAAAGAAATTAATAATCATAATGAGCGCATGTTCAGTGGTCTATGGATGTCATCATCCAAGGACAGACATATATGCTGAAGATTAAACAATACCTCCAAATTCTCAAAGGCAGACAAAGGACATAGGATTTGCTGTCCTTCCTGAAAAGGCTTCTGTTAGGCAAGCCTGACAATAGCCCAGAGAAAATGAGCTCTAGGACAATAAGCAATGGGAACAAACATGAATGGTACTGGAAGAGTGAACTACTTGTCTAGAAGGCAAAGGACTTCAGGGATATACTGAACTTGGTCAGTCAAGGTAACCAATAATCTGTTTCTGGGTGGCTGGAACTGTTTGCAATGTCATTGTATGGCTAATATGTCTGGTGGGAAGAAAAGGTCTAGTGATGAAAATCGTACCTGTAATGGTTTAATTCAGTGGACACAGAAAATGTGGGATGTATCACTGAAGAAGCAGTGTGAGTTGCACCTGTGGCACTAAATGAAAAGGGAATTGTAATTGCCATGTAACATGCACCAGATGAAGTATGGCCCAAATGATTCAGCTCAGTTGTTCCACAGATACTTTTTTTTTGGCAGCAATCTATGAAAATCTTCAAAAGCTAAATATGCCTTTATACCTGTTTGGAAGCAGAGAGATTATAACTGCATTGACAGTGGGCATGGGAAAGCTGGTTGACTTGGGATGTTCTGTAGACAAATGATGGCAGATCAGTATCCTTAACTCTGGGCATATCCATTGCTCCACAAACAGCATGCGCCTTTTTAGATCCTGCATGCATAGGCACCACCTCAGTATGCTGGACATCTTTCTCTGTCACCTCCTCTATCTGCCAAGCATGTGCCTGGGTAGCCCAGCAAGAAATCTCTCTGATGGAGTGGCAGGTGGGACAAACTTTCTCTCTCTTCACAGAAAAGATAAACACATGTGGATACCAGTAATGTGAATTTGTTAGGAAAATTCCAAAGTATCACAACAGGAATATTCTAGAGAAAAAAAACAAAAAGAAAATCAAGTAACTTTGTTTTCCTCAGGCCATTACAAGGCCAAACCTTCCCTTTTGCCTCTTCAATCAATGTACAAGAATGTATGTATTGTAGATCTATGTATGTATCTATTTTTAAAGTTGCTTAATAATGGGCTGTGGCATGAAAGGAAAGAAAAAAGCAACAGGTGCTCACGAGCTGTTAAGTGAAGAGACACGGTGACAGTTGCTAAAGCAGGAGGAGTTTTAGCAACTGTAGGACAGAAAAAATATAAAGGAACTCACATTTTGGATTCATCTGGTGTTGGCTACTGCTTCCTGAGGAGGGCCTCACTCAAGAAAGCTAAATGACAGCAGGAGCCCTCCTCCCCGATTTCAGCAGGGTCTGGATCAGGTCGGTGCTGCAGCACCTGCTGTGCTCCACCAGGTTTCCCGACTGACTGCAGGGCAATCTGCAGGCTCATAAACAGCTCATGCGATGGCAACATGATGTCAAGACTTTACATTTTGCCTCAGCAGTTCACAGCCTGGTGCAATCTCAAAACATAATCTCTGAACTCCTGCAAGATTGCAGCAGCCTACTTTTGCCTAATCCAAACCCAACTGAAGTCAGCAGAGAAAATGCCAACTGCTGATGTTTCTTCAAGGCTTTTCAAGGGAATCAATTTTCAGTCTCTTAGAGTTTCATTCATATATATAACAAGCTTTACTTACCATTTTGCCCACTGCAATAGTTTCATAAACCTATAGGAATTAAACCAGGTTACTGCAAGACAAGAAAGGTAGGAGTTTGTAGGTGGCAGATACTCTCTGAGCAGACCCTCTATGTATGCTGAAATCCTGCAGTAAAAAGGGCACTAATTTACTTTTCTTTCATGTAGGATCAGGTTACCTTTCATTTACTGGAATGTAACAGTGGTCACTCAAGCAAATATGTATAGGGCAGTGTCCAACAAGGCGGCTCCTTGTACTCCAGTGCAAACAATACAGCACAGAAAAAAAGTAGGCAGCATGTCCTGCTTTTGTGAGATCAGTTCCAGGATACTGGCTTAGTTTTTACAGACTCCTTGAGAAAATGGGCTGTATATTACACATAAAATGGTATGGCTGTGTTATTTTTTTTCTCATCGAGTCATGATTGATTTCTACTACTAAATAACTCTAAGACCTAAAAGACACATTTTGTTCTTCAGTCCTGCCGGTTTTAAGGTACTTATCCAATGGGTTTGGAAGCTTAATGGGATTCCCTTCATAGCTCTTCTAAAAATACCATTCCAAATTTTGCACTTTTCTAAAAGAAAATCTGTGCTTGCCAAAGTACACGTTCTCCAAATAGAGCAACCACTGTCAGCAGTCTCTGCAGTTTGGCTCAACATGATAAACATTGACAGGAAGCATAAGGTAATATTTTCAGAAATGCCATAACGTTTACAGAGCCTATGTCCCATTTTCAAAAGTGAATGAAGTTCTAAGAAGTCAGATTTTCAAAGGTGTTTAGTATACAAAGAAATCTGAGTTTTCCTCAGTTTATATACAGGCTTGTAAACAACTTGAGCCCTTTAGAAGCAAAGGGATGATTTTATCCCTTATTTTTATCTACAAAAGTATTTTCAAAAATCCATTCCTTGAAAACTGCAGTTCCACTGCTTTAAAGAATTGGATTCTCAAATATTAGAATATTTTACTAGCTTTTGTTGCATTTTTCAGAAGTAAAGGAGAACAAATAAATAAAAAGGGAAAGGAAATATGCAATTACAAACACAGTTCTAGTAATTGCAGATTCACAATTCATAGGGTTTAACAACTAAGCCATAGATACAGATATTTCAGTGCTAACAGCAGTAAGTATGGATTTAGTTGGATTTTATTTACTATGTTATACAGTTTCTGCTCCCTTGCTTGATGAAGCAAACTACAAGGGGCAAGTAATATTAACACGTTCTAAGTGAAAACTAAATCGAACCACTGAAAACATGAGTCACAGCAAGTTAGAGTGCATAACGGAGAGATAAGGAAAAAGTTAGAAGGAGTGAAGACAAAAAAGAATATAAGGGACTTTTGAAAATGAAGTTAAATATGTTAGCCACACTTCATAGATTCAGCTTTATATCTATACAAAAGAAAACAGAACTGTTCCTAGTCCTTGTATTTTCTTTAAAATATTCTAAGGCAGAACTTTGTAACAGGAGATAAAAATAGAAGATCACCCTCTGTTTTAGAGGCTGAAGTCCCTTCAAATCTCTCACGAGTGAATAAAGTATAATAGTAAATGCTTTCTTTGTCTTCTAGCAATAACTGAATAAATCAATGTCTCTAACTTATGTGTAGAAAAACATTTCAGTAAAAAGTAAACATAAAATACTATTTGGCTAAAATATCTTCCAAAAATAATCCTGGTGAACATTTCAGCCCACAAATTAGTTTCACAATAACAAATGCACTATATTACACACAAATACAATACACTTTGCCTCTTATTAAGATGATACTGAGTTTGGGGTTGCAATTAATACTCTTCTAAACTCCCTGTTTGTGAACAGCCTTCTGCTATGGTAAGTATATACCACACAAACAAGTTGCTAAGATATAACATAGATTGTGAAATTACAGTACATTAGCAGCAACTGCTGGGATGCCCATGTAATCTTACTGTAGTTTGCACCTCAGTGGATGGGTGGCAAAGACCTTACATGTATCATAAAGAGAAGCCATTGGGTGGAGTAGGTAATATACTGTAAATCCACATCCCAACTTGCCTCATAGTAATTTGTCCAAGAAGGTATCCCTCGGGTTACCTGGAGATGGATATTCATTCACTCTTCAAGGAAAACAAGGAAACTGTACCTGATGAAAGACAAAATGAAGTGTTTATATAAAGTAGGAAATACTTCACTGTTGCAGATATCTGAAAAGCTGCAAGCCATATGTGCAAATTTAGCTCTAAGCAGAGTTATTTGAAACAATGTGTAATATTCTTTTACAATTAAAAACTGATTTTAAATTCTTCTAATAGAAATCTATCTTCTGATTTTCAAAAATAAATATTCAATTTTGAAACCTTTATGAACTCAGAAGTCTCTAGCATGAAAAAGACCTCAGATGTTCAAGGTCCATGGTGCTGACCCTTCCAAAAATGAAACAGTTATACCCTGAATGATCTAGCACTACCATCTGTAGTAAATCCGGTTTATAATTCTGGAACTCTGCTAACCAGACAAACTAAATAATTTTTAATTTTTTTTATGACTCATATAAATATTTTATCACATGAATGAGCCAAAACCAAAACATGGAGAGGGCATTTTTATTTGTTAAGGATTTGGAGTTTTGGGTTTGGTTTTTTCATTAAACTTCTTGATTGTAAAAAAGGCCCTATTTTTCAAGCATATTTGTATTTGCAAGTGCAGCATTACAAAATTAACAGTTGTGCACAAAATGAATATGCGTGTCAGCAGAGATGTTTATTTATCTGTGTAATACACTCACTTCGAACTCGAAATTATACGCAGCCATATTTTGTTGATAACCACAGCTCAAGTTTTATTCAGTTGATGGTTAGTTTTAAAAGCAGATCAAAATTAAAGATCAAGAGTCCTGTGGCGAGTCTTTGACAGTGTGTAGTTCCTATTTAGATGTTTTTTACCCTTGAGAGAGAAACTACCTTAGCTGAATAAGACTTGCAGGAGTCATCCTAAATTTTAAAGGATATTTTCAGCTAGAAAAGGGAGTAGAAACACAGGAAGAAACAGGTTGCATAGAAAAGTTGTGGCTGCCTCATCTCTGGAAGTGTTCAAGGCCAGGTGCATGGGGCTTTGAGCAATCTAGTCTAGAGGAATATGTCCCTGACCATGGCAGGGAGGTGGACCTAGATGATAATTAAGGTCCCTTCCAACCCAAATCATTCTATGATTCTATGATGTGTTACTATTTTTCACATACTCTTCTTACTCAATATATATCTCAGATTAAAGACATACCCTGTACAGTGTTATACCAATTAGTAGCTAACAGGAGGAGGAAGTCCAGGGTTTAAAAAAAAAACAAAAACAAGGGGAGCAGAGAGAGATTATCAGAAAAGTAAAAGACTGTTTATTTGAATGCCTGAATCTTCCAGCCCACAGAGTCTTAAACTGGCTGACTAACTGCACCACTGCCTTCACTTGCTAACTTAACTTTTTTTTCATGCAGATTAGTTTTGTATGTTCCCAAGAACTCTCTTTTAGATGGAATTTTGTGGCTTGAAAAGCAAACAGATGTCTGGTTATTCAGGAAAATTCGTGATGCAACAATGTTGAACACAATAACCACTTTGAACTACATGGAGATCTCTAGTATGGAAGGCCAAGGAGAACAAAATCTGCCATGACCTCAACAAAGCTACAATCATTTGCTTTGTACCAATATAAGGGCATAAAACAACAAGCACAGAGCCAAGCTCAAGCTTAACAGTTAGACAGGCAATCCCTACACATAGATGAAGGACTCCGCTCTAACTCCCTCCTGATACAGGACTGGCAGACACACCCACATCAATGACTGGAGAGAGATTTACTTAAGTGAGGCATGCGGGTCCAGTACAGCAGGATAGGATACAACAGCACAGCATACATCCTGCCAGACAATACTCCATAGCTATTTGAAGAAGTTCCTATTAACCTCTTGCCTCATCCTCAGTACCACCCTGAAGGAAGGAATGTGTTTATGGCACAAGTTAACAGGCCGGCCTACACCCTTGTCATGGAAGAAGGCACAGCCCAAGGAACGCGAAAAGAGGTCAACCACAAGATAAAACCAGCAACAGAAACAAACTGTAGAAATACATGCCAATGCCAACTTCAAAGGAGATAAAGCAACATAAAGCACAAACAACATCAGGCCCAAAGACATCATCTGTTCCAGCAAATTCCCATAATGGTAACAGCAGAAGCATGCTACATGCTCCCTAACACGGGAACACAGGACTATATGGTTCTCACAAGTGATTAACTCTAGACCAATAGGACACTAGTGGAGACCAAGGTACAGTTGGAGAGACAGGGGTGCTACTCTGAAAGCACAGAAAGCAAGACTGATCAGGTCAGTTCATAACAAACAAACAGCTGAGGAAGCAGTACTCCCTCTTCCCATACACTCCAGTCTCCACCTGCTTTATAGCACGGTCTTTCCTGTTCTCTATCATATACTTCCTCATCACTTCCCTTTTACCACACACAACTTCTCACTCTCCCTGAGATTATTCCCTCATGTGAGTTTGCTTTGATCACTCCCATTATAAAAATATCCCACCCTGAGCCAACTTGTTTCATCAGTATCACTCCATTTATCAGTCCATCTTCTTTTCATTCTGAAGCTCTTTGAACACAACCTTTATAATTTCTATCTGGGGCTTCTCTCCTTGTGTGGTTCCTTTCTTTTGCAACTGAAGCTCTTTTTTACCAAAATATATAATAATTCTTCTGTAGCCAAGAGGTACATCAGTAACCTGTGATTTATGAGAAGGGAGAAGGGGAATCTGTGTAAAATTTATACATTCTAGTTGATTTTATGCAGTTGTTATAAAACTCTTCAATCATGGAAGGCCTCATTACACTGGGAATCCACCATTTGTTTACAAAGGCTGCAATACATTCCTCCCAGACAAAGCACAATAATGGGTTGGTATGACTTTAATGATAACCTATTCAGAGAGCTCTGGCACAATTAGCTGGATGAAGTCTAAAGAAATTAGCTGAATAACTACTCCGTGTAAAGCGCGGAGCAGAACAAAGGAAACCAGGCCTTCAAGGAAGGAAATCAGATTCGGAGGCTGGATAGAGTGACATTAATAACAAACAGGAAACCTGGGTAACAAACAGGAGTGATGGGTTCTGCATAGCTGAAGGAACTTAGGCCTAAATTAATCCAAACTAAGTAAAATGTGAGGGACAAGGCATCCAAAATCCTGAGGGCAAAAGACGGTCTTGTTCTCTTTGGACTTCTGTGATTTCATCTAGTTCTCTCCTGACTTCCTTAAGTATTCCTTCAATATGTCCCTCAAAGATAACATCCTGCAAAAAGCCAAGGTGAACATAGACTTTTGGGCTACTCGCTGAACTGATAGCAAGTCACTAACACTTGGTCTTTGGCTAAAAAAATCTTTGAGGAATCGATTAGATAATCAGTGCATCACACTCAGTTTTGGGTCTTCAGTCAAACTTGTGCAATGCAGGTCATCCCCACAGTTCATCAATCTGTCCCAAATGCATATACCTTTAAAATTCTGCTGTGACTTAAGGATACTGTTTTCCAGACTCTAAGGGGTTGTACATGTATTTGCATTTAGTAGCACTCAAAGGCACAAGATAAACAAAACAGAATTGGTTTACTGATCTCATGTTTTGTTTAATAGGAAAACCTCAGATATTACAAATCCTAATAAAAACTTCAGAAATATGATGCCTCTTCTGCTAATTCTTGCTTTCTTTGGGAAACCAAGAGAGCCCATCTGTGCTAAATAAAGCTGAGGAAAAGGAAAAAAAAAAACTGGCAAAGAAAGCAAATGGCGTCTTTTTTCTTCATATTAACCTTGAATTTGCTTTCTTTTAAGAAGGTGTGACTGACAGTTTGCAAGGTCAAAGGCAACACACTATGTTCTAACTATGATTATCACTGATTCTTTAGGGATAACAATGAGTCAACTAAAGGCTGACACTTCCCTCCCACCTTGAGGCAATCAATATTTCAGAGGGTTCCTGAGCCAGAAGTTGCCTCCAGAGTTGGCCAGCCGTTAACAGAAGAAAAGCATAAGATTTTTTCTGTTTCTGAATCCATGTATACTTCTGTCATCCTGTCACATTCATGTTTCACTACTTAATTCCATGTTGCGTGCAGAACTATTTCCTTCTGCTTGTTGTAAACCTGGCACCTAGTAATTTACTTGGGCTCCTTCCCCTTAGGAAGAGAAAACACAAAGGGAAAGTGATTCTGAGAAACATGGGTTGAGTGGAGGGACTGGGATGGTCTTCACACACCTGCCTGCCCTCTGACCTACTCAGATCTTCCCCATGAAAGACCTGAGCCATGGAAGACACTGCCCATACCTCTTGCCTCACAACAGATTAAAGAAATTGAATGTCTTCCTTGAGAGATTCTGTCTTATAATTTTTAGACATTCAAGCAGAGTATGTCAACCAGATCTATTAATCTGGGAAATGTGATTCACTAATAAATAAACTATGCTGGTTCTTCCACCATACATCATAATTATTTCTATGCCCACTACTTTTATCCTTTATTATAGTTCCTAATAACTTGCTTGGTATAAAATTTGTACTTCATGGTGCACAGTTCCCTGGATCGTCCCCTACCCAAAACCCTTTAAAAAAGTCTAGGATCACATTTGAATGAAAGTGTGGTGATGTTCCCTTTTATTTTTCCCATTTGTTCTACATCTTCCAGATGACTCATCCACCTAAAATAATTTCCTACAGCATGTTTAAGTAGAATTCTTTTCAGGAAGATTGCTCTCTTGAGAAACCAATTTCCCTATTCTCCTTCAGAGGATCTGTTTCACAGTACAGAACTTACGTCAATATTGACTCTGCCTAACCATCCTCTGTGTTGTCCCACCACCCTTAAAAACCTCAGCCTCATAGGAATCTATGGAAAATACAGGAAGATCATGATCAGCTTTAAACTAAAACTAAAGCTTGTAATCTCAGATATAAATACAGAGAGCTCATGATGCAAAGACTTTATCTTGAAGAGCTTGTCTGTGACCTTGTATGATCATCATTCCAAGTTCTGATGGGGATTCTATACAATACTGGCTTTGTTTTTCCTTCTCCTCTGTGCCTCTGTTGGATATGTCATTCACAAACAAAAGCAGCTACGCTACTACTGAATCTCAGGTCCGCCCCTTTTAGCAAATCTGAAATCTTAGCCTGTCTGTCATCTCTTCAGTGCCTAGACTCCACATTGAGCTCAGGAAAACAGAAACTCTCTTATATTTCTTAAAATGAATATTCACTAGTGAGTACCATGCATGTAAAGCAAGGGCAGCTGAAGTCTGAAATGTCTGCGCAGCCACAAGGATATGACATTTACTGGGAAATATGGAATTACACACACCAATAGAGCACACACACCACTAACGCAGAGATTAAAACTGCCCTAGTCTTTCCTCTGAGGAGTTATGTGCCTGAACACCATTACAGTCTTGTTTGCTCGAAAGACTCATAACCCACATCTTTTTCTCAGATCTCCTTAAGGTTTCCACAAGCAGTTTAAGGCCTGCACTTTTTCTTTCTAATGTAGCATGTCTATATATTGCCACTGCTGTCCATGTGCACAGCAAAATTTTTACCCGAGTACTAAGTCCTTTCCTATTCCTGACTAAGTCCTTTCCTATTCCTATTTCTGCAAGGATTTTTCAAAAAATGTGACACTGTCCTTCCCCATGCATCTCTTCACTGTTTTAATTATATCAAATACGAACTGTTTATCTTCTTTAGAGAACTTTCTCTAGTCGTTCTATGCCCTAAATCTGTCATTGAGTGTCAAAGGACAACTCTTACACCTTATGATTCTCCCCATCATTCCTGTATTACATTTTCAAAAAAAAGCACTTTCATATATTCTCACATCTTGACACTAATATTTTGAGGGAGTTGCCTATAATCACTGGTACAGCCATTTAGCCATAAAGACAACAAAAAAGTTTTCTATACAGTCCTTAGCAACAAAAAGATGTCTAAGGAGAATCTTCATCTTTTACTCGATGCAGGTAGATACATAGTGAGAAAGAATGAAAAAAAGGACAACATACTTAATGCTTTCTTTGTCTCAGTCTTTAACAGTAAAAACAGCGGTACTCAGGGTACCCAAACCAGTAAGCTTGATAACAGGGATTGAAATTGGGCAGCTGGAATGGGAAATGATCAGTGACCTGCTACACCACTTAGACACACACAAGCCTGTAGGGCCCAATTGGGTCCACCCAAGGGTCTGACGGAGCTTTCTACCATTTATCAGCAGCCCTGGCTAACCAAGGAGGTACCAGTTGACTGGAGGTTATCAAATGTGATGCCCATCTACAACAACGGCCAGAAGAAGGATCCAGGGAGCTACAGACCTGTCAGTCTGACCTTAGTGCTGGAGAAGGTTATGGAGCAGATCCATCACATACAGGACAAGAAGGTGATCAGGCCCAGTCAGCATGGGTTTGTGAAAGGCAAGTCCTGCTTGACTTACCTGATCTCCTCCCGTGACAAGGTGACCCGCTTAGTGGATGAGGGAAAAGCTGTGGAAGTTTTCTACCTGGACTTCAGTAAAGCCTTTGACACCATTTCCCACAGCATTCTCTTGGAGAAACTGGCTGCTCATGGCTTGGAGAGCCATGGGTAAACACTGGGTAAACAACTGGCTGGATGGCCAGGCACAAAGCATGGTGGTAAATGGAGTTAAATCCAATTGGTAGCTGGTCACAAAGGGTGTTCCCCTGTGCTCAGTGTTGGAGCCAGCTTTCTTTAATATCTTTATCAATGATATGGACGAGGGGATTGAGTGCACCCTCAGTCAGTTTGCAGACAGCACCAAGCTGGGTGGGAATGTTGTTCTGCTTGAGGGTAGGAAGGCTTTGCAGAGGGATCAGGACAGGCTGGATCGATGGGCCAAGGCCAACTGTATGGGGTCTAACAAGGCAATGTGCCATGTTCTGCACCTGGGTCACAACAACACCATGCAATGCTACAGACTTCAGGAAGAGTGGCTGGAAAGCTGCTTGGGGGAAAAGAACTTGGGGCTGTTGGTCAAGAACTGGATTAAGATGAGCCAGGAGTGTGCCCAGGTGGCCAAGAAAGCCAATAGCATCCTGGCTGTATCAGATACAGTGTGGCCAGCAGGAGTAAGGAAGTGATCATCTATCGCCCTGTACAAGTCTTACAAAGAGTGGCTGAAGGAACTTGGTTGTTTAGCCTGGAGCAAAGGAGGCTGAAGGGGGACCTTATCACTGTCTACAACTACCTGAAAGGAGGTTATAGTGGGGTGGGTTTTGGTCCCTTTTTCCAACAAGCAATAGGACAAGAGGAAAGAGTCTCAAGTAGCACCAGGGGAGGCTTAGATTGTATATTAGGAAAAATTTCTTCGCTGGAAGGATTGTCTAGCCTGTTGGAACTGGCTGCCAGGGGAAGGGGTTGAATCGCCCGGGGAGGCTTAGATTGGATATTAGGAAAAATTTCTTCACTGAAAGGATTGTCTAGCCTGTTGGAACTGGCTGCCAGGGGAGGGGTTGAATCGCCATTCTGGAGGTATTTAAAAGATGTGTAGATGTGGTGCCTAAGGACATAGTCTAGTGATGAACTTGTCAGTGCTGGGTTAAAGGTTGGACTTGATGATCTTACAGGTCTTTTCCAACCTAGATGATTGTATTATTTAGTTGCTCTTTTTAAAATCTTCCTCTTACTTTCCTTTGTTATGGTGCTTCTATGGTAGAGAAGAGCAATTATGCTGTTCTTAAAGTTGTCATGTTCACTTAGTTTGAGCACTGTAAATCACACTAGCCAGTAGTCATTGCTGCCACTGATGCTTTTTGGCCTGCCTACGTTCATGTTTCCTCTCTTGTCTAATTAAAATGGAAATTCCTAGGCACGGTCTTTTGTGTGTGTGTATTTGTGATTAGCAAAGTCAAAACCACAGTAGTGATGAAATACCACTAAAGAGTGAAAAAGGCAAAGCCTGAAGAACAACTAATTTGAGCAAGTATGTTACATACATATGACACAAAAACTGTGTCTGATTTCATTGAAGATAGAAAGGGAAATTACTGATTACCAGTATTACAGGATGGCATCCTTGAACACTGGAAAGCAGTTAACAACATCCAGATGAGCAAGCATCTTTGTGATTCATTCGTACATGCCTGTTGATAAAGAGTATTACAGACAGCTATTGTGATTATCACCTTCTCTGCCAAATGTCAGTAAGAATTCCATCCTCACCTTGACAGCAAGTGAAGGGTAGTCAAAGGAAACATGAACATAACAAGTTGTTACACTGCTGCAGTGGACCACCAAAAGGACCGTGACGCCAGTGTACTTTCTGCTCCCCTGTGGTTTGCCACATACTTTGTTGCTTCCTATATTGCACTTTTACTGTTTTCCACATTGTGCATGTATGTAAGATGTCATCATATCCCTGTGCAACACAGCACTATCTGCTCATTTAGATCTTTCCTACAGACCCGCATTTTACATGGTACTAAAGAAAGTAAACTGAGAAAAGGAATAAGAAGTACGCATGTCAAATCTTGCTTAATACATGGTCTTATTGCATTGAGCTTCATCTTTGTATTCCTTTCAGTTCTTGTTTTTCCAAGTCATTGTGACATGTATTTTTTACCTCTTCTGCCAAGTGCTCTGTGCAGATCTATGGAAATGGTAAACATCAATCATCACCATAATACTAATAAATGCAAATTAAATGCTGCTACAGGAGTTATTCCTTCAGAATAGTACCAGCCAGTATCTATGCAGGACTCATTCCCCTCCCCACACCCCCCCCACACCCCCCCCCCCCCCCCCCGGGCTGTAAATACATTAGTTAATTAATTAAGACCGAATGACAATGCCATAATTAGCCAAGCCTAGGCTGCTCTTAACAGTGATGGGGCTACCTGTATAATGAAGGCATTCATGATTCCAAGGAAGCACCCATTGGCATTTCCCTAGATAGAAGAAGGTTGCTTATATACGGAACAATTGGTCTTATGATGGCACCAAGTCCATACATTGTAAGGAACATGGGAAATAAACAGAAAGAGCTTGCACCTTCACTCAGCAGCTGGCAATCACTACGTATGGTCTATAGAAACAGCATCTGAAGAACACAGGAAGATTCAGCTGGTTTAGACTTTCATAAAGGACAGCACACAGGGACTGACTATTGTATGTAGCACACATCATAGGGATAGAGAATTACAGCCATTTAGGAACCGTACATCATTCAGGATATACACTAACCCTGGAAATTTACAGAAAACAGATGAGTTTTTCCCATGTTGTTAATCACAGACTACCAATGACTGTCTATTCCAGGGAAGTACTTCCTTTTTCCATGTACCTATTCTCTTAGGCAG
Source organism: Pezoporus occidentalis (assembly GCF_034315485.1). Lineage (NCBI taxonomy): Eukaryota > Metazoa > Chordata > Aves > Psittaciformes > Psittacidae > Pezoporus > Pezoporus occidentalis. The sequence goes on from NW_026914018.1 coordinate 95,394, forward strand.
TTAAAGGCTAAACAACCAACAAGCTGATACGTCTAATAACTTTTAAGAAACCAAGCTGTTTAGTGACAAAGCTGATTGCATCAAATCAGCTGCACATAGCTGATTGGGCTGTATCAAATAGAAATTAAATTAACCAGCTACTTAGAGCACCATGGTCTTTAGAAGGAATATACTCCCTGTTAAGAATGTGTGTCTACTGACACTATGCTACCTCCTGAAGTGAGTCTATGCCAGTCATATGTGGGACATAACAACCGCAAATGAGGAATACTGCAAAAGTTTAGAGAGAGCAAGAGTGATTCAGTTCTTGATTTCTCACCAACACAAATGATACAGTCTGCACTATGGAATAACACTATTGGTAGTGCTGATCCTCATGTTCAGTATATGCATGACTACACAGGTGCCAAGGAAGGTCATGATACTATGCTATTGCAAAAACGGTTTCCTCTCCTGAGATTTATTTTCTGTGTCACAGGCAAACTAACACAGGACTGCCCATGCACTGTCAGCTGTGCACAAACCTCCCAGTCACACTAACTTCGCTCAAAACCTTTGATCTGGTGGGCATAGAAGCTGTTTGTCTGCCTGGTTAATGTATTTTTGTGCACAAATGGCTGGCACGCCCTATTACCTAGCTCATCCATCACAGGCATACAGACGCAAACCTGTTAAATCCCAGGAGATATAATGGCTATGAACAGAGGTCTAAATTCTGTGCTATGCCTTAGACTGTTGGAGTTTAAGGAAAAAATTACCTAAAGCCATTATAACACCTTCTGAGTATCTCTTGCAGGTAGTGATCTTGTAGGATAATTAGGAGTCCTGAGGCTTTTCTCAATTATCACAGCAGCAGATAAGGTGTCAACCTAATATCTCACAGTCCACCTGCCTCTGATTCTGGTTTCAGTTTGGAGGTTGTGTGTTTTTTTTTTTTATATTTGCTTTTCTCCGCTCTCAAAGAACAGTGAGTTGGAAGCTGCAAGAAAGCAATATGTACCTTCTCCAAGCTGCTACTAATATTAAGAAATATCCCCCTGGGTGCAATTTTTCAGATTCCTTACATATGGCCTCTATTCAGTAACTTAATCTTTCTTTCTGGTGTTTAAAATAGAAAAAACATTCAGAGTCAAAGCCTTGATGTCACTGGCTTCCAAAAATTGAACCTATTTGTTTAGTGCTTCACCTGCTGGCTGCAGAATGACATGATGTGGGAAAAAAAGCCAGTTAGAAAAATGGAATCTGTTTTTATGTAGGTTGGAATCTTGTGTCAAGTGCATCAGGCAATACCACTTGGAAAAGCTTGCAATTCTCAGCACCCCCATTGCTGATATTATCATCAAAAGCCATGAAACAACTTAAGTCTGATGATAAGTGCTATGTCTGTCACCAGTGAAGCATCACACAGTTATGAAAACACCGAATCACTGCCATCACCAACTGATGTTTATCCTGGGCACACCAAAGCTACTTAGGCAACCAGACCTTCTGAGCTAACCACCATGAACAAAATTAACTTACATATTTTGCACCCACCTACTGGAGAAAAATAAAAATATACTGGATACCACTTGTCTACTAAAGAAAATGAACTGACTGAATATAAATGCTATTCAGCAGTGGTTCATTTGTGCATTAAAACAACTGAAGATTAACCTATTTGCAGTTTGCAATTTATTCTCCTCTTTCTGTGCTGGTTCACTCTATTTATCATACTGTTTTACCACTTTAGCTGTAGAGATAATAGAAATCCAACATATTGTGGTGGCAGTCTGTGTGAGAGAGCTGTATTGGAAGACAGCAGGAGAAAATACGATCTTCATGGCAGTTTCAATGGGAACATTTGCCTTTTTCCTTGCTCTCAGTTCTTTCCTTCAGTAGGAGAATATACCTTCTCCTAGAAGGCCACTTTCCTAGAAAGAAGGCCACTTGCCAACATTTTACCATGTTCTGAAGGTCCCTTTTGCTTCCTAGAGGATGAAAGGAGATGCAACTCAGCCACCTGATACCTAATACCCAGCCAGTCTCAGGTAAAAGGATGAGACTACGCTCCAGCACTGTCAGCTAGAGACTACTATGATAAAAAGAACAGAGCTACATCAGTCTTCATTAGTTAAAAGAGGTTTCCTATAATAATTTGATTCATGAACATCAAACTATAGGTGATAAAGAAGTACATCAATGTTCTGGTGAATAAACTGACCTTAACAAACAGAAGCACCACAAACAATCCCACCAAAAAGTAGACTTTTAAAGAAATGCTGGTGGTCAACTCCCCTCTTACCACTCATTCCATGTGTGAGACACAGTTTTCTGCGAAACCTCTGTCTGGTCTGGCATGAGAGTTTAGACCACAACACAAATACAGAGACAATAATGAAGATGCTGATCACACAAGTGTGGTTTGATTGCCATTTTGATAACCACACCATCATAGTGTGAATGAACTAATCAGAGCTGGGCTGTACATGAGGCATCTTGCTTGTCACCAACAGGTCTCCCAACAGCCTACTGGAAAGGAGTATGTGGTATCACTCTCAGATAGCTGCACATCTACTGTTTCTGAAGTTCAGGAAGGAAGGGATATGCAGGCCACTGTAGAACATCTATGCAGCTCTTATCACTACAATACCTTGCCTTATGGTGCTCACAGTGAAAATTATGTTCTGGATGCTCTGCTCTCCTCCATCTTGCAATAAATACTTGTCCACAGGCACACCCATATTGCTCAGTTTCGCTTAAGATCTCTTTGTATCTGCTATACAGTATGTAGGCATGCGTATGAACCTGTATACATACATATACACACATACTTCCTACTAACTTGCTATTGGTTTTGCTGATTATTTCTGTGACATTCCCCCTCTTAGCCCCTTCAGCAAAACCTTTTGTTGCATACAGCACAGAAAGACTTGTGGATATCCTGTTCAACTGAAACCTTTGTGTGGAGCAATGCTGTTGGCACAGTGCCTCCTTTTTTCTCTCCTCCTTTAGGCGTAGTCCCACCTCTGATTATCTACAAGTCTTTATCACTGCTGTTCCTGAACTCTGGCATTGTTCATCTGCATATGACTTACATGCCACTGCTGGCTCCTCAGTGTCCTGCTGCACAACCCTTCTAACCAGAAAGTCAAGCACTGTTTGACCTTACTTCACCACATTAGGATCACTAGAAACCAGCATATTGCTTCCCCACTCTCTGGATATACAGGGTGGAGGAAAGACAGTGCTGGGGAGAGGACAGCTTCTGAGGTACAGAAACTATCTGATAGGCATAACCACAGGCATGCCTGTTCTTGGTACTGAGGGGCTGAGGTGATCAAAAAATCCCAAGGAAGCTTTCTGCACTTCTGACTTTGAATGTTCTTTCTCTTTAGGACTGCCTGTTAGCTTGCTCTGTGCCTGATGTTCTCCACATCTCAGACTTCTTCAGCAAGCCCTCCTCCCACCCTCATGCACTTTTCCTCTACTCTGAATCACAGAATATCTGAGGTTAGAAGGGACCTCTGGAGATCATCATGTCCATCCCCCCTCCTGAAGCATGGTCACCTACAGCAGGTTGCCCAGCACTATGTTCAGGTAGCTTTTGAGTATCAGCAAATTATCTCGAATATCTTCTTTACAGCTACCCTTCACATATTTATGTGCATTGATGAGATTCTCCTCAGAGCCATCTCTTCTCCAGGCTGAACAGTCCCACCTCTCTCAGCCTTTCCTCACGTGAGAGATTTTCTAGTCCCTTAAACATCTTTGTGGCTCTTTACTGGACACTGTACAGTAAGTCCACATCTCTCTTGTACTGTGGACCCCAGAACTGGACACTTTTCTTCAGGTGTGGCCTCACCAGTGCTCAGTGGAAGGGAATGATCACCTTCCTTGACCTGCTTTTTCTCTCTCTCCTTCCCTGTTCCTCACAGTGCCTCCTCTATGATCCATCTTTCTCCCATTGCCTTTGTGTCTATTTAAATCCTTAAAGACATTTGTAGAACTAGTATGCTGAAAAAAATTGACATGCTTTTTAAATTTTGTAACTTCTTCACAAACGTTGTTACCTATCAGACACAAGAATTTCATATGCAATGGTTTTTCTGACCCTTCCTCACAATCGTCAGTAAAAACAACCAGGAAAAAAATCATACTCCCAACAGACATTTTAACATGAACAACTTCTCCTTTTCCTATGTTTGAAGCTCTTCTTCATTGGCTTTACCAAAGAAACAAATAGGTAACAATGATGATGCAATCCAACCACTTTAACAAACACAATTTTTTCCTTAATGATGCATACATATAACAACAGCTGTCTTTACCGGTATATCCAGAACACTGAGTTATGCATTACAGATGTCCACTTCCACAGATGTTAACTAAAATTAGAAGCATTTGACTGATTTCTAATGAATATTGGGAGTTAATATGCATACTATTTTCAAATAATTGTACACTCTAGTTATTATTGTACTATCTCTGCAGTAGCACCCAGAAGGGTCTTTATGCCAAACACAGGCAATGAAAAAACAGAAGCCCATACCAAAATACTTAGAAACAAGACTGTGAGACATGACAGATGAAGAAGACAAATAATAAGGAGTAAGACAACATGTCAGCAGTGCTGTTGTAAGTACCAGGCAGAGTGTATCTATTGTTTAGTTTTAGCACATATTTTTGGACTAGCAGACGCCTTAAAAAGAATCACATACTAATTTTGTTTTGTATAAAAAGTTGTATTAATGTGTAAAGTACCTGCATTCATTAAAAAGTGTTGAACATTGGAAGCATTGTATTGTTAATCTCTATTGGTTAAGTATAGTGATGTTTAAGCATAAATCCATATTATTGAAAGCCACAGTCTGCCACAGTCTGCTGGCAGTTCTCTAATTAATTCACAGGTCTTCCAAAAAATAAAACTATGCTAAAAGAAATAGAGTTTAAAAATAATAAATATATAATAAAAATAAAAATGGGTTAAAAATATAAAATAACATTTATGATTAGATAAAGATCAGATCATAATTAGGCAAAATTATTTATGTAGATTAGACATCAATAGCAGACCAACTATGTATCTAATATCTAAGCTACGCATGAGCTCACACCATGGGAACATTCAGAGCATATCTAACACAAGATTTGTTTCACAATACAAAGTTGTGTAGTTTTGAACATGTCAGTAGAGCCTTTCAATGCACTTACATGAGGCACAATTGTGTAAGAGGCTGTACAGATGAAGTATATTTTTTGTGCTGCTGTAAGCAAGTTTTGACTTGGAATCTGCCATTACAAATTTTACCATTACTTATTTATCTTAAAGTATACCCATAACTAGCATAGCCCTAAAAATACTCCATATGGATTAAACATTGGAGAAGTAGAGATCATACAAATAAACTAACTGTTTAAAACAAAAAATTCAAAAACATACTGCATCAGTGAAACCAATTCACTTTCACCAGAGTCTTCAGATTTCTTTCAGAAAGGCTGTTGACTTACCTTTTTATCTATCCCCCTTGGGTTGTTTTTTTTTTTTGCTCACTGATGCAACAAATGAATGTTGGGGATTAATCCTTTCTTTTAGTCTTTTTAGGCCAACAGATTTTGAATATTTTTTCAGTTTGAAAGCCTTATGAAGAAAACAACCAAACTAAGGGAGAGTTGAGACTAATTTTAGAACTGCAAGAAGCTGCAGAATAAGCATTAAAAAATCATTACCTTCTTACTACCCTATAGCCTTTCTTAAATCAGAAAAGCTTTTAAAGAATTCTCAAACATTCTAGAAAGCTCCAGAGAAGAAAACTAAAGTGAAGAGAGTAACACAGGAAAAAAAAAAGGAGAAGGGATGAAGGGAAAGGAAGGAGAACAAGCTCACATACTTTTGACAATATTCACCTTATTACACTAAGTGACACAGAGCAAAATATAAAGGAAACAAGATATCTAAATGCAGAAAACTCAAAATATTTGAAAAATATTTTGTGAAACAAACCTACAAACTGTCCATTATCTATCATTATAAAAAAGAAACAACTTCTAAATTTATATTTGTTTTCCCCTCCAATGTTTTGATCACATTTATAAATAAATACCTCCTGCCAGCGTCTCAAAACTGTCTCGTTTGTTCCCTGTGTCTTAGATGAATGGAGATAACTCTTTAACAAGTACAGGTTCCATATAAAACTCTCAATTTGATGGCAGATGAAAGACAGAAAATGTGTAGAAAACAGTAGTGGAATGTAACAGGCCCTGGTACAACCTGGGTTTGAAACAAATGACCATGAACAAACAAATTCATGATACCAGGAGGTCCTAGAATGTCATTTAGCAATTTACGTACCTCTACCTCTGTTCTTAAGAAAGGCTCTGATGGAGTTGGTATTAGCTGGCTGGCTACTCAGGTGTGGGGAATTTCAGACCACCTATTTCATCTTGGCTGAAGAAATTGGTATTTACACTTTGATGTATATTCAAACAACAACAGCAACAAAATAAACTCACTGCAAAGTGCCAGACCAGTTATCTATTAAAAGCATCTGCTCTGTAATAGGGTAGAAATCCATCCTATCATGATCAGATAACCCTTACCTTGATCCCTAAAGTATCTTTACCAAGGTTGTTATTTACGAGTACCACAAACCTGACCCAAAAACTTGCAGACAGCCTTGAGGTACAAGTCTAGCAGTACTATAAGAGATACTGCTTCTCCAGATTTGCCCTGTGCAGAAGCCTAGACAGCAAATATTCAGTGGCATTAAAGTACAGCTGAGACAGCTTTACCTTGAAAGGCAAACTCTTTGGTTACTCCTAAGAGTTTTCTAAATGGTATTTTGGACTCCCAGGAGGTTTCATTTTTAATTGTTTCTTTTGACTGAAGTGTCAAAGGTGAAAACTCCCCAAAGGATTTCTTAGTACCAATCTCATAACACCCTCCAAAAATGGTTGCCATATCAGTATCTGGGAAAGACAAGGTTAAGTTTGTCCTCACTGTAACTCCATGCACTTCTTGTAAATATGTATCCTTGTAATGACTGCTAATATCTGGATTAACTACACGAACATAACTCTGCATAACAGGGTGCTGTGAGCATAACATTAGAGCAAATGGTACCACGCATATCATGGGCTCCCCTTTCATGTGTAAGTTGTGCATACACGAGTAGTGTATAAAAATGGTGTAAGGGTTCAGCAGTAGGTTTAAAAGGAAGTTAGTATCTAGTCTGGATAGCGCAGTCTGAGGTTTCAGTCATGCAGAAGGAGAATGAGGGCAGTACTTTTAGATAGAGTCAGAAACTTTAAAAGGGATATTCACACTCCACAGCAGAGATTAGATGAGTTTGCGTTTGCCTGGAAAACACCAGAGGCAAAAGGGAATCTTCCAGACCCTGCACAAGTCCATCCCTGCCTACACCCCCGCTCTTAATTCCTCTTATTCTTCATTTCCATTATTATGTCAGTGCCTCTGGCACCATCGCTTCCCTGGTAACTCCCTGTGCCTCCACTTCCCGCCTGCCCCATGTACATGAAACTCCTTCTAGCTCATGGACAGGGAAAGGCAGACACCCTCTTTTCATCCTAATCCCTCATAAAACACACACCGCCTTTTACTGAGCTTGCCAATGCAATCAGAAATGGTGCTACACAACTAGTAAAAAATAATTATCAAGCTTTGATGATCATCCAGGAAGGTTTTTATGTGTTTTCTCTCTCCACTTACACAGTAAGCCTCATAAGACTGAATTTAATTTTCTCTGCTTGCTACAAGCATTTGAAATATCTCATCAATAAAAGTATCCAAAGAAGGGCTGCTCTCATGTTTAAGCCAAGTCTTGCCTATGCAGAATTTTATGCTGTACAGACTCTATGCAGAGTCACAACAGTTATTAAATTTGCACAAAACCATTCACCCTCAAAGAGTCACAAGTCACAAAGTGCTTTTAAAGTTTAAAAGAACTGAAATACAGGCTCTTGTTTACATGAATGGAAAATCATTACCCCATCCTTAAAATCCAGACACAAAAGCAGCAATGAGAGCGGTGAGCTGTCTCAGAATACACGCATCAACCTCTCGTTGTGCTTTCAGAACAAGTCAGGCAGGAGTCCCAGAAGAAATCCGCCTTCTCTGATGCACATCCCCTCTGCAGCATGAACGCGTGCTAGTGCCATCTAGCAGCCACCCAAGACACCCACAGCACCAAAGACAAACTATTTTTCTCCTTGCTTTTGCAGCTCCTTAAACACATCCTGCCTTCCTTTCTCTTCTAGTTCAAATCTCTTTTTCAATTCAAGGTCCAATCCTCTGCACCTAAGACACATAGGAGTCACCTGCCAAAAGCTGTGAAGTATCAGGTCATCAGCTGCAGGGTGTTGGCATTAGTAGCATCCTCACCTCTCTGTTGCCTCTTTTGGGGATTTTTGAGTCACTCAGGGACAAACACAGCTCCTGAGCATCTCTCTTTTGGCATCTAAGCTCCCTCAGGACAGTGGTCAGCAGTGACACACAACTGGCAGAGTTCCTAACACAGCTTCTAGTACTTAAAAGAGCTTTTAGGCTAGCATATAACTCAAACCTGACTTTCATGTGCGTTGGCTAAATCCTGCTTTCCCCAGTTTCCTTGGCCAAGTTCTAATATGTTCATTACATATAGAGAAGTCAAATGAAATGGGGAAAAGGCAATTATTTTGCAGGGTTTTTTTTCATATACAACATGATGTGCCATTTTCCCAGGTAAGGAAACCTCATTTAACAAGTCATAACTGAGTAAATGTCTGTCCACATTATATTGACTCACTACAGTACAAATGAGGGTTTTTTTGTAATTATATTTATGAGGGAAGAAAGTAGCTGAGAGGGGTCCTTTTTATCCCAACAAGAATTAACTATTGATTAGCCCTTCAGTTAATAAAATACATAATTGTTCCAAGATCCTGTGCTGTTGTTCCAGGTCCTTCTACCAAAACAGCTTTTTTTCATCCAATTACTGATGACCTTTTATAGAATATCTAGGCTGAACTGGAATTCCTTTTGTGCTGGAGAGCAGAATCACATTAATCCTATCAGGCTGGCAAAATCATCTTTCAAACAAGGCCAGGTAACATTTCTTTTTTTCTTTCTTTCTTGCATTCTTGCCTGTTGCAAAAAATGTCTTCAACTACATCACAAAAGGGCTGTGGTCTTGTAAGGAAGAATATACCATCCTTGCAAACTCTGAAGCAAACGTGCTATGATGATACCTGAAAGGAAGAAACCTGACAGAGAAAAAGTGGGGACAAAGAGAGATGGAGAGAAAATGGGCCATGATTCCCAGGTTGCCAGCAGGGTGGAGGCAACACCTGGGAGGACAGGAAGGTAGCTGGCTGATCTGGGACTGCCTTGTTGCTCTGTAATATGGCCCTGTTTTGTAAAGTAAGGAGCCAATCTGTACAGTCACCAGGGCTGGGATTCCCCATGAAAAACGTGGCCACATGGTTGGCAAGGGAGGAGTGGAGGATGAGGCAAGAGTTTTGTCAGAATCACTCCTCCACATCTCAGTGTGGGATAAGTCCTCCAAGATACAGAGCCCTTCTCCAAAGTACCAAATGCCCCGAGCTAAAATCAGCCCAATTAAAAAGAGTTGGCAACTTAATGGATGAAACTCTTTGCCAATTGGTATTTAAACACCTGGAATGAAAGATTTAGTGAGAGAGTGTATTCTCTCTTGGAGGAAAAAACAAACTACCCTACCAACAAAATAAACAAACTCAAATCTGCACACTATACAAGGCAACATGTCTGTATCTGTTGTGAGGCAGCAGATCCAAACCCACTGACTGACTTGGCATTTCTACTTAGATCTGAATTGACCAAAATCAGGTCAAAACCCTTTAAGATACAGAGTTTAGTGCACTGGCAAACAAATTATTTTAACCAAAAAGCCCACCAGGGCAATATAATGAAAAATATGAATGTTACTCTCCTGTTTATAAATTCTGCTGTCATCTAGTTACCATAAATGGAACTTCATTAAATCTTCAATTCATTATGTAGTCAATGTATTGTTTATACATGTTCTGAAACCGAATCAAGCTAATTTGTGCCATCTACTGGTAAACCAAGTCTTTCCAAATCCTAAGTACTTTAAATCTACTTTAGAGATAGTTTAGTTGAAATCTGTTTCTGTTTATTTGAAATCTGTTTCAGTTTATTATCCCCAGTACACAAATGTGTTAGTTCATTGCAAGCAACCTCATCTATGCCCTGTCTGATAGAGAAGACTGTTCACATTTTCTGAGGATGACCAACAGCACCATATAGGACAAATTAAATCCTGGGCAGATTTAGTTAGAGTGACATTATTATGATTCTATTAAAAAATCTCAAAGGCGTAGTTTTAAACTAAAACTTTCATGTAGCAATTTTGGATAGTGGGTTAAGACCTTTTTTTTTGTTTGTGCTATCTTTGTGCTTATGAACTGCAGTGTTTATACTGTGACAAGTGCAGATACGCTTTTTCACATCTGAGTTACCACTTAAATTCAGAACCATTATTTTGAACCAAGGTGTTCACAACAGAGTTAAGGCACTAGTATGATCTCCCACTGGCATACTGTAGTCAAACCTCACTATATATAGTCAAGAAGGCTGAAGTCAAACTGTGACCATCTTGCTCAGAGAAGGGAATCCCTGGAGAATGAAGACATCCTTATAGGATAAAACCCCAAAGGATCTAGCTTGAATAGTGTAGCAGAATGAATAAATGGACAGCGTATGTCCTTCGTTAAGGGACTGAAGTTAAGGAGAGAGAACGTATTTTTTTTCAGCATCAGGACAGTGTTGGCAAAATAACAAATGGGAGTCAGCTGGCCATGAATATATTTAGGTTGGAAATTAGAAGGCTTCTAACCATCAGAAGAAAGAGGTTCTGTGACAGCCAGCCAAGGGGAATGGTGGGGACAAACGATCAAACTAGTTTTAAGATAGATTTGGGTAACTTAATGAAAGGGATTATGAAACATGGATGTCTACAGCACTAGAAAACTGGACTTGATGACCCAGGCAACCCCTTCTAGTCTCCTGGTCCCGTGTTTCCCAGAATGTTCCTTTGACTTCAACATGATGCCCAGCTTCTGACAGCAGTAGATTTAGCTGCCTGTCAGGAGGCTCCAAATTGCCAAATAGTTCTGTCTATCCCAAACCCTCTCATTAGTTGGGATGTGATTTGGTAGGAGTGGCCAATTGCGTTTTGTCTCTAAATCCTATGTTGCATTTGTCAGATCTGCCTTCTAAAGCTTTTAAACATAGTTTGCATTCATTTTTATTGTAGGCTGCAGGCAACTGGTGAATTAAAAGTGGACTAAGCAAAACCAGCCATTTTTAAGTACAATAGCCAAGGGATCAACTAAGATGTAATTATCTGTCATGTTTAACAAAATCACCACAAGAGAAAAAAAGGGAGTGGGGAAGGCACTGTAAGTACAATTTGCAATGTAAGTAACTTAGTAAAAGAAGATGATTTATTTCTAAATGACCTCATGGAGTTTTTAATTTGGGGTATGCTTCAGTATAAATGACAAAGTAAAAAGGCTAATGGATCAGAGACATGACCCAGTGTCTGCAGACATTGGAGAGTTGCTGTTAACTGCCAAAGACATGCTGTTGGGGGGGGCGGAGGGTTTTTTCCGAGCTCCCAAATTTCCAGCTGTAATTCACAGAAGTCACTGGCTGATCCCTGAATAAAAGGAAAAAGCCCACAGTCTCTCAAACTGAGCACTCAAAATTGTAAATCCTTTTTGAAAACTCGCTTCTGAAGTAAACATACAATTAAGTCTATCAGCTGATACCGTTAAGAACAACCCTCTGCCTTTCTCTTCTGGTTACCATTACACCCTCCCCAGCTGCTGCAGAGACAATTTCAGTATAATAAAGTAGCAATACAGTGTTCAGGAAGTGATATGGAACTGTGCATGCCTGTGAGTCCATGTACAAAGGGCAGAGGAAACGTGACACATGCAGCTTCCCAGGCACCTTGCTGGAATTCTGCACCTCCTGCTGCCTGTGATTAAGCACACAGCAAAAGGTTTTTAAAAGGATCCTCTGAGACCCATTTCATTTTGTTTTCCTGAAGTAGGAATATGTCAAAGTTCTTGAATTAGTTTGTTCAATTGTCCAAGTGAATCATATTTAAATCTGAAGAAGTGGAAATACAAGAAAGCCAGCCTAATACACTTTCAAATTATATTTAGCTGATCTTCCCTTTTTTGGAAGGATTTGCTCTTTGGAAACATTTAGCCTGGCTGGACTCTATTTACAGCCAGAAAATATAGAAAGAACAATCAATCAGACATCTCACAAAAACATTCCTCTGGTGTGTCCAGCTGTACTTTTCATACAGAGTGGAATTATTTGGGAAAGAAGAAAACTGGCTCTAGAGGAGGTCCTCTGCCAGTAACTTTCTATCATATAGGTATGCAAACTTACTGTTTACTGAAATAAAGTTAGTGGGGCCAAGAAAGGCCCACTGAGCTTAGTGGAAAAATTACTGAAAGCAGAATTTGGATCAGAACATTACCTCTTTGCCCAAAGGTGAAGCCACCCCCAGGCAATAACAGGAATGAACACATTAATGTTAAGCTGGTCTTAGCCTCTGGGGAACACTCCTGAGAAACAATACAGATAAATCTTTCTCTTTTTTGATTAATTAGTTCTTCCCTTCTCTACACAAACTGCAAAAATATTCAAAATCTCAGCATTCCTTCCTTCTGGGTTTCTACTTGTAGCCCTTCAGACTCAACAAAGGAGGTGCTGCTGGGAAATATAATGTAGGCAATGACCAGGCTGTGAGAGTGCTCCCAAATGGGTTTCCAAAAAGGTTCTGTAACTTTGCCTGTTTCCCTCCATCAATGCAGGTGTACAGTATGCTGTTACTGTTCAGCCATTGATTACATACAGTATGTCCTGAAGCAAGCTCTAAACTTTTCACTTGGGGCTGTATCATTATCTTAGTCACATGTAACATTTTCTACTGATGTACTGCTTCTTCAGATGGCCTCCACAGAAAAATCAGATCTTACTAGTTTGTATTGTTGACTCATAGTTTAGATGGTAACAATCTCAACTACTGCTTGGGGTTTTTTAAGTTGTTACTTAAGAATTAATAAAATCTTCTCTCCCTATTGCTTGTTACTTCTCAACCTTAAAAAATTAACAAACAACCACCAAGTGGGGAAACAAGACCACATTGCGGCATGCTCAAATTTAAATACTAACACATATGAAACCGTTTCAAGACTGATCTGAATAAGCCATGTGGTTAAGATTCTGGTCTTTCCAATGGCAGCAGGAACTATGCCACTTCCTTAAAAAAGGTTTGTACTTTCAAGTATAAGATGTATTATTCCCATTGCTATACCCTGCACCTTTCCTTCTTTGCTGGATCACTGATTCTCCTCTTTTTAACTCCTTCAGGAATTGTTTCCTTGTTGACTAAACATTCTGTAACATATTCTTTTAATTGAAAATACCTTCAGTGATGAGATTATGGAAAATACTTCACCTATTTCATTTTGGACTTACATACTGGATTTTGTGACACTAACATCCAAACATCTTATGATGTCATTCTCAGCTTCATTTGATTTTAATTCCACAGTTTAGATGTTGCTGATACTGGCTGATTTTCTTGGTGTTTAGTGCTACAGTAACATAGAAGACTGATTGTGTCATTTGTAAAATGGGTTGTGCCAGATATGCTTGCACGTCTGTAGATCCTATGATTTGCAAAATCAATAGAAGAAATATACAGCTGTGATCTCCCTATATTTTGAATGCAGTAATTTTAACTTAAGCTAGGGTAATTGCTAGTAAACACATATTTAAACCAATAGTCTCACTCCCATGCTACGATCACAGTAACAGCAGCTTCCCATTTTATAGCTTGCTTGCTTTTTTTACTTCCCTGGAATTGCAAAAACTGGCCAAAGTGCATGCTACTTTTTTTTCTTTTTGGTTGTGAAACTCAAGAAGTTGCATTTCATAGATAGATAGTTTTCTAATGTGTCAGATGTTAACTTTGCATTTCTTTATTCCACTACTAAATTAGATTTTACCACTAATTTAATAACATTTCTTTGCACTTCAGACATTAAGACCCTGTAATTTTGGGGCACAGACAAAAGATCAAAAGCAGTTGGGTTATCCCAGTTTGACAACTTACCACTTAGCTACGCTACCTGATCTTGTTCTCCTAACCCTTTGCATATGTTAGGAAAAACATGGTAGGGTAGCTTAAATCTTATCAACAGCATTTCTGGACTCTTGCTTTTGCAGGTCTTCATCTTAAAAACAAAATACAGATTCTGGGAAATCACAAAATGAGAGGAGAAAACAGAAAGAGGATGCTGCAATTATAAAACAGGCAAACTGCTCAGTAGCAGGGCATATAGAACGGATATGCCTACAGAGAGTACCCACTTTCTTCCAGGAGACACTAACTTCCTAACACAAAGGAAGCATCCTTCCACATGACAAATTATCTGCCCCTTTGCCATCATAGTTGCTGAGTGTTTCCACAGTCTTGTTTCAGAAAGATGGTGCTCTGCGACCGAGCACAATGAAGGTGCTAAGGTACTTACGAACATTATGCAGTATTGACTGCATAATGTCAGTCTTCTGATGGGAGCAGGTTATATTGGAGACAGTTTCACGGGTAAACCCCTCTTTTAGCATTTACTTAGTTTAGACAGTATGCATGCAGAGCGGAAAAACCCTCTAAATAACAGCTCCATAGATACAGGTTAAAAATTTCCTTGAACAAATTATATCTATCAAGGACAGTCTGTACTTGTAACTGCGTGAAGCAGCTGGTTTATGTGTACATGAAGCAACAGTGACTGTGAGTGGATTCCTGTCAGTGAGAGGTTTGCTTGGTGGCATCTTCCATCCATTTAATATGGACCTGAAAGTTAACTAAATTATGTGGCCTTACATGAGAACATGTGAGAACATGTGAGGCCATGATTTAAATGGGCAGAAATCCAGCTGGAATGTGAAGATGTGGTGAGTCTGTTCACCACATGGAGCAGCAAAATTTGACAAAGCAAGGGCCCCACTTCCAAGTCCATATTACATATTGTAATAATCATATTGATTTGAATGGACCTACTGAAGAGGTGAGTCAAAACTTCCGGATCAGGCTCAAGATAATTAATTTCCAGTAATTTGTTTTGGCAGACACAGCTGATCTCCAGCCAAATACATAAGCATCAGCAATTCACTGGGGGTTGAGAGGGAGAGCTTTAGATTCCTAATTAGCCAGAGAAAGTGCTTTTATGCCAGAATCTTACATCTACATAAAGTTCAGTCAGTGTTAAAGTAGAAACTCCTCTGTACTGTAGTGCACTATTCAAAGCAGTGTGCTGAGCTGCAGCCACCTCCCCCTGCAGCCACAGTATCTGCACAGTGTTTGCAATCATTGGCTCAAAGCACATAGGGCACACAGCACTCCCAGCTAGAGAGGCTGCAAAACCAGATACAGCTAGGAGCTTGATGACTGGGTTCTCTTCAGCTGGTTTCACCACTGGAGAAATCTTGCTGCTGCACACTTTTGCTGCATGGTAAGGAGTGAAACGTAGCACCTCACAAAAGCATAGCCTGAGTAAAAATACTTCAGTGATAAGACTGGTATCTTCATTCAGGCCAGCAAAATAAATCAGTGGTGATGTAAATAGAATGGGAATTCAAACCTTACCTGGGAGACTAATTGCTCTAAATGGAGGAATTTTATTGACAGCATCACGTTAAACATCACATTATACAATTACTTTCTTGAATCTATACACTGGTGGATGGAAAATATGACAGATCTGCTTTCTGCCTATCAACAAGTCTAAAACTCACAAAAAGCCGGTGGAGAACTGTCTTTGTTTGTACTAAGTGCACATGAAAAGTCAACAATATGAATATATGAAATGCTGGCATGACATTATTCGCTTTCACTCACCTTGAAATCTATGTTTGAAAGATGCATTAATGTCCACCCAAAGATCTGATCTTAAAGAAAGGTGTTTTTTTCTATTTATTTCCCATTTTCTCTCATACTTACATGCATTTTGAGACCACGAATGGTTCCTTTTATCAGCATATGGACAAAATGGAAAGAAGATAGAAACACTTCTATCTATTGCTATAGGTATGTAAAATCTAACAACAGGGCTTTAGGGCAAAATTTGTCTCACAGTTTCACCCAAGAAGCTACTTTTGCCTTCAGAGAAATTATGGAAGTATAACTCAGAGCAAACTTCAGCCACAGGTTAGCAGTGAGACTCCATTTAGGGGAGTCCTTTCCTCATCATTCAAGACCTCCTTATGGTTTCTGGAAGAACTTGCATTGTACAGTTGTTAGACAAATGTCACAGAAAGCACCTGACATGGTGGAAGACACGGTATAGCAGGTTTTTGATTCATTTTTCAGTATGTTATGGTCAACAGAGACTATGAAATATTTGTTACCTGTTACACTCATTTTCTTCATTTTTAAAAATCTTGTGCCAGAAAACAGAAGGAACACTGCCTTGCCCAGAGAGATATCTATTCCAGCAATCAGGAACTCCTGCCTGATACAGATTTTGTGCCTGCACACCATTTCCACCTTCCCTTATGTATAACTTAGGGTTATTTCCATTAAGTCACGTAAATGTTTTGAGGTTTAATTCACATGTGTTTCTAAGGAGCAGCCAGCCATGAGATTGTTTTGTGTAATGACAACAGCACAGAGTGGAGCACTGACTGCCATCAGGACATGCAAGTTGACAGATTTGTACAAATGGCAGAACTTAAAAGAAGTGGGCAGTCAGTTTTGCATTTATGCCAAGAAGAGGAGGGAAAAGTGTCTCCTGAGAAAGGGTGTGAAACACAACTCCTCACATCTTGCTACACAGGTGCAGTGCCATCAGGCTTAATTCTGTCAGCACTGGCCAGACAGGAAGACTATCTCTGCATGCCTGTTACACCTCCTCTAGTCATCATTAGCTATGCTTCTGGCTTGCCACCATAAAAGTACAAGAAAAGCTGAAGGATGATACTGAGGTCTCAAGCCAGTATCTGAAAGCAGCCAGCATCTAGCCCATCATTTTCATATACACTAACCAAGCAAGAAACAGGCATGAATTCTGAAGAACAGAGCTTTTACGGATGCACAATGAAAAGTTGGTGTACAAATAAAAAAATGGAGGGGCAAAGGACAGCGTGGATTTCTGGCACATAAAATTTTTCTGTCAACAGTTAGTGGATCTATATGCATTGAGACTCATGTGGGGTTTGGAACCCAATAGGTAAATATAAAGCAAATTTTGCAGAAATGAAAGGTAGGTAAAAAAATATTCCTTTTAGGGAAATAAGTAGATCAGAAGCCTATCAGCAGCCTTCCTGCATTAGAGATCCAGAGCTACTTAGTAGCTACCAACAAAGTGGTTGGTGGGAGCTTGCCAGAGAGCCACATGTTGCTGGAAAAAATCTTTCACAACTGAGCTTGGCATGTATGTCTGGGACTGCCAGGGAACGAAAGACACTAGCCAAACTGCACACTTTTCATTGACCACAATTAGTGTGAATGCACTTAAAAGTAAGAATGTGAATGCAAGCTACCAGCAGCCCTGTACTTCATCTGTACGCGTGTCTGTCTGTAGTTCAAGCACTGCCAGGGTTAACACCCAAGGAAATGAACTGAGAGCTACACAACAAACTAGAACTCACACCAACAAGTTAGCTGACATGGCAGTGCCAGATCCCCAGCCTCCCTCTTTTGAGAAACACGTCGTCTTGTTCTTCAGCTGGGAACTGGCAAATAGTAATAAGGACATGCAATTGCTGCTGTGTGAAAACACAATATTTTCTCTGCTGGTATCCAGAAAAGACACTGTCTCATAACTCAGACTTGAGGCCTCTGGCTATCACAGGCTTCTACAGACACAGGCATGTTTTCAGAAGTGGGCACATATTGCCATCACCCAGGGACCAACCTAAGCCTCATTCTTACTCAAGGGTCACACAGAGCATACATGGCAGCACAAGTGTCCAGCCGTGGACAGAAAAATGCTTTTTTTTCCATCATATGAAATTGGGATGAAGAGTTATTTCTAGGCAGTTGAATCTCCTGAACTATGCAACAGTTTGAAATAACCCATTTTTAAATGTCTGAAATACCAATAAACTTCTACATCACTCATTCTTATTCCTTTGGTTCTACATGAAAGAACTGTCTCCACAGCTGACAGGTGATATTACTGTAGCAGTTACTCTGTAACATTCCCTAACATCGATGGATATAAGCGTATCCAAAATACTTTTCAAGTAAGTGCCACAATAGCTTCAGTTATAATGAAGACTTGTAACCTGTTCCCGGGATACAGAGGTTTAATGGGAATCACATGATACAGATATTGCTCTAGACCTAAACTCCTTGACATACACATGGTAAATCATAGGTCATTTAAACAGAACAGAAGACTGTAGATCACTGGGGAAAGAAAAAAACAAACAAACAAACAAAACAAAACAAAAAAACAAGACAAAGCAAAGACCACCAACATAAGGTGTATATGCAACCTTTTCAGATGAAGTTAATTGGAAAAAACTTTTTGGCTGTCTAACAAGCAAAGCAAATTGAAACTGTGACAAGATATTCCATTTCTTACACTTGTCATGATACTTTGCACACTGAAAGACTAGAATACAGTAATTTCTCTGCCTAGAAAGAACAACTTCCACTATTCCTAAGAGGAAACAGTCATTTCAGGTTCCCATCTCAAGAACATCACTCTCCAAAATCTTCCTTCAAAGCAAATTATTCATGCATGCCATTCAATCAGCAGTACCCATTTTTCTTGCAGAATGTTGCAGACATGACTTCCAGGTCTCAGCTACCCTCTTCCTGTTGGAAAAAGCTGAAGTCTCTTCTACCTTTTGGAAAGAAATTGCTTCAGAATAGATTAGTAGGTTCTGGAAATCATCTCAAGAGAGTCCTGAATGTTTCCTGGTTCTTTAGACTGTACTCACAACGAGTGCCAAGTCTTCACTCAGAAACTGCTAAAGAACACTCTCAAAGAGGGCCATAAGCAACTGTTCCAGGAATCGTATGAGCACAGATCCAAGTACATTATAATACTTCCAAATAATTAAATTATTGTTATTCATCTTTACTCATGCTCTGGCTTAAAGATCAGCAAAAAAACTGAGATTCAGGGCGTGCCTGGCCTTAGGTTGGATGTCTTTAAAAACTAGTCTCATTTCAGATGATTTCTATTACCAGTTATTTTAAATGATTACCATGAAATGAGGTGCCAAATGTATACCAGAAGATGCTTTAGTACAATTACATACCTAATAATCCACATACTTTACTAAGCTTGCTGAAAGTTGGAAAGTAGATACAAAAATGAGCCCATTTCTTTTCAAAGTTTCCAGGGCTGCTTCTAACTGAGCAGATATTACCACTAAAATATTTCAGCTGTAATACTTGATATAAAGAAGGACAGATAAACAAGAATGAGTGGAATTCAGTTAAACCCACAAACGGTAAAGGCCTGTGACAGTACAATAGGTAACAGCTTCTAGTCATCACCATGCTGAAGGAAACACTCATACTGATGAGCTCACTCTTAATTTAAAGTAACCAGATCTATGTAACTTTGCATTCTGTTAAACACACTGTTCTCATCCGAAGCATTCTAGGATGCCTTAATTGCCTGGCTGAGGAATTCACTGTGACGTTTCCCAGACCCATGCAAAGCAACTTTCTCCCCCATAAGCACTTCTATGGCTAAATTGCAGAAATCAAGCAAAGATCCTTCTCAGTCAAGCACTTGCGTACCTACTCTACTGATACTAGTAGGACTTGGTGTTCTGAGAATGCTTCGCCTTTGGTCTAAGCTAGAAAAAACATTTTGAAGCACAAGAATGAAACTTAGAAAAATAAATCTTTGCATCAATGATTAGAGATCATCAAATCCTTAAAAAGAAAAAGAGTAGTAGTAACTGCATCTTTCATTTTTAAAGCATTTCATAGTGCCAACATTTTTAGCTGCTGAAACATCAGTTGCAGCAAAAAAGTAAGCAGTATCTCTGATGTGTAATACTTAATGTAGAAAGAAACAGCTGAAAGTAATTTGAGTCACTAAGTTACTTTGGCAAACTATGAGTAGAATTCAGGAGCTTACAAGACTTTACCTAGCATTTGTGATTTAGTACACCGTGTTTTGGTGCTTGTTTGCACTACAGGTGTTGTAAATGTGGCTCAAATAAACTGACGAGAGCCAGACCAATGAATCAAATCGGTTTCTTGAGCAAGTGACAGCAAGCAAAACAGCGCTGGGCGGCCGGAGAGTCTCTGCTCTGCCAACAGCGCGCAACTCACTTCCCCAAAGTCACTGGTTTTATACTCTTCTTCATCCGATATACGTGTCACTTCTTGGCGTACTCTGCGTCTGTGGGGCCTCTTGATAAGGGGTCTCATTCTGCCTCCTGGTGGGTGTGGGGAGGAAGGCTCCTTATCTCCTTCCCCATAAGGGGTCTTATTCTGCCTCCCGGTGGGTGTGGGGAGGAAGGCTCCTTATCTTCTTCCCCATATATCGTTTACTTTAACGGATGCCTGCGGTCTATAAGCAAAATGTCAAAGCGTCGTAATTTTCCAGTAACTCTTAAGCAAGCAAGATTTGATTAACAAACAGGAATTTACTCATCACACAGGTAGTTAGAACAATAGGAAAATATAATAGCCAAGCTATGATACATTTTCTTTCTAGGCCAAGCAATGAATCTTACAATTCTTACAAGCAATGAAGAAGAAACAGTGGTGGACTGGGCTCCCACTTATTTTGTAATGATTTGGGGCAATTTCTCAACAAAAACTCTTAAATTTCATTGTAACCATAAATAACAATGCTATTCCAAACAATAAGATTTACTAAACAGAAGTAGTAGAGTAAAAAAAGAGGAGTGATATTCAAAACAAGGTAAAATTAAGCAAATCCATGTAGCAGAATGAGTATGGTAAAAGAAGTACCTATCTGATAAAAAACAAATTGACAAGATTATTTGCAAATTGCAAGATTAGTATTATAAAAATATGCTAAGCCCTTCAGAGGAATTCTACAATTATATCACCCACATGTAAAGCAAATACAAACAGAATTTTTGTTATTTATCATTTGTATTACACAAATTGCTAAGCACAACATAGGCATAATAAATTCATAGCTGCCTTATATTGATCTACCTGCAGGCTACTGCAAAAGGGTCAGTCCCACACTTTTCTGCAGGTCCTATTGCAGTCTTGGCCCATACTTTGTTTCAGCCTCAGCAATTACCCAGTTTCGTTGCACATCAGATCATGTCACTGAACTGATTTAAAATACTGCTTAATTTTCAGGTAAATTTCAGCTGGATGAATGATTTATTCCATGGCCTCATGAGAGCTAGAACTGATGTAAAGGAAGTGGCAGGAGCACGTGGCCAGGGCAAAGGTGAGCATGGACATTGCAGGCAGCATGGCCTTACATCAGACAAAGCTATTTATGAAACCCTGAGAGGATATGAAAGGAATGCAGCTACAATGAAAGGACAGACAGATGTGAAATCAAGAAGATCAATTCAAAATCAGCCTTAATTGATCTTAATAGCTCCTGAGTAAATACATTTTATGCCATCTAAATATTGGTAAGTGTTTGCCTATTACTATATTATAGTAGTTTTGGAACTGAGTCAAGGTATTCAAGCATTCAGTTGTTTTACACAAGAGCAGGGTCCTTGAAGTCCTGCTGATGTCCTTATATGACACCTCCCTGCTTCACCTGCCCTGATTTTCATTTCTTCACACAGCCTTGCAAAATCATTAATAAAGTACTACTTATTTAAGGTGAAGTAGGAATTAGTTTATAAGGAGACGTTCACAATAAATCTCGCCTTCTGCTGAGAAAAGCTCTCGCCTCAGAGTCAAAGCTATTGCAGTTTGGAACAGCTGGTTTTAAGGTTGGGGTTTTCTAAGTTATTTAATACATATTACTTACAGTTCATGTAAGACCAGAGCCGCTAAGTAGAACAGATCAAAATTTTATGTATATCAACTGTAAAGAGATAACATAAAAAAGGATAAGCATTATTCCAAAGGAAAGGGTTTGGTACATAGTTAGACAAAAAGCCCAGAAAATGCACATCAACTTCCTGTACAACTCTAACAAAAAGAGAAGCAAATCCAGAAGATAACAAGATATGAAAAAGAAAAAAAAAAAATATGATGATCAAGGGAAGATCTGCTAAAACCAAACAACATCTGAGTCATTAGCAACAAATGATCCGCTGTAGCTTGCATCACTGAAATCCAGCTAGATGACATTTCAAATCTTGTACTAATCAACTTATGCTCCATCCCACAGAGGCAGGACAAGCCATCTCCCAACACAGTCTACCATCTCCCCAAGCAACATGTTAGAAAAGATAGGTCTTTATGAAAGACTAATACCACTGAATTCATTTACCTCACAACAGAAACAAATCCAATATAAAGGCACATAGAATCATAAAATAGTTAGGGTTGGAAAGGACCTTAAGGTCATCAAGTTCCAACCCCCCTGCCATGGGCAGGGTCACCTCACACTAAACCATGTCACACAAGGCTCTGTCCAACCTGGCCTTGAATACCGCCAGGGATGGAGCATTCACAGTTTCCCCGGGCAACCCATTCCAGTGCCTCACCACCCTAACAGGAAAGAATTTCTTCCTTATACCCAATCTAAACTTCCCCTGTTTAAGTTTGAACCCATTACCCTTTCTCCTATCACTACAGTCCCTAATGAAGAGTCCCTCTCCAGCATCCTTTTAGGCTCCCTTCAGGTACTGGAAGGCTGCTATGGGGTCTCCACGCAGCCTTCTCTTCTCCAGGCTGAATAGCCCCAACTTTCTCAGCCTTTCCTCATACAGGAGGTGGTTCAGTCCCCTGATCATCCTCGTGGCCCTCCTCTGGACTTGTTCCAACAGTTCCATGTCCTTTTTATGTTGAGGACACCAGAACTGCACACAATACTCCAAGTGAGGACTCACAAGAGCAGAGAATAGTGGCAGGATCACCTCCTTCGACCTGCTGGTCACCCTCCTTTTGATGCAGCCCAGGATACGGTTGGCTTTCTGGGCTGCAAGCACACATTGCCAGCTCATGTCAAGTTTCTCGTTGAACAACACCTCCAAGTCCTTCTCCTCAGGGCTGCTCTGAATCTCTTCTCTGCCCAACCTGTTTCTGTGCCTGGGATTGCTCCGACCCAGGTGTAGGACCTTAAACTTGGCATGGTTAAACTTCATCAGCTTGGCATCAGCCCAACTCACAAGTGGGCCAAGGTCCCTCTGGATGGCATTCCTTCCCTCCAGCGTATCAACTGAACCACACAGCTTGGTGTCGTCGGCAAACTTGCTGAGGGCGCACTCAATCCCACTGTCCATGTCACCAACAAAGATGTTGAACAAGACTGGTCCCAGCACTGATCCCTGAGGGACACCACTCGTTACTGGTCTCCAGCCGGACATTGAGCCATTGACCACAACTCTTTGCATGCAGCCATCCACCCAGTTCTTTATCCACCGAGTGGTCCACCTATCAAATTGACGTCTCTCCAATTTAGAAACAAGGATGTCGTGTGGCACAGTGTTGAACGCTTTGCACAAGTCCACGTAGATGACATCAACTGCTCTACCCCTGTCCATCAGTTCCGTAACCCATCGTAGAAGACCACCAAATTGGTCAGGCAGGATTTCCCCTTAGTGAAGCCATGCTGGCTGTCACCAAACACCTTGTTGTTTTACATGTGCCTTAGCATGCCTTCCAGGAGAATCTGCTCCAAGATTTTGCCAGGCACAGAGGGGAGACTGACTGGTCTGTAATTTCCCGGGTCATCCATTTTCCCCGTCTTGAAAATGGGGGTTTTATTTCCCTTTTTCCAGGCATCGGGAACTTCACCTGACTGCCATGATTTTTCAAATATGATGGACAGTGGCTTAGCAACTTCATTTGCCCACTCCTTCAGGACCCGCAGATGGATTTCATCAGGTCCCATGGACTTGTGTGCATTCAGGTTTTTAAGATGATCTCGAACCAGATCCTCCCCTACAATGGGCCTAGGGTCACCATTCTCACAGTCCCTGTGTCTGCCTTCCAAGACTTGGGTGGTGTGGTCAGAGCATTTGCCAGTGAAGACCGAGGCAAAGAAGTCATTGAGAACCTCAGCCTTCTCCAAATCCTGTGGACCCAGTTCTCCTGATAGCTTCCGGAGGGGGCCTACATTGTCCCTCGTCTGTTTTTTATTCGCTACGTACCTATAGAATCCCTACCTGTTATCCTTAACATCCCTAGCCTTAGCTTTCCTAACCTAGTCCCTAGCTTCCCGGACAACATCCCTGTATTCTTCCCAGGCCACCTGTCCTTGCTTCCACCTTTTATAAGCCTAAAAGCCTTGAGCCTCCCTGCTCACGACTAAGCAGGTTCCTGAAGAGGCCGAAGTCTGCTCTCTTGAAGTCCAGGGCAGTGATCTTGCTGCACACTCTTCTCACTGTCCTCACGATCTCAAACTCGACCATCTCGTGATGGTAAAAATAAATAAAATAATAAAATAAAACAAAATAAAATAAAAGAAATAATATAAAAATAAAAGAAATAATATAAAATAAATCATAAATCATAAATTAAATCTTTTTTATGATAAATAATCATAAAATACATAATCTAAAAGTGAGGCCAGTTGTACTTTAATGGGGATGCTCAAGAAAGATCTAACATTCTGGGCATTTTCAACACACACATTATCAAAGACAGATGTCTAAACTCCAGAGTGCACTTCTCTCACTCTCACCTGCAGAAGCCACCTCTAATCCAGGTCATGAAGCCTTTCAAATCTGTGTCTTTTGCAAGTGCTACATCTCAAGCACAGTCTTTCATATGCCTTTAAACCATTAAAGAGATAGAGACCAAACCACAGAAATGTCAGATAAGAAGGAGCCAAAGGAGATCTTTTAAGTCCTAGCTATGAAAAGGGAGTGTGTAAACTTAGAATATCCTTGACACTCACCTGTTCTTCAAAATTCTAATGATGACGCGTCCACAACCCACAAAAGCACACCTGTCGCACTGCTAAAATGTCCTATAAAAAGAGTTTTCTAGTATTTAATCTGGATACCCTTTGTCCATTTCAACTGATTACCTCTGGTCTTATCTCAGCCAACATTGGTAACAGTTTACCTTTGACCTTTTTGTCATAATACTGAAGAATTACAATGTCTTTCACAATCGTTCTCAGACTTGCATAGAGTAAAATTTTAGATTAGATCTTAAATTTCTTGTAATTTTACCTCTGGACACCCTAAATTTTTTCAAGTCATTGTCAAAGAATAGTGCTCCAGACTGGACAGTACTCCAGATGAGGTCTCACCAATGCCAAATTTGGAAAAATAACTATTTCTTATTCTTATATATGCTAATTTTTCTGCTGAATTTATTCCAGAATTGGTTTTGGTGGTTTTGCAAAAATATCACACACTTGACTTAAATTTAAGCTGTGAAATAACCCCAAACTCCTTTCTGTTCTACAGTGGCCTATTCTGTTAGGCTTCCTATTATATCTCTGTGTTGGATTTTCTGTCCTAAATGTAAGACTGCAGGGTTCTCAGTTCTACTGTCTCACTTTCAAGATTATGAGGATTATTTGGAGTTAGAATATCACTTTCTCCTAGATTTTTTTCTGTCATTAGTCTCATCCTGGTGAAATCCAAACCCATAAATTCCATTTTTTCTTGCTGTTTTAAGAAGAGGCGGCTTTAAAACATAGCAATAAGAAATCATCTCTTATTCAGTAAGAAGCATTCAGGAACCTAATTCAAATAAAGATTTATGAACTCTGTCACTTTTAAAAAATTATTTAAAAGAAAGCAATATATTACAGACATGGCAAAGAGTGCATGACACTCACTCTGAAGTCAACTTAAAGTTCAGAAATACAGAATCCACATACCACAGAGTTGATTATTTGGTGAATCATTATTATTCTGTATTAGCTACACAAACTGGCTTCCACATTCTCCCTTCCTCCTCATCAGCTACAAAAGCGTTTGACAGCAGAGAACAAGAGCTGAGACAGAAAAAAAAAAAAAAAAATTAATTCCTCAAAATCTGTAATTCAGTTTGCAGCACATGCCAAAGAAAATGTCCCATCAGCCTCCAGTGAAGCTGTTAAGCAGTCTGCCTACAACACGCACAAGAAGATAGCATCTAATGGATCTCAATTGCTTATGCAGCTGCATGTAGCAGTATGATAAAGTCCTGATGCAAGCACTGTGAATCCAACCCATCCCCTTCCTCACCTAAAAATACAAAGTAAGGAGTCTACTTATAGTCAGGTCTTGAAACAGTCAACAAGTCTGTCTGAAAATACTGATGTCCTTCATACTTCAAATGTACAACAGCCAAAGAAACACAGAAGAAAACATTCCCTCATATGATAGTCCACACCTTTAATTTCTAAGCAAGCTTTTCAGAAATCTAACACTGGACCGTATTCAGAATCACTTAAGTGATATTATATTTCACAAAGAGCACAATCTGAATGCAAGGCCAGGAAATGTGAATGATGGTTTAATGACAATGAGGTTTTATCTCCTCCTATGAAAGGACACAGAGTTCAGTATATATAGCTCAATGTGAAATACTACTCAAATACCTGAGAAAGACTAGCAGTAGAGGTAGTCAGAGTGAATGGACTTCTTCAGTCTGCAGAGAGCTGATGATAGACATCAGTAAGCAGTGAATTCACCATATAGAGCCATCTCTTCCAAGGTCGCATAAGCTGACTGTCTTTCCTGTACTCTACATTTAGTATGAGACTATAGGTTTATTTCAAAGCTCCAACTGCACAACATGATACAGGACATCCTATGAACAGAGCAATCTACCATAAAAACATCACACCCATCCTCCCATCCCTTTACTGGCTACGTTACTTTACTGGCTACTTTACTGGCTATATTAGCTTACCACACCAAAGTTCAGTCTTCATCTTTTGCCTTGAAAATACTAAACTTTCTAACAACATGAAACAAAAGCTTTTTCAGTTTCAATATGCACATGTAATATGCTCTGAAATAAAAACATAGATTCTTTATATTTGAATTTTTTTGTGTTTACAGGTTTATAAATTCAAAGTGACTTTGAGAAAGGGGCTTTGATTCACTGCATGCAATTCAACTAAATTGCAGACAAGAAGTAACAAAGATGCTATTTTGCACAAGGAACTGGACAAAGCAGACAATCTTTATAGGAAAGTAAAACAAGGTTGCATCCAATATAATGTTGAACATTCAGCTCAAAGGAGCCTGCAGAACAAATAGGTTAAAAGGAAAAGGACAGAGATTCAGGCCTGAAAATTTAAAAGTAGAGAGCAAAGAGTAATAATGAGCAATAATCTTGGGAATGGAAAACCTACGAAAAGAGAGAGAAAAGACTGGGATTGCTTTACCTTCAAAAAGAGATGAACAAATAAAAACATAATAAAGTATCAGATATCTGGGGTCTTTGTGTCATGTTTTGCAACACAAGAAAAAGCATTTCAGTAAAATAAACAAGAAACAAACAATAAATTTGACAGCTGGAACATTTAAACACAGTTAAATGAAATGCATGTGTATACAATGACTAATTTGGAGTTAGATGAAGAAGCAGCTAGATATTTATGTAGGTAGCAACAGTTCCCTAACATAAGACTAAAAAATCATGTGGAGAGCATATCAGAAAATGTGTATTGGGCCTTAAGCAATCTCTAATGTGGTAAAGTCAGATAAGGTAAAGTCTAGTGACAGTGTAAATGGTGCCATTTCTGCCCAATGAAGTGTGTTCCCCTTGTTTTATGAAACATCTGGAACTCAGGGCTCTCAAATCCATCCTTCTGGACCTAAAGTCTGAGCCAGTATGGCAAATCCTAAAACCAGAAAACTGTAACACCAAGTTACAAACACATTTAATTCAGCTTTGCAAAACTGGAGCACCTCAAGGAGATTTTAGTTCTGAAATGTAGCTGCATGTCCTTCTGCTCATGTTCAGAGAGTACCCTCCTATGTCTTTCTCTACAATATTGAAACTCAGTGGTGATTTTCTGATATTGTAGACAATCATCAAACACTGATATATATATTTAGGTTGGATATAAGGAAGAAGTTCTTTACTGTAAGGGTGGTGAGGCATGGGAATGGGTTGCTCAAGGAAGTTGTGAGTGCTCCATCCCTGGCAGTGTTCAAGGCTAGGTTGGACAGAGCCTTGGGTAACATGGTTTAGCGTGAGGTGTCCCTGCCCATGGCAGGGGGGTTGGAACTGGATGATCTTAAGGTCCTTTTCAACCCTAACTATTCTATGATTCTATGATTCTATGATTATTTATATATACATTTATACTGGGAAAACACCTTAAGTGAAGATCAAAACATTGAGTTCCCCTACTCATTACAGGCTTCATCCATGTGATTCAAAGGCAATTTGTCCCCAAAAGACTTTGCAACAAAACATGTAGCTCCTGATTAATTTTCAGGATGGTTTTGCTGGAATAAAAATATTGGAAGAGGAAGGGGAAACATACTGTTATTAAAACTTAGTAGATTAATAAAAAACATTCTGTTTATTAAAAAATAACTAAAATTTTTATTCAAAAAAAGTGATACTGGATATAGCATGTACAGTTTACAATTCATTCTCATCCATATGAAGTTCATTTCCAAATTCACTTTGATACTATGTCTGAACTAGAAAGAGCAGAGGTTAAACAGGAATGGAACAGGAAATGGAACAACAAATAAAAGCTATGAAACAAAACCCTATGTTTTCTGTAATCTAGTCACTAATGGCTTTATGCAGCAGGAACACTACACATGGAGCTGGGTCATAGAAGGCAGCAGACTGTTGTTTATCTGACTCCTGTGCCCTGCCAACCTACTCAGCAGAAAGCTGGCTGTTGTCCAAAGGTCTAAATAGGAAATATAAAAATTTAGTTCTAAGAAACCAACCTTTTCAAGCTCCCTGATCCACATTGCTGGGTTCTTCTTTTGGACTTTTTTTTTTTTTTTTTTTTTTTTTTTTTTTTTTTTTTTTTTTTTTTTGGGTGCAGAAACAGCTGCAGAATTGCTTTGGGGTTTTTTTTAATACTTCAGAAGTTTACCCCCAAGAAAATGGATTAGAAATGACATATCTGCTTAATCTTAGACCAGAAAGCTTAGGGCAGATTCTTTATAGACATTTCTGGCAACAACTCATGCCCCCACAAACACACAATGCTCAAACATGGCCTCTTGGCTGCCTTTACATATAACCATCTGTTAAGCAGAATCACCCATTCACAAACAGTTCCAGCCTGTTTCACAAGAGTTTTGAACTCAAGCTAATACTGACTGAGATACGCAATTACGCTGTTGCCACTTGCAGGAAATATCTTTTGCCTGACTGTAATGCCAATTGTACTGATCTGACATATTTCTGTAGATTTTATCACACATAACAGAATTTACAGCCAGAATGAGCAATGAGTGTATAATGAGAAAAGTGCTTTATAGGCCCTTGCAGTTCTAGTATTTTGTATTAGAAGCTTCTTAGTAATCTAAGGAAATTAGGCAAAGAACTGGTCCCAACTTTTCCTGATGGATGGGCAATGATGCTTGGCTAATCCCACCTTGAGCAACATTAGATCTTAAATTCAAGTATTTTGATCTCACATGGCTATAAGCAACATGAGAACAAGCTGTGAGCTGCGTGATTGTATATATGAAACCTTAAAATAGAATTTGCATGCAAACATAGGATGGAACCTTGTTAATAGAGGTGTAGGAAGCACAAATCAAAAGTAAATGACCCAAGTGAGACCCACAGTTATGTTTTAGTCAAACTCAATGACAAATCTGTGAACATGACTAGTGTTTCCATTACTTTGAAAGACAGATACATCTAACTCCAAATTTGACAGCAATGTTAAAAAACTCCTCATAGTTAACGTTTATGTCTTCACTATGAAGTTTTCCATTTAAGTGGTTTCTTAAACAAGAGAGGACAGGTGTCTGATAAACATAAAATAGACTTCGAAAGGATGAAAAGTGAAAGATTTTTTATCATTTCTCTGGGATAAGTGATTCTTCCCTAGTTTGGCAAGGCAAAACTATTGTAAAGTAATACCTTAATTAAACCAAGTGGTATAGCTAGAAAAAAATGGATATGCTTTCAGCACAACTGCTGAGTACTTTCATTACCTGCCTCTAGCACAGGCTGATAGTCACCAGAGAAGGTTACACTAGCTCTTTTTTACAGAAACCTGCAATTCTGGAAGCTCATTCTCACCAGGGGTTGCCCAAATTTGGAAAAGTATTTTGGCATGTCTAAAAAATCAGAGCACATTATGCATGGAAGTCCTACTATATTAAAAAGAAAAATAGCTAAGGCGGTGCTCAAGGTAGCAACTACACTCAGATAACTGATTCTGACAAAGTCCAGAGACTCAAGATGCTCTATCAGTGTATTTTGTTCTTACAGCAATCTCAACTGCCTGTAAATCCTACTTCTTCCAACAGCAGGCAACGGTAGAATCCTTCCATGGGACATCTCATCCATGACTTTGCCCTGTCCACTCCCTAGGACACCCTGCCTGTCCAGCAACACTCTGTAATGTCTTTGCAGGACCAGATGGGAAACACAAAGACCAAACTTGAAGTTCTCTTCCCAGTTGTCTCCAAGCCTGACTTCAATGAGTTCCTGACAGTGAAACGTATGGGTGATCAGGGAATTTGGCCGCAAGCCCAGCCTTCAGGTCACTTTTAAAAGACAGTGAAGATATAGCTGCTGCATTTTGCTGGACTGTGGCCAAGGCTACTTCGCAGGAATACCCAGGACCTGAATCAATTTAGGAAGTTACTCTGAACACAAAAAAACAGACTTCCTAATGTGTTCTGAAAAACAAAATGTTCTTTGGGTCATATGGTGATATGGAAGTCAATACTGTCATGTCTGATGTCAGAACAGTCTTAAGACATGCCAATTAAACAGTAGAAGCCTACAATGACTAAGCTGCCAAAACTCAGATTTTTTTTTTGGTTGAACATAATATTACATCTTTCAGCTGAACATAGACATCCACTCCAATTCATTAGAAAAATGCATAATTCCTAATGGCACACATCAGCCTGACATTAATTTTTATTGGAGTTTTTCCTCATCTGCAATATAGTCAGTCTATTTATTTGCACGTCTGAAAGAACTGCATATTTTGGAGTTTGTCATCTGACTTCTTGTAAACTTCTCATTTGGCACTAAATGCAATGACCATGTTGATTAGAGCAACCGTATGACATAGGGGTGGAATTGCTGTCAACTCATTACAAAAATATATAAGGCCTCACTTTTAATTACTCACTTAGTCACAGATTAGTTCTTATTGCCTGCCAACAGCATGACCTCTCTCTCTTTCAGGGTCAACACAAATCAAAAGAATTCAGATGAGCTTGAACTTGTCATTTGTTCACTTCTAACCCTTTCATAAGAAAATCTGTTTAACAAAAAAAGCAAGTCTCCATTCAATAAAGAGACCATTATTAGGGCTAAAGAGCTAAATTTCCTGTTGTGGTTTTTTTTCTGAATAGCCTCAAGTAATATTCCAGGAAAAAGGCCTTGATACTGTTTTCTTTGTGGAATAAAAAGAAAATCAGCATTAGAAACATAAGATTGCTTACAGGTTTCAAATACCAATATGAATAAGGGTTTCCTGGTTCCATGCTTTAAGGATTAACGGTATTAAGCACTACAAAATGACGTTCGTCATGTTTACTTTACCTGTCTTGATCTGACAAACCTCTGCAAGCCTTCTAAATAGAGTTTGAATGTGACTGTTTTCTGAGATTGCTGTTCAATAGTGCAAAAATATACAAAATGCATCATTTCACTTTCAAGGAAGATCCTAAATAAATAAAAACTCTTAAATACAATGAAATGGCACTGCTTTGATGATTAATTATGACTTTGGGATATGAAAGACTTGGCTGCATCTGTCTGCATCAGTAAAAATCCCTTCAAGGTTTTGCTGTTGCTTTGATGTTCTAGCACGTAGATTTTCATTAATTATAAAATTATCTTTGTGGGCCTCTGGCCACAAACAATGTGCTTTACTGGACATGTAGCACAGACTGCTTTTACAAAGAGCTGCATATTCATCCAAGTGCCCAGCCAGTTCAGATGGAGGGCAGGTGCCCAAAGGCCTGGACCTCATGACTTTTTTGTATGGCCATAAATATTGTCAGTAGGTCTGCCATTATTATTTTTTTAACAGAAAATGCTTACTCCAGCTTATTCCATACCATACACACTCTGCTACAATTGTGCTTCCCACTGCTTAAGCTTATTTCAAGTCCTTCAAACAAGCAACATCAACAGAGCAATGTTGATGCAACATCAGCATCTTGCACTTTTTACATGCTCCAATGCTGGCAACATGTTTGATTAACACACACAAATCAGCCGTTAACTCACAAGAGTGAGTTTGTTGGGCCAGACTTTGGATTTCTGTGAAGGTACAAAGAGAAACAAGAAGAGTTCCCAGGTCTTAGTAGTATTCTTCATCCTCAAGATTATGAAGGGCAAATCTGCCTCTGACCTATTCTAGACAAGTAACATTAGATGAGGTACTTTAAACGTTAGAAATTACATAAAAGTTATATAGTTCCATAGTAAAGAATACAGATGATATGCAAAAAACATGAAGAGATACATTTCTATTTATATTCTGAGACACATTAACAATTCCTAATTTCTAACTTTCCAAACAGCCGTCTTCAACTCTCATGTTCCGATGTAAAACTACTAGTAGGGCACCTGACTAATTCAGTCAATCATATATTTCTACAGCATGATTTGTGGGCTAATTATAGCAGGAAAATTATAATGACAAATATATAGACAAAGCAGTATACATTATTCATGTATGCAATAAAAACATCAAATGCATTGTCATGACTTATTGCAGTGCAACACGTATGGCCCTTTTGGCCAGATGATACACCAGATGTTTCCTTTCCTTTAGATTTGAAAAGCTCACATGCAGCAGAAGTTAGGTCCTGAGGTTAGGGGAGGGTCTTAACTATTCAAAAATGCAAATATTGACAAATAAGAAATTGTTATAGTCATATAATTCATTTTCTGCCCACCACCTTAGCAGAATGTACAAACTACTTGTACAGACTGTAGAGAAAGACTTGATTAATGTTTTGTCTTTCACTGCTCTCTCCTCACTTTTCCTACTTTAGAATAAATTTTCTTCAATTTTTAAAGCATAATAGGATAAATGCATGTCTGCAGTAATTACAGAATGCGCCATAAACAGGAATATATTTATTTTATATAGCCATTCCTTTGTTGTTGTTTTTTTAAAGGGGCGGGGGGGGGGGGGGGGGCATAAAAAGCAACACTTTATTTTAAAGTATGAAAGCTACAACTACTCTCTAAATGTAATTTACCTGTGAGCAGAGAAATACAGAGTATTGTATAGACACAAACCTGTCTTTAAGCCCTCTATGCCTGGGTCTTCCCCTGTGTTTTCAGCTGGCATGTAAAAATAACATGAGCTCAGATCTACGGCAGAAATAGTCACATGAATAACAAGTCAGCGCACAAAATACAGATAAAGCATGAGGAGTGTTTTTCCGGTACAGTAGACAATGCACTCAAATCGTCACTGAAGCATTGGACATGGCAAGAACACTGCTGAAGTTTTCACTAGAAATAACTTCCCTCCCTTATACTCCCCTGGGTAAGAACGTGGCCAGACATCCAACAAGGTCCCCTCCAACAAGATGGCAGCTTTGACTAGCCCGTTCCTACATTTCAACAAAATAGGCAGTAGCCACCAACCCTCCCATTAGCTCCACAGACATTTCATTGAAAGTTTAGCAATACTCAAGGGCACCCTCCAAACCTGGGCTGCTCCCAGCAAGTGCAGGGGGACTATAAAACCCTGCAGCATGTATGGACTCCACCTTTCCTTCCTGCAAACACTGCTGACCCCTCAGGAAGGAGGCAGGACAGATCTCACACAATCCAAGATTTTATAGTTCTGCAGGGGGCTGGGGGGGGGGCGGGGGCGGGGGCGTGGATAAACTGCAGCTAGACCCTGATGTATTATTAAATTTTAAAGAGATAGTTCAGCAGGATTTTCTGGGTCTTACAAGTGCCTACATACAACCTTCACAGGCATCCTGAAACATTTGTCTCTGAAGATGGGGAACACATCAGGCTAGTTTTCATTTTCTTTCTTACTTCATTTGCCTATCTGGAACCATAACAACACTAAAGCCTGGAAACAGAACAGACCACAATGGAAACTGTACTAACACTGCACTCTGCTGTATGTTATATGCTATACATCGCTGCTATGATTTCTTCTCTGCAACTGTTTAAGCTCAGGGAGAATTTTGGACTGTGGTTTGTATCACACCCACTATACAGAAAAAAAGTCTTTGAGCACAATTGTGCTTGCTTTTTTAGGTACCCAGAATGTTTCTTTGCTCACCAGATGGATGTCAGTAGACATTAAATTGAAGAAATCTGCAAAGCAAACAACAGAAAAAACCCAGCTTTTCATAATAACAGCTCTACTTCAGTATTGTAGGGATTATCCATTCCCATTAACTACACTCATCTGTGAAAGGGTGTCTTTGAGCTTCTTCCTAAATGAAGACCATCTCTTTGTTGTGTGTCTCTAAAATTCTCTGCAGAGGATAGTCAGGAGAAGTTGAACTTGTATTTTTCAAATTAAGAGGAAGGCTTGGCTTGTATTTTCACTGCTGTTTCATGAGAAAGAGAACTTTAAAAAGCAGAAAGAACAAAAAGATCAGGTTAATGCACTCAAAATCAAAACAACACCCGTAAACACTAGATGGCGGCACAGCAAATAGTATTTCTTCAGTAATGGAGTCGTTGAAAATTACAGACCGATTTAGAAATCAAAGCAATATTCTAAAACTGTATTCCAAAATTTTGGCAATAAATGGAGCAACTATACAAAAGGAGAGAAGAAAAAGCAACAGTTTTCCCTTCTTTTAAGAGTATTACTTTACAGCCTACCTGTTCATAAAATTACATTGCAGCACTTTTGTTCAAATATAAAGCTCCAAGATCTACACTGGGCACATCTCTCCCTTTCACAGAGTCCATACAACACCTCCAGATGACGTCTGTCCCAGGCTGTTTGTTGACTGATTTGGACAACACTGATGTCTAGAGTCTATCAGCTCTGCCTTCACCGGAAGGAAGTCATTGAATACACGATAGTCCCAGGAGACTGGGAGGAAGCTGGTGAGTATCTACAGACTTAGGCCTGAAAAATAAAGTGCACAAATAATCTGAAGGATGCTAGAAGGAGCTGCTTTCTTACATCTTATTTTTTATGTACCCCCAGCCTTGCAGTTCCTTTGCAACAGTAACAGTTCCTCCCCTCACTATTCAATATATTTCTTGTGATCTCATATACTCCAGCAATACACCAGGATTTTTCAGAAACATATTGCTTATCCCTAAGAGCAAGCCATGATAAGTCCTGGCCCTGACTTAAAAACAGGCTCCTTTGAAAACAATCCTGAACTTCAGCCTCATTCTCTGTAAAGCTTGTGAGCACCTACACACATGCATACAGACATGCATGTATAATCTTTTGGCTGGCATTCAGTTTAGCAAATTAATTCCTTTATTCCTGACCTCTTTGTGACTCTTGACTTGGTGTTGCAGAGGGTCACAGAGCATGGACTTGACTGCAAAAAGAAATTTTATGAAACTGAATGTCTGAGCTACTGAGCAGCAAATGTAATTCAATGTTACACATACTTAAACATTCATAAATACAGACATGAGCCCATTAGATAGGTTCTCTGAAACCCTTAGCTCCCTGCTTTAGCACCAGTCAAAACACAAAAATTAACCTGGGGCGGAAGGAGGGACAACCAGAGGGAAAGGATAGAAAAATATAGAAAATATCATCATGACCAATCCATCCAATGACAACAGAAGATTGAGCAAAATCAGAAAGTGCTCAAGATTTACAGAGAAGAGCAGGTACATGAAACTGTTTCCGTTTGATGAAAGATGAGTCAGACTATGAGTCTTCAGCTTGGGCAGGAACTGAGAGAATATATAATAGGCAGCCTTAAAATCACGAATGATATGAAGACTGTGAACAGAAATTGATTACTCTTCATTTCTTATCATCTTGGAATCAGAGGGCATCTATGTATTTATCAGACTAAAGTCTTAAAGCGAATAAAATACATTCTTTTTCACACAGTAATCAGGTACAGTGTGAAACTCATTGCCATAGAACATCAAGAAGACAGAAATTAGAAGAGGATTTTAAAAAGATGAGACAACTTCATGGAATACAGGTCCAGCCATGACTACAGAACGTGATGGCCCAGATGCAACCTCCATCTCATGCAAACTTAATTTCTTATTTAATGAAAAAAGTAGGCGGAACTTCTTCTCAGAGTGGAAAACACTTTTTCCAACTCTTCTGATCATTCTTCTAGGTTCTCTTTGAACCCTGTTTAATTTTTATTGTGATTTTCTACAGTTGTGGATATCAAAATTTGACCTCTTGTGATCACAGGTACAAAGCATTAAGGCAATATAGCTTCCACACAGTTATTTAATATTCTCCACTCTATACATCCAAGGGTCGTTCTTATTAAGAACTACTCTATCCATAGGCAAAGTAAATAATTTCCAGACTGCTGGAGAAGACAAACAACCATAGCCTTAAAATTTTACTACAACAGGGCCTTGAAGAGCCACTCCTGTTACTGCTACTACTGCCAATCATAGGTGTCATGCGGCAAGAACAGCTGGAACTAAGGCTGAAAGCTCCCAACAGTAATTACTGCCCTACTGCCCCTAACTTCTTCACCCCTTCCCCTCCTTCCTGCTCCTCCCTGCCTAAGGTAGCAAGAAAAGCAGCAAATCTCAATACTTGCAGATAACTCTGTATCCAAGATTTACTTCCTCCACACTTTTCTCTCTTTGCTCTGAATGGTGTTAACCCACATGTGGCTTAACCTTGAATCCTTGGATTGCCATTATTCATTCTGCTCCCAGTTCTGATTCTGGGTCTTTTGCCTCCCCATACTCACATACAGCCATATATTCACCTTGGCTATCAGGATAAAAGCCACTTCATGTAGGTGTAGCTCACGTGCCTTTTTCCTAGACAGCTGAGCCTGCAATTTGCCAGACTAAAACTTCTTGCTTGTCTGTACATGGGGCTGAAAGTCATCAAGACTGCAGCTAAAGAATGGGAAAGTGATACATGATGGAAAGTACAGAGTATTATTTACCAACAATGAGTGAATCTCATCTTCCAAATCAGCTATAAGTATGAAGTAATATATTTTTTTTAAATTATTAAGATGCAAAGACACTAAAGGATGTATAGGTAAGTTATAACACAGAATTTACCCAGTGAAACCTAGGTTAGAAAGCTGTAATGTAACAAAGAACTACTCCAGAGGTAATTCTACTTGAGGGAAAGGAAAAGAAAAAAAAAAAAGGAGAGTAAGAAGGAAAAGAATTTGGAAAGCAGATACAGCCAGTGTCCTGATTTCAGCTGGGATAGAGTTAGTTTTCTTCCTAGTAGCTTGTACCTTTGGCTTTAGTCTGAGAACAATGCTGATAACACACCAATGTTTTAGTTGTTGCTAAGTAGTGTTTACCCTGTGTCCTGGGTTCAGCAGTAGCAGTCATGTTTTTTCCTTTGTGGTAGCTGGTGCAGTGCTGTGTTTTGACTTCCAGCCTGAGAACAGTGTTGGTGAAGCCGGGGGTGGTGTAGCTACTGTGCTTGGAGCTGGGGTAACCGCGCTGTCTGTTGCAGTTGAAGTTTGAGCAGCTGCTGTACTTGCCACTGGGGTAGCTGTGCTGTTCATTGCAGCCAAAGTTTGAGTAGCGACTGTTGCTTTGCCCTCAGATCCGCCGACATTCTTTTCCTTTTGAAGGTGCTGGATAGTGTTGAACAAGGCCCTGTAAGCATAGGCCAAGCCCCAGCACGTTGCCAGGATTTGTCCATCTCTGGTATGGCCAGAATGACCACACATCTCATTTAAGTGTTTTACTAATTCTTTTGGATTTTGCAGTTGTTCGGTAGTGAAATTCCAAAGTACTGGAGAGGCCCACTGACCTAGATACTTGCCCATACTATCCCACACACCCTGCCACTCATGGCTGTCCAGCCTCAGGGAAAATCTCTTGGTCCTCCTACATCGTCGTTTGACCCCAGACAAGACCCAAACCTGACTCTGCTTAACTCTTGAAATCAGTAGTGGGCAAAACACACTCTGTATGCGTGTTAGCATGGTGATTCCCATCACCATCAGCAAACAAGTCTCAACAGCATTAAAAGGCCATTCAAAAAATTCAAAACTCTCAGATGTAAATGGTCTGGGGGGATGACTGGGAGAGTAAAAGGATGTCTCCTTCACAGGTTGAGCACCTGAGAAGAGAAAAAAGATGTGTAATTGCTAAGCACCTCCATCATATACCTCCCAAAGTATAAAGGTGGTGACCACACTGGGAACATAAGCCAGATCAGTTTCATGATCAATGATTCTATTGTATTACAAGTCATTACCATAAAGTACAATGGGACAAAAACCTTAGCCCAAGCCCCACACTTGAAAAACACTAACACAGCAAATACCGGATGGACGTAAGATACGATATACTGAAACTGTGAGATCAAGAGGAACAACCTTGAGAGCCAATAAATCAGCATTGTGACGAGTGACTATCAATCCAGTCAGATCTGCTCTTATCTCAACCCCTCGTGCCCCACGTTGGGCGCCAAAAAGAACTGTCGTGGTTTAAACCCAGTCAGGTAACTTGTTCACTCACTCCCAGTGAGTGGTGCCGAGCTGACAACAATCGAGGTCCGTGTCCCCCCCCCACCAGGGCTCTCCCCTTCCCTGCTCCCAGAGGAACGGGGAGGAGGATCGAAAGAGTGCAACTCCTACGGGTTGAGACAAGAACAGTCCAGCAACCAATGTACAACACAAATCACCACCGCTACTATCAACTACAACAATGATAAGGGAAAATAACAAGGGAAGAGAATACGATACCACCGGCCAAGAAAACGAGTTCCACCCGGAAGCCTGTGTCCTTCCGGGTAACTTCCAGTCACCCCCCACCCCGGCCATGACGTGCTGTGGTATGGAATACCTCCCTGGCTAGCCCGGGTCAGGCGCCCCATCTCTGCTTCCTCACAGCTTCCCCTCCTCCCTGGCAGAGCATGAGCCTCAAAAAGTCCTTGGTCAGGGTAAACATCACTTAGCAACAACTGAAAACATCGGCTTCACCAACACTGTTCTCAGGCTG
This sequence comes from Pezoporus occidentalis, assembly GCF_034315485.1. Lineage (NCBI taxonomy): Eukaryota > Metazoa > Chordata > Aves > Psittaciformes > Psittacidae > Pezoporus > Pezoporus occidentalis. Next base: position 134,813 of record NW_026914018.1, read on the forward strand.
GAAGTCAAAACACAGCACTGCAACGGCTACCACAAAGGAAAAAAACATGACTGCTACTGCTGAACCCAGGACACCCTGATAAAGGACTTTTCAGTTTCTCCTGCTCTGCCAGTGAGGAGGGGCACAAGAAGCTGGGAGGGAGCAGAGACAGGACACCTGACCCAAAATAGCCAAAGGGGTATTCCATTCCGTAGAACTTCATGATCATATATAAACTAAGGGGACTTGGCCAGGAGCCATGGGTCACTCCTCAGGGATGGGAGGGCATCAATCTGCAGGTGATTAGCAATAATAGTGTGCAACACTTGGTTCTTTTTGTTTGTTTGTTTCTTATATATATATATTTTAATTTTTAAGTTATTATTATTACTATAATATTTTATTTCAGTTATCAAACTATTATCCCAACCCACATGTGTTTACTCTTTTTGCTTATTCTTCCCCCGAGCGAGGAGTAGGCAGGGAGCAAGAGAGCAGCTGTGTGGAACTTAGTTTGCCGGCTGGGCTTAAACCATGACAACCATCTAGCAAACAACTAAATTGCATTTTCTAAAGATAATCTAATCAATGTATCTGCACATCAAGAAGCTGTCCCTTTGCAAGATGCAGCTAAGATAGCAGTAGAAAGGAGCTGTGCTGCTACACTACTGCTTCAGGTATGACACTGGCCATGCTGCACTGAACATGGGGAGGAAACACCAAAGTCATCTTGGCTCTCACTCCCAAAAAACCCTGGCCAGATCTACCGAAGATGAGCATTTTTAATATGTTTGCCCAGGAGTGTTGTAACCCGTGCAACAAATCTCACTGCAACCTGAACCACAGATGTAAGGATCTGAATGCAAGGCCATACTGCTCACAAGGATTCAGAGGTTTATGTTAAATGTTTCAGTTTTTGGATTAACTCTGATTTCAAATGTAAGCATGTATAACGCACTTCATGTGACTCAGTGCATAAAGGCTCCTCCCAGTTTTGACCCAGTTGTTATTGGAGAACTAGTTTTTCAAGCTGTGAAATCCACTTCATAGCAAGGCCTTAAAACCTTGGCAATGCCTTTGAATGACAAATGCAGGCCTCCTCTGAAATACATTTCAGCTATGTGACCCTGATTTAAGTTAAAATGCATACACGGTTGCTTAGCATGTGGAACAGGAAGTTTCTAAATATCTCACCAGGTATGTATTTGGCAGGCAGTACACCAACACTTGAAGTGTGGTTAAAAAAAACATTTTTTTACATCACTGGAAGTTTAATAAATATTTATTTCTTCATGGACCTCCTATGTTAATGAAACCTGTCTGCTCTTTTTTGAATCTTTAAAACTCATCTGTTAAATAGTAACACTGAGGTAGTGTCTCTGAAATTACACCACTAACAGCAGAGCAAATGCAGAGCATAAGTGTTTGTTTTTTTTTTTGTGTCTATTTAACAGCTTTTATGTGTCCATTAAGTGCTTATTCTCTGTTTTGTTAATCATACCAGTTCCCATAATAATTAGACAAAAGAGGAAATCACAATTTCAAATGCTACCGTTTCTCTGGTTCTTCAGAGTGAAAGGAGAAAGCAGGAGTAGATGGTTTTCTCAAATGTTTTTCTTCTGTTGCTAATCACATCAGAATCACATTTCTGTGCACAATAGTCAGATAGCCCATCAAAATATTGTGCTATTTGTTTAGCATCAGGAAGCAATTCATTTTACCATATAATAGTCAATGGCCTGAACTTTTTTTTTAACAACACTACCACTTTCTAAGGCCTTGTGCCCTATTCTCTAAACATTCAACTACTGGTTGCGCAACTTGCACATCTGCAGGTTAGCTTTCAACCCTGGAATGACACACCATTTGGCAGCACTGTTAGGCAGCCTGATGCCACATGTAACAAAGTGCCCTTGGTGCCAAGCGCCACATGCCAGGAGAAGAAAGTTCACAGTCTCACACTGAAAGAAGTCCTGCTAAGACCACTTTCTTTACAGATCATTTATCCTCTAACACACCTCCCATCTTCAAATCATTCTGCAACTGGATCATGAACTTGCACTTCAATCAATGCCTGCAAATTTCATATCACCAACTTTCACTTAGATAACCTCCTAAGGTCCTTTCCAACCTCAGCTGCCTTATGATCTTGTAACTGCTACAGAAAGAAAGCCTGCAGCAGCTTAGCTCTGTGGTCATTCCTCATGTTTATGGCTATATAACACATATAACGCAGTCATATGTGTTCCTGTCATCAAGTGACCATGGAACTGCATTCATTAGGGCACAGAGTACAAGTCTGTTCCCATATAAAACTGACTCAGTGAAAGATGGCACAGTGGGGTTCAGGGAGTCAAAATACTGTCTTCTTTTCATTTCTGTTCTCAGCTTTGTATTATATTGAACAAAGACTTCATACAGCAGTAGATTCTGGAAGATCCTGAAATTCAGCTTTTGCAAAGCCATATTGACTACAGGATAACTCAAATTCCTATAATCTCATGAGGGATTTCAAATCTTGGAGATGCAGCTTCATTTATAGGGCCTTTCCTTCAAATGAAACCTGGAAGAAATACTCAACTCTTACTCCCTACTCCATAAAAAATGTTTCTCCTGCAGTTGTAAGGCTCCTGAGGCTGCTAAAGTAAGAGTGGAAGACATTCTAGGGGTGCCAATGGAAAACTGGAGACTGAAAATAGCTTCTAATGGGAGTTCTTGTTCTAACAATGGTTATACAATCCTGATTCCTGGCCAAGTCAGCTTCAAGGGGTGCTGGTGGTACCTCATATTCTCTGAGAACAGCACTATCAGTCTGGAAAAATGCCTGGGGAGGTCAGGAAGTAGGTGGTGGTACTGGTCAGATTGCTGGAAATCTAAGTTATTAATATTTATGAAATATTGATATTGCCATTTGAATGCTGCATTCTATTATAACAGAAAGTCTGTTTTCACTGTAAAGCTTCAGCTCAAAGCTTTGTTGTTTGTTGGTTTCTGAATTTTCAGTTTCATAGCCTGAAGTTGTGCCTCTTAATTTATCCAGACTAGAAGTACATCTGTTCAGTCTTTGGCATATGAAATATTGGGAAGTACGCACTGAAGAAATATCCAGGCCAAGTTATCAGCCTACATACAAAAAGGAATTAAACTGTAATTTAAGAACTAATTTCACCTCTCTGATCTGTCTGGCAAATCTTTTCACTATTATTCTCTTGTCAAGTACATACATTCCCATGATGCCAAATAGGCTTTCATATACATAAAGACAATAAAAAGTGGTGAGATCCACCCACTGTATTGATGCCAATGATCTGCCGGCACACAACTAAAGAGAAAGAAAGTAAGATACTTTTGATGAGTTTCACCCTGCAGATGGAAGAAATTACTTTAGAATACATCTTGAAATTACAAGGGAGAGTAGCTAATTCTGCTTTTCTATATATGATTTTCCAATTGTTATCATAATTAGTCCTTTTAATGCATAAACCATCTAAATCCTCAATTCATTTTCATTGTCCTTTTTCCACTAAAAATGGACTGATATACATCATATATGATGCTATATAAGTATGCCCACTATATATGCCATAGTGGCACTTTAAAGAGGACTCCCAGTTTTTCCCGCAGGAAGGAGACAAGTCACATACACTGGGACTTCCCGTACCAGGATGTCATAATTTCTATTTCAAGCACTGTGCATTTCTTTCACAGGACAATAATTCTTGTTCCAAATAAATGACCTAGATATGGAATAGATAAAATTAACTATTGATACGAAACTTAGAAAATTTTCATCTGGTGCCTCAGCTTCTTCCTGATTCGATTCAATCTCATCAATGTACATTCAGACAGCACATTTCATCCAAAGATTTTGTGTTAACCACTGAGCCCAACAACCAGTCACCAACTTTCTTATCCCATTTTACAGACAAAGAATATTAGGTACAGCAATGACTTGTCCAAGTGACTGCATCACTAACAGGACAACGTTATCTCTTACATACAAAATTTCAGTATAAAATACTTCACATGTCCCAAGTTAATCTAGCAATTTACAGATGGATGCAATTATAACTGCTTTGAATAAGCATCAATTATTCAGTCTAAGTGGTTTTTAAAACACAAACAAAAAGTACAAACAAATAAATTTACAATTGTTTCAAGGAGAAAAATGTACTCAGTTCTCACTTCCTCTACTACTGCCACTGCAGTGACATTAATAGCTCTGTAGAAGCTCAATTACATATTCCATAGCCCAGTGCTTCTTCAACAAGCACAGCTGGTCTCTTCCACAGTAGCCCTCTGACCCCCCTGGCAGCAAATTTTCTTTGATGCAGTATCCCCTTGGAGCATCTTTCCCACCACTTCTTGTGACTTTTCCAGTGAAGAAAAGGGGCACATATTAGAACATATGCCTCTTTCAGTATTGTTTTATCTCCCCCCTTTCCACATACAGCTTTCTAGCTTCAAGAATAGCCCATTCTGGGTCTGAGCTGACTGCCTACCTTCCATTCTGACTACAGGCAAGATCCAATCCTTTGCAGTCAAAACATCTGTCCAGCTTGGCAGCCTGTTAGTATCATCATTCAGCATACCACAGATGTAGCCACAGCACAGCCTAGCAGTGTATTGATGCAATGTCAGCTCCCTTACAAGAAGGGTCAGGAGCCTCACAGGTATAGATAGCTGCTTTTACACTTAGTGGTAACAAAAGCATAGCTCATCAGTCTTTCCTAAAGGCAAGCTTTTCAGGTAGCCTTAATAGTAAAAGTCAACACATAATCAAAGGTAAGCAGAACTGAACTCGTGTCATTTCAGCAAAATCCTGGAGTTGCGGGCATGTAAAATTATGGATACAAGTACTTAAGAAAGATGTCAGGTGACAAGGAATAAACAGAATAAGGTTAATCTTTCCTGTCTATGCAGGATCAAATGGAGAGCTGGGAAGTGTAGTTCAATTTCTGTCAGTTTGCATCACTGCAGTGACAACCTGGACACCACTAGACAGAGGATACTTTCTTTCATGTTCTTTTTGTCAGAGCCTGTATTTCCGATATTGGCCTACCTGCTGAACAAGCTAACTTAGCAGCAAAGACTTCAGACAATCAGAGATACAAACCAGGTTTGCTGTCTCTTCAGGCCTATGAGGTACAACAGACTGTGAAAGCAGAAGAAAATTAAACCTTTACTCACCCCACTGTGCACCTACCAAACTTAAATTGTGGAAAACAAAGACTTAAAACTGTAAATCCTTACTGAAAATATAAGTTATCTTTATCAAATTGGTAAATCAATCAAAATAATAGTGGATGCACAAAGTTTCTCAGCACTTCAGAAAAATATCAAACCACTTATTTGGTGCCTAAATTTGAATTGTTCAGAAATTATTAGTCTAATGTACAACAGCTAATGGGGTAACCCAGGACTCAAATCACTACTAAATCTGCTCACCTCTCAAATCTCTTTCCCTCTTGAAAAAATTGTCTGAAGTGCATGAGCTAGGAAAACAAAATACTTAGCAATATTCATCAGTGTTTCACCTGAGCATACATTGCTCTGTACATTGCTCTAATTGATACATTGCTGGACTGCATAGTTTTAGTGAAGAACTTCATGTCAGAAGCTCTTTCCCAGTACAAGACACAGTATCAGTTATATAAATCTCCAAAACACCACTCATTATGTGGATTACTTAACATAGACTGCTGATAACTGTTTGAAAATTCCCTTGTTTACTAGTCCATGCAAGCCTCAATTCACATGTCTAAATGTATCCCTATTAAGGAAAAGTACTTAAGCAAGAGTTTTAATCCCCAAAGTCCCAGGTTCAAATGCTTTCTGCAGTAGACTTATTGTAACTGTGGTGGTATAAAGAGACTGCTTTCCAGAACAAGGGTGTTTTTCCTGAATGAAGGCCACAGCTCATTTTACAAATATGCACCTATCTTGCTCAAATCAACGGCACACTGTTATGCTCCCATACCTGGGTGAAGTGACTACACTTACCCACTGTGCTTGTGCCTCACAGCAGCAGCTGTGACAAGGGATTGTTAGTGAATTCTTTGGATTTTTCTTGCCATCTGTAATCTTGTTTGCATGATTTCAAAATGAGAATTGAAAAGTCAAGTTTTTGTAGTTCTCAGACTTCCATGGATTTCCATGCTTCTCAGAAGTACAATTTTATGGAGTTGCTCTAGTCACTGTTAATTTAAAAATAATATAAAAATGTATTTTCAAGCTAAATTACATTTTTCAGAACAAGTGTTGCATCATTCTCTTACCATAATTTATATGATTCCAGATTTCAGTTCAGAAACCTAGAAGCCAATTTTTTTTAACTTACAGTAAAAAGTTCTGTATTAACAGTATAGTTTCTGTTCATCAAAGTTCTAATTTCCATTGGGTTTTCTGGGTTTCAGCTCTATAAATCCTGAATATGCCTTTCATTTAATTTTTCCACATTTTAAGTACATCTGTTCGACATTTGGTTCATGAAATATTTCTGAAGAAATATTCGCTTTACTTCTCAGCCTACAAAGAAAATGCAACAAATCTGTACTGAAGCTTTTCTTTTCAGTAGCTCACAGTTAACCAGCTACTTCCTACACTTACTAAAAAAACATCCATGATTTGACATGAGGATAGATAGTTCTATGGTGAAAACATTTATTAAAATATATAGCATCCAGTTTCTAACTCTTAGAATCATAAAAGGTGATAAAAAATATTATAATGTCTTTAATCCACCTTATGGGAAGGCATGTCAGGTTAGAATTTATTTGAATAGAAACTGTGGCATCTTTTACTACCTCTCTCATTAGCTACCTCTTACTCTTTGCAACACCTGTAACAAACTTCTATACTGCGATGGTGGTGTTCCTGCCTCTTTAAAAAATATCTTCCTTTTTTTTTAAATTAAAAAAACAAAATTAAAACAAACCACTTATAAGTAGTGATAAAAAAACATTAAACAGAGATCTATACTCATCACTACAATTTTTTTCTGTTAAAACCAGAAAATAGCATAGCAGATGTGGTAAATGGTGGAAGCCATACTAGTTTGGATGAACAAGAATGCAAAGTAGAAAATATATAAATATATACATATATTGTACACTTCATAACACAAATCATGTCAGCTCCTCAGTGATCTACTCTAAATTGCACCAAAAATAAAAAATTAAAAAATAAATTAACCTGTACTTGTCAAAGTTGCCTGCTGCCAGACCCCAGCCTAAGACCACAGGTTTTGTCATGAAAGTCAGATTAAGACTGCAAGATATTAGAAGAAGGTAGAGCACCTACCCATAAAACAACAAGGAAATCCCATGTTCTCTTCAGGAACAACTGTAACCTGAAGCTGCCGCCACTTGACAATTTGCAGTCTGAAGGCACAGATCCTACTAGCGAACAGTTTATAACTCTTTCCTGTGGGAAGTCTCTCTCCTGGATCATCATCTTGTCTTTCACTTGTAGTGACTTGAAAGTAGGGGAAAACAGAACAATGGATTAGAAATCTTCCTAAGAGTCACCATAACAATTTGCTTTGGGACAACTGGATTCATTCCTCTTATGTTCCTCTGCAGAGAGAAGTCTAGTTTCTCTCTTCACCACCACTCTGCAGGAGGCCAAGGAAAGGCTCATTACTACAAACAGATAAGTGAACATGGGATGTTACCAAGCTTGCAGTACTTTCATCTTAGCCCTTTTAATTATAGGTGTATTATATCCCAGGGGCTTCCATATGTGAGGGATGACTGAATCCCTTCTGAAAGACAGAATTGCACAGAGCATATTCTGCTCTCCTTTCTAATACGATACATTAAGTACTATCCAGTGAAATGATGCTGTTACCAAGGTCTAAACCATGCTCTTTGGTTATATCATTTACTAGACACTGTTGCTTTCTTACTGGAAAACATGAACCTCAACAAGAAAACTAAGAGAAACAAAACTATATGAGTACTTAGGGAAACATTATTCCCCTATTTAACAGTCCTGTATGTACTTTTCTTGATAGGGGAAAAAACAAAGCAAAACAACCTTTCAGTTATGCAATTCTAACATCATATAAAAATATTTATTTTTCCCCTGCTGAATGAAAAGCTGTGATAACCAATATATTTTTCTTTATTTTGATGTGTGTGTGTAGCTGTTTGGAGTAATAACAGTGCATACTTCAAGCCTGTCATTTAAAGCTGCCTGCTTCCAGCATGTCTCAGAAGTGGAAAGCACCAAATTGAATTTGAGTAATTCCTGCAGAGGGATTACTCAGAATTCCATCAGACTGTGACTGCTTGTCCAAAAGCTGGATTCTGGGCATCAAGATTTATTTTCTTCTTTGGAACTGGTAACATCATACACTCAACAGACTGATAATTTTCCCTGATCTCCTTTTCCAGCATTTTGGCTTCTCAGGGTCCCTTATTGAAAGTACTCTATCCATTTATTAACTTATGAAAAACAGGATTGGTTTTGCATAGAAATGGTAAAAAGTGCTGCAAAGTTGGTAATCTGAACTCCCCACGTGAAATAAAATTTGCAGGCAGATGTTGCTGTTATGGGAGATAATAAGGAAAATGGTTTAGATATGAAGTTATTTTTATTTTCATAATATGCCACCAGGTGCTGTATGTTCTGTATCGTGGGGCACTCTGTTACTGCATTCACCCTTGGGAAGTAATGATGAAGAAAACCCTAAAGGAGTCAAAGAAACTGTTCTGGAGGGATTCCACAAAGGCTCAGGACTCTATTAATCTGCCTCCTATTTGAAATATATTTTTATTCTATTTCTAAAAGGTAATGTTATGGAACACTCACTCAAATAACTCATCTACTCAGTTACTTCATAAGCACAATTGGCATTATATGCATTAAGGCCTAGAGAATAAGGATTCTCTGTCTTTTCCCATCATACCCTCTAAGCATCCACTTGGACCCTTATGGGTGCCATTGCTTCCTACAGTAAACTTTCAACAATCAGTCTATTCATATTCTTAATGAATCCCAGAATTGTTTGTATTGGCTGATATGCCACTTTGTAGAAGAGCAGTAAAAGCTCACATACACACACAATGCAAATTAGGGCATATCTTAGATCAACCATTGCCTGCTTACATGAGCCCCGGTAAAAATACTGGCTTGCTTCTGAAAAAAGGAGCCATATGGATAAACACACTGAAATCTAGAAGCTATTTAGAACTGCTCAGCTGTCCTGACCGTTCTCTGAAGAAATGTTTCTGGATAATATTTTGTCCTAAGCAGCTCCTACTGAACTTCCACCTGATGCTGGTTTTGCCCAAGAGTTCTTTTCGCTTCCTTCATTCCTTCCTGGTGCCATCTACAGAAGCAAGGTCACCTAGGTGGGAGGTCCACTTAATTTATTATTCTAACTTTTAGAAAGGTACAGGTTCAGTTTAGATACCCGGTGAGCCAACAGTTACACCACTTTATTGAAAGCACAAACATTTTAATAGTCAATATTTAGCCCCACAAAATGTAAACCCAGTTATTTTTCAGTGTCCCTTATTGCTTTAATTTTCTGTTACCATTTAGCTCCCAGTACTAAAGGTTTCTGGATTACAAATTACCTGAAAAACCACTACATTTAACGACATTAAACATACATGATTTTTTTCCCTTGCAAAGCTAAACATAGTATAAATTCCTTTTACAAAACTTTATTGCACATTTTATGCTTTGAGAAGCACTGAAAGTACATGGTCTCCACCAAACACACGTGACTCAGAGGAATAAAAACTGCAGTTAGGCTTGTAAAAAGCATATTATTTTTAAAGCCCTAACCCAATGTTGCGGAAAAGTCTTCTATGTCTTTACCTCTTTTATAGGAGAATATTGAAGTGCAACCCCAGCCCTTTATAACAATGTATCATCTGTTTCAAATTGGAAGAAAATCAACTCTCTAATATGGTAAAATAACATAGTTAATTTTCTAATTGAACTCTCTGGTCTTGGACTGCCTACAATAAACTTTGATAATCTGAGACCCAGGCAAGCTCTCATATATTGAAGAGGGGGTTTAAGTTTAATGTTACTAATTATATATAGCTGACTATTTCCACCAGTATAAAGGAAGACCAGTTGCCTGCATACTCAACATTCAGCACAAAAAAAAACAACACAAAAAACAAAACAAACAAAACAAAAAAAAACCAAAACCCACACTAATGCCATATTATTGTTGAGAATTGAAACCCACAATATACAGAAAATTCTGAGCCCTGCTTCTTACAATAATTACAGCTCAGTAGCATCCTCCCATGCAGTATTACCACCCAACTAAAAACTCACAATTAGCATATGCATAGGACAGGACTTTTCAGATACCTTTGCCTTTGGGGTTTTTCCCCCCAGTGTTATTGACAAATCACAGTGGAATTCAAATGCTTCTTAGCTAGTGAGATTTTGAATGACATCCTGGAAAAATTAAAAAAGTCACAAGCCAGTTTTAGTCTTAGGGTTATATTATAGCTATTCAAAGCCCATTATGCTGAGCAATGAGGACAGGCATGGTACCTTTCCCTGTTCCTGACTGCTTTATTACAAGTTATTACTATGAAGTATGTGCAGTGCACCACAACGTGCAATGCACAAACTATGCACAAACACTATACCACAGAGAGTTTAGGAGGTTTAAAGTCCTAATTTTTGGAGATGTTCACAGTCCAGAGTTCCCCCCAAAGATAAATGCTGCAGACATTCAGCATATCTAAAAAATAGGATTGTGGTGTTTAAGGTATATGAGGAGGAAGAAAATGATGATATTCCTTTCTGAAAAACCATTCCATCTCTACTCAACAGCCACCCACAGTGTACAACACATGACCTCACCTGATGCTCACCTCTGTGTAATGGAACATCTCTTCAGGAAAGAGCTGTCAGCAGAAACAAACTTGTTTTGCTGGCAAGTCGAATGATGGAGGTAACTTGGAATTAATCCTGTAACTGCTGATCAGTTACCAAGCATATATGAAAATCAAGTTCAGTTAGAAGGAGGGAAGCCATGTTCAAATAGTTACAAAGAAAAAGTAAAACAGGAATGTGTGCGTGTATTTATCTCTGTAGAACTGAAAAAGGAAAAAACAGTATTTTTCCTCTAGGCAGTAGAGGAAAGGCCTCTAACCTTACAGACAGTGGCCAAGTTATACTGTTACCACTTAGCAGTCCCCCACTTAGCAGGAAAGTTCTCATTAATATTATATGCAAGATCAGTGATCTTTGGTTGCATCATGGCCAAAGCTTATTCCCAGTTTCCATTCCAGCGTCAGCCTAAAAACCCCAGACTTCAATGGTGGGTTTAAACAAGCTTCAAGTATGAGAGGAATGCCTTTATTAAAATATGAATATGTAGACTTGTACTCTGTGTAAATTGTTTTTCTAAAATAAAACTTTTTTTTCTCCGCCAAAATGAGACAGTTACAGACTTAATAAAAAAAAAATATGAAAGGGTTCACCAGCATAGCTACTGATCTGCTCCATTCTTCTGAGTTGCCTATTGTAGTACAAAACCTTTACCTACATTTTGCAAAGGATGTAGACAACATTTATGTCTTCTTCATTCAAATAAGGAAAAAATGGGGGTGTGACGAGGAGAGTGGAGGTAAGGGGAGCACTTGCATTGAAAAATAAGTTCTTCCTGCTAAGTTCTTTTCTTGGAATAGGTCTCCTGAAACTATCACAATTTCTTGCATAGCTATGTAACAATAAAGTATGAAGAATGATTTTATCTGGACAGGCAAGTAGAATATCCTTCAGGAAGTTAAAAGAATGAGTTGTTTTTAGCACACTACCCCAGTGATCTCAACTAACCTTTACGTTTACACAGTAGACTGAAAAACTGATAGTGAAGACAGTCCGGCTGAGGCTTGAAACGCACAGAGGAAAATTAATCCATAATAGCAGCTTCAGAAACAAGGTTTGTGTGAGAAGGTGGACATCTGACATATGTATGAACAACTTCTGTGGGCAGGTGCTGACTTACATACACTATGTACATGTTTCTTCATTTGTCCATTCAGAGATTTGCTCCTCTAAGACAATTGGGTTATCAAGGAGAGGAGAACTTTCAGTCACAGTTTACCGCTGGGATTTATTTAGTAAGCACCGAGAGATAAACTCAGCTTGCAAGCAAACAGTATAAGGCATTTGGGTAAGTAACTCTAATGTACATTCTTCAGGGAAAAATATTAATGAGTGAGAAACAACTCTAGTCAAATTGAACTTCAAAGCCTTTCCCCTTTGAAAGCTGTGCCTTTTAATACCTCGTCTCAAATACAAAAACATCCCTGACACTTTAACATATCTGAGCCCAACTTGAGCCAGGAGGACCAGACAGGTAACTTTTCAAGGTCTCTTCCATCTTTACTTGCTATGATCCTTTAAAATAACAGACTTGGAGTTTAGCTGAGTAGATGTTCTGATGTATTTAAAACAGCTCTTGATTGAAAAGTTAGCCAGGAAAGTGTAAGGACTCATGTAATTCAATCCCTGTCAAAACAGAGAAAGCAGAAAAACACAGAAGTGGGTGAAGAAACCAGACAGAAGGGCTGCATAACATCACTAACTCTCAAGCAGCTTCTGGCCTCATGGTTGATATTGCTAAGCCTTCATCTGCTGAACCTACACATGTACTGCTGAGCACTGCTTATGGACCCAGCAGACACACATGATGAAGATAGCCTCACACAGGCAGTGTTGCACCACCCTAAGAGAAATCCACGTTTGCTTTTTCCTCCTTCCCCTCTCCAGAACTTCACATTGTAAAATCCAATACCACAAATCCCAACAGGGTCCTCTCCCAAAAATTCAGAAGTGTCTCTTTTAAGGCTGACACAGAAGGATAGGACAGAAGAGTACTGTGTTAATGTCACTGTCTTCACTAAAAAAAATAGGTAATTGTAGACATCTACTGTCAACCTATTACCAACACAAGCGCCACTCCTGTTCTTCAGAATAGTCAACAATATTGCCACAGTCCCACTAAAAAACAAACCCACACCACACTTGCAGAAAGCATGGGGGTGCAAATATTAAAGTGCTACACTGAAGAACTTAAAACCTATTTGCATAATGTCATTTGTAGCCTTATGGTTTTCACAAGACCCACAAAAGGGCTCAGTCCTCAAAAGAAAGGACCTTCTTTCTCAAGCCAGAGATTTACTCAAGTTACAGAGAAACCACAGAAATGCCTGTTCTAGTCCAGGGCAGAGGCACCCAAGCCAACCTCTAAGTTATGTTCTTACAAGGGTAATTTTGTGTCCACTACCAGACACTGACCATCACAAGAGTTAGGAGTGCCCATGAAATTGTTACTTTCCTCTGCAGCTTCTCTCTGACAGGAGCAGTAGGAACCACAGATACATGTTCATCTTCAAGCGGAAGCTCTGGCTCTAAATTGACAATCCTTTTACACCTAATAATCATCTACACAGTCCCAAGAAAGCTGTAGAGCTAAATTTATCAGAGCACAACCTTCAGAAACAGTGATTACACAAAGGTAAGGTACTTCCATGGAAGTGTATAGAGGGAGGCATGGAGAGAGGGAGGGAGGAAAGTGTTACATGTCTTAGCACACTGGCCAGCTGGAAAATAAGTTTCTCTTTAATTAAGCATTCTAGTCTGGAGGTCATCTATTTCTGCATGAAGATTTTATTGGTTTTGGGTTGTGTTTGTTTTTTTGTTGTTGTTGTTGTTGTTTTTAATAGGACAAACAGAATCTGATCCTGTAAAATACCCATGGCTGCAAATGCAGATAAAGTTGGGTTGTGCCAAACAGAAAGGACAAAACAGTTTTGGTGCAGAGCCAGCTGTAATGCACACCAGTCATGACCTTCAGTGGAGAAATTATGCAGTTCAAGAGATCAACTGGAGTTAAAAATTTTATTGCATGAGATTTACTTTAAAAGCCCTGTTTGACTTTACGATTTCTCTTCAGTGACAAGCTTAATATCTGTACTAAGACTGCTGTAGCAATAACCATATACAGAAAAGTGAATTTTGAATGTGCTTTCAATGAAAAGCAATTTACAAGGCATCTTGGGGCGAATCTTCAGTGAGCTGTACAGGGTATTAGCCACCTGACTTGCATTAGCATCAATAAGAAAAGGCAGTTAAATCTCAGCTAGAAATCTGTGTGTATTGAATCATCGCATTTTAAATATGACTTCATAAAAAATGCTGCAACTGGAAATATGAACATGTACAGTGGTTGCAAGTGATCTGAACTGAAAGGATATTGCAGGTACTTTACATATTAGGTATGTATGGATAAAGAGGTGTGCTTATATTAATATACAATCGTGGCAGGCCCACATATCTGTCAGCAGTAACCTCAACTGTTTGCATGCTCAGTGAGAATATTCATAAAAATAATTTTTGACCATGCTGTAGACCCCAGACAGGGATAAAACTGCCCCTGCTTGTGGTTGCTGTTATTCTGCATTGACACCTCATTTATTTCAGAAGAGTATGACTGCACTGCCTTGCAACCCAAACCCATGTTCAGACTACCCCTTTTCAAAGCTGCACCACGCACGGTATTTGCAAGTTGCAGGTATTTTATACTAAAAAAGAAAGAAAAAAAACTAAAATAAAATAAAAGTGTGGAAAGTTCACGTCTCCTGATGTAAATATTTGTTTTTTCTTCCACACTGTAAATAGACAAATAAAACTTACAAAATCAATATTTAAAACTCGACGTGTACAACCAAAACTTTACAGCCAGAAGCATTACGCCCTTTGTTCAGTCAAATATTTAAGTCAAAATTTCAGCAGTTAGAGGAAGTGGGCAAATGTGCTACTCCAACATAGAATCATAGAATGGTATGGGTTAGAACGGACATTCAAAGGTCATGTAGTCCAGTCCTCAGCGATGAGCACACCATGGTTTCCACCGGGGTGACATATTCCTTAGAACCAGGATGGTCAAATGGAAGGGCCTTAACTTCTATACGCATGTTGACCACTGGGTTAAATCATAAAATAGCTAGGGTTGGAAAGGACCTTAAGATCATCAAGTTCCAAACCTCCTGCCATGGGCAGGGACACCTCACACTAAACCATGTCACACAAGGCTCTGTCCAACCTGGCCTTGAACACAGCCAGGGATGGAGCATTCACAGCTTCCCCGGGCAACCCATTCCAGTGCCTCACCACCCTAACAGGAAAGAATTTCTTCCTTATATCCCTGTTTCATTTTAACCCGTTCCTCCTTGTACTATCACTACAGTCCCTAATGAAGAGTCCCTCTCCAGCATCCTTATAGCCCCCATTCAGATACTGAAAGGCTGCTATGAGGTCTCCACGGAGCCTTCTCTTCTCCAGCCCCAACTTTCTCAGCCTGTCTTCATACAGGAGGTGCTCCAGTCCCTAGATCATCCTCGTGGCCCTCCTCTGGACTTGTTCCAACAGTTCCATGTCCTCTTTATGTTGAGGACACCAGAACTGCACACAATACTCCAAGTGAGGACTCACAAGAGCAGAGAATAGTGGCAGGATCACCTCCTTCGACCTGCTGGTCACCCTCCTTTTGATGCAGCCCAGGATACGGTTGGCTTTCTGGGCTGCAAGCACACACTGCCAGCTCATGTCAAGTTTCTCGTTGAACAACACCTCCAAGTCCTTCTCCTCAGGGCTGCTCTGAATCTCTTCTCTGCCCAACCTGTTTCTGTGCCTGGGATTACTCTGACCCAGGTGTAGGACCTTAAACTTGGTATGGTTAAACTTCATCAGCTTGGCATCAGCCCAACTCACAAGTGGGCCAAGGTCCCTCTGGATGGCATTCCTTCCCTCCAGCGTATCAACTGAACCACACAACTTGGTGTCGTCGGCAAACTTGCTGAGGGCGCACTCAATCCCACTGTCCATGTCACCAACAAAGATGTTGAACAAGACTGGTCCCAGCACTGATCCCTGAGGGACACCACTCGTTACTGGTCTCCAGCCGGACATTGAGCCATTGACCACAACTCTTTGCATGCAGCCATCCACCCAGTTCTTTATCCACCGAGTGGTCCACCTATCAAATTGACGTCTCTCCAATTTAGAAACAAGGATGTCGTGTGGCACAGTGTTGAACGCTTTGCACAAGTCCACGTAGATGACATCAACTGCTCTACCCCTGTCCATCAGTTCCGTAACCCATCGTAGAAGACCACCAAATTGGTCAGGCAGGATTTCCCCTTAGTGAAGCCATGCTGGCTGTCACCAAACACCTTGTTGTTTTACATGTGCCTTAGCATGCCTTCCAGGAGAATCTGCTCCAAGATTTTGCCAGGCACAGAGGGGAGACTGACTGGTCTGTAATTTCCCGGGTCATCCATTTTCCCCGTCTTGAAAATGGGGGTTTTATTTCCCTTTTTCCAGGCATCGGGAACTTCACCTGACTGCCATGATTTTTCAAATATGATGGACAGTGGCTTAGCAACTTCATTTGCCCACTCCTTCAGGACCCGCAGATGGATTTCATCAGGTCCCATGGACTTGTGTGCATTCAGGTTTTTAAGATGATCTCGAACCAGATCCTCCCCTACAATGGGCCTAGGGTCACCATTCTCACAGTCCCTGTGTCTGCCTTCCAAGACTTGGGTGGTGTGGTCAGAGCATTTGCCAGTGAAGACCGAGGCAAAGAAGTCATTGAGAACCTCAGCCTTCTCCAAATCCTGTGGACCCAGTTCTCCTGATAGCTTCCGGAGGGGGCCTACATTGTCCCTCGTCTGTTTTTTATTCGCTACGTACCTATAGAATCCCTACCTGTTATCCTTAACATCCCTAGCCAAGTTTAATTCTAACTGAGCCTTAGCTTTCCTAACCTAGTCCCTAGCTTCCCGGACAACATCCCTGTATTCTTCCCAGGCCACCTGTCCTTGCTTCTAACTTTTATAAGCCTCTTTTTTCCTTCAAATTTTCCTCAGCTGCTCCTTATCCATCCAAGGAGGTCTCCTGGCCCTCCTACTGCACTTCCTTCTACTTGGGATGCAACACTCCTGAGCTTGTAGCAGGTGAACCTTGAATATCAACCAAGAGTTTTGTGGCCCCCTGCCCTCTAGGGATATATCCCATGGAACCTTACTAAGCAGGTTCCTGAAGAGGCCAAAGTCTGCTCTCTTGAAGTCCAGGGCAGTGAGCTTGCTGCACGCTCTTCTCACTGTCCTGAAGATCTCAAATTCAACCATCTCATGGTTACTGCATCCAAGGCTGCCCTGAAGCATCACATTTCCAATGAGCCCTTCCCTGTTGGTGAAGCACGAGGTCAAGCATGGCACCAATCCTTGTCGGCTCCTCTATCACTTGCAGAAGGAAGTTGTCTTCCAGACAATCAAGGAACTTCTTGTATAGCTTGTGCCAGGCCATACCATTCCTCCAACAGATGTCAGGGTGGTTGAAGTCCCCAGTGAGAACAAGGGCCTGTGAGCGTGAAGCTGTTCCTATCAGTCTATAGAGTGCTTCATCCACAGAGTCCTCTTGATCAGGCGGTCTGTAACATATCCCCACGGTAATGTGTCCCATCACTGTTTTCCCTTTAACCCTGACCCACAAACTCTCTGTTGACTGCTCACCTGTCCCCAGACAGAGTTCCATGCTCTCTGGCCTATCCTAACATAAATAGCAACTCCTCCTCCCTGCCTTCGGGGCCTGTCTTTTCTAAAGAGCCTGTAACTTTCCATTCCAACAGTCCAGCCATAGGAGCCATCCCACCATGTTTCTGTGATTCCTATTATATCATACCCTTGTAGATGTGCACACATCTCTAATTCCTCTTGTTTGCTCCCCATGCTATGGGTTTTTGTATAGAGGCATCTGAGCCGAGCTCCAAATGAAGCTGGCTCATTGGCTGGAGCAGCTGGAATATCTCTACATTGCTCCAAGCATTTATTATAGGTTCTGACAAGTGACTGGGTGTGTTGGGATGGAATGATGTCCCCCTCCCCCAACACATCTAGTTTAAAGCATCCTTGACCAGTCTGACAAACCTCCTACCAAAACCTTCAGCTCCACCAGCCCCCAGTAGACCTGGCCTACAAACTTGTGTCCCGTGCTCAAGACACCCAAACTCCTGACTATGGCACCACCCTAACCATTTATTAACCTGGCCAATCCTCCTAGCCTTTTTAGGGTCCTCCTCTGTATCCTGGAGAATTGACAAAAAGACTACCTGAGCTCCCGAGCCCCTAACCACCTCTCCCAGGGCTCTGTAGTCCTTATGTTCTCCAGGCTACTACTATCTATATCACTAGCACCCACATGTATCACTAGAAGTGGGTAATAGTCTGTGGGACTTACTAGAGTAGGCAGCCTCTCTGCAACATCCCTGATCTGTGCCCCTGGTAGGCAACACACCTCCCTTGAGACCCAGTCAGGCCGACAGATGAGTGCTTCTGTCCCTTTCAAAGTAGAGTCCCCTACTACTACGACCCACTGCTTTTTCCTGGCAGCACCAGTCAAGATATCCTTTAGCAGTGCACCAGCTGGTGCGAGTGCGCGTTCCCATCAGTCTCCTGCAGGACAGCAAAGCGGTTTTGCGTGGGCACTTGCTTTTAATTGTCCTCTTACTCCTTTTTCTTTTGCTTTTTTTGTTTTTTTTTTGTCACTAATTCCCAGCTTCCTGGGTTAACAGCCTCCTTCTTTCCTCCATGAGCTACAGGGGACGCTTGAGGCCCCTGAACAGTTTGGGCCTGGAGCAAGCATTCCTGCTTCCTCTCACCTTCCCTGACATCTTGCAGCCTACGGACAGCAGTTCAGCCACTTGCTGCAGGAGGACCTCCACCAGGGAGCACCAAGTGCAGCCCTGCCCATTGTGCACCTTTCCCTCA
The DNA here is from genome assembly GCF_034315485.1 of Pezoporus occidentalis. Lineage (NCBI taxonomy): Eukaryota > Metazoa > Chordata > Aves > Psittaciformes > Psittacidae > Pezoporus > Pezoporus occidentalis. The sequence continues at coordinate 153,619 of NW_026914018.1, forward strand.
CCAGCCAAGTGCAGGCACTCTCTACACCCAGAGCTCTGCACTGCAGCCTCCCCTCGCACCGACTCTGTCTGGGTGCCTACGCTGGCCACCGCCGGGGCAGCCAGAGCAGAGCTCCCGGACCGTGCCCTGGTCATAGGACGAGTGCTCCCCATCCCGCTCGCCTGCCCGCACAAACTACCCCGACCCGCTCTGTTTGCCTGCTCTGTTCACCTCGCTCCTGGTAGCTCGCGCTCCCCGGGGCAGGTTTTTACCCAGTCAGGGCTGGTGCCGCTCCTCCTGGCTCCGCCCCCCGTGAGTCAGCTGCTGGCTCGCGTCAGCTGAGCTGCCGGCTCCCGGCCAGGTCCTGTCGAGGACTTGAGGCTCCCTCGGTGGTTCTTGTCGCTCTGAGCTGAGGTTCCTGGACGCTGAGCTTCCCCCCGCTCCGGTGTTGAAGGCGTCCTCTCTCGAGATACTCACCTCAGCAATTCTCACTGAACTCCCTTCAACTCACTCCTCAAGTAGAATGTGAGATTAATGATTTTCCCCTTGTAACAGTGTTGGAGGTCCACAAAATATTGAGGTTAGATCATCTTAAGGGGTGTGTGACTTTCTTAACTGATAGATGACCTCACTCATGATTAGCACATTTTTAACTGAAACCCAAACAGCAATATCGAAGGAGCTGCTAGCATGCCATTTGTGATAACGAATCCATGCTTTGTAAAAAGCCCTCAGTTAGTAATTCTAATTCTCAAAAATATATTTGTATCTTTCTGACACAGCCTCCATCTATTTGCCTAGAGTTCAAAGGACAAAGATACACAACAGAATCAAAGAGAAGAAAGTTACTGTTAAGGTTAAATTTTTTTTTTCCTGTAATCATCTTTTTAGTTTGAAATAGAAAATAAATTCTGACATTCTTTGTGATCAACTCACACAATTATTGCTCACTTGTATGGAGGAATGTGGGACAGGTCTGGATATCTGTCCTGGGTTCAGCAGTAGCAGTCATGTTTTTTTCCTTTGTGGTAGCTGGTGCAGTGCTGTGTTTTGACTTCCAGCCTGAGAACAGTGTTGGTGAAGCCGATGTTTTCAGTTGTTGCTAAGTGATGTTTACCCTGACCAAGGACTTTTTGAGGCTCATGCTCTGCCAGGGAGGAGGGGAAGCTGTGAGGAAGCAGAGATGGGGCGCCTGACCCGGGCTAGCCAGGGAGGTATTCCATACCACAGCACGTCATGGCCGGGGTGGGGGGTGACTGGAAGTTACCCGGAAGGACACAGGCTTCCAGGTGGAACTCGTTTTCTTGGCCGGTGGTATCGTATTCTCTTCCCTTGTTATTTTCCCTTATCATTGTTGTAGTTGATAGTAGCGGTGGTGATTTGTGTTGTACACTGGTTGCTGGACTATTCTTGTCTCAACCCGTAGGAGTTGCACTCTTTCGATCCTCCTCCCCGTTCCTCTGGGAGCGGGGAAGGGGAGAGCCCTGGTGGGAGGGGACACGGACCTCGATTGTTGTCAGCTCGGCACCACTCACTGGGAGTGAGTGAACAAGTTACCTGACTGGGTTTAAACCACGACAGTTCTTTTTGGCACCCAACGTGGGGCACGAGGGGTTGAGATAAGAGCAGATCTGACTGGATTGATAGTCACTCGTCACAATGCTGATTTATTGGCTCTCAAGGTTGTTCCTCTTGATCTCACAGTTTCAGTATATCGTATCTTACGTCCATCCGGTATTTGCTGTGTTAGTGTTTTTCAAGTGTGGGGCTTGGGCTAAGGTTTTTGTCCCATTGTACTTTATGGTAATGACTTGTAATACAATAGAATCATTGATCATGAAACTGATCTGGCTTATGTTCCCAGTGTGGTCACCACCTTTGTACTTTGGGAGGTATATGATGGAGGTGCTTAGCAATTACACATCTTTTTTCTCCTTCTCAGGTGCTCAACCTGTGAAGGAGACATCCTTTTACTCTCCCAGTCATCCCCCCAGACCATTTACATTTGAGAGTTTTGAATTTTTTGAATGGCCTTTTAATGCTGTTGAGACTTGTTTGCTGATGGTGATGGGAATCACCATGCTAACACGCATACAGAGTGTGTTTTGCCCACTACTGATTTCAAGAGTTAAGCAGAGTCAGGTTTGGGTCTTGTCTGGGGTCAAACGACGATGTAGGAGGACCAAGAGATTTTCCCTGAGGCTGGACAGCCATGAGTGGCAGGGTGTGTGGGATAGTATGGGCAAGTATCTAGGTCAGTGGGCCCCTCCAGTACTTTGGAATTTCACTACCGAACAACTGCAAAATCCAGAAGAATTAGTAAAACACTTAAATGAGATGTGTGGTCATTCTGGCCATACCAGAGATGGACAAATCCTGGCAACGTGCTGGGGCTTGGCCTATGCTTACAGGGCCTTGTTCAACACTATCCAGCACCTTCAAAAGGAAAAGAATGTCGGCGGATCTGAGAGCAAAGCAACAGTCAGCGCAACTACTCCAGCTCCAGGCACAGCAGCTTTACCACCCCCAGCGACAAGTACAGTCGCTACTCAAACTTTGGCTGCAATGAACAGCACAGCTACCCCAGCGGCAAGTACAGCAGCTGCTCAAACTTCAACCGCAATAGACAGCGCGGTTACCCCAGCTCCAAGCACAGCAGCTACACAACCCCCAGCAACAAGTACAGTTGCTACTCAAACCACAGTGATAATCACTGCAGCCAAACCAGAGGACCAATTCGTACCAATATCGGTTGCCCCTGTACGCAAGAGAACAAGCAAAAAGGAGGCAAAAAGGGTGAAGCGAGATGAAGAACCAATGAATTCACCCCCCAGTCCAGAATCTGATCAGGAGTCATCATCACATGACGAAGAAGAAGAAGAAGAGGTAACTTCTCGACCTCGGACCTCAACCAAGCTGCGGAATATGCGAAAAGATTTTACCCGTCAACCAGGGGAGCACATCATCACCTGGTTACTCCGATGCTGGGACAATGGGGCCGATGGTCACGAACTAGAAGGTACAGAAGCCAAGCAGCTGGGATCACTTGCTAGAGAAGGGGGAATTGACAAAGCAGTTGCAAGAGAGAAAAAGTCCCTCAGCCTTTGGAGGCGACTCTTGGCAGCTGTGAAAGAAAGGTTTCCGTACAAGGACGATGTTACGAGTCGTTCGGCCAAGTGGACTACTATAGACAAAGGCATCCAGTCTCTGAGGGAATCGGCCATCGTAGAGATGATCTATCACATCAAGCCGAATAACGGGGATACACCTATAGATCCAGATGAAGTTGAATGTACACGACCCATGTGGCGAAAACTTACATGGAATGCACCGTCATCATATGCCCATTCACTGGCAACAGTAGCCTGGAATGACATAGTACCACTAACAGTGGATGAAATGGTTCATAAACTCCAAGAGTTCGAAGACAATCTCACCCCTTCCATCATCTCAGCTGTGGAAAAACTGTCCCAGGACCTCGAACAATTGAGGGACGATCTATCTGATTTATCCAGCTCCTCATGTGTACCAACACACGTCTCAGCTATTAACAAAAGGCGTCCTATTGTTCAAGAGAGGAGATACAGGAGGTATACGCCACGGGGTACCCTATGGTTTTACCTGCTGGATCACGGAGAAGACATGACAAAGTGGGATGGAAAACCTACTTCAGCTTTGGAGGAACGGGTGAGTGAACTGAAGAGGGGAGCAAGGGCCAAGACTGATCGTCCCATGAGAGCTACGGCTTCAGTCTCTGGTGAGCAGTTTCCCAGATGGAATGGAAGAGCTGATTTTACTCCAGCTCCTGTGATAACGAAGAATAATCCCTTTCACCACGACTTAAGTGTCCAACGCTGTGACGACCATTAGAGGGGCCCTGCCTCCAGCCAGGTGGAGGTAGGGGACAATCGGATTTACTGGACGGTGTGGATCAGATGGCCTAGCACATCAGTCCCACAGAAGTATAAGGCTCTAGTAGATACCGGTGCACAGTGTACCCTGATGCCATCAAGCTGTCAAGGGGTGGAACCCATCTATATTTCTGGAGTAACAGGAGGATCCCAAGAGTTGACTGTGCTGGAGGCTGAAATCAGCCTGACTGGGAGGGAATGGCAAAAGCACCCTATTGTGACTGGTCCAGAGGCTCCATGCATCCTCGGCATAGACTACCTCAAGAGAGGGTACTTCAAAGACCCAAAAGGGTACCGGTGGACTTTTGGTATTGCTGCTTTGGAGACTGAGGAAATTGAGCAGCTGTCCACCTTGCCTGGTCTCTCAGAAGATCCCTCTGCTGTGGGGTTGCTGAAAGTTGAAGAACAACAAGTGCCAATTGCGACCACAACAGTGCACCGGCGGCAATATCGCACCAACCGAGACTCCCTGATTCCCATCCATCAGCTGATCCGTAGACTGGAGAGTCAGGGGGTGATCAGCAGGACCCGCTCGCCCTTTAACAGCCCCATATGGCCAGTGCGAAAATCTAATGGAGAATGGAGACTAACAGTAGACTATCGTGGCCTGAATGAAGTCACACCACCATTGAGTGCTGCCGTACCGGACATGCTAGAACTTCAGTATGAACTAGAGTCAAAGGTAGCCAAGTGGTATGCCACGATTGATATTGCCAATGCATTTTTCTCAATTCCTTTGGCAGCAGAGTGCAGGCCACAGTTTGCTTTTACTTGGAGGGGTGTCCAGTTCACTTGGAACCGACTGCCCCAGGGGTGGAAACACAGCCCTATCATTTGCCATGGACTGATCCAGAATGCACTGGAACAGGGGCAAGCTCCAGAACACCTGCAATACATTGATGACATTATTGTGTGGGGCGATACAGCGGAAGAAGTCTTTGAGAGAGGGAGGAAAATAATCCAAATCCTGCTGAAAGCCGGTTTTGCCATAAAACGGAGTAAGGTCAAGGGACCTGCACAGGAGATTCAATTTTTGGGAATAAAATGGCAAGATGGACGTAGACAGATCCCCACAGATGTGATCAACAAGATAACAGCAATGTCTCCACCAACTAATAAGAAAGAAACGCAAGCTTTCTTGGGTGCTGTGGGGTTCTGGAGAATGCACATCCCAAATTACAGTTCGATTGTAAGCCCTCTCTATCATGTGACCCGGAAGAAGAATGATTTTAAATGGGGCCCTGAGCAGCAACAAGCCTTTGAGCAAATTAAACGCGAGATAGTTCATGCAGTAGCCCTTGGACCAGTCTGGACCGGGCCAGATGTAAAAAATGTACTGTACACTGCAGCTGGGGAGAACGGTCCTACCTGGAGCCTCTGGCAGAAAGCTCCAGGGGAGACTCGGGGTCGACCCCTCGGCTTTTGGAGTTGGGGATATAAAGGATCTGAGGCCAGCTATACCCCAACTGAGAAAGAGATACTGGCAGCCTATGAAGAGGTTCGAGCTGCTTTGGAAGTGATTGGCACTGAAGCACAGCTCCTCCTGGCACCCCGGTTGCCCGTGCTGGGCTGGATGTTCAAAGTCAGGGTCTCCTCTACACATCATGCAACTGATGCTACATGGAGTAAATGGGCTGCACTAATTACACAACGAACTCGAATAGGAAATCTCAGTCATCCAGGCATTCTAGAAGTCATCATGGACTGGCCAGAGGGCAAAGATTTTGGAATGTCACCAAAGGAGGAGGTGGTGCGCGCTGAAGAGGCCCCACCATATAATAAACTGTCAGAAAGTGAAAAGCAGTATGCCTTGTTTACTGATGGCTCTTGCCGTATTGTGGGAAAGCATCGGAGATGGAAGGCAGCTGTATGGAGTCCTGGACGACAAGTTGCAGAAACTGCTGATGGAGAGGGTGAATCAAGTCAGTTTGCTGAGGTGAAAGCCATCCAGCTGGCCCTGGACATTGCTGAACGAGAAAAGTGGCCAGTACTTTATACTGACTCATGGATGGTGGCAAATGCCCTGTGGGGGTGGTTGAAGCAATGGAAGCAGAGCAACTGGCAACGCAGAGGTAAACCCATCTGGGCTGCTGCACTGTGGAAAGATATTGCTGCCCAGGAGCAGAACCTGGTGGTGAAGGTAGGTCATGTAGATGCCCATGTACCCAAGAGTCGGGCCACTGAGGAACACCAGAACAACCAACAAGTGGATAAAGCGGCTAGGATTGAAGTGGCTCAGATGGACTTAGATTGGCAACATAAAGGTGAATTATTTTTTGGCCCGGTGGGCCCATGACACTTCAGGCCATCAGGGCAGAGATGCAACATATAGATGGGCCCGTGATCGAGGGGTGGACTTAACAATGGACACTATTGCCCAGGTTATTCATGAGTGTGAAACATGTGCTGCAATTAAACACGCCAAGCTGTTAAAGCCTCTTTGGTATGGAGCACGATGGTTGAAGTATAAATATGGGGAGGCCTGGCAGATTGACTATATCACACTGCCAACAACCCGCCAAGGCAAGCGCCATGTGCTTACCATGGTGGAAGCAACCACTGGGTGGCTGGAAACATACGCCGTGCCCCATGCCACTGCCCGGAACACTATCCTGGGCCTTGAGAAACAGATTTTGTGGCGACACGGCACCCCAGAGAGAATTGAGTCAGACAATGGGACTCATTTCCGGAATAACCTTATAGATATTTGGGCCAAAGAGCATGGCATTGAGTGGGTATATCACATCCCCTACCATGCACCAGCCTCTGGGAAAATCTAATGGTACAATGGGCTGTTGAAAACTACACTGAGAGCAATGGGTGGGGGAACTTTCAAGCATTGGGATACACACTTACCAAAGGTCACCTGGTTGGTCAACACCAGAGGATCTGCCAACAGAGCTGGCCCAGCCCAGTCAGAACTTTTACATATTGTAGAGGGGGACAAAGTTCCCGTGGTGCATATGAAGAATTTGCTGGGGAAGACAGTCTGGGTTATTCCTGCTTCAGGTAAAGGCAAACCCACTCGTGGGATTGCTTTTGCTCAGGGACCTGGATATACTTGGTGGGTAATGCGGGAAGATGGGGAAGTCCGATGTATACCTCAAGGGGATTTGATTTTAGGGGAAAACAGACAGTGAACTCAATTGTATGCTGTTGCCTGCTGTGTAATGCTTTTATAGCCCATCAACTAGATGTCTCCAGGTCACCAGCGACTGGCCCTGACTTCCCTCCAGCCATCATCCCAACAGAGAATGAACTTTGAACATCATGGACCAAATGGACTCGGCAGCATTATAGGGATTGGTCCATGCACTAAGAAAATGATCTTTTCCTCTTGGTCTGTATGTATATGGATGTATATATGTGGGAGAGCGATGGTGTATTGAAAATGTGGGATCTGAGCACGACGTGAATGGTATGGAATAAGGGGTGGATAATGTCCTGGGTTCAGCAGTAGCAGTCATGTTTTTTTCCTTTGTGGTAGCTGGTGCGGTGCTGTGTTTTGACTTCCAGCCTGAGAACAGTGTTGGTGAAGCCGATGTTTTCAGTTGTTGCTAAGTGATGTTTACCCTGACCAAGGACTTTGTGAGGCTCATGCTCTGCCAGGGAGGAGGGGAAGCTGTGAGGAAGCAGAGATGGGGCGCCTGACCCGGGCTAGCCAGGGAGGTATTCCATACCACAGCACGTCATGGCCGGGGTGGGGGGTGACTGGGAGTTACCTGGAAGGACATGGGCTTCCGGGTGGAACTCATTTTCTTGGCCGGTGGTATCGTATTCTCTTCCCTTGTTATTTTCCCTTATCATTGTTGTAGTTGATAGTAGCGGTGGTGATTTGTGTTGTACATTGGTTGCTGGACTGTTCTTGTCTCAACCCATAGGAGTTGCACTCTTTCGATCCTCCTCCCCGTTCCTCCGGGAGCGGGGAAAGGGAGAGCCCCGGTGCGGGGGGGGGGACACGGACCTCGATTGTTGTCAGCTCGGCACCACTCACTGGGAGTGAGTGAACAAGTTACCTGACTGGGTTTAAACCACGACAATATCCCAGTCAAGGTGAAAAGAAAAGAAGTTGAAAAACTTTTGATAAGAATGCATAATGAGAGTACGTGAAGAAGAACAACACTGTTGACTACAAAACACAGTTGATTGAATTGATACAAAAAAGAAAAACCTTAGGGAAACTGAAAGCAGCTCATTAGAAAACAGTTCTGCTATCACTCTCTGTATCACAGCCATTCTACATCCTGACTCTTTTGCTTGCCTATAATAATGAATTAATAATATTTCTAATTTTTGGCAACGTGTGTTTTATGCAGTTATAAACTGGAACAAAAAAGAAGCCTCATCCTCAACCTTACATGTGCAATGCTATTTAAAGCGCCACAGTAGTTCTTCCATTCCTTCTGTTGTTGCATATTCATATTATAATAAATACGTGAACAATTATGTGTACTATAGCAAAGTACCACCTTCATCTTCTTGCTTCTCACCACTGGAACATAAGCATCCTCACCTGTAGGCTGAGAGATGCAGTACCCAGATGACTAATTCCATCCAATAGAGGGCAAAAGTAGAGGCGTACAGAACAGTCCTTCTTACTCACGCCATTACTTAATACTAAATTAAGCATTTTTTCCTCCTTTCAGTGCTGTGAGGGTGAAAGACAGGATTCTCCACATAAAACAAAACAAAGGTGAAAAGAAGTGAAAGTACACCTGTTTTATCTAAGTATTAGGAAATTCAAGCATGCAACTCCCAGAGACCCATATTACTAACCCAAGACCACTACAACCTTGCTCCCTTCAGCAATGCTCTATCAATGTCTCCTGAGCCTTGACTACAGTACCGCACAGTGGATGACTGCAATGAAACCAGGTGGTAGACTGAAGATACAATCTTTTTTCCACTCAGTGTGGCTTCTTGCATGTACACTGTGCCCTCAAGAAGGCAAGTTTTCCTAGTTAAAACTTGACAGCCATGCACCTCGTGATTGCTGTACCTCCCAGTATGGAGAGAACTTAGTAGCTTGCTACTGCTCTGATTGTGCTGAAGTCCTAGAGATCAGAGTGAAACAAGGATTTGAAGGTTCTATATTTATATACCTTCTGCCTGAAAAACAGCTGAAACATATGTTTATAAATACATCATTAAAAGGAGCTATCTAAACAACAGCATCACTTTAACAATATCCTGCTCCCATAGAATCAATGTAGATTTATCGTCAGTGCACAGTATTACTACCTTTAGCACATTAGCCAAATGGCCAGTTATTACTGAAAATATGTTTATTTTGTTTGACTGAACATGTGTACCCGTTTCTCCTATCAAGATATTCAACTGATGAGTAATTAAAATAAACAACCGATTATCAGAATTGCCACTGGGGACACCACAACTAGACCTTTGTAATGGCTTTAAAAAAAAGCAACAGCTGCTTTTATAGGTCTTTCTGGCTCTATGTCACACAGAGATTATTGCAATACAGCTAGGGCCAAGTGTGATGCTATATCCCAGTCAAGCCCCAAAAATGTGAAAGGTTAAAATCGACTAAAAAGAAAGTGACTCTAAATAATCACCTAGTAAATAACTGTTAAGTCCCAGTGCAGCCTTCAGTGCAATATATCAGATCTGTCATATCAGACTTCAAATAGCAATAATTTTAGGGAAACGAAAGCACTTTATTACTTCTTGTAGATGTGTATTTTTTTCCTCTTCCCTATGGATTTAAGGCCAGCTGAAGTCCCTTCCATAACAAAGATAAGTCCTTGCATTATGCATTCTATTAAAAGAAGTAACAGTTAATTGACAGACAGGACACAGTACTAAATTCCTATTGTGACTTAAAATCCCACATGGCATCAGGCTTTGTCACACCCAGGTAAAGCTAGCTACGAGAGAAAGCTCTTGCATGCAACAGGTCTGGGCACTCTGCAAGAACGGATCACATGGATCAGGAAAGCCAAGGTGGCAACTCAGTGGCAAGACTTGGCCCAAAGCCATGTTGTTTCCAGCCTCAACCACATGGCAATCATCACTGCACATTGCTATTTGAACTGAGTCTGGAAGATTTCTAAAAATCAAGTGTACAAACGTGGCTGCATCTGGTCTGCCCAAATACCTCCTTGGGAATACAGTGGCCTTTATATAAAAGTTGGCTATCCCTGCTGTACATAGCCAGTGCTGGGTCAGCCAAAAGGCTGTGGGATCTGTGGCAGCATCCCAAAAGTTTTCGAGACTGTACAGCACTAGTTGTGATGTGTTGTGCTACTGCCTTGTGGCCAATCCAAAGGGGTTTGGGTGTAGAAAATTCCAGCCTAAATTTGGGTATGTGGGAATTCACCCATTCACTGTCTGCACAAATGCTCAGCAAAAATAACAATCTTCAAGCTTTGCTGAAGAACATTTCAGGGCTTACTACAGGGAAGACTCTATGCATCACTAGCAGGCCCAACCCAACATGCATTTTTGCATTTTAAAAAGTTAAGTAGACGACTATCAGACTAAGGCAGCACTCTGCTGGCAGAGGGGAGCAGATTTCCCCTTTACACAGTTATTTGCTAAACCAAACCCAAATCCTCCAGGGAACAGAAAATGGGACCAGGGTCGATGGGTTAGAAAAAGTGCTTATTTTAACCAAATATAAGCCAGTGTGCTAACACAAACCACCTAAATTTCCCTAGAAGGGTGGGAAAAGCACATGTGTTATTTATTTTCAAGTTCCACGCTGTAATAATCATTTATCTTCCCGATTTATGTGCAAGTATAAATTAATATGCAGATTTAACATATCTAATATTTGAGGATGAAGACGGGAAGGCAGGAAGGTTAAGAAAGAAATACATTATAACCTTAGCATATGAAACACAAGGTCAGAAGAAAGTACAAGAGCTGAGACTGCAAGAAGCCAGAAGTTAGGACAGAACAAATAAGTGACAACTAGTATTTGAACAGGAAGACACAGTAACCAAAAATAATTGCACACCAAGGAGCAAACTGTGCAGACAAAGGGGAGAAAGGGAAGCAGACTTATTCAAGAGAAACCTGAAATGCAGTCAAGAAACATGCTACAAAATGCAATGTACCTGGCAGGGTTCCCTTATATACTCAAAGCTAGGACTACTACTCATGGGCTACACCCAGCCAGACCCCACCACATCACCCTCTACAAGCCTAGTTGCAGAAACGGACTGTTTCCAGGTGCAGCTCTAACGGCCTCAAGACAGCTTGCTAGGGACTACCAGGGATCAGATGTCCAGCTGTAAGTAAAGATACAACTGTTGTAGTAAGGCTTCCATTATGACTAGGCTCTCTAGAATCCAAACTATTAACAAATAATGGGGAGGGACCATAATATTGCTTAATAAAAGAGGGAATGCGTCTGCAATGTCTTCTTTCACAAGAGTTTCAGAACCATGATGGGCAGTAGATCCTTAATTGAGTGGGGTTTTTTAATTTCTCTTTTTCCTATCAGAAATGCTCTAAGGCAATCCAAAGCAATGTTTAATTACGCATTTGCACCTGGCAATATAAAGCCAAATTAACAACACTGAATATCTCAAGGAAACAAGTCAACAGTCCTAACCATGGTGACCAAGCCTAGTACATTTCTTATTTTAGGGCAAGTGTGTGTGCTGGAACTGTGGACTCTGGTTTTGCCATTAATTTCTGTGACATTGTCTTGCAGTTCCTGCTGCAATCTCATCAAATATGCCCTTTTTATTAATCCTTATGATACTTCTTTTTGCTTCTGTTTAGCTGTGCACAGAGTAAAGTGTGTCTACAACTTCCAGCCCCATTCCCAAGCAGCTGAAGGCATCATCAGTCTCATTCTGTGTTATTTTACAGGGCTTTTTAATTGCACACACACACACAGAGCAGGAATGTTAATAATGAATACACTCCAAAGTTTGTGTAAGAAAAAACACTATGATACAAAGGAATTCCAACACTACACAGCACATAGTGTCTACTACTTTTCTGTTTGGACATCATGCTTTACAATTCCTGAAAGTCATATCTGCATTGCAAAGCAAAGCCTATAATCTACCACAGGAGCAATCTGTCTGCCCTAATCTTTTTGAACTACTAAGAGTTTCTCGCTAGCAAAGGCAGCAGGCAGAAATCTTTCATCGCATGATCAGTCCCTGCTGAAGTCACTAAGATGATCAGCACAGGCAAGAGCTGGGCAGAATTGGCACCACCACCATGACTTGTCTGAGACGGTCATACACATGATGTGTTAGCTAGATGAATACTGTTTCATAAGATAAAGATTATTAAAATTTACGTTGGAGGTTTTTCAATATTCTTTGTGGGCTTCAGCCCCTCTTTTCATCAGTGAAAAAACAGATTAACACCAGTTTATAAACATGAAAAGATTCTACTCCTATTTGTAAAAGAGCTACAGTATGCTAAAAAAGATCAAAGCAATAATCCCCTGTAGAAAAGAAGAATGCAAACAAATATCAACTAATCAAGAAACACATGCTGTTTTTCAAAATACTAATATGAAGATTAATAGCTCTTCTTTGACATCCAAGAGCCTTTGGAAACTCTTCATATTAAAACACTTTGTAAATCACTTTTAGAGAAAAAGCATTCAGAGAGCCCCATTTAATCAAATTAACTACTAAGGAGCCTTGATAACATTCAATAAAATTTCTTGTGCTTAGAATTTGCATCACTGTTCCTAGGATATGTAATTGTTTATGCTGCTTTACACCACTTTGCATTGTTGTGGAGCCTTGAGAGAGAATTAGAAACGGTCAAAATGCCTGTTCATTCCCTGTGTGCCTGCACATCTTGGACTTAGTCCTGGTCCCAGTGAAGTCAAACTATTCCCAGTGAATCCCTGGCAAAAATCCCAGAGACTGCACTAGGAGTAAGAACAGCCACATAATGCCTGAGGCAAACCCCACTGAAGTTGATGTAGGACTTTCATTTTTCTAATAGGGTTTGGCTCAGGCCCCATCCACAAAACTTGTTTATAATCACAGTTTTAAACAAGGTGTAAGGAGGCTCAGAGCAGATTTCTGTCCTGCTTCATGCTACTGACCAGATAGAGGTTTCTGCTCAGCTTAGGTTGCCTGCTACAAACTGTAGGTGCAGCCTAACTGACTCGGGGCGGGGGGGACATGAATGAAGTTTGTGTCAAAAACCAAGCATACAAACAGAAGCCACAAGGAAGCACAGTGTGGAAGTGAGCTAAGCCCAGAGGATGCATAGTGTGAAATCCAGAGCTCACAAGAGAAGGGCTGCCATTTTGTCCTCTCCATTCTGCTACTCTGTTCATTCTCCAGCATCAGGAGCAATGCAAACACACATAAGAGCCCATCCAAATCATACTATTGTCCCTGACCACTCTAGCATCATTTGCTGCACAAGGCTTTGACAAAACCCTCTCAAGTCTAAATAAGACTTAGCCAGGGAAACCTCAGAAAGGTTCTATTAGCTCTCTGCACTCTGTGCTGCTGGGATATAAAATGTTTGCCTTACGTGCAACTTGGTGTCTCCTATACACATCCTCTACTTTATTTCCTATCACTTCAGGATTCACTCTGTAAATGCACCAAAATTTAAACTGACATCTTATTTGAGAATATAATTAACCAAAAAGACTGCAAATCCTTGAACCTCAGTTGTTCAGAATCACAGAGCTGTGGAGTCCTGAGCTCCCATAAATTTTGCTACTGACTCATAAAGTGTGAGTAGGCCTTTTGCCTCCCCATTACTCTATTTTTCCAACTGTAAAATAACCATGTTTTTACTGTGTGTATTGGGGAGTTTTCAAGATCACTTTCAAATTGTTTCAAGTATGTAAAGCTCTACTTACAAATGGTAGGTTTCATTCTTTAGACCTAGATCTGGACTGGAATTCTGAAGTCATGAGACATGTTCATCTCTAGAGTTTTGCTTTGGCCAGGACTAAAGGTCAGAACACAGAATTCAAGTTCTGGATTGCTGGCATCCTGAAAGAGTACATGAAAAACACAACCACAAATTCATAAGAGGGAAAGGTGACAACAATATTTTACCCAATCTGCAATTCCTGCAAATGACATTCAAATATGCAGTGATGTATTCTTTACCAGTATGCACATAATCATTTTGGGGTCTAATGTTTCTCCCACTGAAATACAAGAGAGAAATTACATATCATACATAGTGAAGAATTTGTCATTTGATCCCTCCCACATATTTGAATGGGAGGAAGGCATTAAATGCCAAAACCAAAAATGAACGTACAGGACCTATCCCTCAGAACTGTAATTCATTCCAAGGCACAGCACTCATTTTACTCTGACACTGACCTCCATCCCACGCAATGCAAACTCAGTGGTTCTTCTCCAATTAACAAAACATTTTTTGCGATTTCAAGGAGTGCATACAACACTGATATTCTAGTCCAGCTTCTTCAACTAAATGTAGGTTTATAAAAACACCCATTACTTCAATTTTGCTCCAACTCTAAAAATATGTTGGACTTTTTTACTACTAGAATTCCTCTTTTCAGGTTTGCATCACAGACAAGCTGAAGTCACTTGAGAACCCCAGATTACAGGCAAGCAACTATTAACATGAGCCCTTACCATGTTGCCAAGTACATGGGCACAAAACTGCGCATATGAGAGATTGCCTGTAATCTACAGGGGGAAATGTTCCTGTTTGCATTCCTATCACCATCAGGCAGTCTTGTTTGTTGCAATACATGCTCAGGAAGTTCACCCTGTCTACTGTGTGTACATGTTAACACTAGCATATATGGGCATTATCTTCACCATCAAAAGAGGCTGATGTTTGAATAACATCTTGATTCAAAGCAGCACTGATCAGTTTTAAGATGCTATTTCTGGTTTGGTTCATGCCAAAATTCTCCTCCTGCTTTCATTCTGCTTTGACGTTGCAGGAGCCTGACATTACCTGCTACGATTTGCATTTCCTGGATGCTACTGTGACATAAACAGAAAGCTATCTCAGCTCCTACACCATGGATCAGCTCCCAGTGTTTCTCAACATCTTAAGGATAGGGTCTCCTCATCTTAAACCAAGAAGAACTGCCATGGCTCCTTTATCATTTACAGAAAAGTGAAAAGTAAAACAAAAATAATGTTTCTGCAATGTGTTACCATAATGAACTTGAGTGTTTGCTGGGTCTGACAGATAAGCACTCTGAAGTGTAACAACATGAACAGGAAGAAGGCAGTGTTTTTTGGTCTCAACTCCTCTGTCATATGTGATATTCCCCTTTGTTTGGTTTGGAGTCACACAATAAATTCAGAAATACTGTGCACATCAGACACCCGTTCCATTCTGCTCTCATTTCAGCATATCTCAAAAGCTGCACAAAGCTGGGCAGAGAAGATTTAATCAAGAGATCTCCAAGACCTGCAGAAAATCATAGAATCACAGAATAGTTAGGGCTGGAAAGGACCTTAAGATCATCTAGTTCCAGCCCCCCTGCCATGGGCAGGGACACCTTATGCTAAACCATATCACCCAAGGCCTCATCCAACCTAGTCTTGAACACTGCCAAGGATGGAGCATTCACAACCTCCCTGGGCAACCCATTCCAGTGCCTCACCACCCTAACAGGAAAGAATTTCCTTCTTATATCCAACCTAAACTTCCCCTGTTTAAGTTTTAACCTGTTACCCCTTGTCCTATCACTACAGTCTCTAATGAAGAGTCCCTCTCCAGCATCCCTGTAGGCCCCCTTCAGATACCAGAAGGCTGCTATGGGGTCTCCATGCAGCCTTCTCTTCTCCAGGCTGAACAGCCCCAACTTCCTCAGCCTGTCTTCATACGGGAGGTGCTCCAGTGCCCTGGTCATCCTCGTGGCCCTTCTCTGGACTTGTTCCAACAGTTCCATGTCCTTTTTATGTTGAGAACATCAGAACTGCACACAATACTCCACAAGAGCATGACAATAAGCATGCCATAGAGGATCTCTATAGGGTCAGCTCTGAGCTGACACACATCAATACCTAACTGCTGTGACACTGCTAGAGGTTTAACACTGTCTTTCAAAAAAACTTTAGCCTTAAAAGCCCCATTAGCTCTTGGAAGACTCTCAAAACAAGACATTTTTGCAAATTCTGAGTATATAAATTGCACATCAACTGAATGCAGCAATTACAATAGTAGTAACTTTGCCACAGAAAGCATCTTATGCAAGAAACAATTTGGTGCACCATCAACACCCTGCATCAACATCAGAGCCATCAACACTGCATCTGCTAAAGCTTGAGCACAATCTGACTCAAAAGGCCACCAACTGCCACAATGTATTGCTTTAATTTGATTTAACATATAGAAATGAAAGAGTTTGACAGTCCTGCTGACCTATCCAGGAAATGTTTGATGCTTCTAAAATACAACTCAAACTGATGTTGTGAACTAACTAACAACTAAGATGATAAACCTGAGGTACCAGAATTGTAAAGTCTAGCTGAAACTTAAAAAAATGCCCTACATTTGTTCCAATAAAGTACGTATTGCTATGCTGTTGAATTATTATTGAGATGACATATTGTTGAATTACATGTCTTACCTAAAATTTTGGGCTAAGGCAAACAGAGCAATTTGCTTAAAGTATCAAAAAATATATGTGCTTGGACTGTTTGTCTTGCAAGTTAAAGTTCTGTTAAAGATCCTTCCCCATGTCCTCCAAGGAGCTTTCAAAAATCAACAAGGTACTCAAGTACAGATGTTTACAAAGGGATCGCTACACCAGCTTATGTATTTATACAAACACATGTTGACAGTTGGCTTTCTGTATCTCTTCCACATCAGGAGTGGGTAAATTTCTCCACCACAGGGACAGAACATCTCGCATGAGTAAACTGAACCTCACTGGAGTGGTTTGAGACAGAAGAAATCAAATGAGCAAAGCACTGCACCAAGCATGCTCTTTTAGGCCAAATCATACCCATTTCTGGAGTTTCTCTATCTGAGAAGAGAAAGATGTGGATTTGGACCATTGAGAAATTTGGAAGAATCTCTCAGAACATGAGTTGAATTCTGTAAACACAACCAACATCCTTTAAGCTTTTTTTTAGGAGCAGCCATTGGAGATGTAACCAAAATACCCCACTAGGAGAACACATTCTTTTCTGAAAGCAGTACTAGATTTCCAGCACAAGCAACATGCATGTACATGCAACAATAAAATGCAGCTATAGAAAAACATGGCTATATATTAGTGTAAGAACAATCATTCTAAATACACACATATACAGCTCAATTCTCAGAGGACGTGAAGTTGATCATTATTAATTCTGTCCTTTCAACTTTCTGGATATAAGAAAAGCTCAAACAGTAGCTGATATTACCACATGTATACATCCTAAATCACTAATTACTCTTTTTATTTGAAGCTCCCATTTTCTCTTGCCAGAATCTGCATCTTACACACAGCAGAACTTTATAAGCTGATTTAGAGCAAACAGGCATAGGTGCAAAACAAACAGGGGAAAAAAAAAAATAAAAAGGCACCATAAAGCTCTCTAGGCAGCAGAAAGTAAAGACATGCAGCAAATCTGTGGTGTGGCACTGCTAGAAATGCACAGAAGACTAAAGGGCTGCAAACCAAAATGAACTGAAACATGACACAGCCCTGACATCCAGCTGCACTTATATGGTACTGGTAATGAAAGCACAAAGCACTCCAGGAATTCCCATTTTTCCTTTTTTTTTTTTTTTTTGATGAAAAGTGATATGGGCAATCTGGCTTCCACCAGGAGATACCTGCTATGGAGACACTAAGATTTTTTTCTTCTGATACACCCCTGCTACCCCCCTTCCCATAGCTCAGGTATACAGCCACTTGTAGCAGAAGCAGAACGTTCAACACACAGAGGATATGTTCAAATAGAATTCTGCTATAAACTATATTCTATAAATGCACAAGGGCATTCTTTGTCAAATTGAAACCATCCTTCTGGCCACTAAAAGACATACAAACTCAAAGAATAGATTTGAATTACTCTTTCCATGATTTTTAATCACATATACAACACATGAGAAAACGTCATGCTCAAGAGATGCTGCAAGCCCGCATACCTGAGACACCTCAGTTGCCATGCAATAGGAACATATGCAGTTCTGTAGTGCACTGAGTCCCTGAAGAGCAGTAGCATTTCAAGAATAAATTTCTTCATTGTATTTGGTCTGTAAGAGGTTTAGATCACTTCATAAACTTAAATAACAAAAACACATACTAATTATTTTTACCGGTTGATTTAACATAAGCGCATATTTGCATATTTTTGCCTAAACCACTGTCTACAATTCTCATCTATAATGTTTACAATGTTTATAATTTATGTTTCCAAGACCTAGGAAAAAACAAATAAACAAGCAAGCAAACACAAAACATTAGCCAGGTAAATCTCCTTACTGTTATGGAGGAAATATGCAATGTTATACCTACTTTTCAATAATAAGTTATAAAGTTAGATCACAGGCTAAAATTCAACTTACTATGAAGATTGTTTGCAGTTTAATTACTTCCTTAGAGATTTCTCTGGCATAGGGAAGTCCCCAGATGGAATGGGGTTGAACTCCTGCTGTTACTGCAAAGGACACAGTAATGGCACGAGAAGGGTCAGCAAGCTGCAACATTTGGCCAGCTACCAACTGCTGTGTCTCCTGCCCTGGATCAAGAATAGCTGTTCCAGAGCAGTTAACTGGAAGATCACATGTAGGTGGCCTTGCAAGGTCCCATCCACTTCAGAGTTGCACTGTAGTCAGTCCAAAATAGTATTCCATATAATAATACATTAAAACACAATGTGATTACAAGCACATTTGATAGCTCTGTGCTGTAAGACTTCTCGGTGGGATGCTGACAATACTGAAAGAAAAGCTATTCTTTCAGTAGTGCAATGCAAATATGACATACAAGAACCAGAAAAATATCACACCCAGGTACAGATCAAGAAGTTGCCCATCTCATTTACCATTTTCTGCACTGCCATGCCAGGGCAGAGCAATCTTCTGTCTCCTCTCCAAGTTATTAACCCTTTAGATCCAGTCTCTCTCTTTAATAATTCATCAGAAACAATTCAGAAAAGAAACTGCTGCAAGCTCTCACTGTGAAAAAAATTGGGTTTATATGCTTCTATTCCCCACTTACTCTTGCAATCTTTTCTTCCACAGCCTGTACACGCCCTAGAATGGCAGAACATGTGGCCAAACTATTCTTTCCTTGGCATCTCACACATGCTCAGATGCCTCCTTTATGAGACCTAAAGTTGTTTTGTTCTTCCTTCAGGGTATATTTTAAATAAGATATCAGAGGGGAAAGTGAGCTCTAGTTTACAAACCCATCAGCCTACCTCTGGTGAGGCTACTGAGGTTAAATTGGGTTTTGCAGCTTTTTCATTTCCAAAAACCTCTTTGTTCTGGTATTACAAATCCATCTAAATATTTTTATTTTCCAGCCTAAAGCATGGCTATCTGCAGTGAACAAAGGAAAACACTCACAATATACCCCAGTGGAGAAATAGTACTTGATATCTATGGAAATCATATTAAATGATTTCCATTTTACAGATGAAAATATATCTGGCCTAGATGAGACCATAGGTGTCCAAGAGTTTCTAACAACAGCAGAACTATGGATACTGTCTCTTCTGTTTCTTTCATACTAGTTTCCAATCCACTGGTCTATGTAAACACAATCTTTGTGCTGTAAATACTGTAAATACTCTAAATACTGTAAATGCTGTATTTTTCATTGAAATTCTCTGGCTAACCTATCTAAGCAAGGCTTTAGCCTGGAACATTACCCTCTGGACCCTGGAATTTTTCTGAACAGTTCATTGTTGTTAGTGGATCCCAGTTTGCATCTGCCAGGCATGGGTTCAAACCTGCTGAAACAGGTAAAGAAGGATCTCAGTCCTTGCAAGTACAGTCTGCAAATCGTGTACCATTAACCACAACATGACATTCCACTGACCTTTTTCTGCACAGAAGACACTTCCATACTAAAGATAGACCTCAGAAGTTTCCAATTTTGTAATAAACATCATCCCGTATCCTTCAGGTCTCCTAAGCTGCCTGGTAATCGATTGGTCTGTGTGGAATCCCACCATTTGAATGTCACATAGGCATAACATGACCCATCAGAAAAAACAAGGGTTTCTATATATGGGTGAGAAGGCTTTAGTCATTTACAAGTGTAAATTCCTGTCTTCACAATTATGCTGCAACAACAGCAGAAGGCCTTTCAGTAAAAAGATGTAAAAATAAATAAACCAAAACAAAAACACATGATGGTATACAAACAAATGCATTTGAATTTTTTGTTCCAAAAGCAAACATGAAATTAGTCTCATACTATGTATAAAAAGATAAAATAAAATCTTAATGCATCAGTTGTACAAACACACTTTCAAGCAAACCTTAAATGGTTTTAATCCTCAACCAAAACCCTCAATAACTGTTATTGGCTATATCTGTGGGCAAATCCTCTTAGCAAAAGTCAAAGCCACTCAGATATACTGAGTTTACATCCAGTAATGATGTAAAGGTGGGAAGGCAGCTCTTAGCTGTTCTTCTTTCTTCTTGATCCAGTGCTAAGAGTGACTTGACAATGTACTTTGGAAGAGTAGTGCTTCCAGATCATATGCTTTCTCTACAGAGGTGAAGATCAGTCTCTATAATCCCAAGATCTTCTTTCATCAAAAGGATCCTCAGATGTTTCTCTAGGAGAGCTGCGTTTCTACTTTGTACTGATCCAGAAGTGATTAAAAAATAAAAATGGAAGTGAGTGGGATCAACAGACTAGTTCTAAAACAGTCATTATTTAAATATACAGTGTTTTTTAACAGAACCTAAACTTGAGACTGAGAAAAGAACAGCAAAACCTTGCAGAAATAGACAAGTTGCAAATCAAAAGACTTTTAAAGGCTATTTTTATCATTAGCTTTAACATAAAATATCTTCTTTCTTTTAATTTTGTAGTTATCTGACATCCAGTCACCCAAGACCAAAATTTTCACCATGCAACCAAAGACACTGTGAAGATGAGATGGAAACGGATTCTGTTCTTCAGACAGCTACTTCAAAGAGTCTGATATTAGAAAGAATGACTCCAGCACATCTAATGTCCTAGCTCTCAGTCCTGAACATGAATTCTACTTGCTCCTTAACTTCAATGTGTGCTGACTGAAGAGCTTTCTCAGTGATCAGTCAGCCAAAGCATTAAACCATCATAAGCAATATGGCCATAATCAGTCCCTGTTTCAGTGTTTTTTTCTGATGTCAGAATAATTTAGATGCCCGGATATCTGAAGCAGCTGTGCCAATGAATACGTGAGCAGAGAAAAATACAGCTGCTTTCCAATTCAGGAACACTGTTCTGGATTTTCTTAAACATCTGGTAAATCAGATGTTCCTTTACGGCCAAGCGTGATGGGTATCAATGAACTTTCATCTTGCCTTTATGTAGGTGGACATAAGCCTCACACAAAATCTGAGGGCCTCTGATTGTTGACCCTAGTCAAGCCTTATTGCATAGAAAATACCTATTTCTACATCAAGCACACACTTGCAAACAACATTATCGTCTCTGAAAAGCAGCAATAATTTACTCATTTAAAGACTATGCTGCACTAGTATAATTATTCCAGTGCAGAAACATGGGTTTTATTGTATAAAGTACCCCACTAAAATATTTAACATAAATACAGATACATCCTTAAAGTTTATTCCATCAACATCAACAGTACTAACTGCAGTGACTTTAGTATGCATCCCTACCAATGATGGGATGGGTTGCTGTAGCTAAACAAGTCAAATGGGAAGGGAAGGGTTGTACGAGATGGGGAGGGTTGCTTTAGCTAAACAAATCAGAGCAGACCAGTTACAGAGTTTTAAGGAGAGAAAGCTCCCCTGGGATTACTAATGATCCCTTCCTGCATGGTTCTGTCCCATAATCTTTAGCCCTTTTGACCAGGGATTAACTGATTGCACTCCAAAATAACCCCATCCATTAATCTAATTGGGAAATATTACTAGCTCAAGAAGAAAGTTTCACATTAATTCACAGAGGTTTCAGGTCAGACCTCCATGTCATCCTTTCAATCAGGCTAAGGGAGCCACAATGGATAGGTTTCACAGTGAAACGCTGTCTCCATAGCATTAGGGTAAACTAAAAGTAAAATACAGTACATTCTAAAAATGAGCATGATAAACACAGTATAAAACCAATGAAAAAACAATATTAAACAAATAAGACCTAATAACTGGTGTAAACAAAGCCTGAGTCTTTCTGTATAATGACAGGAAGCTCCAAATAAAGGGTACTGGGTTCATGCCCTTCTAAATCGTTACAGTTTCCACACAAAATATCAGCATCCTTGAGCCTCTTAGGTTAGGGAGATTTATAGTGATAACAATAGCAGTAGTTTATTTGAGACACTTAATCAAAAATCTAGTGCTTATAAGCCCTCTGTGGACATTACAAATTTAAGAAGTTAAAGACTAAATATTCGAGTGTAAGCTTACAATCTACACAAGTACAGTAAATTTCAGTTATGTGTTTCATTACACTGGTGCCTTATAGCTTTTAAGGGGTTTACAACTTTGCTGTAATTATCCACTATGGGGTAAAATTTGGCACAAAAAGAACTCTTTTCCATTCTCTTTTCTTAATAGGAAGTTACTCGTTCTCTGCTGGTACTGCATTCCTTACACATGCAACACTCAACAGGAGTTTTTGGGTGTGCAAGCCAAGTGGGTCAGGGTTATCATTTCGTGGCTTTTAGAAATACATCTTTCATACACCCAAACTATATTTTTCCCACCTTCACTTATCTTTCATTAATTTAGCCTTCAGTTTGGGTTCACTCACACGGCAAAAATGTGTAATTCATTTGTGAACCAGGAGAAAGTATACATATAATTACATAAAGCATAACCATGAAGGCCTTATTTTCACCAGCAAAGTCAAATTTCCACCAGGATCACAGGAAAACAAGGTGATGGCAGTAAAATTCACCAGGGAAAAAATGTCATCACTTCTGCTTCCTCACACTGCACCAAAAGACTTCCTGCATGTCCCCTGAGGAAGACGAACCTAAGCATTTCCAACAGAAAAACGGAGTAACAGTAGTTCCCCTACTCAGGATCATGCTTAAAAGTAACAGTGAGTTCTTTGACAGTTTGCCAAAAGCATTAGATAAAGGAAATAAATAAAGTTATGTTCAGGTGTAATACACATAACACCTTGGACAAGAGAGGTGCCAGCTTCAGAAGTTCTTATCCTTGCTCTCAGTAGCTTATTCCATCACTGCAGCTGCAGCACAGATACAATGGTTTGTGATACTACCCTACCACTCAGGACTCTGAAATGATGCCATCAGAATATTGCTCCCAATTCCTTGGGGATTTTTCCAGGAAAAGAATGTATTAAGTCTGCCATGTTCCCAGGTCCACCCACCTTGGTCAGAAAGGGAAGCAGTTATCCTGTTAAAGATGCTTCAGCTCAGAGGAAGGGGGCTCCATAAGCCAAATCCATCCCTTTTGCCAAGGGTGTAGTCAAGGTGAAACTCAACACACAATGGCAGCAAAGCCATCTGCAGTTACTGGGTAGCAAACACTCAATAAATCCCCTCAAAGATAAAAAAACATAAAGTTTTATTATTATTGGACTTATACAAACACAACCAGGTTCTGGTGAGGATTCAATGCTTATTTCAGAGTTTTTTGAGAAGACCCTTTTCCAGGACATAATGCAAAGGAACATTTATAACTTCAACGTTGGCACATGTATTCAGCATGTTTTGGGGTATGCTAATAGGTGAAGCACCAAATCTCCAAGGGAAGCATGCATCTTTGTCCAGACAAGGAGTGGAAAAGAAATACGAACATCGATATTCAGACACCATTTAGAAGACAGAGATGAAGTAACTTTCAACATGCAACCGCATGGGTACTCTTAAGCTTTAACAAGCTTCCTGGACTTTCTCCTGCCCCTTATTATTCCATTCAGTTGTGCCTTAAGTTTTGCCATATGTCCTGGGGGATATAGTCTTTGTCTGTCTGTAGACATCTATTCTATCCTGGAAATAAAAATTGAAAGAAGTCTGATTCATTTTTTGATTTTACATCTAGGTTAACCAGCTTTGGATATTTTCAGTACAAACCAGAATACTGTAATGTGGGTTTCTACATTTAAAGTTGTCAGATATTTTACAGAGATAGGTCACTTTAATTTTGTATTAATTGCTTACGTTCTAACATATAGCTGCTACAATTGTTACCTTTGTATAACAGACTCTAAAAATCAGGTTAAGTGGCAATTCCAGAGGAACAGAGTAATTTGACTGAACTTCTCCAGGTTTAGTCAAGACTCACCAGGTCTCTAAAGAAGGAAAACTATAAATGGAATTAAACCCTAGGGGGGTAGAATACAAACCAAAAACTCTTTAATTTTTGTTCATTTATGCTCCATAGTGTCTGACCCCAGAGAACCAATAAATACAGATGGAGCACAAAAAAAACGGACTCATCTTAATATTGTCCTTTTTTTAATGTATGTATAACTTCCACTAATCCAAATGTTTGCTTCACAGGTCATGTGTAAGAAAGAGTTTGCATAGTTTGTATTCTCGGGATCCCATTATGGTAAAGCTCAAAACCAGTTCACTCAAGTACTAGTAAAACTGAAAGAAAAGAAAAGGAAAAAAAAAAAAGAAAAAAAAAAAAAGTGACCAGATTTTCAGTTGATAATAAATCCCTTTATGTCAAGGAAAAAAAAAAAAAATGAAAGTCTGACCTCTGCTTTCCAGTATTACTTATTAAAACAAGACCACAGAAATAAATACGGTAAATTGGGTGCTAAGTAGAAACATAAATTTTGGCTGTCTAAATGCAGATAGCACAATGAAGGTATGCATCAGCTTTCTTAATCTGCCTCTACACCACAGAAAGCTTCTGGGTTGTACCCTCACTACACATTGCTCTCCTTAGCTTTCCCTTGCAAGAGAATTCCATAACCTAAACCAGCTTGGTGTCAGGAAGATTTATTTGGTGCATGCTCCTTTTGTATAATTATTCAATTATTACTCCTATAATGCATGCATTATCTGGAATAAGTCTTTACTACAACAGTAAACCTCTGAAGTATCTTATGCTTCTTTTTATAATTCTCCCTGCATCCTACCTCTCCCTGGTGAGATCTGAAAGGTATATTCGTCATTCTACACACAGAAATTTAAAGAGAAAGAAGTCCAACATTTCACAATCAGTGAGACAGCAAGAAACTCCTGTTGTAAAACCTTGATAGTACATCAGTACCATGAACCATACAACACGTTTCAGAAATATCAGTGAGTTTTTCAATCATATTAAATCTTCTGAGAATGGGTTTGCACCAAGATGCAAGGTTGTAAATTGTAGTGGAGGAGACACACACAAAACAAAACAACAACTAAAGAAATCTATTTTGGTCTCCCTCTTAGACAATCTCTAACAAACATAACCACAACCAACTCTTTTCAGAGCCCTTTTGTTAGAAATGAACCTGATAGAACATAGCACATATTCAGGTCCCTCACTCTGCCTTGCTCCTACTGCACCAACAGAAAGGGAAAATCATGGAAGTTGTGAAACGGCATTTGCATTTTGTCATGTAGGAGTTCTCCTAAAATAAAAACCCAGAGAAACAATTAGAGACAAGATATGCTAACCAAACAGTACCAGTGAATGAGAGACCTTCTTACTGCAATTGTCCTCAAATTTTCAACCATTTCATTTTTCTACTTTCTTGATAATTGTGATGCAATTGTCACACTACTTTTCAGTTATCGAACTCTTCCATACGGCACAGGATGTGATTTTGTAGTGTGAAAAATGAATGAAGCCTTTAGGTTTTCAACAAA
Organism: Pezoporus occidentalis; assembly: GCF_034315485.1. Classification (NCBI taxonomy): domain Eukaryota; kingdom Metazoa; phylum Chordata; class Aves; order Psittaciformes; family Psittacidae; genus Pezoporus; species Pezoporus occidentalis. The sequence continues at coordinate 179,399 of NW_026914018.1, forward strand.
GACTAGTGAGAAAAAGAGAGAGACAGCTACCCTGCTGTCCAATGGCACAAGTGCCATTTTTAACAAGTAAGCTAAAGCTTTTGGGTCAATATTAAGATTGCTTTTCAATTAGATTTTAAAGTGATATTATTAACTCTAATAGGTTTGCATCTATGTGTAGTAATAACAATAGATACCCAGGACTGCAAGATCAAGCTTATGGTAATCAAGAGTTTATAAGAAACTGAAAAATTAACTCAGGCTAAGGTACAATGTGATTTTAAAGCAAACAGTGATGACTGCATCACAATCCCATGCATGGAAAGTGCATTTTGGAACACAAGGGTTGATTTGTATGTCACACCCTATACACTCACAGAACAAGAAGTTCTAAACAAATCCGTAAATTGGCATGTTCAGTGACCTGGAGCTTCCGTGATTCTTGAGCACCTTGCTCCCATTGGAAAAGTCTAAAAATCTGTAAAAATGTAGACTACAACCTGAAGTATTGATTATGAAAAATATATTTAAAGCTCCCTGCTTACAAACCTAGATCCAGTTTAACTCGCACATTCAACTATGCAATCTAAAATCCTTAATAGTGACTTCCAAAATTACCACCCAACACACAAAAATGCAGAACAAAACAAAACCCTACCAAGGTCCCATTGGGGCAATAAGACTATTTATACCTGGGAAATAAAGAAAATATATAAGCATTTGCAAAATCCCAGGCAATATTATTCTCAGACCTGGCTTTTATTGGCAATTTATACCTGCACTTTAAAGCCTAACAATGGCTAAATACAGGACAGATGATTCTAAAAATCCACTCAGTGAGACTTCCTGCATATAACATAACAAAATACTTATTTTGAAAACTAATTTTCAGTAATTTGAGAACCAATATTTTGTGCTGCTGGGTTGTAATTCAATACAGTTTATAGAGATCAGATATGCATCTGTCACATCTCCAAAATGCAGACATAAAGCTCTGTAGAGTCAAAAACCATGGTATATATGCAAGAAGAATAATCCATTTACTTTTCCCTGTCCTCCTCTGCTGTGCTAAGGAACAAGAAACTAAATTTCTTCTTCTCTTCGAGAGAGCAGTAGCTATGAAGCGGTAAGCCCCCTAAAGGACTGACTCATACAGAACCAAACTTAGTTTCTTCCACAGCAGCTGTTCCTACATCTTGAACCTGGAATACATTCCTCAGAGAGAGATCCCACATCTACATAGAAACATGGGTACATTAAGAAATGTTATCTGAGCAGACAGGTACTGAGATTGGCTCTATCACACTAACACCTGCAATACAGACCACTGTACAACACCCATGAAAAGCTGGATAACTCAGAAAAGAGAGGAACAGCACAAGGACAATCAACACAGCAACTGACCCTTTCTAATGCCACTGGAAGTGATGGTGAGCACATTTATATAAACCAACTTCTTGTCTGATACAGATGAGCTGAACCGATACAGGTGAGTTTAGGCATTGGCAGTAATGAAGGAAAATTGTCTCAGTACAACTTAACTTCTGAATTAAAGGCACAGCATGAAGATTTCCAGCCAGAGGTTATCTGCATTGGCTTTACACCTTCAAGTTTAAATCTACAGATAGTTTTTGTAGACCAGCAGAGGGAAAGTTAATTCTAAACAAGGCAGCGTAGAGAAACCATGGTGGTTCTGCTCTGAAGGGACGAGAACTAAGAAATGGGGAGTCACAGGGGAAAAAAAAAAAAAAAAAACATAAGGAAAACGAATGTGAATTTTACGGGGAGAATAGACTTCTCTTTTACAAGACCCTCACAAACGGAATAGTATAATGAGACCAGGCTGTCACTGCTTTCCTAATCAAAAAGGTACTGCTTCAAAGAGGAAGCAACTTACTGTGAAACATTCTTCAAAGCAGCTCCTACTCCCCTTACGCGTTATTCATCTGATAATGGCTGAAATTTATTAATAGCAATTTAAAACACTGAGATAACTTTTCTAAACGGGGATGAAAGGCAAACGCTTTGGAAACTCAGCAGGGCATGCCCACAGGGAGAAGGGGAGAAAAGCGCAAGGAAACAGGACAGAATAACAAGTGCGAAGCTAGATTTGCTTTGCCTCTGAGTATTCCCTAAGGGCATCGCCTCCAGCCCGACAGGCCCCGCGGGGCCTGGGGAGCAGGGGACCGGGGGCTGTCCTACAGCTCTCCCAGAGGAAGAACGGACAGGTCGGTATCGCGCAGAGAGGAACCCTCGGAGGCGGAGTGGGGTTTGTTCCCTGCCTGGCCCCCGCATCCGGAGGCCTCGGCAGGGCTGTCCCGCGATCTGCCGCCGGAGCCGGCCGGGCTGGGCGTCCGCCCGTTCCTTCGGGGTGGAGGATCTGCCATCGTCTCTCAGCCTGCAGTGAGCGGGAGGCAGGCGGGCCCGGCTGACAGCGTACTACCCTCAGCTTTCTCTCAAATTATGCGAAACTTCGTTAAATGAGTAACTGCGCCGGCGAGCCCCCGAAGCGGGGCACCGCCGCCATCCGCTCCCCACGGTTCAGGGATGAACAAACGCGCCGCCGTCTACCTGCGCAACACCTCCGCAACACATTTTATTTACACGAAATCAACTCGGGGCATTGTACATTATATACAGATATTTTCCCCCTCCAACAAGGCAGAGCTTGTGCAAGATTAGTAGCATCCTCTGGAGCGTATCCGACAATCCACGAGAAATGTCCCCCCCCCAGCGAGGTATCAGCTGTCGGAGTCCAGGTCACTTTTCCCGTCCTCTTGTCTCTTCTCCGGAGAAGTTTTAGACGCTTTATTCCATTTTTGTGCGTTTTCTGACTCCTCCGAAGACGATCGCTTTTGCCTCCTCCACTTTGCCCGGCGGTTTTTGAACCAAACCTGTTACGTTAAGAAGTCAAAATATTAGGGAAAATAATGAAAGCATGCAAAGCCGCAGACCCCCCCCCCTCGCCCCGCCCGAGCCCTGCTTCGTACGTAGCAGTTCGCAGCCGCGGAGGAGCCGCTCTGCGGCAACGGCTGCCCTCGGCCGGCGGGGAAAGGAGAGAAAACTACCGCTGCCGCTCGAGTGGGAAAGGCTGAACCCTCTCAGGAGCCACGGCCGCCTCTCGCCATTTGCTGCCAGCCGTGTGACGAGCTCGTCCAGCCGCCCCAGAAAGGCGCTTGGAAATTATTATTAAGTAGCAGTAGTAGTAGTAGTAGTAGTAGTAGTAGTAGTAGTAGTAGTAGTAGTAGTAGTAGCAGTTGCAGTAGTAGTTATAGTAATAATCTTTCCTTCTCCCCATGCAAACCTGCTGCTCTGTCTCCCGGAGCTCGCCGCGGCCGGCGGAGCCGGACTAGAGCTGTACCGAGGTACCCCCAGACCGAGAACGATTAAACGAGAGAAGGAGAGGGTAGAAAAGAGGAAAGGAAAGCAAAATACCTCCACTTTTTCCTCTCTTAAGTGCACCCTTCTGGCCAGCTGTTCCCTGGTGCCCACGTCTGGGTATTTCGTTTCCTGAAAGAGGTTTTCCAGCGCTTCCAGCTGCTCGTCAGTGAAGATCGTCCGATGCCGCCTTTTTCTCCTGCAGTGCAGCTGGTTCAGTAACTGCAGCTCCGTCCGGGACAAAGTGCCCACGTTCATGTAGGGCAACATCTGATGGGGAACAGGGGACATCAGGACTGACCCAGTGCCCTCGTAACCTACGGACAGACAGACGAGACGACGACACGCTTTGCATGAAATCGCTGCTGCTGCTCCCCCTACCCCCATTCCTAATAAAAAAAAAAACAAAACAGAACAACCCTCCCGCCGGTTCCCGGCTTCTGTCCCTGCCCCGCGGCTGCGGGACAAAGAGCACCCGTACGCGGAGCCGCCTTACCTGCGGGGGGCACGCAGGAGCACTGCTGCGTGCCCAGGGGCTGTACTGCCCCGCAGCAGGAAGGGCCCACGGGTGACGCCGGCACATGCAGCTGCCCATAGTAGTAGCTGTTGTAGCCCAGCCGAGATCCGGTGACCGCCGGCGGCAGCGCGGAGGCCGGTGCCACCGCCCGGGTGTAAAATCCGCTGTAGTCGGAGGCGCTGCCGTAGAGCGAGTCCCCATGGAGGCCGGGGAAGACGACGGGAGCAGCGCTCGGGGGTAGCAGCACCGAGTCCTTGCAGCGGGGTCTGGCCGCCAGGATGTTGTCGATGCTGAACATGCTCACAGGCATGCCCAAGGCGTGCGGGGCAGGGCAGGCGATCGGCTGGGGCGGGGGGACGGGGGTAGGCGGCTGGGGAGTTGGGGGGGGGGAGGCTGGAGAGACACGAAATCGAAACTTTTCGGAGAAATCTGAAGAAGGGATCGGAGAGAGAAGAGCAGAGCTTTTTCCGAGGGCAGCCTGCGGGCAGAGTGTGCGTGTGTGTGCGCGCGTGTGCGTGTGTGCGTGTGTCTATGCGCAGGATCCACCCCTGGAACTTTTCCCCCTCAATTCTCGCCTGTTCACTGATCTCAACCCAGAGGGCTGCTCGGAGTATAATCCATCTGAACCTCTTCCCTTTTTTATACCCAGGCGACGTCATCCTGGATTTAGTTCCTGCTAATACGCAGATGACAAACAAAACCAGATTTGATTTTTTTTTCTCCCCCTTTTTGGGGGGGGAAGGGTGGGGGTTACACAAAAGAGTGAAAGGAACCCCGCACTGTGTATTGAGAATTAATGAAATTAACGTAATCCTTTCCATTAATGGCTTTTTTTGAAAGGCCTCAGATTTAGGCTTGCTCTCTGCTGCACCGGCTAATTGCCCAGGTTAATCTTATTAATGCCATTGTGAAGAAGTGGTTAGCAGCTCCTAGCTTTGTCTATTATGCACCTACTTCGCTCGTGTTAGTTCACATTAGTGGGTGCGATTTCCTCTGTCTGAATCTCAGAATCATTATTTATACTTCGAATTCGTTAAGCAGCACTTCAAAGAAAAAGAAAAATAAACTGCGATACAACTATACACCCTCCCCCCCGCCAAGTGTTTCGGTAGCTGGGTTTGAATCTTGCGTTCCCCGGCTCTGAGAACTGAAAGGGCACTGAGAAGTATGCGTTCCTCTGAATTAAGCTTTATGCAGTGAAGCAACAACCTCTTCACTGAGTAAATGAACTATTTGCCTTTTCTTTTTGCTATTTTGCTAGATCACCTGACGGAACCAAGACCCATGATTGTTGTACACTGGGATTATTTTCCTTTTTTCTTTCCTTTTTCTTTTTTAATTATTTAGCAGATTCAGATCCAAACAAGTATCCCTTTTTATTTTTAAACTAGCCAAGAGGTGGAAATGTTAAAGACCAGTGACATCCAAATCTCCGGGTCTGGTAGGTGGTCCGATTCACTTCTGATCCATCCCCCTGCTTTTTTCATTTCTTCTTGAGGAATAATTTTTCTTTTCCTTAGGAAAAATAAAAGAAAAAAAAAACAGAAAAAAAAAACACAAAAAAAAACCCAAAAACAAAAAACAAAACCAGCGAGCCCGTAGAGTTGCAATGATAAGGAGAACTTTATATTTTGCATGTTTCGTGAATTTAAAATGGAGCGGTTTTACGTCGCCAAAACTCTTCCTATTAAGACGCTTGACTCTGTTGGTAGCTGGCTCTCGTGATTTGCAGAATACTTCGTCTGTCACGACTGTCACTGGGAATCCACAGGAGGTAAACTGAATAAGATTAGACTATTTACCCCATCAACCTTCCATCAAAGAAGGTAGGAAACTGTACGCTGAAATGAAAACAAGCCATTAGGGTCCGTTTACGAGGAACACGTTATTTTTCCCTCAACAAAGAATATCCTCGTTAGCGCTTACTCGCACTTCATCTTTCCTTTCCTCGATGTTCCAGGATTTAAAACCGCATCTGAGAATGATCTGAACCAAGCCCCTATTTCTAGAAGAAGACTAGTATAAACGTTTTTTTTTTTTAAAAATCGAAACAAAAACCCCCAAACCATCCCCCCGTCTCTTACCCCCTCCCCTCCAAAAAAAGAAAAAAGAAGAAAAAAACCCAAAAAAAAACAAAACCCGCCAGGGCTTAATTCTCTCTTTTTGTTACGTTGCGATGTGATTCATTAACAGCATCTTTTCCTTACTTCAATTTATTTGCCGAATAATTGCTTTCTAGCTTTGAAATTTAGACATGAGCTTCGCTCAAATTTTACTTTTTTTTTTTTTTTAATATAAAGTGAAACTAATTGGCAGAGCTGGTTTGGGTTTTGTTTTTTATTGTTTTTTTTTTTTGGGGGGGGGGGTTGGATTTTCTATTGTTGTTTTGAGGGCTTTACTTTTTTTATTGTTGATTTGGGGTTGGGGCTTCGGGGGAGTTTGGGACTGGATTGTTGGGGGGTTTTCCGGTGAGTAATTCGCCGGGTTCAGCTTGCCCAGGCTGAGCGCAGAGCAGGGAGCTGCTTAATCTCGCCACCGGGATGCCCGTTCACGTCCTCAGGAGCTGTGCCGCAACGTGCGGTAGCGTCTCTTCGGCGGCCTGTCCAGCCCCTGCGGCGAGGCGGGCTTCGGGCAGGTAGGGCAGCAGTCCTCAAGAGGGCCAGGCCCTGGGGGTGCCGAGAGCAGCGGCACGGCCGGCTCTCCAGCCGGCGGGAAGGCGAATATCCCCTCCGCGGGTGCCTTTGGGGTCTTCGCGGGCTGTGCCCTGCCTACCCTGACGTGCTCGGCGGCGGCAGGATAGGACGGGGCTCTCTGCTGGACCCGCAAGGAGAAAGGGACGCGGGCGGAGGGGAGAAAACTCTGTCCCCAAGTTGCCCACCCCCACCCCCGAAATCCCTCTCATGCGGAGAGCCGCCTTGGGGATACCCTCCGTCGGGCCCGAGCTCTTTGGGTGTCGATCATCTCTTGCACCGGGTTTTACTCTCCGCGCCAGTCCCGATTATCCCAGGTGAAGGCAGCACAGCGGGACACGAGTTGGAACCTGGGGGTCAGCCGGGGCAAATACCGCAGGGGTCGTGCGATCGGGAAGGTTCTGCTGAGGGATGAGCCACCGCTCTACAGCGCTTCCCTCTATTCTTAATTTAGAGATCATTTTTTTTAGTAAGTCGTCAGCCCCGTGGGGAAGTTCTCTTTTGTTTTATTTTAATCTTAGTAATCTCGCCGTGAATTCCCCCAGTTCTGATACCCGCTTGGCCAAACCTGATCTCGGAGGTTCTCATTTCGCACCCGCTCTTCACCCTCGCAAACGTAAAATTTCTCTAAACAAACAATCAGTTGTCACACAATGTCGGGATGAAATTGTAATAACAAATGAAACGCAAGCAAATTGTACTGCATAGTGTTGCTAAGCAATTGTTTGTTACTGGAGGGTGGTCACAGCATGGGTTGAGAGAGAGATCTAAAGAGGAGCATAGCATCGGGCGGAACAAGCTGTTAGGTATGAAATACAGTAAACGCTGCACTGATTTTCAACATTATTACTCAAACACGATTTCATCCAAAGCAATCACCATGCACAAGACTATGAAAATGCGATGGTTGAGAAGTCGGCCGGTGTTTTGATTTACGGTATTAAGGAATAACTCTTGGAGAGCGGAGCTCTCCGCCTTCCCAGCCCGGCCTGATGTCGGGAGCGGCACCGGAGCCCCGCTACCCAGCCCTCCCTCCGGGAGCTGGCGAGAAGCCTCCGCCCCGCCTGAGTTGCTCCGGTGCGGCGGGCCCCAGCCAAGGCTGAGAGGATACAGCCGGGCTCTGTCCGCTTTCTGGTGGGTCACCCCCATCTGTGAAACCGTCTCGGAAACGGCGTTTGGCAGCACAGCTCCCAAGTCCGAGTGCCATCAGCATTTGGAGTCCCCCACGCTTGTTTCACACTGATTGCATCATTGTTTCACACACCTCCCTTCCCTACCCCCCACCTCCCAAAATAAAATAAAAAAAGAAAAAGAAAATCATGCAATGTGAGATTACGGTAATTTGTTCCTAGAACAAACTTATCTTGAACTGATTATGAAAGTCAGTAATTTGAAAACGAGGCAGAAATGAGGAGATTTCGTCTTTCTTCCCCCCCCTCCCCCCCCCCCAGCTTCTCTCTAACAATATCAGCTTGTAAAGTTTTCATTCATATAAACTTTATTAATGAAGATCTTTTATTTAAATGTCAAGGGGATTTGAAATTTAGAGTAAATTATGAAGCATGCATGTCTTGCCAAGTCATGGGTCAAATGCATTTGTGAAAAACTGCTAAAAGAGCATATGGTTTTGAATTTTTCTACAATGACTAGTGTTTAAATAAATTGCTTGTACTGCTTAACTTCATGTATAATTTTGACAGAAATTGGCCTATAGCCTTTTGATATGTAAACATTTCAGGCTTTTATGCGGTATAAAAAGACACTTGCTTTTTGGGATCAGCTAAAGCAGTCACCCTGTAATTCAGAAAACTGGCACCGAACATTACATTCTTGCTACATTTCAACTCTCAAGTGGCAGCATGGAGGGCGAAAAGAGAAGGGACATTTCAAAAGCAAAGTCCAATTGGAATTAATAACTGCAAATGAGGTGAGAATGTGCCACTCTATCTGATTAAAATGAATAAACCGGAATACTAAAGAGTATTCTCTGTCTTGTTTTCTAAAATACAACAGACAAATCAATGGAAACAGGCTTCAACGGAGCACAGACCTGACTTGCATGTCAAATTAATGTCTTAGAACAAAATCTGGCTAAAGTACAAGTAGGTGCGATAAAGAAAACCCAGATATGCCTTCTGAATTCTACCAGTTTCTCTTTTACAGACTTTCTTGGTCTGTAAAAACTAAAACAGACTGTTACATAAGGAATATTGCATAAAATGCGTATAAGTGTGCCATAACCATTTGAATTGCCACTTAGCTAGCTGCACTAGAAACTAGCTTGAGCTTCACCAGTTCCCAAGTCTTTTGCAGGTTTCAACTCCACGTTGACTTCAATTAGTGGCTTTTTCTTTTTTATTATTCTTCTGAAGAGCAGAATAGAACTTGCTAAGGGCTTCAGGATATAGCCCATAAAAGCAGTGGAATCACTCATTTTTAAGTCTACTTAAACTAAAATTATTTTGTAGGGTAGAAATTCACCAAGCTACTGAATAAATCCATTTATTACTAATATATCTGTCTCACATAAATAAACCTCCTAATGTTGATTGGGTGGATAAGCCTAGCCTAGTGCTAGACAGAACAGGACCTGGAGAGTTGCCTGGTGCCAGACAGCTCAATGTGTTTATTTCCTGTGTGCTTTAGCTGGGACTAAGCTGAAGTTGGAAAAAAGGTTTAAATGAGCTATATAATTTCAATCTGTTACTGTAGTAACATTCTTATTTATTGTATATGTCAGTTTGTCATACACAGAGTTCTCAAGATACACTACCGCTTTTGTTAGTGATCGAACATTATTTATTTTTTTTTTTCAGCATTGTAACATTATGTTGCAGGCAATTCAGATGCTATAGTGCTTCAAAAGCTGATATGGATTCTGTCTGATGTGACACAGTCTGATGAGGAAAGTATAATCTCTTAAAGATTTCCATGAATGAGAACACAGGCAAAAGAGTTTTTTTTTTTTGCAGGTTTCATATGTATGCCAATAAGCAGCATAATTGGCAAACACAGAAATATAACATTAATGATACATTGGGAAGAAGACTTTTCCTCTAAACAAAGGAATCTACCTCTGTGCAGATCATTGCAAAGAGGAATCTTTTTAAAATAATGCATCTTTTTCCAAGGGACAGTGGGAAGACACTTTGGGTCTTTGACTGCAATTGCAGGAATCAACAGGAGGAATCCTGTTGTTTGGTATTTTTGCTTTCCATCAAATGCAGTTTGAGTGAGATATTTTACTCAAAGATATTGTGATCAAATCTGTTTAAGCTCAGTAAAATGGGATGGTCTGGACATTTACATGAAAAAAAAGTTTCATGCTAAGGGATGTGTTGTAGAGGTTGCCACAGCAGCAGTCTGTTGGATATACATGATGGACCTACGTTTTAGAAGTGGCTCTCTCGCAGTACAACCAACAGCCAAAATTTCTCCTGCAATTTGAGACATACTGTAGCAGTGTGCTTATAAGCTTCCAAGACAAGGTGGCTCCACTCTAACCTTTTCGTACTTCACTGTTTGCTCTGTAAGGGTGAGTAATTCTAATTATCTTTTTTATACATAGTCACATATAACAGTGCATAGGTAGACATAGATATGTGTCTAATCCCTACATATAACATGCATAGGCTGTTCTCATTTCAGGGATCATTATGTTGTTAAACCTCTTTCTATGCCAGGGTTTATAATAAGTACAGTAATAAAAGAATTAAATAAAATAGGCAAAACACAGCTTTCCTGATTGACAAACATTAACCAGACTAAAATCTCTGTTGTTGATTTGCCTTTTTCCAATGACTGAACTAAGCTTTTTTGGATCATCATGTAGCATACAGGATTTTAAACCACAAGAGGTCCTGAACACACACAGCTACAAATCGAGTCAACAGAAATTGTGTGTGGTCAGCAGTGATCATTCTACACAAGTATTATTACACTAGCTAAAGCTCTTCTTTGTAGTAGAAACTGTACATACTTAATGCCACCATAACTTCTCTCTCTGAAAAAGCCCTGGGAGGTTACGCCCAAACTAGCTCTTTATTTGTTATGCAAAGAGCCTCAAAGGGCTTTTCTAGGGAGTTAGAGCAACAAAGTCAGCTTTGAAAATACATAAGTCAACTGTACAAAACCCAGCTATTGCATTGTTTTCTGTAACATACCCATGATGTGTTTTTGAAATTTCCCTGACCTTTTTTTAGAAGCTTTAGACTTTATGAATATCACTGTAGTATAGTCTAGCAGTTTTTACTCTACTGAAAGTAGAATTGGGACCCAGTCCCACACCTATGGAAGTCTGCTTCATAATTGCCAGTGATTTTGAATTGAAACTGAAGCAAGAGAGACGGAACTTCCAGCTAAAAGCTGTGCTGTCGTTCCCAAAGACCATGTAACTGAAACCTAATAGTCTTTTGAGTGAAGTGTGTCAGATACATATCATAAAGGTTTAATAAAAACAAAACAAAACAGGAAATTATATCAAAAATGAAGGTCAAAAGTAAAAAAAAAAATAAATATTATAGTAGAGAAATATATAATGAAGGGTAATAGATTTGAAGAAAGCAAGGCAAATATGCCAGAAGGAATTACGAAATTACTACCTTGGTTAGATGATATTTTGAGCTAATGAAATAAATAATATCACTATAATCAGTTTCAGTGACCAGTGGTTACATTAGACATATAAAACAGGATCACCAGTGCAACCAAGGTGGAAGAATTATTATGCTTACCTACTAATGCTCTCAACCTTGATCTAGGTCTCTAGACTAAATCACACCAGGGTCAGTCAACTATATTCCCATTTGAGTTCTAATTTATGGATTATGGGGAAAAAACAGCCTATTTACAGCAAAGGTCACTTGCAAAATTGAACACAAGACCCAAATCACTAGAGGACAGAAGTTATAATTTATGTTTATATCATATTATAAAGCTTGGATTTGTTTCTTGTTACTCTTTCTAAAGCCATTTTAACTTATTTAAGAGTTCTGATATCTTTCTGAAAGTCTTAAAATCATGTGTCATTATCTTGAAGTCTAGATTAATTATGGCTGCTCCTTTCCTAACTCACTATTCCCAAAACATGACTAGGTTTTTAAAGTCCTGCAATATATGTTCACCTACAGTTGATAAATTGCATCTTACACTTTTTATACTTTTAATCATATTTAATAAGATAGAGAATTTTTACAATTTGGCATTATACAACATTTGGGGGAAACAAATGTTTCATCTACTCCCATGAATCAGAAATATTACTCCAGTCTTTATCCATTTGCAGCTGTCTTCAACATAAGGCACTTTGCCCTTTGATTTCATCTTTCTTTCTTTCTAATTATGCATTGCTTCCATGCAATCCAGTCTTCAACCTTTTGATTTGGAAGGGAACTATATGCTTTTATGGTAATGTAAATTCCAAGTTTTCTTGATGGATTTATTCCTAAGTTTTAGTAAGATATGCAAGATCATGGTCTGGGCCTGATGCCTGTTTCAGGAGGTCAGTGTGGTGTACAGTTAGATATAATTCTGGACCAGGAACTGAGCGGAGAACATGATAGAGCAGCCAAAAGTCAGGGATAGTTCCTTTTTCAGAAGTTTTATCAATGATATCTTCTTTGTTTATGTGCTGACGTGACATAACATGCTTTTGGGAGCAAGGTGAATCATAGAATGGTTAGGGTTGGAAAGGATCTTAATATCATCTAGTTCAAACCCCCCTGCCATGGGCAGGGATACCTCCCACTAGACTATGTCGCACAAGCCTCCATCCAACCCTATGTCCAATGTCCAATAGCATTGTTACATGACTTTTGCCATTGGTAAAGTATTCTCAGAGAAAGGGAATAATGATTCTTTCCCCACTTTGCCTCTTACAGTGGATGCATCAATGTACATCAGCAACTGATTTGAGGATTAATTATACTCAAAACTTTGATGGTTTTATATTGCATTTCTTGGATCAATTCTTCACTCTGCTTTAACCTCAAGGTGTTAAATATGTATTAGCTACCACGTTGAGAAAATCCAGTGGGCACGCAGCTTCTTGGGACAGATCTAACCAAGAGACTTAGTGAACAGAGAATGAGAAGTTATAGAGCATTCTTGGTCTACACTAAATCTGCACATGTAAAAGCATTTTGTACTGAGAGTACTTTGAAGTACAAAAAGGTATTCAGCCACCACATCACATGTACCATGAGCTTGAAGAAGACAGTGAGTTGCAGACCTATACCCTACCTTACTGTGTTCACCTGAAGCAAGCCCATAGTTTCACAGAGCAGGCTTATCTTAAAGTGAGCTGTGGAGTTTTACCACTTCATGTTCAGAAGAAATCTTAAGATGAGGAAAGGTATGCAATTTAGTAGCAAAAGTCTTTCCTGAGACTCCAGAACTTTTCAGAACTCTAACTTTTAGCCCAGTAACAGCTGTCACAGTAGTGGTCTCTACTTAAGTTTTGATGCTCCAGACCTTTGAACTTCATGTGGTTACAGAATTTGAACAGAGCATGAAGACAGATTTTAAATAGGAGTTAGTGACAGCAATGTCTTCCTGTTCGCATTGCTAATATGGGCATCTATCTGAAAGGCTATCTGCTTGCATAAATTAAGGCACTACAGAAGCCATGATAGATCTCATGTGAAGTTCCAGTGTATATACATTTTGTAATACACATTAGATGAAACTTCAAAATGTCTGGGGGAACTTTCACAACCTTTGTAACCACCCAAGATTTCCAATATATGGATATATATTCTCAATCTGTACAAAGGAGGTAGTGCACTGTTTTGGTTTCCTTTGATTGTAAAATATCTTTGTCTTAAGGCATCAGTCATCAGACAACTAATGTTTTAGTCTAGCAATTAGAGCTTAAATCCCACTAATTTCACGTTTTCCTAACCTCAGCCTGCCCTAATTCAGCAAAAGGAAACTGGCCCATATTGAAACATCAGGGTCCAGGGAAACAGAGAGTAACTTTAAATATTTTGTACAAATATTCCCTAGTCTATACTCTGGCCCCAACAACTGTATCCTTAATTCTAAGGTGATTTAGACATGAATATCAAGCTCTCAAAAGAGCTATATTGAAAGAAATTTGGCTTTCTTGTGCACAGAATGCCTTGACTTCACAACTAGCTGTGGTTAACAAGAACATTAGTTTAGCATGCCATTTGCTTGCTCTGCTCTCAAAGAGGAAGTGATATACAGACAGCCTTCAGATTGTGTCTTAAATTTTCTGGACTGTATGCTACACTTAGTTGTTTTGCGTGTTGTGAAGTCCTAAAGAAGAAATCTTAAGGAGGAAAAGCAAAGCATTCACGTTTCTCAGGCAATGCAGGAGTTGATCTACATACAGCGATTCCACCAATGCATTTATTCTGAAATTACTCTTGGGTGAACTGGTATAATTTCTCTGTGAAAATCAAAAAGACAAAACTAGCAGTTATAAACATAACACTATAAATTCTGAACATGTAGTTGAATTTTTTGCCTGTTTACTGAATATGGAGCAATTCTGTGCTTACTGACATAATAAAGATGCTATTCATAAACATAAAAAGACATATTTCCTTATCCTGTGGATTGCTCAAGTCACAGTGACCCCTCCAGCCTATGTAACTCGCCTCTTACCCCCCCACCGCCTTTGCTCTGCCCCCCTAGCTACTGTCTACCTGTCACTTGAAACTGAGGGCTAATTTGAAACACTCCCAGGCCTGACTGGTAAAACACATACTTTTCTCTGATGTGTCTTTTACAATGTTTGTTTAGTGGGATTTAAATGCAGCTATGCTCTTACAGCTTGAAGGAAAATAAAAGTACAGGAAGAGTCTATTGTTTTGGCACTTGGCTGCATGTTGCATAGTGATAATATACATTGATAAGAAAACATATGTACTACCAGAAACAACTCTGAGGTTTTTCTATTAAAAACACTCATTGCTATGTGACACTGTATAAACAGGGTAGACTAAGAGGCAGTGAAAGCTGTTCAGGTCAGGGAAGAAAAACACATTTAATGTGGATGCCATCTAACACAGGACTTTAATATATAAACAGAGATAAACATACATAGAGATCATTACATTCCAGGCAAGAAGCAAGTGTCAGTGCATTCAAATTTATAGCACTAACAATCAGCCTAAAGAACAACCACCACAGATTTCTTCCTTGGATGATTCTGACTTTGGGTAATCATGCTGTGCTTATAGTACACCCTATGAATTAAGAGATTCAGAATGCCAACTGGAGAAACGCAGTTTCAGATGCAGTCAGTAATCCTCATGGGCTGCAGCTAGAAATGTGACTTTACCTATGATCACCTCCTGTCCCAGATTCAGCAGTAGCAGTCATTTTTCTCCTTCTTAGTAGCTGGTGCAGTGCTGTGTTTTTGACTTTCAGCCTGGGAACAACACTGATAACACTGATGTTTTTAGTTGCTGCTTAGTAATGTTTACTCTGACCAAGGACTTTCTGAGTCTCATGCTCTGCCAAGGAGGAGGGGAAGCCAGGAGGAAGCAGAGACAAGACATCTGACCCAAACTAGCCAAAGAGGTATTCCATACCACAGCATGTCACGCCCACTATATAAACTGGGGGGGGGGGCTTGATCACTGGTCGGTCGGGCTGGGTATCGGTCAGCAGGTGGTGAATGGTTGTATTCTCTTCCCTTGTTATTTCCCTTATCATTATTATTATTGGTGGTAGCAGCAGTGGTTTGTGTTATACCTTAATTACTGGACTGCTCTTATCTCAACCTGTGGGAGTTACATTCTTTGGATTCTCCTTCCCATCCCTCCAGGAATGGGAGGGGGGAGGAAGGTGGGGCAGTGAGAGAGGGGCTGCGTGGCTGGGCTTAAACCACAACAACCTCCGTGCCATTGATCTATTGATCTAGACATCAATTTGATGGATGGACCACTCGGTGGATAAAGAACTGGGTGGATGGCCGCACGCAAAGAGTTGTGATCAATGGCTCAGTGTCCGGCTGGAGACCAGTAAAGAGTAGTGTCCCTCGAGGATTGATGTTAGGACCGGTCTTGTTTAACATCTTCGTCGCTGGTGACATGGACAGTGGGATTGAGTGCGCCCTCAGCAAGTTTGCTAATGACACCAAGCTGTGTGTTTCAGTTGATACGCTGAAGGGAAGGAATGCCATGCAAAGGGACCTCGACACGCTTGTGAGGTGGGATGATGCCAACCTTATGAAGTTTAACCATAACAAGTACAAGGTCCTATAGCTGGGTCGGAGCAATCCCAGGCACAGCTACAGGTTGGGCAAAGAAGAGATTCAGAGCAGCCCTGCGGAGAAAGACTTGGGAGTGTTGGTTGATAAGAAAATGAACATGAGCTGTCAGTGTGCGCTTGCAGCCCAGAAAGCCAACCATATCCTCGGCTGCATCAAAAGGAGCGTGACCAGCAGGTTGAAGGAGGTGATCCTGCCCCTCTACTCTGCTCTTGTGAGACCTCACCTGGAGTATTGTGTGCAATTCTGGTGTCCTCAACATAAAGAGGACATGGAACTGTTGGAACAAATCCAGAGGAGGGCCACGAGGCTGATCAGGGCACTGGAGCACCTCCCGTATGAAGATAGGCTGAGAAAGTTGGGGGTGTTCAGCCTGGAGAAGAGAGGGCTGTGTGGAGACCTCATAGCAGCCTTCCAGTATCTGAAGGGGGCCTATAGGGATGCTGGAGAGGGACTCTTCATTAGGGACTGTAGTGACAGGACAAGGGGTAACAGGTTAAAACTTAAACAGGGGAAGTTTAGATTGGGTATAAGGAAGAAATTCTTTCCTGTTAGGGTGGTGAGGAACTGGAATGGGTTGCCCAGGGAAGTTGTGAATGCTCCATCCCTGGCAGTGTTCAAGACCAGGTTGGACAAAGACTTGGGTGATATGTTTCAGTGTGAGGTGTCCCTGCCCATGGCAGGGGGGTTGGAACTTGATGACCTTAAGGTCCTTTCCAACCCTAACTATTCTATGATTCTATGATCTTCAGCACCTTTGGTTTTAACAGGAGTTGGGTTGGGTTTTAATTCAGATTACATTGCAAATACTTTCCTGTGAGATAACTGGTTAATTGCAGGGATAGATGAAAACCACAGGACCTCTGGAGTAGTTAAATCTCTCAAGAAAATAGTACTTTCTCTTAAGGTAATGATCTTGTTGTTTGCACTGGGTGCAAACCACAGGTCCTCCTATTCTTGTTTCAACAGGGCAGTAAATTGGTTGGCAAACACGAAAAGATCCAAACACTTTAATACCATTACAGAAAGCTCTGCTAGATATCCTGCCGTTCACGGTCCAGAGTGTCACTTTTGTTGCTGACTTTTTTTTCTGTATTGACCTTTTAGACTACAGCTATGGTTGTGGTGATACAACACATTTTCCAGTAATTGGTTCTACCTCAACAAAATTGCAGATTATCCATATGAAGTCAATGTGATTTAATTTAAAATATTATTTTAAGGTAGCCTTCACACTAGCTGAGAGCTATGAACCACTGATATATTTTTTAATTATGGTTATTCTATCCCAGTTCAACTGTATTAAGAAAGATTCAAATTAAATCAGAACAAGCCATTTTAGAACTGAGAAATTACACCAGCCCCACATGAGGATTTTCATAAATTCAGTTAACCCAACACATAAAAGACCTAAGGATGTTTTAGTTGTTAAGCAGATTGAGAAAAGTATTTTTGATACATTTTAGAGAAGGCTTTTGAGGCTTACTTTTTGCTAACGTATCAGTGGATTATTTCTAAATGCTGAAAGTATCAGAGCTACCTTTTACGAGAAGTGGGCCAAAATTGAAAGAACAGATCTGAACTCCTGAATTTGTGGGTTGGAATGTAGTTCTCACACCTATTTATCCAGCCTTGCCAGACTTACTACCATTACTTGAGCCCTAGGAGTGAACCTACTTTTACAGCTTTGTTTCCTGATCAGATGCGAAATTGCAATACACGTATTTTATGGTTTGGGACTAGGCAGAGTCAAAACCTTGTAGAACACCATTTCATTCAAGACCAAGATCACCTAATATTCTGGGTCTTCCATTTGGAACTTTATTTTGTTGAAGATGTTTGCGGGATTTTAACATAATGTAAGTGAAGCATGGCTTAATGCAGAGCCAGCTCCAGAATCTTCCAGCACTGTCTCTGCCTGTTCCTCCCAGTAGCTGCAACTAGTCTGGAAAACCAATTGGTAGAGTGCCAATTGCTCAGGCAAACAAGCAGCGTTAGCAATATTTGGTCTCTGAGCTCTTTTTTTAGCAAGCTATTCACCCCACACACCTTCTAGAAGTTAATTTTTAAGCCCACTATTTTTTTTTTAGTTCCAAACTATATGCACATAAATGTAAGTAATCCGTACACTCTTAAAAACACGTAAATGACAGCACGTGGGACTTTAAACTGAGCCTGCTTGAAAGACATTTGGGGAGAGAATATACATTCACTGTGGGTAAAATCAAGTTGTTAACCAATACAAACAAATGTACCATAAATTATTTTTCTGTTCAAGAACACCAATATCCTATTGAACGTCTTTGCCTCCTATTATAAAATTCTGCCATAGCAATAAAATCAACTGTCTGCAACAGTTTTAGTTTGTTCTATGGTTAATACCAATAATGTACTCAAAATTGATGTTTAACAGAGTGAACTGATTTGTTAGAGTGTTAACAGCCACAGACTTTAACTAATAAACAGATCATTAACTGCCGGTAATAAACAACTTGCCAGGATCATTTATTATTTAAGAACATACTTTGTCTTAAGAAAAGATGGCCCTGCCCACATCTATGTATGACACCTTTCTGGCTGTCATTCAAAGTGGGAGGCACAGACAAAGCTACAGAGAGACTATTCCGCACACATTAGACCAAAACTCATGAAAAAATACTGGTTTTCATCAGAAAGTAATCATAAGAAAAATATTAATTCCTTCCACTGTTCAATAATGCAGTCAGCATTTTTACAAAGTTCTAGCCTCTAAGTTGCAATGTGAGGAATCTTGGGAAGGGAACTGGTGGGGACGATCAGATTCTGATTATTAAATGTTGTAACTTCTTCATCTTTCTTACCACATCAGATGCCACTGCAGAAAGCATTTACTTCTGGAAGTAGTTCTGTATGGGAGATATTATATGTATGGAAAGAACTTTCTTAATTGAACAGGAAAGATGCTGAAGAGAAAAGCCCTGCAAATTTTGCTATAGGAGAGAAAAGAGAAAAGGTAGCTTGAAATTATTCAGTCTCAAAAAAAAAAAAATTGTCCTTTGAAAAACTAAGGTACAGGAAGAAGCTAAAAAGTTGCAAATACATTATTTAATGACTTTAGATGATGACTGGAGATTCAGAAGAAACACAAGAAAACTTGTTTTCTGGTGGTCTTTAAGCCATTCTACGTATAATAAACCAAAGTCACATAATAAGGCAGACTTTGCATGTTGGACTGTTCTAATTTTGTCAATATGTGAAGTTCAATGCGATGGTGCTTCTCTAGTTTCCTTTTGGTACTCACTCATGGAAGGGGTGACATGGCACAATACCAGTCTGACTGAAAAGCAGGGAAACCTTCTAAGACTTATTGTTATAGCAAATTTAAGCAACCAAAGCAACCAGAGGAAGATGTCCTAACATTTTTCATGCATTACTTCAACAACCTTATTAGTCAATCCCATAAATATACAACCATGTGTTCTGAATAAGACTGACAGATAAGAACAGCTCAATGGCAGTTTGCTGATGATACCCAGATTTTAGATTAAGAATCATAAAATAATAACTTCTTTTCTAGTATCCTTAGAGACATCAGCAAAAATTATGAGATTATTTTGTTAGGTGCCCTGCAAATAAACTTCATGAATACCCCAAAGAAGTTACAGGCTGACTGCAAACACATTCTCGAGGCTGGAGTGGCAATCCTTAACAAGTAATGCTAAATTCCTGCTGAGACATACATATAACACTTTAA
Source organism: Pezoporus occidentalis (assembly GCF_034315485.1). NCBI lineage: Eukaryota > Metazoa > Chordata > Aves > Psittaciformes > Psittacidae > Pezoporus > Pezoporus occidentalis. The sequence continues at coordinate 198,940 of NW_026914018.1, forward strand.
TCATAGAGACAGTTGAAGGATGCCTTTTTTATGCCAGATCTTTTATAAGTTAAGAGATGTTATTTAAGAAAAAAATTTCACTGCATTTTTTTTTATGTCCTCATGGAAGCCAGGGAGAAACCCCTTTAATATCATCATTAAAATAATTCTGACCTTAAACTAGTATCACAAATTGGCTACTACTTGCAGTAAGAAACAAAATCTGTATTTGCATGCTGGTTAGAAAAATACTTCTATCTAATTACTTGTGGAAGAAGCACTTTATTTATAGACATACCATGAAGGAGGAAATTTGGCTCTCCTACCATATAATAAGATGGATGGATCTCTGCCAGAATGCTGGCTATCCCAAGACATTTGGTGTTCCATATACCAAGAATGTGGAACTGCACTGCTTATAAACAGAGAAGGATTTTTTTCCAAGGATACTGTAACTCACACTTTTTCTTGGATTCAGAAGTGAAAAATTAATGATACAGTTATGTAGTTGCAAGAGGAGGAACTTTCTCTAGTGTTTTTATCACCAATTGCTTTAATTAGCTAATGAGTAGATAAAACTTGCCACTCTTCCATTTGCCACTAGGGAAGATGCTGAAAAAAACCCTTCCTCTCTTTTTCCAGGTCTTGAATTTAATTCTTAAAAATCAGGGTATTACTTACACAGATATTGCCACTCAGCAGGATGACTCACATAAATAAGGATTGCAAGACTGGGATTTACTAATCTGTAGGAGATAGCGTATCCAATTAATTCATCTGGTTATTTAGGTAGGAGTTTTTTGCTCTTTGTTATCTTCAATTTCTTTGACCACAGCGGAGAGAAGGCCATGGGAGGGGGAGTGGAGATAGATTTTTGAAGGGGAGCCATAATTAGCTCAGTTCTTGGATTGAACTCAGGAATGTTGTTACTGCTAAATAGATCCTTAAATGGAGGATTTATAAACTAGAGTCAAAACTGTAATATTAGATGAGAAGAAAACCCAAAACAAAATAAATTTAGATGCACAAGCCCTAGGTTAATGCCCTGGCATGATGACATAATCCAGCCCAAGGGACAGGGAATGGAGAAACGCGTTACTGACAGTAAATCAGCACATTGCACGCAGCCCTTCTGGAGTCCATGCAGTTTGGATCCACACTGAAGGTCCCTTAAAAAGTGCCTGGATCTCACATAGGGGACTCACAGGTCTCTCCCCACTCTCCATGTGCCCACCCAGCTGGAGTCTGCTCTGCAGCCACAGCACTACTGGGGTTTCCAATTGGCATTCTGAATCGCTGCACCCTCTCTCTCCTACCCTCCCTAGTAGCCACCCCACACACAGCTCCCCCATGAGGGATTTCTACCCAAATGGGTGGAAATGAGAAGCATTTGCCCAGGAGTGGCCAGGCTGCTTTCTGCCTGGTCTTGCAGTTCTCTAGCAGCATCTGATGGGACTGAGGTCTACCTCAAGGCATCTTCCAGCTACCCTTTCTGTGAATAAAAATGCATTTCACACCGTGCTCATGTGCCCATGCCCTACTGTGTCCCAGACCCAATACAGGTTATTCAAAGCAGATTTAATTATTATATCACACACAAACTGCAGAGCCCAAACCTGCTCCCATGGAAGTCATTTGGACTTAAACAGGGACAAATTCAGGACCACAGCTACTTTCCAAGCAAAATAAATCATTAAGCAATGAGGCAAAGAGTTTGTGCCAGGACTCCACGAAAGACTGTGTTTTAATCATTGCAGATCAGGGTATTTGGGGACAACATCTATTTTGTAACTTCATTAAAAAAAATCAAATAAGTGAGCCACGGCCAAAATTTAAAATTGTTTTCCACATTTAAGAATTTTGCATAGACAAACTTTGCTTGCACTGTAATATCCCAAGGAAGCTTGTTAAATGGCTTTCCAAGCCTATATGATCTTTATTAAAAATTTATAGTACTGTCTCCTGGACACAAGGAGAAGAGAAATAATCTATTTTTCAGATCAAGTTCTTAAAGGCTTTCAGTAGTGGAAAATAAATCTTACCAATTCTCTCTAAATTTCCATTTAACATTTCCTGCTGCAAACTCAAAGTTGTCTTCTGAAGGTGCTGCAGTGCATTCATAAATTGCAGCAATACTGTTTCCTTGGCAAATCCATTTCAAAGCCAATAAAAAACTTAATGGGATTAACTGCTTGGAAATATAGTTGAGAAGTTCAATTTAATAGAACAAAACCCAGTATGTTAGTATTTAAAGAGTGCAAAACCAGGTAAGGTGAAATGGAAAACAGAGAAACAGAGAAACAACAGACATAGAGATAGAAACAGCAGAGAAATAGAGAACCAATTTTTGCACCTGGATGCAAGTGGCTGTTTAAGAATTTGACCCAGAGTGCTGAAGCCATGTTCCATGCAGAGCTTGTAGGCAGGACTTTAAAAGGGCCTTTTTGGTGCTGGAGCCCCTGAGCCACTGTGAGGGAGTACCAGGATGATCAGAGGTTGAATTCCAGCATGAGAAAGAGCTTCCTCCTGATCACACCTAATAAATAATATTAAAGGTTTTTTCTGTTATCATTGCAGGAGTTGGCCTGATCAGCACAAACAGAACCGTGGTGACAGCCCAACACACAGCACATCTTCTTTGGCGCCAGCAGGCAGTGGTGCTGGTATACTTACATTGTTCAACGCCATTGTATATAAGAGAATGCAGGGGATACAGAAATGCAATATACCTTTTCTGAAGAGTATACAAATACAGACACATGGAAATCTTTTACAATAAGGGTGGCAAAATACTGGCACAGGTTGCCCAGAAAGATGGTAGATGCACTATCCCTGGAGACATTCAAGGCCCGGCTGGATGTGGTTCTGGGCAACCTGATCTAGTGGAAGATGTCTCTGCTCATTGCAGGGAGGTTGGACCTTTAGGGTCCCTTCTAATACAAACTATTCTATGATTCTGTATATAAAAAACGGTTTTCTCCTACAGATTTTCCCTTGACCATTTTACTTAAGATGCAAAACTCATCCGGGGAGAAGATAGAGGGGTGGCAGGAAGCAGAAGCTTGGTTTCTAATTGATGTTTTTGAAACTTAATGACGAGCACAACAAACACAGTATTTCTGACTCACCCTGAGGGACTATTGTAATAAATACAGTAGGTAGGCCTTTGTGTGGGCCAGAGAAAGTGATCAAAACCCTGACGCCAGCTCTATTTGGTTAGGCATTGACTACACTACAACTCCAATTTTAAAAACAAGCTATAATTTTATAGATAAAAAAAACCTAGTAGAAAAGAAGTACATTTTGTTTGGAGCCAATTCCATTCCAATATTTGATTTCTCATTTTCTAGCAATGTATTGTTCTTGGACTTTTTTTTTCTTTATTTCAGTTCATCTGCCTTGTTTGCTTATTTCTTCAAGCAAATCACAAAAAAAAAGATCAGAACTGCATGACTGGAATTTACCACATAGTTGTAAAAACTTTATCAGATTCAGATATGTAAGTATAAATAGAATGTGGTGGGATCATGAGCTGCGTTAAATATTGATTGGTAAAATATAAACATGTACAGATGAATAAATGTTGAAATAATAACACACTGTAGTAATTTATGAATTTTCCAGTCAAAAGCTTTTCCCTAACTATTTTTGTATTCGAAGACAAGTATGTCCCTGTATGTTAATCACTTGCAGACTGTGTGCTTTTCTGTGTTTCCTGTTGGTTGCCATTTCTGCCACATGACAAGCCACCTTGGGCACATGGTATTGGTTTCATTCATTCCTGCAGGAATAGGACTTTTTTTTGTGTGTGTGTGTGTAAACCCTGTCATTAGCACAAATAATCACTTTTTGCAGAAAAGGAATTAAAACATTTCAAAATATCCTCCAAGTGAATCTATTAAACCTATCCCCTCTGCCCACCCATTCCTCTGTCATTCCTATGCAGCTCTGCACACACAGCCAAAATTAAAATATTTTTCTATTGTGACGTCTGACTTCAGAATTTTCCTATTTTAAAAATGTGCTGAAAACAGATTAGGTTCATATTACCAAAATAATCTTATGCAATATTCTGCTAATATTTTTGTATATTGTAGTCTTAGATACAGAAATACTCCAGGGCCTAAATTTATATTGACCATATGAATACCCTGTTTCTCTAGCTCACCTCTGGCTTTGTGGAGGCTTCCACCTTTGAAGTCAAAAGTGTAGGACTTAAATCTAGAGCCACAAACATAAAGATGTAAAAGTCTGTGTTTTGTAGTTACAGTTTTAATTAGGCATAATTTTATATATATAAAATGTATTTAAATTATTATTTTCTTCTAATCCATGAACATTGCAGGAGATCAACTTTCAGCTTGAAATACTCAGAAGTTCTGGGTCGGACCCAAAGACAGTTAAGTTTAACTTAAAAACTGGAATTTAAAAAACATTTGGACTTTATCTTTGCATTCTGATTTTTATGTCTTTAGGTCTTAGACTTGCATGTTTTCCTCTGCAACCACAAGAGCTAAAAGCATGGCTTTCCAGTGAAAGCTGAGAATCACAGGTAATGAGATGTCTCCAGGAGCTGGTGATTTAAGGAAAAACACCAAACATCATGAGACTTATAATAAAATCATGAGTGTTGGAAGCACTGTTGTAGCATTGCTTTCAGAATACAATGATTCTTGTAAAACACAAAATAGTGCATGCTAAACCATTTTTTTTTTACATATTAATACCTCTACACTTCATACTTACACTGGTAGACTTAGGTTTATATGGCTGTTTTATTCAAACCACAGCAAGTTGCAGGACCATGACAACAAACTTCAGTTGTTAAAAACTCAATATAAATCAAACATTGAAGAAGAAGGAAAGGAAACAGACTATTTTACTTAAATACAATTCTCAATTTTTTTACTATAGATTCGATCTGACTTTTCATCTTGAAGCCTTACCTTACATGACCCTTTTATGATAGGGACCACAGAAATTCTTCTAAAAGGAGAAAAGGGCTTTGCGTGTAGCAGTATTTTCCCAGGAAAGGAAAAAGTTGCAAGCATTAAGTCAGGAAAGTGAAGGAAAAGATATCGCACATTTGGAGCTCTACAAGCAATAAATTTGTTGTCAATAGTCAGGTTCTAATAGCATCATATGGGGAAAAATTCCCAACAGAACCATAGTGTGGATGAGAAAAAAATTTTGATCACTTGTTCTCTGACATTTTTATGAAATTAATTTAAGGTGGCAAGAAGAGACCTAGTAAAAATGGCTGAATGCCTACCAAAGGGGAAAAAAAAAAAACAACCTGAAAGAAAATGAAACACTTTTTTCAGAAGAAAGGCTTTCATGGCTGTTGATGTGTTTTTATGTTCCAAGCTAAAAGTATTTGTAACAACATTTCAGGAGTGGGACAATAAGAAAAAACAGTCACAGAAACATTTCAAATAGTCTGACCTGAATTACTTTTAAATGAAGGGTGACTTTGTAGTCTAAACTGAGAGCTGAACAAGGTAACTGGGACTCTAAGTTTGATAAATGTCTTTTGTGACTTTGGGAAAGTCAAGTGATTTAGTATTTACCATTTTTTAAAGCCCACATTTGCAAACAGAGATAACATGCTTCTGTGTAGAGATTAAATCTGATGCTTTCTGAAGTGCACCCAGCTTTCTTTTCCAGCACTGCCTTTGTGACATTAGAGGAAACCATACTTCCAAAAAAATCTGTTATTTCTCTGTTCTTCCTTTTTCTCTCCCATTGATACATATTTAATGGGATTCTGCAGGAAGGAAAAGATCCTAAGTGATATATTTGACATAAGGGACATTCTTTGGACAACAAATGATAACCACATACTGGGTTGTGTTAATGACTGCTGTGTGCAGTAAGTGGGCGTGATTATTCCTATCCCTCAGGCACACGTGTGATCTCACAAAGTGATGTGTCCAATTTGATGCTCCTCAGTAAGAGCAAGACATTAAAACTAGTCCAACAGGGGGCCACCAGGATGGTTAGGGAACTGGAGCATGTGATGCACAAGGAGAGGTTAAATAAAAGAAATTTTTTAACCTGGAGAGAAAAAGGCTAAGAAAAGATCTAATTGCTGACTTGAGCTTCATAGCGCGTGGTTATAAAGGGGATGGAGCCAGACTCTTCTCAGAGGTGCCAGAAAAGGACAAAAGGCGGCAAACAGAAGTTGCAACAAGAGAAATTTCAGATAGGAAAAATCCCCTCACAAAACACCGAAACCTATTTTCCAGAGAGATTGTGGCATCTGCATACCTGGATATTTCCAAAACCTGACAAGCAACAAAATTGGCCCTACTTTGAGTGGGGAGTTAGATCAGATGTGTTTATGATTAAGTCTCCTCTTCATCCTGAAGATAGAGGTTTGTGGGATTTGTGGTTTGTTGAGGTTTTTGTCTTTCAATCCCATGCCATTAGAGTAATTTGATTTCCACTGTTTTTGTCCTTTGGGTGCATCATGACAGTATTTACTGTAACTACTACTACTGAATTTACTGTGCTGCCTTCATTGCAGTTCAGCGTGTGATGGTGTTTTCTACAGATACACATAAAAAAGCTTTTATTTACTGTATGCAAGAACTGCTTGCAGATAAATTGCCGCAGCACAGAATTATTGACCTTATTCCTCAAATATCTGGTGTCATTCTTTATGTTAGATTTTGTAAATGGATTGTTTTGCACGCTACCAAGACTATGTACAGTGTCTAAGCTATCTGGTTTTCGTATGTTTATATGAGTTGTAATCACATCTTTGACTGAAAGTTCTAACAAACCTGAATAAAGATCTCTCACACACAGTGCTCAGCAGACGGGGTCCCTGTATCTTTTCCAGAAGCAGGCTCCCAGGCACCAGGAACAAATACGTAAGTGCTACTGTTACAATGGACTCCCAGTGCTCTTTCTGTGTGGTCTTCAGTTTTGCTTGCTAATCACAGTGCAAACACATGTGGGTACTTACCCAGCAGTTGTCGTCATGGCACTCTGTGGTCCACCTTCTCTGAGGTATCAAAAGGTATTAGAGGCATCTTCTCAGGAGCCTTAGGAAACCCAGGAGCTGTGGGTGAAAACTCAATATCCACTGAGAAATAAAGTATGTGCCATTCTCTGGCTAAGTTTTTGATGTGGCCATCAGGAAGAACATCTAAGAAATCAAGAAACATAAAGAAGAAAAATAAACAGAAGCACCTGAAGAACTTGAGATGCACACACTAAGTAGCAGAGATTGTTTCAGGAAGGCAGGAGGGTGGTGGGGATTTCTCTGGACTAGCCAGCCTAGCAAATTTCTATTTTTATTGCTCTAACACCCTCTAGACACATCAGTCCTTGGGTTTCTGCTGGATGGAGTGCTGGATTTGCGTCTTGACAACTGCAGCAAATGAGGTCTAAGCTGCTTCTGAGATCTCGGATAAGCATCACTTTTGCACTAGGACATTGACTTTCCTGTAGCTTTTGTGTTGACCAATCTTGTGTGAGGCACTACACCTTGTAAGATGACAGCTCTGCTCCCAGTGCAACACAATGATTATAAGATGCTGTGCAACTCCCCAGCTAGAAACAGAGGACCTTGTCGTCCGGCTGAACAAGCCCCCTGGCATGGTGTTGGGTCAGTTACCTGCGTATCTAAACGCATTGCTCTATGCAATTGCAGACAGGATTCCTAGATACCAATATTGTGCGTGTAAGTAGCCATTATAAAGCTTGAGCTATTGAAGAGATGAGTTAAAAAAATTGTCAGATAAACCAACTAAAATTGTCTGGAACTATTGGAACTATTGGCATCAAGAGGTGCTGTTAAAAGCCCCATGTGATCTGATGGTGGATCAGGGAGGGAGGGTTGTCTCTAAGGAAGACTACAGATCAGCTAGCATAATTTCACTCCAGTCTTATTAAAAGTGACTGAACTTGTGTTTCCAGTTGGGGTTCAATTTTGGGGCAAGGACTTGTAGCGCATTGCAAGTGCATGAGGCATACTGAGCTGTGGTTAGTGCACCAAGTTTCTCTAGGCAAAACCTGAGTACTGTTGATCAGACTGGATTTTGTCTGTTTTTCTGACTAGCTGTCCAAAATTTCCTGAGTGAATGAATAGCCAGCCATTTTCTCAAGTGAATAAGTCAAAGCAGATTGTAAGATGCTCCACTTTAGAAATTACTATGATCATTAGATATAAAAAGTCTTTCCTTGGTAAACAGTGGGTTTTCTTAAAGGCATAATTCTAAGTATCATTTTACCCTTGGTGATGATTAAATTTTCAGATTTCGACACCTTAACAGTTGACCTTGATCAAGGTTTTGAATTGCTTGTCATATGAAAAGAGCTTTAGACACCAAGCAATTATTTAGTAATAGCCATCAGGATAAATATTCACTGAAAAGAAAAATAGAATGACTGCACATCTCAAAAAGCAAGAGTAAAAAATATAATCAAAGTCAAAATTTAATTTGCATGTGTCCACAACTCTGCACTATAACTTTTCCCTCCTCAATTTCCATGTATTGAGACATACTGAAGATAAAATTTAAGACTTCAAGGTAAAATTGCTTCTTTTCAATAGCTATCATGACAGGATGAGGAGCTGAAATCTAATGTAAATCAAATTAAAGCATATTATGTTGCAAATTCTACTTGCATTTTAAACATTTTAATACCTTGGCTATTTATGAGCTAAAGAGGCAAGATTTCAATGCAGCTGCTTCTGAAAACAAAGAAAAACACAACAGACTTGCCTCTTTTCATGAGCAGCTACAGTGTATTCAGTTAGAACCAGGACACTTGCTAAATCTGTTACATTAGAAGAGTCGTTATTACAAACAGATTCCTTGTTCCTTTCTTTATTAAATCTCAGATAGAGATTTAACGTCTGTCCGATTTATCAGATCTCAGATATAAATTATTCAAGGTGAAATGAAAACTCTGAAACCACTTAGGAAGAATTCATGCCCAGAAAAGTCCTACCTGTGTGGCAAATAGGGTTTTACATGTTCATCATTACAGCAGGAAAAGAAGCAAATATCCCCCGCTGGATGCCATAGATCAGCATTTGCAAAGTGAAAATCTCAGCAGTATTTAATAAAATGTTTTTAGTTCTTGTGGCTGTGAGGAAAAGCTCAAGTGCATGTCTCGAGTAGTTGATACAATGACACATGAGCATAGAAACAGCTTAAATAAAGAGGGATAAACTCCTTGGGTCTGTCAGTTGCTGCCTGTACCCACTGACCTAACAGGAGCAACTAACATAATCAAGTGAGGGACTGGGCCACAGACAGCATGGGTTTATGTGCACTGTGGTTAGAGAACACCAGGTCCCCTCAGTCCCACCCCATCTACAAGAGATCACAGGGCAAAAAAGTGCAGGTCCCACACCTTCCACATGAGAGCAAGAGACTAGTTGTATCATTTTATGCAATGGGGCTCTCTATACTGACATAAGAGAACACAGTTCCCCTTAAATTCTAGCCTCACAAGTCAGAAAAGTGAAGAACTGGAAAACGTGTACATCCATACCTATAAGCATATATGTGTACATATGTATACATATGTGTATATATATACATACAGCCCATCATCCTGACATTCCTGTGCCTCAGGGGTGAGCTCTTCAGCAAATTTCTTTTCTAGACATGCTATAGACTAATGCTTTCCTGAGTTATTCTTCCTCTTCACAGTGGAGAGACATCACTATTGTCCTTTTCTAATCCTGACACATTCTCTCACTATTGCAGATTGATAAGAAACCCTTTCAAGCACTTCTATAGTATTACCACCAATACCCAATGGTCACCCTTCCTGCTTGTAACCCAAGTTACTTCTAACAGAGAAACTTCCCTTTCATTTTTCTGGCCAACTCAAAATGATTCTTTTGAGTTCTTGTTTTTGGCTGGGATTCAAACAGTAGAGAAAAGCACAACATCAGGTTGCATCTCTTTAACAAGAGGTTTGAATAACTTCTCCAAGGCACAGAAGTGACTTACCTCTTCTGATACTTTCTCTGCTACCGACCAAAACTCGATGCTGCAAAATAAGTGTGTAAACTTTGTACTGATTTAATACTATAGTCAGAGAAACTTGTTCCTCACTGAGTTTTCTGGTGACCTAAAAAAAATTAAAGCTATTTATTTTATTTTAAGCCTCAGTCAATGTAACTTGCAGGTACCCACCTTTCTTTGACAATTTTGACAACAGGTGGAAGTGAGACCTCTGTCACACACCAGTTATGAGTCTACTCTCTGAAATACAGAGATTTGATTTCAGCTACCTACAGATGGCCAGGCTCTGCTATTGAGGGGTTATGCCATTGCAAAGCAGGCCCAAGATGCTGGGATAGCCAGCAGCAGGAGATGAAGGGGTGGACATACCCAGGGCTGGTGTGCTGGGAAAAAGGAGGTGCACTGTCAGGAGCTCCAGAGCATGGATGCTGGCTGGGTCCTGAAGGTCCCGCCTGGGACTGTGCCAGATCTCTCCAAGAGACAGGATCCCACCAAGATGAGAAATACACAAATATTTTTCCCTCTTTTCCCTTTAGGGTCCAAATGATCTGACCATGAACAGACTTATTTTAAAATGAAAGATCAGAAAACTTCACAATCCTATATTTCTTTTTTTTTTTCAAACCTCACCATAATTGACCACAACTTATGTTTTTTAGGTCCCACCCAAGTTCTCCCTAATAATGTTTTGCCTGCTGTCAACAGAACTGTCCCCTGCAACAAGCTATCTCACTTACTGGTCCCAAGCAATGAATAAAGATTTAGCAAAGGCCACCTGGAGTATACAGCCACACAACACACAAACTAATATTTCTACTTTGCATATGTTAAGACTATCATCCATCTATCTTTATTCTCACTTTTTGCTATTGATTTTGTTGGATTGGTAGGTTTAATCCACCTAAACTTTGTCTGTCTCAGTGTCTGTGACTATAAAGTAAGATAAAGAGGAAAGGAGAACAATGTGACCTACTACACTGTCTCTAAGGTTTATGGGCAATTCTTGGTATCAGTGGGAATTTTGCTGCAGAAAAAATTGCAGGATCTGCTTATGATGCTTAGCTGGGTCCTCCACTATGCTCAGGTAAAACTCCATAAAGTTACACCATTACAGGAAACATTCTTTGAGTTCAAGATTTTTTCCTTCTAAACTGATTTGTTACAGGTTGATTTTGTTCATTTTCACCAGTCACAAGAATTGTTTCTAAACATTTAAACATATATAAACCAACTTTTAATTTAAAACACTCCTGCAGAAAAAGTGCACCAAGAAAACAGCTGTTCCATGCACAATAGTGACACAGTGACTTACAATGACTAATTAATGAGAACACCTGGAGTATCTTTCAGAGCTAAACTGGAAACAAAATACTGGAGATTAGGTTTGCAAGCTACTGGTGGTCCCCACTAATCTCTTTCAGGTGTAAACCACAGTGTAAGTGGAAAGCAAACTTTGACTCATTCCTGCGAGATAGGAGGTCTTCAGGCTAATAATTGCAGCATGTAGTTTCCATAAAATTTACGAGGTTGGCTTTAAATTTTAGTAGTGGCAGGCCTGCAATAAATGCCAATGAGGTCCATCAAAATGAGTATTTGTGTGTGTCCTCATAAAAATAGATCAACCTTTTTAACAGACTCCATGCAGAGGAATTTGTATAATTACAACACGTGTCTACAGCTTTAGAGTCCTTTCCACACCAAAATCAACATGCTAAGTCATAAATACAGAGGAAAAATAAACACAGGAACATAATAAAAGAGATTTGGTTGGGTTAAGTTGTTCTGTTTCAGATGCCATGTTGTAGCTAACAGAATTTCCACTAGAGGTGGGCAAAATGACTATTTTCTGTCAGCTTCCCCCTCATCTTAGCCTCTTGTACTCTTGGGGTTGGTGAACAAGTCTGTTCACATAAAAGAAAGGAAAAGGAGAATCAGAAGGGAGGAAGGGTCCCACCACACCTACATATATTCATTCCCAGACCATGCATTAACTCTTATCATGCTGGTCTTGATGGAAACGATCAAGAAGGAATGAAAGATGCAAGGCAGTCCAAAAGAAAGGACAAAATATGTTCTCATCTTCTGAGCTGTGACTATAACTTGCCAGTTCCACAGTCACAGCTGAATTGTCAACTCCAAGTAATAAAATATGGTTTATGGGTGAGGTTCTCCACCATGCCAAGTTTCCCCACAGTTCAGCTGAAGTGGAGGGGAGGTTATGATTCACTGATTCTCCCCCTAGCCCAGCCACAGTTCTCATCCTGATGAATTATCCACCGGCAGGGAAGAACTGGAGCTTTATGTGTCACATATACTTCTCATCCAGGCATACCTCTGCTGCCAGGGGCAAGAGCTATGGAGCATGGACGCAGAGGTCATGGGGGCTGGCGGGGAGGAGGCAGAAGCCAGGGAATATACAGCTTGGAGACGTGGATGCACTTTAGTGTAGTGGTCTCCCTAATAAGACTCGGGACAGAGTTGTATATGCGTTTATACACCTCAAAACACAGATGGGCATTTGCTGAGATATGACTTTCATCAGAGTTAGGAGATGTTAAAAGGTCACCTCTTCACATCTTTAGATTCCTAAGTATTTTTAAATGGTCTGCTCTGAAAACCAGCCAGAGATTACTGAAATTATGGGCTATTCTTCCTCATTATTAAGTTATATTTTTAAGGAAAAAATGTGTGCTTTTTACCTTCATCAGGGTAGTGAGATAAGTATGTGATGAGAAAAGCTAGCATGGCTGGTCAGCTGGAACTGGTTTTGCTTTTGGATTCTGGCTGTCAGGACCCATGTCTAGGCAGTCCTGCTCCTACATTAGCAATGCTCTCCCCTTGGGTGTCTGCAGCCTGTGCGTGTCTGTGGTGCCTCTCCTGCCATGAACTAGTTGGTTTGTGGGGAAAGGCTTTGAGCTTGAGTTTCTCCCTTTTGCTCCCTCCAGCTCCCAACTGTATTTATCAATCAGCACAACTTTCATGTTTTCTGTTCTGTACCAATTGGAATTGTTTTAGCAACAGCCTTTGACACCTCCTCTCAAGTGGGAAGTTCAGTGATTAAACACTGGCTAGAGGTTTGAGTGGCTGAATTCAGTGTTTTGTTCTCCCGTTGTTTTCTGTATGTCTTTGTCTAAGTGACTGAAGGGGGAGGAATTCATCTCCTCTGGCTTCAGCTGTTATGAATTAGGCATCTAATCTGAGCTTGTTGCTTTCAGTGTTCTGTATAACTTCTTGCCATAACACTCCTCATGCCCCCTCTTCTCCTCCCTCATGCTTTTTAGATGACTTTTGAGAATACAAACTTTGGCCCCAGGGGTGAAGCCACCAGCAAGCCCCCGGATGCTACCGGTCAGGCCAGGCCTTTGCTCCAACCATGGCTCATGAGACCTTGGGCAGAGCACAGACACAGACTACAGACATGTCCTTCAAGACTGGGGTCTCGCAGCATCTAGATGACTTAGCGAATAAACTTATTATGATCTTCTGAACATTTCTTATAGCCACATTGTAATCTCAGAGGTTCAGTGTGACATGCAACTACACTTATTCCAATCTGAAAACCGGTAACCAGCGATTTCATGTTATTTGTGTTTCAGTTGTACTTTTGCCTCTATATGGCTTTGACTTTTTAGCACTGTTGGTTACTGCAGTACCCAAATAATGCCCATTCAAGGTGCAATTGTACCCCCCTGTTCCGAGTCCATCCTTGCAAAAGCTGGTTTACTCATTTTTAACTTTCCACTGGGCAGTTTGCCACACAAAAGCTTCAGCAGAGGTTATGCTAGCTACATAGCATATGAACATATGCATAGAGACAGGTAGTACCCCAGAGACCTTATGAAAAAAATAGACAAAAAGTTGTCAAGAAGACAAAATAGGATTTTGCTTTCTTACCCAAGTGACTAAGCAGAAAGTTATGGCCTTGTGGATTTTCCCATAAGAAGAATTTGTCAGTCATCGGGTGTTTCCCTGACCAACCTGAGAAATCTGTAAAACAGCCATGCTTTGGGAGGCCAGCAGTGCAGGAGGCAGCAGCTTTCAAGACTGTTGTCCAGTTAGTGCTTAGCTGAAAACTGGATCTATCTTCTGAGCTTCTTGCTGTCCTGCCCCTGATACATGTTTTGGCTGACAAAGCCCTGGGAATTTATGCCTCTTCTTCTAGATTATTTTTCCTGCTTCTTCTCCCCAGACACACAATCAACTGTCAGCGCCCTGGGCTGTCCCCCCTCCTTGCCCAAGTGCTGTTTCAGTAACCTTTGTCCACATTTGTTTCTAAGGAGACCTTGATTTATGCTGCTGTGGCAGTAGCATATGAAATAGAGTTCATCACAGAACAGGATTTCAGCCCTAGTGCCCATTACCTGCAAGGCAACACTGGTGCTTGTCTTTAGTCTGAGCATCCTGGTTGTTTGGCGTGGGAGGGGAACGTCTCGCTGATTTCACTCCCTTTTTTATCCTATCTTTTCATAATTAATAACAGAAGTAACACTGGGGCAATGGGGTATGTCCTACGTGTGTGTAAAGAATGGTATCCATTTTAATAGCTTTATATCTGGAACAGATTTGGCTCAATTAAATAATTGCATTATAACTTTCACATCTCTGTACCAGTCTAGCTACTTGCAAGCTGCAGTGACTGTTGTACATGCAAAATCATCACACTTCAGTACAGCTGCTTCTTTGAAGCAAATGAGATTTGCTTTCTAACATATTTTGAAGCTTGCTGATAGCTTAATAAAACTGCTTGCTGTCTCTCCAGATCTTAAATTTCTTTTAATTTAAATATTTCTACAAGTAACTAAATCTTTGTTTGTTTGTTTGTTTTTTTTATTTAAATGCTTGATGTTTTTCAGGAGATTTGAAAGCTTTTGAAAGGTGCCAGATGATAAGCCTGAAAGAGTAAGAGTATTGTGTCTGGAAAGCAATACAGTGATGGCCAATGGCTTCCATGACCAGGACCATGGGACAAACAATAGTAAGAAGCAGCTAGAGGCCTGCAACCCAGCAACAGATTTCTCCTACAACCACCAATGCAGTGCCAAGCTGTATGGTCGATTTTAGTCACACAGACTTTGGACATGAAACAGTGTAATGGGGGAAGGAGGAGGAGAGGAGACCTGGTGTCATGTCAAACAACTTGTACACACAAAACCATCAGCATTGATTGCTCACAGCCTGGGCTGCATTTTAGCAAGTGAGCTAAAGATGAAAGGTTTTCTGTTGCCATTGGAAATCCTCAGAGCCATCCATTCACCCTATCATATGTTCACTATCAGAAACTGCTCTTCAAAGCTGAACAAAAACTACTGTGCTGCATAAAATTGACAAAGTTAATTGTATGCAGCATGTTTCCTCTACCATAAATATTCCCAAACACCATTTGTTTCTGGATTTCACTGTTCTCTTAACTAAGGAACAGCTACATTATTGTTTCATCTGTAGCCCAACTGTTTTCTTTACATTTTTACCACTAAATTGAATCTACTGCCAGTAATCTAATTTACATTTAAAATGCACAATATGCCTACATGACCAGACTTCAATAAAATTTTTACTAAAACTCATAAATGCCTTGAATCTGGTGTTTATAGAAATTTTAGACTGTTCATTCCCTGGATGTTATGTCCCTAGCATCCTGAAATCATTCCCATATGAAATAAGAAACATTCTTAGATTCATGCTGTGTCAGGAAATACAAAATACATTGTCACTAGACATCGCTCTCAAAATCAAACATTTGTCAGCTCTCCATAAAATTCTTTGGATGGCGTGTCCAGCCTGCAGTAGCATGGGATGTTAGTTCTACTCACCTGCTATTGCTATTGATGCAGCACATCTCATTCCCTGCATTTCAGATTACAGATGTTTCTTACCACCTTTGCTTCATTTATTTTTTCTTCCTGTGCATTGAACTCTCTGGTT
The DNA here is from genome assembly GCF_034315485.1 of Pezoporus occidentalis. Classification (NCBI taxonomy): domain Eukaryota; kingdom Metazoa; phylum Chordata; class Aves; order Psittaciformes; family Psittacidae; genus Pezoporus; species Pezoporus occidentalis. Next base: position 214,839 of record NW_026914018.1, read on the forward strand.
CCAAAATATTGCAGAGGTCTTCAGGATTGTTATGAACATTCTCAGTCATCACTGAATCTACCTAGAGGCATCTTTCCTGAGCAGCCACTTGATAGTGCCAGGAAGACCATTCACTGGAGTTTTGGATTACATTTCTTAGTTGGATACTGATTGTCAAATTTGTAATTTTAGCAAAATGAAAAATTAACAGTATTTACAGTAAAACTGGAACAAGGTTTCAGCTTGGTCTTTTTTTGTTCTTTTTTTTTTTCCCCATGGAAATGGATTATGTAAGAGACAGCTCATTTTTGTATTTTCCAAACATTTTTACTTCTTTTTTGAAAACAATATTTTCAGGGACTATTAGCTAAAGAGAGTCTTTAAAAGAAAAATTGATAACAAAAATATATTTGCTTCATATTAAATGACTTTTTAATCTTACTTTGAAACAAAAGTGGTGGGATGTGTGCAGGCATGCTCATGTTCATACACAGGGAGTTAGGAAGCTTTTGAGTCAAACCCTCAATTCTATTTGTTTTCATTTTTTTTTTTTTTTTTTTTTTTTACTTCAGTGATTAAACCTGCTATCATTTACTTCCAAAGTTCTACTCATAGGGCTTATTTTTATCCTTCAACTAATCTTTGTGGAAAATCAATGGCCATCTCCTCACTACAGCTATAGTTCTAGTCGGTGTCCACATGCTGTTTGATGGTGTGGATACTCTGAGTCAATAAACAGCTGTTAAGCCAAAAATATCTGCTTATTTGAAACTAAATAGATAAGGTTTTGTTTTGCAATTAGGGTCAAACATGGATTCTTGCCTCCCTACTGAAGTGGCTGAGAGAGCACATTGGGCTGTATTTTACTTTGCATCTTATTTTGAACACTCAAGCTTTATATGCTCTCATTACTCTGTGAAGGGGGAAAATATCCATCTAGAGTTTGTTGAATTTAGAGTAACAAAAAACTGAAGACAGATGAACTAAGACACAGGCTCCTTCATGATTAGATATTTGGATTATAGTTGCTTTAGGTAGAAAGCAATGTTGCTGCTGTTTCATTCAAGGATGAATCACACACCTCTGGGTATGTCTTGCTATCTCACCTTTAAATGCACATAATCTACTTGCAGAAAACCTATCAGTACATTATATTGCTGTGAAATACCAGTTAGATTAAGAATGTGCATTGCTGTATTGGAGCCTAGGATAGAATTCAAAGGGATCAATTCTCCATTTGGTCGCAGGCATCTAAAAGGCATGGTTTGGCTTTGAATAACGAAAAAAGTAAGGAAGTTTGGTTTTATGCACAACAGACCATTGCTCAAGCTGTGTTCTTCTCTCAGGAAATTTTAATAGGATTTTTGTGTACAATAGGATTGTTGTACTCCAGGGTGCAACTATTTATGTAAACATAATCATGCTATTTATGTAAGAAATTGAAAGGTTTACAATGAGAATCAAGAACAATTTCATCCTGAAGGAGTTATCATTTAATTGAGAAAGCGGAGTGAAGGTTTAATGTTTCCTTTTTTCCTTTTCCCAGTGGTTTTGCTAGCATTCTTACTACATTAAGTTACATAAAGTAAATACACATTTTAGCCAAGCCAAAAGTGCTGTGACAACAGAAAGCAATACCCCGCACCTGCTCAGAAAGCCTTCCTTCTCAGTTCCTGATTTCTGCAAAAGCCCTTGCTGGGACACAGAAGCTCTTGGTTGTCCTGCCTCATCAGCAAGTAATGTGGTCCTTCTGGAAACTGAAGCAGTCTGCACACTGCTGATAAAGCAACACCTGACACTTAAAATTGTGCATAGAGCTACTCAGGAGACAGCAGGCTGGGGTTTTCTGACTAAAATTTTAGATTTCAAGTGTATGTTCTTATTCATCTACTCTATGCAACAACATAGTAAACCTGGTCCATGTGGACCCTGAATGGCTGTATGAACATGACAAAAAGTGTGTGGTCCGTTGCTTAAAACTCTTCACTTGCACCATTCACTTGCTAGGGTGTGTTCTGGTGTGGTCTTTGTCCTCCCTGTGGGGGATGTCAACAGTCCTAGTACCTTGAAATGGTACCCTGAAAGGCAACGCGACACACCTGGCTGTAAGACTGGAGACTATCTGATGCCTAGGGAGAACAGTCAGGCAAAGAAAAAAAAAATCTAAAAAAGAAGTTCCTTTCTAACCATCTGCACACTTGTCTTGGTATAAGTTTTCCAAAGTATTGAAGAAAAGTTACTTAAAAGTTTTAAGAAGAAATGTGATAACTCCACCAAGAAACAGAACCAGACAGTTCCTGGAAATAGAGAATAAAACTTACAGCAGGACTGTCTCTATGTCTGATTACTAAGGGGATATTGAGAGGGAATTTAGTGAGTGGTAGCAAGTACTGAGTGCATTTATACGTTTATACAGTGTTGAACCAATATTTGAGAACTTACATTGGTTACTTGGGAGACCAGGAAATATTTTTTCCCACTCTTCTGTTTGGATGAGTTTCTGGATTGTTGTATATTTCCCCACCTTTGAAGCACTGAATATAGTGATGGCTAAGGACAACATGTAGGCAAAAAGCAGTAGTGTTCATATGAGCATTATATCAAAAGACCATTTCTTCCAGGGACCAATACTGTGGAATCAATGGAAAGTGTATTTTGCACAGTGTCCCTCTGGTCCACTTTCAAGAAGCATCCAGAAGCTTCAGTTCTTTTGTAAACACAGAGACCAAAGCTACTGGGGATGGTCTTTTCTCTAGCTGTGATTTTCATTTCTTCTGTACTATAGGTTTCAAATTTATTATAGGGTATACAGGCTTATTGCTTTGCAGCTCACATTGAGTAGAAGCTCTGAAGATCAGAAAGCTGGCTATAGTTGGGGGCCTTGACACAGTGATCCAAAAGGTGCTCTGCACATCTCTAGACTAATGACACTGGATTAACATGCTTAATAGGAAAAAACCTCTCTTTTTCAGAGGATCTAGACTCCCACCTGGGCATGAGCACTAGTAGCAGAAGCAACTGCTGAAGATGTCTCCAGCCACAATAAACTACTGGTTGAAAGTGTGTGACAAAAATGTACAAAAAGATTGTTTGGAAAATTTTTGCTCAGACTGGGAACTCAACAAAAACATTTCCTAAAAGAGCATATATATAGCAGAAGTCAAAACCTCTTGGTAAATTTAGCTTAAATGACACGTTTCAGTACAGTCAGCTTGAAAATCAGACATCCAAGCACAAAGCTTGTGGGTCTCATTTATAAGCCTGAGAAATGTTGTCTCTGAAGGGACTTTGGGACCTTTGTGGATATTCAGACGAGCATCATCTCGACCACTGACCCTTAAGGGCTAGTTCTTCTCTGGAATGAGTTCTGATGTGACAACTGAATGAGAGGTTGTAAAATCCTATGTCTGGGCACTCAGGCAGCTACAAAGCCATGCAAGCTACTTCTTGTCAAGTACCAGTATAGGCCACACACATATGATGACCAGCTTTGTCAGTTTTGGAGATCAAAAAAGGTACAAGATCCAGCAGATGAAAGATGAATCCTGACATTTAAATCTTCAAATGAAACCCATTCGACTTGTGAAGGGATGTAAGCTGTGCAAGGGGACTCAGCCACGGGAATGTCAAAATGCTGTGGGAAGCCCTCTGACACTGGAAACTGAAAATCAAGATTAGAAGGCTAGGTTTGGTTTTTTTTTTTTCCTAAAATATATGCTCTAGTTCAACTATCATTGTTTCTGGTCTTGGAATGGCAATCAGGCAGTCACAGCTGTTTCTTTTGGCTATGGCAATCTTTGAAAACAAGCAAATACAAACAGCATTCCAGAGGCTTATTTTGTTAAAACCCAACAATTTCAATATGTACATCCAATAATTAATTTGACTTCTTGGTTAGAACACCTCTTTGCCCTGCTGTCAGTCTACCCTCCAGCCAGGGGCAGACTGCCCAACATCCTGCTCCAGCCCAGCACACGTTCCTACCTCTTTAGAAGAGCTTCTAGCACAGAAACCTCAGACTGAAGCCATTTACTTGAGCCAAGGATTTTATATTGCGAATTCTGTGACTGCTGGTTGACATGAAGACTGAAAAATTTACCATGAGAGTCAGAACAAGGTTCAGATTTATTCTGTATGACCGGAAAGCCCAGATCCTAAGGTGGTAGAAGAGTCTTTTGTGGTTGTTGGTGTTAATGATGCTGATGCGTAACTAAGCACTACTGGCTCTATCCAGCAGAGGGAAGCAGCAAAAGGAGAGCTATATTTGTTGTTTTATAATTTTAACAATCACATAATAGAATAACTAGTTACTGCCTAAAGAAATACATTCACAAAATGCAGCTACAGCCAAACTCTTGACAGGCAGATCTGTTCATTTCTACCCAGTGACTAAGACCGTGTAAGAGTGGGACATTTTATTACACAGAGATATTTCCTCTGAACCTGTCAAATACTTTAATATAACCTCAAATCCCTACAAGCAACAAATAATCACTGCAGATGATACTAAACCTAAACTTTTACCTGCCCCTGAAAGGTAAAACTGACTGAAAAAGTAACAGTAACACTATTGTGATTCACACATAATTGAGTGTGCCAATTAATAATCTTTAATATCCACTGCTGACAGGATGGAATTAGCTGCATTTTTCCCTGTCCAACTTTTGTTTTTTTCCCTGTGGTGTAAGCCAGTATCTAATCCCATCCTTATATCATTTTGGTCATATTAACTCAATTGAGGAGAAAGTACTTAGCCTAAAGCAGGTTAGGGTGAGATCTTGAAATAACAATGTTTACACAAGCTAACGATGTCACGTCTTTTGTTGAAGCTCTCCACTGATGCTTGCCAACAAAAGCTTTTCATGCGCAAAAGAGTCAATGCCAAATTATAGTTAAGCCATGTAATAATTATCCTCATTAGACATAAGCAGAGCAGGGATAGGATTAATTCAGTTATAAACTCTGCTAAGACTCAGGAAACATATTCTATATGTAATTTAATAATCTTGGAAATAAATACACAATTCTTTCTGTCTTTTCGCACAAAGTCTATTTGAGCAGAGGCAATTCATCTCACAGTGAGAAGACTGATTTATTCATTATTAGTTTTTAACTTAATCTGGTGGAAGCTTTTGAATACAGTATGTAGGTGAATCTAGCAGGGTTTCCCGAGAGCAAGAGACCTGGGACATGCTGACCACTCTGCCTTGCATGTATCATCCTGGTGGGGAGACAGGCGTGGTTGGGAACTTCTCTCCTGAGCAGGAAGTTCAGATCCGAGCTTACATTGCTGTCCCTGTCTTTTCCTGAAGCTGGTGGGAGGGGAGATGACTCTCTGTGGAAAGGTGATGTGGGTGCGCTGAACTTTCCAGCCTCTCTGCTCCTGGATCATGATTTTCTGTGCTCCCTGACCCAGCCCTCTTGACTTTTGGAGCTCATTTGGCTGCTTTTAGAAGCTGAAGTGGTTTTAGCACAAGGAGCTAACATTCAGGTCCTGGCTAGAGGCTGCCAAACTGCTCCTCAGACAATTTCTGCCCATGCTATTGGCAACACTGACATAAGGAACTCCTCCAGACCAGTCTCTCTCCATTGCTTTCCCCAGTTCTACCACTGACTGCATGTTTGTTAGGTGGTATTGTAGCCAGGTCACCTTAAAAGCACTGTCTCAGAACAAATATTGAAGGAAGAGGACTGTGGAGGAGCAGGTTGAAGGACAAAAAGAAAAAAGAGCCTTTCCTTTATCTGGTTTACAACATCTCCTCACAACTAGGTGAGCAGAAAGGGACAGGTAAGAGGGATGATTCTCTGGGCTGGTACTGCTTTCAGCATCCTCATATTAGCAAGCAGTGGTAACCATGGACCTCTCACTGCACTACATACACTATGAGAAACTCCTGATCCTGCAGTGGGAAACACGGATGCTCTTTTCCCTGGGCTTTTTTTCAACCAGGAGAGGAAGCCTGACCTGCTGCCTTGAACATGGCATCAAACCCAAGGGCAGGTTGGAGCCCCAGAGTCAAGGGGGGTTCAGTTTCTTTCCAGACAGTTCACTTGCAACACCTCTGACTTTGCTGCTTCTTCTGTAACAGGGGATAACATTACTTTCCTATCACAGAATTAACCAGCTGTGCCTGAAAGCAAGAAAACATCACGTTTTCCTCTTCAGCATTTAAACCTGATGCCACTCCGTGAACAAAACTTCCCAGAAAATTAGCTTTTGGAGATTGAGAAACTATGAGAGACAGGAGGACATTTCAGTGCTGCTCTGATCAGCCCTCAGGAGACTCTAGCAGACCAAGAGGAAAGCACAGCAAATTAAGGCATCTCCCATCCATACCTTGCCTCGCCTGCTCCAGCCTTGCAAGTGCTGCACATATGGCATGTCAGTAAGATGCCCATGGCAAAGGATGCTGGGTTGTGAGTATATATGTGCATACATATTTTTAAATAAGGTGCCAGACAAAACCAGCCCCATGCACCATGTTGCAAATAGCTACAGCATTCATCTCACTGGTGAAACCCTGTCATTCACATGAATGAACATCATTCACATGGTGAAACCCTGCTGTTTTCCATAAACCAATCTACTCTACTTGAGGCAGTGGCAAAAATCCCATAATTACAATGAGAATAAAATCTGCTTCTTTCTAGTGGTGTAACTCTGATGAAACTATCAAAGCTGGTAGTAATCTGATGTGGCAATAATGCAACTTTAAGTCTACCAAGGTAAGGAAAGCAGAAAAGATGTGGAAAAAAAAAATTTGGTTAATGGATTTATTTTTCCAATGATTATTTATTTGCTTTCGGCAAACTGCAGTTATTTGAAGAAGACTGACTTTTTAAGTATCAGCGTGCCTTACAGTGATAAAATGACCAGCATTTCTCAGAATATCATGTAAAAGGCCTGTGTTCCATGGAAAAGTAATAATCAAAACAACTAGTGTAAGAGTGTGTTTGTGTAGTCTGAACATTTTTAAGCAGTGAGGCCAGGGCGCTAAATTAAATATCCCATATTTTAAGTTTTCATTGCAAAAATATTTTGTATTTACATTCAGAGTTATCAACATTTGAGGAATGATATAAGTAAGATCTAACCTCCATGTTGTTAAATTAAGCTGCTGCCAGCATTACTATTGGCAGTAAAATTACTTTGATAGCTATCAGCAGTAATGAAATATAGGAAAAGCCTAGACTGCTGATATCTTCCACAGTAGTATGTTCTTAAACAGTCATTAAAAAACTAAGGTCTGACATGACATATCCATTTAAAATTCTGCTCCACAGTAGCATAATGAATTCTCAAATTGCTGTAGCCTATATATCTAAGCTCAAGTTATTGTTTTATTTCCATTTGTCTGTTTCAACAGTCTAATGTTGCAAGAAAGCCACGGCTCAGTATACTGGGTTATTCAGAAGCCTGTGGAGTGCAAATGCTTAACACAGCAGCTCTGGAGAAATTTCTCCTGGTGCTAGCCAGGACAAGCATGTCAAAATGGAAAGGGCAGTTCTCAACTGCATAGAACACAATGGTCCATCCAAGTCCTGCCCAGGGACAGGGTGAATCTCTGCTTACAGACCACAGGTGGATTAATTCTTTCAATTAGGAGCCACTCAAATGCACAGGCTACAAAAGGCAAGAGCATTTCAAAGCAAAGTGCTGCGTAGCCCGAAGGGGACGAATGGTGTTTGAACAGACATCTGGGGTGGCTTCTCAGTCAGTCCACAGTCAGACTTCATGCAGAGACTGCACACAGATCTTGGGCTGAACCTGAGGTTTGCTCCACTGTGGCTTTCATGGAAACCAAGAACTTTGTCTGAGGCTTTAAACACAGCTGGAAACCAGTTTTTTTTTATTCTCTGGCAGGAGCACCACAGAGCTAGTCTTACCCTAGCCCCAGGACACCTGCCTCCCCTACTCACAAGGACATCTTCTTCTAGGACCTCTAAAGGAAGAGGGCAAGGGCCAGGGCATGTTGGGTGAGTGCAGCAGCTGCTGGGGATGTTCAGTTCATCTCACCCTCATTCCACAGAGGAAATCACAGGGGCTAGGTCACTTCCCAGCTCTGCAAAGCCACACCACTGGAGCAAAAAGAAAAAAAAAAAAAAAGAGTCTTCATAAAACAAATCCTACAGGATTTCCTTGCAATAATCCTCTGCCTGGAGTAGCATACCTGCACTGCTTTAGTCACCTGCTGTTCTGAGGAGCATAACTGCTGGGAGAGCAGGAGGGCAGACTTACCCAGCTATTTCACATATTCTGGGAAAAACAGGGCTGTCTCCAGGTACCCTGCTCAAGACAAGGTTAGAAGTGGAAGCTGAAATTCTCCCTAAGGTTCATGCTTTGCTGTTGAATTTCAGAAAGATGTGGAATTAGTGCTAATTGCACTTGGACTACACCACAGAGGACTTTTTGCCACCATAAAGCTCACTGTGAAGCCATTGCAGTGATAGCTGGGATTTTCAGAGGGGTTGCATGAGATAGTGCCACTAAGTGCATTTGAAAATCCCAGCCTAAATGCAAACAGCAACAGATCATCCCTCCAACTAATTCGACATTCTGCCTGTGACCTAACTACAAATAGTTCAGGAAAAAACAAAGATCTCCTTTACAAGATATGCTTGTGCCAATTATCCGATATAACCTCACCTCCAGAAGTAAAATAACTTCCCTTTCCCAGCTGATGTTCAATGTATGCCATAAAAATTCCATCAGATAGTGGAAATTCGATACACTCTGAGACAACATAGGTCTCAGAAGGGCCAGATTCAGTCCCAGAATGGCAGTTGTTAGAAATGAGCCCAGAATAAGAAAGGTCAGGTATTTTTACTAGTTAATTATTTTTGATTAGGTGTAATCAAGAGTGTTGAAAGAACAAGTGTTATTTTATATAAGTGGTAAGGGAAGTGCCTGATACCGTATTACTTCTAAATTAGTTTTATCAGTTGACTCCTTTCTTCAAAATTCTAAAAGGTTGAAATATGAAGTTGCATTTTGTGAACCCAGCAGGTCTTCCACTCAAGGTACAGCGGGAGAAGCTGCACCTTCCTTGCTACTGTAGTGCCAGCAAGTGCAGGGCCAGCTCCCCTGCTCCAATGGCACCCTCACCCCTGCATCCTGGGCATCTCTGCAGCAGGGCCAGGCACGGGAGAGCTTAGCTGAGAGATGAATCCCAAGTGGGAGGTTCAACACACTGCAGCCAGGCACAGACTTCTGCCCCTACCCAGCTGGGCCCAGCTGATCTGATCGTCTCTCTGTGTAAAACCAGCACGCAAGCACCCACTCCTGCTGCTCTAAAGAATGAGCAGAAATAGACGAGAGGTCAATAGCAGTATGCTCTTTAATTCATGTTAAAAGCTTTTCCTTATATTTTGAAAAGGCAGTTTATATCTGATCTCATTACATGAAAGACAAAATACGCTGCTTTCAGTTATGTCACTGCCTGCTATGGAGGAAAGCACAGACATTAACAAAGAGCCACAGCAAAACATCGAGTGCATCTGAATTCTTTGTCTACAGCCCAGGCTTTTTCTGCCTCACAGTGACAGGATCAGGGAAGAATTTTCTGTGACTAATTAGGTTTTAACTTGCCAGAGAGAACATGGACATCATTGGCAGTCTATTGTATAATACTGAAGTGAAGTTTGAACTAGATTGAACTTAATTTCCTTTTCACTGAAAGGAAAGAAAGATTAATGAAATATCCCCAAATCCATCCTGTTAGCTTTTATTAAATCATCAAATGAAATTTAACCTCCAATTCTGTTATAAAATCTTTTCCTGTAGATTAAGTTTCTGCAAACATAAATGAAATAGACATACTCTCCTCTGCAACATTTCAGATATGAAAATTACATTACTTCTATCAACATCACTGTTACTTTAGGCAAATGCCATATTAAGAAAAAATTATTTCTTGTGTTTCTTTCCACAATGTTACCTAGATTTTATTAAATGTCAGGACTTTGCTAGTCATTTCTGAAAACCTTTTGTGGATACTCCAACACGTCCTTGCTCTTTCTGCCGATAGCACAGAGTCAGCCCTTCAGGAATACAGAGCTTTCTTTTACTAGTGTTATACTTTTCACCTGAGGGACTCAGTCATGTTCCTCTCTCATCTTCTCTATTGCTTCTTAGTTCTAGTTATTGCATTAACACCCTGGCTTACTCCCCTTCTAAGCATCTCACTGAAGTCAGCAGTTAGTTACATTAGGAAAAGCCAGTCCCCCTCCACCCTGAACAGATGAAGACAGGTACGAGTGTAGGGCTCAATAAGTTCTCAGATGTTCTTTATGGAGAATGAGCCAATCAATCAACCTTGTTCCCTAAACATGTTTCCAGTCGTAACCTTTATTGATCAGTGGAGGTGAGATCTACCTGGAGCATCCATAACTGCATGGTGAAGTCAGCACCTTAGAAGCTATTTACCTGCAAATGTTAAAACAAATGGACTGGGGAGGCTTTGCTGTCTCTCACCTGGTAAGTGAAGCAGAGCTGTGAACTTGAGCATAATGAGCACATCCTGCATGGGGAATGCCCCAGCCCTGCTGCCTGCAGACAGGGCCCTCATTCTGGTGGGAGGTGGGAACAGGAGGCTCTGAGGGCTCCTTCGTGCTGCTGTGATAGGTAGAGCCACATGGTGCCTTGCCTCCAAGGATGGGGTCCTGCTGCTCCTCCCAGGTGAGTGCTCCCACCATGCCAGACAGGCCCTGCCGACACTGAGCCTTTGGAAACACAGGGCACTGCAGGAGGAAAGATGTCGCTGCCATAGAAGTGAAAACATTAACATTGTTTACGTCAAACCACCAGTGCTCAGTACTATACAAGACAATATGAAACTCTATGAAATATTTGCAATGATTGCCAAGAAAGTAGACGCTGCCAGTTCTCCAGAGCACATCCTCTGGAACTGATTACTTCTAATCCTTTAGAAAATGTATAAATAAAATGATGCCAAGACTGATGGACAAGCCAGGGCACCTACTCATATTTCTAATATATTGTTTTCCCTCCACCCCCTTCCCTTCTCTGTACAAAATACTCTCCTTTTTTAGTAACTTAAGTTGACAATCATCAAAAGAAATCAAACTGTATATAAATGAACATTCTGAAGCATGTCACAGTATGTCAGAAACTATTGAAATCTACTAGAGGTCTCCAAAACAAGTATTTAAATCTTTTAGTAATGCTTTAGTAGAGTAATTAATTAACTTACTAGCAAGAATGCATTTAGCAAGAATACCAGAGGCGTTTACCCTTAGTGTTAGCTACTCAATCACATAGCCTAATCCCAAAGGCCTAATCTGTGTGTTAGCGGAAACACAGCAACTATCTACATTCATTAGAAATTAGAAAGGGGGATGGTAGAGGAGAAAACCTCAATGGGTGGATAATTAGTCTCACATACTCCCATTGTTTGCATGAGGCCAAATCCATATTGCCATTGAATTCAAAGGAGCTCTTACTAGACCGTCCTGCCTTTTCTTGCCATCCAGATCACCAGCTATGATCATCAGGGCTGCTTGCCTTAGCTGAGGAGGCACAAGCTTGTTCTAGTCTTAAATGTATTAGAATGGTCTTTCTTTCTCATAAGTGTCTAGTAAGCTAGAATAAGTGGATTTCAATAGCCTGCTTGTTGGAAACTGCAGCTGGTGCCTGCTTTGAGTTCTTTATTTTGTGCTTAACACAATACTGCTTTAGAACAGATGGATTTAGCAAAGCCTGCTAAGATACTAAATACGAATAGTGTGTTCTTAAAGCAGCTGGACACAAATTGGGTAAACATATAATGGAAGACCATTTCTTTTCTTCTCCATTCCCTAATAAACATGTAATGATTTATCATATAGCTGGAGAACTGACATTCCTCTCAATGGAAAGGTAGTGTTACGCCTCACTATGGGTCATTTATGTTTAATCCCAGATAGCAGAAGAGAACAGGCTACTCTTGCAGCCTTATTTCTGCAAGCTCATTATAATTACAGCTGTCCTGAAGCTGAAGAATTCAGACATATTTCATGTCTCCAAAGTTTTACTGTAGCCCTTTGTAGCAGCAGATCCATGTTCATTCTCAGTCAATGTAGTAATAAGATGTTCTGCGGTATTCTATACCCTTAAAATCCTCTCTTTCTTATGCCAGAAATTGGTGAAACCAGCTTTTGGACTTGTTCAGTCACTCCAAGTAAACTATGCAAGATCCATCTACAGGTATCTATACTAAACTCAGGGTCAGAGACTGCTATTTAGAGTTGTTCATTATCAGCACACCATAAATATAAATATTAACTTCTTTCTAACACAAAAAGCTTGGCAAATGCTTGTAATTCTCTTTCCTTTGGGAACATGCATTGAAAGAAGATTTACTCCTAGGTCAACTGTCAAGGTCTATATACAAGCAGAAAAAATCCAGCTTGAGCACAAGTGGTCACTGAGTCTGAGGTGTAAAACATGGTTTCCTCCACACGCAAGAGTCACATTCTCTGCTCAGTGTAACACTGATCTTTGCAAGGCCTCTGCTCCACAAGGCAAAGGGGAAGTGCTGGCATGGGAGGAGGTTAGGACCACACAGGGTGTGAGGGATCTATACACCAGGATGTTCATGAAGTGTTTGGTGCCAGCTGCATTGTGACTTCAGAAATGACCTGAAAGTGTCTCTGAAAACACTTTCTTTTGAGAAACAGAAAGGACTTCAGCTTCTGGATCCATCCACAAATGGATTCTCAGATATGGCAAAGGCTAGTTACTTCAATTTTGCTATAGGTAAAAGTAGTGAGAGATGGAGGAAACAAAAGGTTGGAGAACGTTGCCATGCTGCAAAGATGCTAAAGGACCACTTCCCCATGCACACCTGGGCACTGCAATGCTCAGCATGACTCTGTGCTATGTGAAAACTTGGAAGATATTTCATCTGCAAGTGCTTAGTGACAAAAAATGTAAAATGGGAAGAACCAGAACAAGCTCTAGCCTTGAGTTCATTTTCAGATAGACATATGGGAGATTTTATTTTTTTAAATGTATGTAAGACCTTTAGATAATTCAGTTTGGAAGAGACCTCAGAATGTCATCTAATCCAGATTCCTAGTAACATTCCTACTACACAGATGCTTGTACTTTCCTTTATGTAGAGAAATACCTTGTAATGGGGAAACAAATAGTTAAGAGCATAGGATTACCCCAAGATTCACTTTTGCTGGAGTGATGTTTCTGTAGTTAAAACAGGCAGTAAAGGCCTGTAATGAAAAGGAAGTGCAAAAATGTTATAGTTAAGGACTGAGACAAGAATTTATTGGGGTGAATTATTTTTAGTATAGTAACTAATTTACGATGAAAGATCTGACTGATACCTCTTTGGAAACGCTTTACTAGGAAACTACTGGAAACAGATACACAAAGCAGGAAGATAGAATACTTCCATGAATCCCAAAAGCCCCAAAGCAAATACCATTTGCGTGGTAGAAAACAGAACTTGAAGATGCTTCCTGGAAAAAATGTGAAGAGCTTACTGAGACCTTCTTTCCAAGATGTGTGTTCTTACTTCCCCACTTTCTGGGTGGTGGTGGTGGTTCTGCTTTTTCATGTACCAACTCAGCCTCAGACACAAACTCATTATTATGTAAAATACAACATGCAAACTCAGAATCTAAAACCCTATAATCTTAAAATCCAGCATATGGAAAATGTAAACAGGCAGTATGGTGTAAGAAGCTGTTTTCATCTCCATCTGCCAGCAGTTGATGCCCAGAATTAAAAAAGAAAGGAAAAGCTTTGTTCATGTGCCATCCTTACACCAAAACAATTTCCGAAGAGTCATCATCTGTCCCAAGGGAAGCTACTGATTGTTTTATTCAGAGACCTTTCAAAGCACAACTTCAGCAGCACGAGAAAATAAATTTAAAGAATTCTATTAAATGATTTTGTTCTCTCTATGGACATGAAAAGAAAACCACAGATGCTCATCTTGTGACTACTGCTTATTTATTATATAAGACAGGAGCGAAGTGGCTCCTTCTCCTGTTGGTGGCTCATCCTTAGGCAAAGGCAACAAGGGTGGGAATGGCAACACTGCACTTCCTAAAACTATGCATCTGAGTAGGCCACGGGAGCCACCACCTAAAGAGCTTTGGAGACTCAGCTAAATGATGGCCAAGGGGAGGTTCTGGGTGCAGCGCAGGTGGTTCTGCTGCATTGGACTGCACGACCATGTGGCACAGAGGGAGTGCAGCTTATGGTGAAATGGAGAGGAACCTGTGGGGCTGGGGACAGGCAGCTCAGGGAGAAGGAAGAGATCTTGGAGATTTTGCCGGACAAGGGAAGAACAACTTGGTCAACAAACAGCAAAGACTAGCAAAAAATTAAGGTAAGAGAGAGACCTCTCATTATGAGGAACCTCTATCTCTGGTTCACAGATCTGCCTTAAACAGTAATACTGTGGCACAGCTATTGTTTTGAGAGGCTTTAAATTACAGCTACTCAAAATATCTATCCAATTTCTATTGTAAGCATGCAAAGTAATGCACTTCAAACAATACATTTCCACCAGTAGCCTGGGCCAAATGTATTTTCAATAGCCTAGGCCCAAGCAGTAAAGACACCATTGTAAGAACCAGTCAAAAGTACCCCATAAAAGAAAAAATATAAGAGCCTCCAGAGTTATACTGCTACAAGGCATACAGCATTAAAGGACAAAGCCCAAGATTACAAGTATCTTTGCTACAGCTATGACCACATTTGATAATCTCATTTAATGTTTAAAAAATCTCTCATAGGTTTTTAATTAAACTTCAGAGGATCCAAGGGATGGTTTTTGCTGTTGCACAGTATATGTTTACCACGAGATTAGTTTTGGTTGATTGATATGCATGCACTCAAGCCAATTCAGAGTGTTCTGCTCACAAGGCATGCAAAGTCTGCTTGTACTGTAGCATAGTGCAGCCACAATTAGCTGTCATGAATTTATTTTCAGGGAAGGACTACCTATTTTAATTATCTTTATATTATAGTGCCAGATGAACTGCTTTAGCAATTATTACATTTCACTCAAACCTCACTCAGTCCATTTTTAGAAATTAACTAAGATGGATATTAGCCTGCTTATCTAAGAAAATGAGGCTTTTGCAGTTATGCTGCTTCCATGTGTATCTGTCTATTTGTCTGAGTATTCCTGCTTTGGAACTTTTGATCCCTTTAGCAAACTTCAGCTGAACTTTGCAGAGGTGGAAGGTCTTCAAGATGCTACTTCCCTGAGTTTCATGCAAACAGGCAAACTGCCTCTAATATTTTCCTCACTGTGAGAAAAACTGCCTTACTGGTCAACAGAAAACCTGCATAAGAAACACAATTTAAACACCCTCAGTCACAAGAAATATTTCATGTGACCACAGGGTATTTCAGGCTAGCAGGGGCCTCTGGAGGTCTCTTGTCCAACACCTGGCTGAAGGCAGGAGGCCAGAATGGGTTGCTCAGGGCTTTGTCCAGACAGGTCTGGGGAACCTGCAGGAGTGGAGAACACACAGCCTCTCCAGACATATCCCACCACTTACTATCTTCAGAGGGAGAAAGTGTTTCCCTGTACTCAATCTGAACCCCTCTGGTTTCAATGTCACCTCTTGTCCACCCACCATGCAGTGCTGAGCAGAGCTTGGCTCCATCTTCTCCATGACCTCCCTGCAGGTACCAGGGTGCTGCTGTGCAAACCCTGGTCCCACAGCCTCTCCTCAGTCGGTCTGTGCCCAGCTCACTGCCCACCACCCCTGCAGGGCCTTTCCCACAGCGCTGCACAGGCAGGCAGTGCCAGCCCAGGTCACTGCCAGGGGTCTGTCTCCCTGGGGCAGAGCTGTGCCTTTCATTGAAATGCCAGGAACTATACGAAACACAAGCTGCTGGCCACCCTTCTGCTGGTGTCAGATCCTGGCAGTGTAGGATTGTCCAGCTGTGCTAAGCTGCAACCAGAGTCCAGTGGCTTTCCAGCACACTAAGAGCAATACAAGACATCTGCTCCCAAGCAGTTAGCAAGGCTGACTCTCATGTCTGTGGTCAGAGCCACAGCATGGGTTTATTTTAATGTCTACTTATTTTAAACATATTTTGAAGGCAAAACTTTGCCTTCACCACTTGGCAGGATCTAGGAAACGGACTAACACAAGCTCTTCTCCTGCCACCCTGCCTTTGCAGGACTGGACACACACTAAGATGCTTTTTACCAGGAGTAGCATATATTTCCCAGAGGTACAGGCCAAGAGAGGAAAGAAGCAGGTTCCAGATTCAGAGCAAACCAAAGGAAATCATGGTTCATAGAACCTGCAGGTAGGTAACTACCAAAAGTTAACTCAAGTTCAGGCAGCAGCTGGATAAAAATTATCATGTGAAATGGCCTCTGTCTCAGAGAATCTCTAACACAAGTATCACTGGGGAATATTTTTGCCTTGTTTGTATACATGCACTCCTTCCTAGGTACCTATGGTTGGTTACTACCAAAGATGGGGTACCAAACAAGATAGATACCTAGCACTGGTCTGACACAGAATGTTCCTATGCTGAGCCAACATATAGCATTCCTGCAGGCAAGGCACCTGAAGCGCTCCTACCACTGAAGTGCCCCCTTTATGTGCTCCTATGCCATCCTTTTCTCCCCTAAACAGCTCCTGGGAAATATGACCATGTCAGCAATCTCTCAAAACTTATCCTCAGCTGATACACATGACACAGCACAAAATCACACCACTATCTGTTTAACTGGGGTTAAAGCTTCATTCCCATTCAGGCAGAAAAGATCCCAGAAACTGCTCAGTTTCAAATGGGACCAGGAGTCTGTCTGTTCATTGGGCTATTTCTCACTATATCAATGTTTTCTTTTAAAAACATGTAGTAATGACTTGCTGAAAAAGCAAGGCTATTTGACATTGTTTGGAAGTTCAGGTTGTCTTCAAAGCCCTTACCTTCAATTCACATGTTGTAAGCCTTTCGAGTCTGGTATTAATAATAACTATTATTGCCATGCATCCTTATTTTTTGCTTAATTAAATTACAGAAAATGTAATAGCCTTATGAAAACAATATATGAGTTTTCAAACCTAATTAACATTATACAAGTGCACAGGTCACTAGAACAGTTGTTTTATCTGGAAGCCTTCCATGCAAACAGATAAAAACAAAACTACATTTAATCCAGCAACTTCAGTTGAAAGTTAAATCAAAGATGACTAGTTCTTGCCTAGGGGTGCAGCCTTCCTGGTAATAAATGTTTTCCTCTTTTCATGATTTTAGAAAAAGAGAAAGAGATATGAGAACCCTATCAAAGAGTTTAAAGGATGTCCAAGTCAGCCATGACCAAGGCTTAGCTGTTAGAACAACTCTCTATCACCAAGGAAAAAATCAACCCAGATGTACTATGTTGTTTTATTAACCTAACAGAAAGTTTCACATTTAAGGTGCACTCACCCATTTCTCCCCTTCCTTACCTTGGTATCCCTTTTATACCACCCCTTATCACCCCCAGTCTGATCCCACAATTGTTTTGGGGGTATAATGGAAGCAAGCAGATGCTCTGCATCCAGTGACAAAACCTGAGCCTTATATTTCACTCCCATTTTATATTTTCTTGAATATTCTTCAAGTGTTGCCCTGAAGAAAAAAAAAAAAGAAAAAAAGAAAGAAAGCTGGATAATGGCAGCAGAGCCATTTTTAATTCAGGCCTGGAGACCTGCATTCAGCAAGTAGTTTATTGCTCCCGGGACAAGAAAAGGCGATTCCCTCATTTCTTGGAAAAGGGAAAAAAATTACTCTGGTATCCAGGATGTCACATGTCTGCCTACCCACAGGCATTTGTCTGTCCATCAGCCAAGGAGAAACAACTGCCCACTCACAAGTAGACAGCGCTGTTTGACAGACATCAAGGCTGATTCATCAAAGGACTAAAGCAGACCAACATTTTCTCTACAGCAGTTGAAGAAGCTCCCTCCTACCACAATCTTGGATGGTGCTCCTGCTTCTGTAGAGCTGCTCAGTGTCACTGCAGCTCTACAGCCAGCGTGTCCTCTTCACATTTGTGTGCCCAGCCACGCTGACAGTTACGTCACAGGAGGACCATGTTGGATAACCTTCACCCTCAGAGGGGATTCCCTTGGATCTTCCATGGGTTATGTCAGAACAAAGGGGCGAGCACAGGGGCAGAGGTGAAACCATGCAAAGGAAAACTTGAAGACTTACATCCCTTGAGTACAACAGGGCAACCCAACCAGGTGAGCTCAGAAAGCCAGTCTAGCTGCTTGGGTGCTTTGGGGCTTGAAGAAACCTTCATTTTAAGTACAACTTTCAGGAAAACAAAGCTATCCATTAGCCCAGATGCACATCAATCAAAGCTAGAGGTGAGTTTTAGCACCAGGAAAAGACAGATCTACTTGGGTAAACAAATTCACTGAGGAGTACCTCCAGTTGTCAAGTTCAGCACACACTGGTAACAATGAAATGAGGTGTCATGGTTTAAGCCCAGCTGCCACGCAGCCCGCTCGCTCACTCCCCCACCTTCCTCACTCCCCCCGCTCCTGGAGGGATGGGAAGGAGAATCAAAAGAATGTAACTCCCATGGGTTTAGATAAGAACAGTCCAGTGACTAAGGAATAACACAAACCACTGCTGCTACCACCAATAATAATAATGATAAGTGAAATAACAAGGGAAGAGAATACAATGGCTCACCATCCGTCGACCGATACACAGTCTGACTGAGCAGTGATCTAACCCATCTGGGTAACTGCCCCCAGTTCTACATCCTGGGCATGATGTGCTGTGCTATGGAATACCTCTTCGGTTAGTTTGGGTCAGGTGTTCTGTCTCTGCTTCCTCCTGGCTTCTCCTCCTCCCTGGCAGAGCATGAGACTCAGAAAGTCCTTGGTCAGAGTAAACATTACTAAGCAGCAACTAAAAACACCAGTGTTATCAGTGCTGCTCACAGGCTGAAAGTCAAAAACACAGCACTGCACTAGCTACTAAGAAGGAGTAAAATGACTGCTACTGCTGAACCCAGGACATGAGGGCATGGCAGCCAATGGCTACTCTCAGTCAAAACCAGGACTGGAGCAATAGGAGCTAGGCTTCCCGAAATTACTCAACAGCTACAAAACCCACTCATGAATCATGACATCTGCTCTGGAGTCCTCCCCAGACTGGATTGGTTTAGAAGAAGAAGAAGGTTTAGACCCATCTCTCTTTTGCATCACAACAGCCCAACCACCACCAACACAGTGCTTCAGGCTGAGTTCTAGAAAAACAGCAAACCTGGCTTCTGGCCCCTGTCTGCATATTTATTCATTTGAAAATGCCATTGCAACAGCTATATAAGCAGAGCAGGAGGAGATGCAGAACTCCAGAATTCCTGGTGGTTTCCTCCCCACTGGTGCCATGTGTCCTCCTACTTGCAGCGCTCACTTGGCCCAGGGACTGGTGCTGCTGCCTGCTGAGGCCACTTTGCTGGGGCAGGCTGCCTCATCCCAGCCTTGGCCACAGCCCCCCTGCTCCCCAGACTGTCCCCTCCATGTGGCAGATATTTCTGCAACAGAGCTGTAAGTGATATGGATGTGCAACTCCACCCACTTCTCTAGGAGCTTCAGAAGGTACCAAAGGGGTATGTGAACATGTAAAAACCCACATATCTCCATATTGTCCATATCGCCATAATCCCCACTACAGTAACTTTCTCTGTGCAATAGTCCAATTGCAGATTTTTAGAAACAGGGTCACAGCTTTGTGAGTATAGAGCCAGTATCAGAACCTAAAGTCTGCATCTCTCCTTAAATTCAAACATATCTCATTTTAACTTAAAGAACGGGATTCAAAATTTAATGCTGTTTTTCTGCTTACTTCAACCTCCTAAAATATTGAAAGATGCTACCCATTAAAACCATTATCTCTGCAATCCTGACAGAAAAAAGAAAAACCAACATTTTTTTTTGTCTATATTTTGATGTCTGAACCTTCATTATTGTTAAACTTCTCCTCAACATCTACACCTAATTCATAGCAAAAAGTCCATTTTACAAGAGCTTGTAACAGCACAAAGGCAGGTTTTGGATGAGTGCAGAATTACACAGTGAAACCAGGCAGGGTTTCCCCAAAGAAAGGCTGGTCATATGGCCAGCAGCTGTGAAAGAGCAGTATCCTTATGTAATGTGAAAAGTAATAATAATGACCATTTCCTGTGCTCTCCATTTCAACAACAAGCAAACTATAGCTTAGAAGAAAAAGAAGAAGGGTAATGTTTCTTTATAAAGATTTAAAAGAAAGAGTAAAAGTGAAGATTCAAAAAAGCTGAAGAATGAATGAAAGGAAAAATAGTTCAAATAGAAAAAAACAGCTTTTGTGCAGCCAGACTTCCCCAGACGCACAGAGTGGCTTGCAGTCTAGAATTACCAGGGACAATTAAAATGAAACAATAACAAATGTGTAGTCCAGTGGTGAGGCAATCCCTTTCCTCTCCTGGTCCCTCTGCAGCTGATGCAGAGACCACAAGGAGATTTGTATACTGGAGGCAGGTAAAGCTATAAAGCACAGGAGAGAATGTCACCCCAGGTTCACACCAAACTTCATCTCAGTTCAGGTTTCCCAGCACAAGCACAGCAGGGATTTTGCAGTCATCATCAACACTGCTAAATATAGATATTCCCCCACCTGCCCTCCTGGTGTTCTCCCATTCTAAGTCCTAGAGAAAAAGCAGCAACCCATCCCTGTCCCACACAGGGGAAAGGGTAGAAAACATTAGGACCAATTAAATAATTAGAAGCAATAAGGAATAGTTATGAACACCAGGCGATTCCTCTGGAACAAAGAGAGAAAGATGTGACAAAAGCTACCAGCTGGAAGAGGAGACAGAGGGAGTGATGACAGGACTTGCAGTTGCTTCTGGGCTGCTGCAGCTACTTTTTGCTATACTTAAAGAGCCAATGGCCAGAACAACCTTTTAGAAAAACATTCCTCTTGCCGAGACATTCCTGCACTAGAGGATGTCGCTATTCATCAGGGAAGGAGGCCTTGGGAATCTATTTGAAGTGAAAGGGCTGCTGCTCTGTAATCACATATCCGGTGATGAACCCCAGCAGATTTATCTTGTCAAACTTTTTTTGAAAAACTTCCTCTAAGCAACACACTCTGAAAGAACAGCTCTTAAATTTTGGATGCAGAGAGCTACAGAGATTTTGCTGTCATACGTCACCAGTGGTACTCTACTACCCCTGTCCTCTGCCAGCCCTGCAAGTTTCGTATCCTTCGTTAAGCACATTTTTTTGCCCCATGGTACTCTCCAGCAAGACCTTGATTTCCACCCTGACCCCAAGAGTCACTTATCGCAGCTTCAGGAGCACACAGCTTTTAGCTCTGGTCTCTGAATCTTTCCCCACTGTGGTCGCTAGGTCAGGTGCTATTATGTAGACGCAAAGCAGGACTTCATGGCAGTGCATGAGGAGGTTTGCTCATCCACCAGATCAAACAAAGTCAAATGTGAGATGAAAGCATGTGTTCCCTTGACTGTGGCACATCCCCATTTCTGCTGGGGAGGTGTGAGACCAAAAATATGAACACAGCAGGGCCACAGCTTTTCTTTTCTTTTACCACTTAAGTTAGGATATGTCCCAGGGCAGCTTGGTTTTGCCAATTTCCTTTTCTTTCCACTCATTTTGATGGCTTTCCTATTTCTTTTCCTAATCAAAATCTCCAAGGCCAGAACAGCAGGAAGGAGTGAGAATTGCAACAGTCTCAAATCTCGACTTGTGATGAGGAAGCAAAGTACTGTTTGCTATAATCCCTGCCTGTCCAATACCCACAAAAGTTCAACGATTCAGGCAATGATCTGTTCTGCTTTGGCTTTAACCTGGGAAGTCATGCTGAAACATAATGAAGGGCTTGGATTTGATAGCAAAGAATCTTCAGGAGCATTTCTTATGAAGGTTTTGCTCAAGATGGCAGAAACCTCAATATTTTGGCCCTCTTCCCAAGAGGAACTGGCTAAATTAAGGCCTATTTCAATTGTGGATATAACCCTAAACCAAAATCACAGGGATCTGACTCGAAATCTGCCTACTTGAAATTTAGGCAGCTGGAATTCAGAGCTGGAATTCAAAGACTTTCAAAAGTAAGGTTCAGGCTTGCAAAGGAAAACCTAAATTTGTCAAACCCAAACAAACACACCTCAGCAGTGAGCTCTGAGACTATTCTCTGCCTCCAAAAAGCCCTGCATTCCTCACATCCCTCTGAAAATACAGAGTAGTCCTGTTATCCAAGTGCCTGCTTGCATGGAGACTGGAAGGAATGGAAAGAAGTGCTTGTGGGCATCATTTTGTTTTCCAGAGACCAACACTGCCCAGGCTGCAGCTGCAGGTGGAAGACATACTGAAGCACGGCAGTGATGCAGTTAAGCTTGCTCAGGCACCGGCAGTGGTCATCCACTGCTCAGAGAGCTTCAGGGTGGAGCTAAGCAGCCTAACTGCTCCCCAAAGCCCAGAGGCTGCATTATAGACAAGAAGTATCCTCAGTCCACTGAACTCTGTAAATCAACTGTGAATTTGACTTGGGTTTCTCAGTCTTGTTCATCAGGCATAACTGGACTGTGAAGAAAACGGAAAAACAAAAAGCTTGCTGCAGCTTTGTTAAAAATGTACTTTGGAAACAGTTTAGGAAAGGGCATGTGGCTGCCCTTACAGCCCCCTTGGGATGCTGCGCTTGTGGGAAGTGCTGCAATGTTGGATGAAGTCTGCATAGCTCTAAATCTGCTGCAAACACCCCGCTGGTTCACAGCCAGGTGAGAACAAGGACTGAGGTAGAGAGCTGGAGGCCACGTCTTTATATCCATGCAGTAGGGCATGGAATCCTCTCTTTTTTTAATCTCAAACAGATGGCCCTGCCATCAAATGCACTGCACCCTTCTTTTGGTGATGCCTAAACCAAATGACTTGGACTCCAGAAAGCTGAAAACATAGAGGTCCGTTGTGAGTCGGCATTTTGCCCTGTGGGGATGACTGTTAACTGCAGTTAGGGATGGGCCTTCCCCAAACCTGCTGTGTGCATTTCAAACACGCCCCAGACCCTTTTCAGAGCTGCAGATGTAAAGCAGGGTGAAAATAAAGTTTCAGCCTCTGTATTTCAACTTGGATTCATTCCCCACATTTCCACTTGGATCTATTTCTAATTTTAACTACATCCATAATAGCATTTAGGGTTTGTTTTCCCTTTTTTAAAGTAGCAGGGTTCTCAGCTCCACAGAGAGCCTCAGCCATGTTTGAGTTAATGTGCAAGCACACCTCTGCAGGCATGGGTGAAAAGGCTAAATGCATCTGGCTGAAATTCTCACTCAAAGTGAAAACACTATGTGACATTTCAGTGACACAGTGACTTCGACACAGGGCTGGCAGTCCAACAGGCTGTTGCATTTCTCTTTAGGCTGTCATTCTGCCAAAGTTTGATCAGAGAGGAGCATCCAGCACAGTAGCAGTTCCTTAAGGGTACCACAAAATTCAAGTCTGCTGAGCTCTGTGTGGCCAGCACACAGCATCACTAAAAAAACAAACAGAAGAGATCGTCCCTTCTGGGGATGGGATTATGATAGTTGCCCCTACCCAAAACACCTAAAGCTGCAAGCTTGCATTACAATGATTGGCTGATTATAAAGCCTGTCTCTTTGGTTTGATCTAAACACAAATCTGTAACAGAGATTATTTACATTATTTTATTGTTTTAATACACATGTATGCATTGAAAAGAGTTGACGTGCACAAGAAACTGTAAAGAACTTTATATTCCTCATATTGTTCTGTGCAAAGAGTTGCAGAAACTTTGCTAGGACACCTCCCAGCAATTTATGAAAAGACATAAAGTATTTGTAAAAAGAAATCCCATTCTGAATGAGAAATATGATACATTTCCATACACTTCAGCATTAAGTAAATGTAAAGTGAGCTTAATAATGTACTGTCCAATAACCACTCAGACCAATGTGGCCCAACCAATAACTTAAATTTTCTCACATCTATTGTCTCATCTTCTAGGACCATGTATTTAGGAAAGGGGACATCTCTTTGCTCTGTATTTTTTCAGCACCTTGTAGTTCTTGTCCATACCTGGGATACCTAAGCACTTCAGTATTGTTATTGCACAATGTTGAACGATTGAACTATATACTGTTACTGAGCAATATAAACACAGATACTTACCTAGTCTGAAAAGCATTTATTAGTACCACCCAGTCTGCAAAACTGTGTGACTCTACTACAACTAAAATACATAATCTGCTCAAATGTAAAGCACTGTCACAAGCAAAATGCTGAAACTGGCCTCATTTTCCTTTAATACTGCACTTACCTCTCCCTACAGCCACTGCCTGGCCAATTTGAAGTTCGCATGCCTAAAACCTGCATGCCTTGTCTGCTTTATTCCCTGGGGTTTCAGCTGTCATACAGAATAAGTATTGTGTCAGAAGAAGAGTTTTCTTGCCAAGTTTATAATATTCTAGACAAACTGAGAATTGTCCTGAGCTGAGATCTCACTTCCACACTTGGGAAATTTGGTCTCATGTCTGAAGATGTGGTGTCTTGACACTAGGTAGTACCTGTATATATTTCCATACATACAGATTGTGTACTGTTTCCTCTTAAGATAAAGGCTAAAACATTTTTTTCTAGGTGCCTGTGCACTCCTGCTACTGTTTGATATATACTACATACTCAGGTCAGTTCATGTCAAACTGGCGTTACCCATCATATAGACTGGCCTGTAGGTCATCTAGAGTTATATCCTTTAGTCAAAAACCAGATGGTCTATTTCTTTTTTTTAAGGAAACGATAGGAACATAATCACAAGTTCTAATGGGATCTTTGTCTCTGTCATGCTTATTGAAGATGTAGTCATAACTGTCATCATTTTCCTTGTTTCATTAGAGAACATCATGAAGCCATGGTAAGTGATCCATTGATGGACTGCACCAAGCAGTGGATTTAATCACATTTCAATTTAAAGTGTTACTGTGAATATTGTCTGTGAGAAGTGTTGAGGATTGATAGTGGTCTGCTGATCCAAAAGTTTTGGAAACATCTAATGTAAAGAGCAACAATGCCTTAAGCTCAAGCTGCAACCTCTGGGGGTACTGGGGTTGTCTTTTCACTGAAAGTCTCTGTTGTGCCCAACACAACAGAGCTGTTTGATGGCTGCTTCTTCAGTACAAATGAAGAGGAACAGCAGCATTTGGGTCATGTGGGTGAATTCAACAGCAAATCTTTACAGAAGCATTTGCCATGTAGTCAACAGGCCTATGACATGGTATCCTGCTATTCTCTTCATTCATCTGTGGAATACATGACTGCATCTGAAATGGGAGTTTCCAAGCCATTCCAGGAGATTAGATATGCCTTCAAGTTTTATTCTTCTGTTCTAGAGAATAGAAATGACTTGAGTACAAAAGCCTTGTCCCAGGACAAAGATAAAAGCATCCTTTTTAAAGGGAGGGATTTTTTTTTAAGAACCTGGGACAAAGGGATTATGCCCTTCCTGAAGGGGAATTAGGGATCTTCCGCAGCAGCTCTTACACCACTGGCTTCATTAGCACCCAGAGCTAAGACAGGAGGTTGGAGATTACAGACCAACTAAATCTGAATTAAAATTAACATTATAAAAGTTTCTAAACTGATTCTGTGAGTTAGGCTGTGATCTTATTTACATGGATATTATTCAGGATAAGCGCCAGAGTCTGCCTAGAGGATAATAATGTTACTACTAGCTAAACTACTATAATTGGGATCCAAATCCAAATCTGAATTACTGGAGTTACTTCAGTTTCATACTAGTGAAAATGAGCAAATAATCTAGGCTTTCCTACCCCAATCCCCCATGGAGACCAGGAGTGTAATGCTGAGCCAAAGGAATCCACTGCATTTTGTAATCCAAGAGGTGGCCAAGTAACATGTAGTTACTTACATGTACTTACACCTTTGTTTCTTACTTTGTCACCTCTATTTTCATAGTTACCTTGTCTATATTCTAACCCTGACACTATCTGAAATGATGGCTAAAATTAAATACATTAATAAGGAACCCGAATATCTCTTCTAAAAAGCTGGCCATATTCAATTTTCTTAACCCGTTGCTCTGGGAAATATCTTTGGTCTAATGTCAAAATACTTAAACACATACCCTTACCTGTATGGTCTCCTTTCCCTGATGAACACATGAAATCTTTGGGAACACATGAAGAGTTGCCATATTCTAGTACAATGACAAAACCTAGCCTAAAGAAAGCAAACATTTTCAGACTGAAATTCAAGGCCTGTTTTAAGGTCCACTAGAGGCAACAGTTCTGTGATGAGTCCATGGAAGATTTACTTTTGGAGGCCAACTAAAAAAGAAGGCATTGGCACTGTGAGGATGCTCTGGTGTTAGGGATGGGTGGGTACCCACTGATGATGCATATGTGATTTGCTTGGGCTCAGAGGCTTTCCAGGCTACTGTGCATGGATATTGTACGTGGGCAGGTTAGCAGTGAAAGGAAGTGCTGAAAGCCAGACTATGGGGTGTGGAGCCATGGGGCTTCATCGCTGTTGCCTGGTCAGAGCTTCTCTTCAGAAGATAAATTATTACAAATTATGGAAAGAAATTAAATCCAATCTCTCTTCTGCCTGTTAAGCAGAGTCCCATGGTACTTGTTGAAGTTTGTGGCTGAAATGGGACTGTAGGTAGATTTTGATTGAATCTTGGTTCTGCTGAAATAGATGGCAAAATCCTCACTGAACTTCAGGAGAGGAAAGATTAATACATTAAAACCCTCGTCCCTTAGTGGTTCCGCTTTGCAGAAGACAGCATCATCGATTCTTAAAGCACAGGTGAACAAACCCTTGCTGGCTGTATTTTATTTTTGAGGATATGCAGAAGTACTTGCCACTCTGCCCATTTGCCTCCTGAAGTGAACTCACTTCACTGTCCCAAGTTTTTGCAGGAAACAGTACAGATAGATAGTGAAAACTAAATAATTCACAGTGTTCCTAACTTCCCTAATGAGCAGTCTTCCCCCTCCATCTCCCTGTGAAGGCAGCCTGGTCTAGTAGGCATCTTAAACCTTCTGCCTTGGTAAAACTGACTTTTGCAGCCTCCGCTGGGTTGTCCCCATTTTTCAGGGCAAACAGAGAGCAAAAGAGCGTCAGATTTCATTTCAGATCATGCTGCTCATCAGCAACAGGGGAGAAGCTAAAACTTTCAGTTTACCTTTTTGTGCCATACCACCACTGATACCAGGGCACGCAATTGCTTTTTTTCACCACTGACTTCACTCTTTTTTGAAGAATATTAGAAATACTTGCTACATAAGCTGTTTCATTAGAAGGTCATGGAATTTTGCAATATTCCATTCATCAGTTGGTATCTTTAACTCAAGGATTTTCAGGCTTTGGCATCACTAGCACTTACTTTCTTTTTCAGACCTTATTTCATGATATTTGGAAAAGCTAATTTATAAGACTTGCCTTGAATGCATTCTCTTAATTCTCGATTTGGTTACAGTCCCAGTGGATAGCATTTTCCAGTACCTACTAAAGCATACAGAAGGGGGTAAACTGACAGTTCAATAAGCTCAAACAACCACATAGAGTCTACTTAAGAGCAGTAACCCACAAATTGAGTCCGCATTTTCATTGTATTCAGAATTTTTTAATTTCTTTATTTTCTTTTTTTTTAGGATTCAAAAGTCCTGGGTTGATCAAATTGTTGCATATTTCTTTCTGGGTAAGTGGTAGTGAGTAGAGATTTCTGACAGTTGTATATTAAATGCAGGTGGCTCTGTGAATGCTGTTCCTGTCTGATACACTACATTAACCATAACCTGAAATTTCTTCCAAAAGAACTGGAATTAATTATATTGTTTAATAAAACCTTACTTACCTGGATAAACTCATTTCTAGGTTGCATTTAGGTTCCTCTAATGCATCTTTCCAGATTATTATTTGTAACATAAAAAGATAGAAGTGTTTACTTAGAAAACCAAACATTTAGTGTAATCCTGGTAATTGTCCAAGATTTTCCTTTTTAAGACTGCACTTTCTTTTATACGTTTTCTTGCCATATTCTGAATTGTTAAATATTTCATTTAGCATTAATTGATAACTTCATTCCCACTCCACAGCTAAATGGAAGGCTCGAACACATACCCTTCTGCATAATTTACAGCTCAATGCAGCTCTTCTGAGACTGCCTATAAACATGTATTCAGGCACTAAAGACACCAAGAGGTTTTGGGGTAGACATATCTGGACACAATCTTTTTTTGCTTTTTGCTGTTTTTTAGTTTAAAGCAACTCCACAGAGTAGAGTAAAATGCAGCATCACGGATCTATACCTTAATATGATCATCTCTCCTTGGAAGGAAGGTTTATAACACAGAAGCAATACAAAGCAGTTAAATTTTATCAGGAGTACAAATCAAAAAATATTATTTCACTTTGTGCACTGTGTTTACAATAAACTTAAAAAATTTTGCTGCTTTTAAACTTATTTTAAATGCCAGGAGAAAGCATGCTTGGAAGAAGATAACAGCTTCATCTTGTTTTCATGGTTAAAGAAAACCACAAAATTCTTCATGAGAGTAGCTGAGGCACACAATGCAGCCCCATGATTCCACGTGTAGCATCATTTATATCCATAAGCAGATTAAATTTTAAAAGTTCTCTCAATACCACTGACCAGAGGAGTGATGTCATTGTTAGAAAACACGCGCACTGGTTACCTTATAACCAAATTTTCACTGCCCTTTCTGACAGGTTTTTAAGTTACTTAAGGGATCTGTTTATATGTGGAAGCATCAACATCATGCAGTAAATCCAACCACAACTCAGTCACATATTTTATTAAGTTTAAGTTCAGTGAAAGTGCAGAGTAAACTAGGGCCCTATGTCTCTCAGTTACATCTGATTTGCGGTTGCTATAAAAAGGTCCACATGCCGCTCTTTCAGATGTGTTTTGGATTGAAAATAGGATTAATGTGCTAAAGTGTGATTAGAATGGTTAAACACGATTAATTGGAACAGACTTGTATTGCCAAGGGAGCTCCGCTGTTACTGGCCAGCCTCCAGTTTACCAAGTGAACAAAGCAGGCCAACTGTCCAAGTTTTTCCATGTCTTTGCTTATGTGCCTTTCCTTTGCGTTTTCTCATAGCCAGCTTGTCTCAGAGCAGATTAAATACAGCTGAGAATGTTGGTCTAGGTCTGCAGTGAGGATCCTCGGGGAATAAGCAGGAACCTCAGGCCCAGACTTGGCTTCTCCAGCGCTGGTTGAAAACTGCCATGCACCTAGGGCAAGGGTCCAGGTGGATCAGCTAGGGAGTGGGAGTAATTTGGGGTTTTTAAAATGATCTATTAAACCCCTGAACTTTAATCAAGCTGCTACCATACTGACAGCAGTGATTTACTTGCACATGGCTATGAGGGGTAAAAGGGGCAAGGACTGCAGAGCACAGGCACTTGTCCCAAGCTTTAGAGATGATGCATGTGCTACACGTGCATGCATCCACCAAATTAGCACGTTGGTGTGTTTTTATCACAGGCAAATTCTTGTGTATCTGTGCCACAGGAAATACCTTTTTTGTTTTGTTTGTGAGATATCTGGCTGGACACTCAGCAAATCCTGGCCCTCTCCAGTAACTGATCTCCCCTGCCTTTTCCAAATGCAGATTAAAGATTTAAACCTTAGTTAATCAAAGCTTTAAACTGATCCTGCCTGGAGAAGTCAAAATGGTTTAGTATATTGCTCTAAAACCAGAAATACCTCAGCGGTTTGTTGCATGAAGATATTAAAGTTTGCACAAATTAAACACAGGAGTGCAGACATTTTGAGCTAAATTCCTGGCTATAAGCAACTAAAACCTTCATGGCAATTAAAACCATGTTTGATATTTTTTTTAATAAGTGCAGGCGCAGTTGAAATCACAATGGGATTGCCTTTCCCAATAACTAAGTCATTGTATGGCTTGTAGGGTAATGCTGCTCTCTCTGGGAACAGGTTTGGAAAATGCACATACATGCACAAGATCTCCAAGACGGCATGCACATGCTTACACAACCGTCTTTCAATATTTAGTATCCTTCTTTAGAAACTGTCTGACCAATGGGGACAAAAGGGTAACCATATATTTGTCTGCTGGTTTGAGATCCTGAATCAGTTGTCAGGAAAAAAAAGAAGATAAATTCAGGGCTGTTTCTTGCTGCACTCTAGTTCATTTACGTAACTGTACATAAATTTCCATTTCTCTGAACAATGCAAACAGAGAGACAAACAGTATGCACTGTCCTAGCTCATAATTCACAAACTTGCCTTGGAGTCAGCTCAGTGTCACTTCCCTCTCGAGGACACAGAGACAACCCTTCCACGTGCTTTCTGATGGCTTTTCCTTTTCTGCCTTTCCGTTCTCCCTGCCTCACATACAGATTCTCAAGACTTACAGCTCCTGTGTTTGTGGTCTAGGAACATGTTAGACAGCTCAGTTGCTGATCAGGCTTTGTTATGAAGTCCATTGCATTGGGAGAATGATACTGCTTCAGGTACAGAATGGGTGTCCTTCCACTTTCCATTTGAAAGGGTGCTTAATACACCACAGTACACAGAACAAAAAGAGAAAAGGTTCATAAGCTTCTTCACAAGCTTTCTACCTGCCATTCCTGTAAATGCAGCAACCTCCTTCAGTGCTGCGCAGCAAGCGCTGGTGGCAGCAATCTCCTCGCAGAGGTCTAATTTTAAGCTGCAGCTGCGTCTGAGTTGAACTCCTAAGATTTTCTTGCAAAGGTAGATTTAAAAATTAACTTTAAAAATTAACTCCAGCTCCAGAAGAAAACAACTGCAATTGCAGACGTCCAACACATCACCACCTCTGTAGCCATTCACGCGCTCTCGAAAACACTAACCTACCCCCCCAGTGCCTGCAGTGAGTGACTCATCCACATAAAGATACTCTCAGTGTTTCCTTTTGTTAGTGCTGGTGAGTTATTAAAGCCTTCTTGGCAAGCTGGGATCATGCCTTTCACTCCCAGTAGTTCAAAGCAGGCCTCTGAAGTTTACCAAGCCTGCCACACCACCCTGACAGGTACCCTCCCAGCTACATTGTCACCCATCTGTTAACACCCACCTTGTCAAACTTGTTAGCCCCACACCCAGAGCACAAGGCCAAACATTCTCCAGGAGAAAAACACATCCAGTAATGAAGGCAAATCTACCCTGTCAAAAATGCCCATTGAAAGCAAGCTTCCAAAGCCCATACAAAGGCCAGTGTTTACATCTGTGATGTGGTACAAGCTGGAAATAACTATTATTTTTCAAACTGCTATTGTAACTACTGCTGCACCCTGCTAAAATAAGTTTTAAGAACAGATAACCTACTGTCAGATGGGTAAGATAGTTCCTCACCACATTCATGTATTGGAGAATTACAAAAACATCAGGCCATAACAATACCTGTACTGGGTTCAAACTTCCATGCAGCCCCATGTCATGTCTTTAACACCGGTTACATTTTTTCATAACCACAAATGTTAGAAAGCCCCTTTTTAATTGAAAACTGACTTTTCAGTTTATCATGGGGTATGCGAAGAAAGTACAACCTTCCCCCTTGTATCACCACCACATATTAGAAGCTGTCAGTGCTGAGAAGGAGAAAACTGCAGCCACGTGTCCCATGGCTCCCAGTGTAGCTGATGTGACCATCCACATATTCTGCGCCTTAATTATGCATTTGGGGATCTTGCCTTCGGGAAGGTTTCCATTTTTGCTTTTTTGTCAGATACGATCAGTGCTTAATGCATATGCAAACACATGTGAGACCACCACCAGATTTGTGTAGGACACAACTGTAAATTTCTGAGACAGGGCTGTTTACTTTGGTACTTACATCTGCTTTAAGCCTTACCTTAGTTACCAAACCTCAGCTTTAGTGATCTAATCTATCATCTCCTTATCAAACATGGCAGAGAACCTGAAGCTGAATTGTAAGCTTTTCTACAGAGACATAGAGCAGTGACACATATATGGGTGGGATGGACTTACAGAAATGTAGGTGGAACCAGAATTGGGACCTAGGATATTTATATCACTGAATTAGGGCAGTTCAGAAGTTACAGCCTGAGTCAGATACCTGATTCTATACATTAATATCAATTTTTTTGTTACCTATGCAAGTCACTTAGCTTCCCTTAGCTGTACATCCATAAAGCTGAGGATACTAATGTGACCTTGCACACCGCAGTGAGAATAAATGCACAGAAGACAAGAGAATTGTGATAATGGATATTGTTCAAATAGGATGGATGTATCACACCTACTAAAATAATACACTGACATTTATAATTCACTTTCTTGAGGGTTTTTTTAGATAAAGCATAGCCTCACAAAATCATTGCAAGCTGAGTACTGTCACCTGCATTTTTACAGTGAGAGAAAGCGAGAGCTGGAACAAAAACAGCAAGTTGTGGATCCAATAAGGTGCTGAATGCTCCAGCCATGTTTAAGGAAAACACAAACACTGGCTACAGTGAAGCCAGTGAGGCCTTCCTTTGATTTCAATAACATTCTTAAGGGTTTTGCTGGAAAGGGGCCAGAGCCCTCAGCACCTTGTAGGGCTCTGCACTCCCTGTTGTTGCCCAAAGTCATACAGCAAAGCAGTGGCAGAGCAGTGGTTTCATGGGAATGTCTTCTCTGGATTCTTGAACAGGATGAGCAAGTAATTAAAGATAAGAGCAAAAGTCTGTTCCAGGTTTTACACAAAGCCCTGTGCAAGTTGGGAGAAGAATTTGGACAGCTTAGTTACTGCAGCCTAAATACATATTCAGAGCAAAATTCTTTTCTGCATGCACCTGGTTTGCATGAACGCCATGTTTGTGCATACAAGGAAGGCATGTGTGTGACTCGAAAGAGGATCCTGAGGAAAAATTACCCATAATTACATATGGCACAGCAGGAGAAAAAGGGCAGCTGTACACGTACAGGTGTATATAACATTTTTTTAGATACAAAATCTGATTTAGGACACTGAAATCTGAAAATGATTGCTGTTTAACTGGAATGAGGCCTTTCAACTTCAGAATGTTGCTTGTCCCTTTCAGCAACACAAAAGAAGTATACTACTCACTCTGCCTATTAAAATAGAGGGGGGAAAATTAATCACTACCAATTCTTCAATATTTCTGCATTGTCCTGCTAAATCCTCCCACTTTTGGCTGAACCACACCCTTTGGGGAGGCAGAGTACACAGTGTCACAATGCAGATGGAGAACACACAGCGCTGGAGAGCACAATACGGGGAGGGGGAGAGCTGACCCTGGGTTCAGCCAGCCCTGAGAGCAGATGACAGCCCCACACAGGCATCCTTTCCTCCAGGGTGCCACAGAGCAGAACTGGGTGCTTGAAGAGGGGCTAAATGTAATGTGGAGGCACTCAGCAGCTTTTCATACATCTTTATCTCTTCTGCCTAAGCTGCAGTACACTGTGCAGATTTATGGGAATTCTTTCCATGTTCGCAACTTATAAGTATTAATAACCTGTCCAAGTTGGAAAATAATACACCATTCCTAACTCTATTAACTACAGAAAATCTGGCTTCAGTTAAAATAAGATCCCCTTTAGCAATGCCCAATATACAATAAATATTATATATAAAAAAAGCCAGGCCATCTTATCTGAGGTACGGTAACAGTAATGTTTTTGCCTGAGGCACTGCAAAATTCAGGCTTAAGAAGTCAAAATGGCAGGGTGCAGATGATCACTGGAAAGCTATCATTTTTAACCTAAATAGTTACCTTAAAGTCTTTTTTTATCGAATAATGAATACAGACAGACAAATTCAGCATGCCCACAAATCTACACTGAGTTATTAAAATCACAGATAACATATTCAAAAGCTGATTTTTTAAAACTTCTGCTTCTGCCACTGATCTGCAAGAAGAAATGGCATTAGCATTTCTGCTACTACCATACAAACCAGCTCTCAGTTTTCCAAATAAGCAGTTTCATCTAGTTACCACTGGTTTTAAAACAACTTGCCTTCTAATTTGAGACTAAACTCTTTGGTCCTTACTCTGACAGAACTCTTGTTGCAGTCAGGGGAAGGTCCTTGGCTTAATTAAGGCTTCAAGATTCACGTTAAGATCTGATATATTTAAACGCCAGATTTACATGTTTTCAGTAGATATTTGGTACTTAAATACCTAGGTCTGTGCCTCACAGAGAAGGTAAACAGCTACTGGCATGAGAGGCTTCCCAAGGAAGTGGTGGAATCACTGTCCCTGGAAGTGTTCAAAAACAGTGTAGATGAGGCCCTCAGTGAAATGGCTTAGTGGTGGTCTTGGCAGTCCAAGGGTAATGGTTGGACTTTATGATCTTAAAGGTCTCTTCCAACCTAGTTGATTTTATGATTCTATGATAAATTCTATGTCAGTGTGTTCCAGCATCTCAGTATCTTTCAAGATTAAATATGTCAAGATATGTCCTCAGGGGTACTCAGTGAATCTTAAAGTTGGAAATGCTTCAGAACAGCACAGCCTCACTGGAGCTATAATTGCATGACTTACCACCCTGTTTTAATCTAGCAGAAGAGGCTTGCTGCGTACTCTTGCCTTAGCAGGGGCCATGTGCAAGGTCAGCTGCCAAATCTGTGATATTGCAACCTGTTGGAGAATGCAAATGCCTCAAATTATTTACTGAGAGCAGCCTGCATCTGGCCTCAGAAGTTCAATTAACCTAATACCCAGTTAGTTTAAAGTTAAAATCAGCCATCATCTCAGGTGCTACTCAGATGCTTTTCACCAATTCCTGTGCCACTCTTACCACATTTTGGCCATTTCTCTTCCCCTTTGATCAGGGAGCCCTCAGCGCAGTCCCCAAGGATGGGGTTAGGATAGTGGAGCCCCAGGAGCTGTGTCACAGACCACATACAATTCCTTCTTATAGAAAAGCATTTCCTGCATAGCTGTGCACATGGGCAGGGCTAAGTAGCGACAGACATACCATGACCCAGCACTGAGCTCCTGCCCCTCTCCTGGCCCCTCCACTGGCCTCGTCACCTATGGGAAGAGCTGGATGTGGCCAGTGCCCCTCGGTAACCCAGCACAGGAACACGTTTTGAACCACATGGGGCATTCTGTTGATTTTAAGTGATTACCTTTGGCATGATACGCTCTCAGTGCCTCAGCCTCATCATCTATGAGACAGGCATGATCAAATGTAGGCATTTCACTATATCGTGTGAGACCCAAAGGTGAAAAAAAACCCTGCAGGAATCATTGCAGCAGCACACAACGGGGAAAAAAAAATATGTGAATTTATTAATTATCATTCTATTCATAGCTATTATTACTATTTGCTCCATTTCTGACCTCCTCATGGTATTCATTCATTCAAATTCCCACTTCCTAGCATTATTTTCTGGCTTACTGTTAGTCTGTAGGCCAGATGTCAATTTAAAAAGATCAGGACCAAAATTACATAAAATTTGCTTTTGTAGGACGTGGATTAAACTCTTAAGAAAGGAAAAAAGCTAGAGATACAATTCACAGCAACTTGTGAATCCTCCTGCAACTACAGATGTTAAATCCAGAACATCACTTTGGTTAAATCTTTGTTAAACACAAAGGTTGCAACGCTGGCTGGATCAGTATCACTTTTTTTTCAGTGGTTTTGTCTGAGCATAGGAAGTCAGAAAATTATCTCTTTGTCAAACAAGCTTTTTTATTCATTCATCTATTTAACATCTTTGTCCAAGTTACCAGACTTAGAATGACCTAAAATTAAAGTCAATGGAGAAACTGAAAGGTTTCACATGCATACCAGAAAGCAAACTCATGTTCAGAATGAGATTTGTTATTTCACTCTGAACATGGCCTCATGAATCTAGCAGCTTTGTTGTCTTCCACCCTTCAGCAGAGTGTGAAGTCTTTGGTGGATCAGTGGCTTAATCTCTAACTTGCTTTTAGTTGTAACAGACAGGGCAAAAACCCTAATCATTTTGCAGGATTTTGCAAGCAAGTGTCAAAACACTCATTCATCAGAGTTACAGAGTCTGCAACTGCTGTTGTTTTTATCCAGTTAAAGTCTCTTTCATCAAGTGACTTGTGGTTTTAAAACTACTTGCCTTCTAATTTAACCCTAAACCCTTTGGTCCTTACTCTGACAAAACTCTTGTCACAGTCAGTGGAAGGCCCTTGATTTAACCAAGACTTCGAGATTCAGGTTAAGATCTGATATATTTAAATAAAAGAAACAAAGGGCTAAATAATGGGAATCTGTCAGGGTGGGGAAGTTCTTATTTTTAGTTCCCATTATAATTTTAATCTATGAAAGAGGTTTGGCCAAACTCACTGCTTTCTGAGCAGTAGCAGTCATGTTAGGGGAAAGATATTGTGAAAACTCTGGAAAATTTGAAAAATACATTCTTTCATAACAAAGGGCTTGTCTGGGTTTTAATATAATTGACAGAAATTTGTGAAATACATGAAAAACAGAAAAATAGGGAGTTTTCTTTGATCATCTTCATGGAAGAGAACTTGAGAAGTTTGGAGTTCTAAGTTATCCTGGGCAGTTACAGCAGGTTTTGAAAGTCCTTAAAGGTTTTTTTTTCACATAAGGGGTTTGGACTGGCATTTCCTCCAAACAGCCAAAGCTTCTTTCTCAACCAAATGAAATTTTAAAGAATGTCTGGACACGTTTCCTGTTAAAAATTGCAGGGAAGTTTATAGTCTTCAGTTTGGGCTCAGTGACTGTACCTGAAGAGTATTTTAGGAGTAGGTCAGAGCTGGTGCCTGCCTGGAGCCGAGGCTGATGTAAGGAGATGTTCTGGCACAGCCCCTGCCTTGATCTCTGTGCTTAGCTCAGTGATATCCCACCTCCAACCCCAGGCTGACCACAAAGCTGAGGGCCCTTCCTGCAAGGTCTCAAGCATCAGCTGCTCCCAGGAACATCCATTTTGTAGACAACATGAGTTAAAAATTACTCCATCCTTGTCCAGTCCTTTTTTTCCCACGGGAGCACAGAAGTCTGCTGCCTGCGGTAGCTTTCATATTAATTTTAGGGCTCAAACTAGTAACATCTAACCCTCATACTAGTCCCATTGAAGTGAACTGGAATTACTAACTTGAGCAGATATTATATTTCTTGAGAAACTGTAGAAAAAGAAAGAGTCATGCTCTTAATTAACACTAGAAACACCCAGCCTCCTTAAACACAGCCATTTTTAGCAATTAATTTACTATAGATGTAGTTAGCTGATTTAATGACTCAGATTTGTTCTGATTAAAGCATTTACTTCAATGTCAGCAGAAGGAAAATTTACTGCCTCAGGAAAAGATAAATGTCAAATGTGTGCTTAGATATACAGAGTACAGTAGACAGAAAGAAGATGATATTTTCACAGGCTATGTGCTTAAAGGTCGGTTAGGTTAAAGAATACTTTGCTGTTGTTTTAAAGCTGCTATATCTGAAGAGGGAGCTGTGCAGCTGAAGGGAAAATGGCAAGAGGGAATGTGCTGTAACGTCCATGGGAAAAGCACCAGCCACTCAAAAGGAGTGCATGTGTGTGAACAATAGCTGAATTTTGCCCAAGACCCATAAAGACAACTTTTATGCAATACTGTTCCATTGCCAGAGCAACTGCTTTTCTTCAATGTACATTGGCATTTTGGGGTTTTTAGACAACAGTAACCATGGGTACTCTTCTCTTAATAGACTTGCAACATCAAAGACCCATTATAGTTGTGTAAAAAGTTGCTACATCCAAACTAATTTTTATCCAAGGAGAATTCCAGCCTCTAGAAGACTAAGCCAGGAACATTTCACCTGCACAAATACAATAGGAATATTAGAGAGAGATTATTGAAATAAATTAAAACCTACCTCTTCCATACAGATATTCTTTTTGGAACTCGGGGAGGAGTGCCAGTGCCTAGCTGTAGGGATGGAGTGCTGTCCTGGACCTTTGAGGGCACCTAGGACATTAGCACAAGGCCAGCAGAGACGATCCAGGACTCCTACAAGAGATTCATGCCTTTATGGAGTGGTGGCTGGAGGCTACCTATATTCAGGGACCTGAATGTCTGCATAAGTAACTGTAAGGATGTGAGTTTTTAAAGCAGAAACTAGTACATAAGACCATGAAACTCAGGCTGCCCGAGACAGAGATGTGACTGACTCCCAGAGATTGTGTGTTTTGGGGACCAGATCCCACTATTTCTCCCAGCAGTGCTAACAGAACTCCGTTCTCCCAGTAACTTCAGGTCTCATCCTAGGTTTCTACTGGCTGTGATCAGTTTTGAAGCTGCTCACTCAGCACCTCAGAAGCAGTGTTGCAGGATGAGGCCATTAGCCCATATTTACATTGCCTGGTAATGCCATCAAAAGTTTTGCTTCTAGTCATTAGCAATCCATCCCTCCTGCCTTTCCCCTCCCTGAGGAAGTGCTCCACAAAGCCTGTCTCATGAATTTCTGTTCTTTCATTATTGTTGTAGTCTCCCCAGTTCATCTTGCTCTTTCGTTAAACAGCAAACCGCAAATACGGTTTCAATCTAGCAGCTTGTTTGCAAGAAACACACCATTCAAAAATAGGAACACATCCTTTGCACGTTCTTTAAAAAATCATTTAACATGATTCATTGCTTTATTCTTTGCTTGAAGCATGTTTCACTTACACTAGTAATCTTTTACCTTTCATTTATTAATTCAAACACAAAAGTGGTTACAGTTTTCCAAGTCCTTATATACATGAAATATTACATTATCACTTTCCAAAGGTCAGTTACTCTTCTTTCTGTTAATTAGGATTCAAGATTTCCAACAATAAGTTGTTGCAGCAGATGCATAGCTCTTTAATGTTTACTAATTCACATTTCTGCTTTTTCACTTTGTGAAAAGGAAAAAGCAAATAGTTGTAAGTGGGATAAGTACACTTTTTTCTAAACAAAATAAGAGGAAATTCCAAGTATGGGAGAAACAGAAGTAATCAGTAACATGTTTCAGTAAGAATTTATGAACAGAGTCCATTACTTTTTTGAAAGTTTATCAGTCTGTCCCCACAAAAGCCATGCTGGAGTGAAGCATCAGGTGTACTGTGCCTTATGTGCCTGGATGTGCAAGTCAAGAGTTCCTTATTAATAGAACTCCAGTCATTAAATGGATCTTCTCACACCTAAAAAGACCTTATAATATCAATATCTTGAACTTTAAGTCATTTTTTATGTTCTTGCAGGAGTAGACTTCATTTTGTGACTGACAAAAATAAAGGGTAGGGTTTCATCATGAAAATGTACCGTAATATCTTAGATAATACCTGAAAGGAAGTAAATCTTTTTTGGAGTAAAAAAGATATGTTAAATCAACCAAGCTGTCTGGGAGGACAAAGATAAACATAGCGAGCAGTGCTGTTTCCTGTAACATTATTTTGCCACATCTAAACATAAAAATCTACGTAACAGGAACTGTGTCCTTTAGGCCACCAACAAGAACCTTTCCAAGGGGCATGGAGAAAATTTATAAATATGTTCTTGCGAAAATTGTCTGTTAAGAAAAAAAAAAAATCTGAAAATGGGGAAAAGAGCAAGTGATCCATGTACAAGGCGATGCTTTAACATTAAGAACTTTTCTTGGTGCAATTCTCCTCTGATTTCATGTGTGTATGTTCCTGGTATTCCCTCTGACCTGGTTGTTCTACAGGGGAAAGTAACTTCTTGGTTTGGTTACGTACCTGGACCTCAGGGTCTGGGTTGGATGCCTGGCTCTGCTGGAAACTGTCTGTGTGTCCAAGAGCAGACTACTCCATTCCTCCTGTGTCTCAACTAGACATTTGCAGGATACTCATATTCTCCTGCTGCATCTCTGTGCTTCCCAGCTGGAGCACAGCCCCTTGGTTAACGGCCATTGCTACATGTGGGGACAACAGCACCTAGAAAGTGGCACCTGGACCTTGTCAGCAGTTCAAGGCATGGCAGTACAGAAGATCCAGCCTTGCAGCTGTCAGTACCCTGAAATAGCAAAGCTCCTGCTGATCAGGTGTTTGAGTGCATTTACGTAACACAGCTGCCAGTGCTTTGCCTGGGAATCGCTGATGCCTTCTTGGGACAGAGCAGCCTTCCCAGGCAGCGCAATGCCATTTTGGCCCCCAAGTTTTGAGGTGTCCAGCCCTACTGGAGATGACCCAGTTGCCTGTAAAACTGTATCAAAACCATGGCAGTTTACAGCCCAGTGCAAACCAGCC
Source organism: Pezoporus occidentalis (assembly GCF_034315485.1). Classification (NCBI taxonomy): domain Eukaryota; kingdom Metazoa; phylum Chordata; class Aves; order Psittaciformes; family Psittacidae; genus Pezoporus; species Pezoporus occidentalis. The sequence continues at coordinate 255,051 of NW_026914018.1, forward strand.
CCGGCTTCAATTTACCTTCATATGGCAGCCAAAAGCAGTGCCAGTTCTGATGTGAGTCAGAGCCCTGAGTCTGTGAGTCAGAACCGTTAATTCCTAGATACAGGTTTTACGTGCTTTAATCCTTCTTCATGATTCAATTCCCCTGGATTCCCTGTCACTCTAACATCATCTTTCTGAAGTCCCTCCAGTTTATCTAGATCATTTTTGGTAATATGGTGCCCAGTAGTGACTGTAATTTTGTTTCCCTATATATTTTTGAAATCCTAGTACTTAAAGCATTAGTGTTTTATGTGTGCATACATATTCTATTATAGAATCATAGACTACTTAGGGTTGGAAAGGACCTTAAGATCATCAATTCCAACCCCCCTGCTATGGGCAGGGACACCTCACACTAAACCATGTCACCCAAGGCTCTGTCCAACCTGGCCTTGAACACCACCAGGGATGGAGCATTCACAACTTCCTTGGGCAACCCATTCCAGTGCCTCATCACCCTCATAGTAAAGAACTTATATCATATTATATATAATGTGAATAATTTGCCATCATATCAGTGATACCAGTTTGGGAGGGAGAGAAATATTAGCAGGATTTGATTTTGAGTCGCCAGCTGTTTTTTTCCTTAAGAATATTTATTTCTTACTGGTGTCCCGGTGAATGACTAAAATGTAAACTAAGTTAAGAGTAGGCAAAACACTGGGATGATTCATACAGACATAAAATTATATTGGTCCAGATTTTTCTGAAGTCTCTCCAGTGTGGTTTGAGTTTCCTGCACAGATTTCAGGCTGTTATCACAAAAGTCCGAAACTGGACTTAACTTCTCCAGGTTCAGATATCAGCCATCTCAAAGCTGACAATGCCATTTCTCTTATCAAAATCCACTTGCTGCTAATCTTGGGCACAAGATTAACAGCAATGGTCTCAGTACAGCCTTAGTTTTCAAATATCTGTGAAAACACTTTTACTCCAGGTCAGTGACATTAATAATAGACTTTCAGTTGAATTCAGTGGGAATTGACCTTTATATACACAGAAGTGTATATATCAACAGATATCCACCTAACTGTGATAACTAACATACAATGAGCCAGTAGAAGTTTGTGCCCCAGTAAGAAAGGTGTGTCAACATGCATAATCTAGATGGAAAGGCTTAAGCAGAGTTATTTCAGAGAGAAGAGAAAAATAAAATAAAATAGAACGTAAACAGAGAAGTTATATACTAGATGTGAATCTCTAATTCAACTCTGAAGTTTACCACAGTCTGCTTGAGCAACCTGCATAGTCAGTCCACAGATTCTCCACCATAATGGAATTCTTCCTTGCTTCTTCCAGAGGGGAGAACTATAGGACCAAGTCCTAGCTTATTGTGACTCTTTTGATTCTGGTAATGATAATAATTGACTTCAGTGTCTTTGTTTCTGGGATTATTTGTTAGCTTTTTTTGTGTGCTTCTTTGGACAGAAAACTTTCCAGGAACAGGACAACCTTTTACCAAGTGAGATGATGGCAAAGGACCCTCTCTTGCAGCTCAGTGCCAGCTGGAAGGAAAGGGTTCTTCCTGAGGTGAGCAAAAAAAAAAAGGGGAAAAACCTCAGCAGTAAGGGGCATTTTGGTAGTGGAGAACTGTCTGGAAAGCAAACACTGCCCCTGGGCTCCCTTCACAGAGAGAGACAAAACTGGTCCCATGCCATTTACCCAGAGGGATCATGCTGGTAATAGCCTGGAGCTGGTACCAGCTGTGGTTTGGATGTACCATGCAGTGAACACTGAATTGAAACCACTGAACAGACCTGTGGGAGTTTGCTTGTGCAGTCCAACACACCCGGAACAAGAGCAACTTGCTAGAAACTTCTTATATGAACCTGGAAAAGGACTTTACAGACTTAAGAATGTGTAGTAAGATAGCAGTATTTCATTTTCCAATTAGCTGAAAAAGGAAAATCCTCCACTTTCCCACACGTTGTGAAACAGCCCAGCTAAAGCCTGGGAGGTAGCAGCTTACACCGATTTTGCACTGTGTACCAGGCTGAAAACCAGAAAACTCTACTCTTCCACTCAACACCCATGACTGTAGGAAGGGATTCATATAACCTCCCTGGCCCAATAAAGTGGTGCATGGGGTAAGCACTGTTGTTCAGGCTGAAAATCTTTGTCTCTATCAGAGACAACAGATGCTGTTAATAACCTCTGGGAGATCCATAGGTGCTGTGCTAGGTATGGTTTCTGAATGCAGGATTTGAAGGATATAAGCAATTATTTTAAAGAATGCCTCTTTCCTTTGTAAGTTACACAGTTACATACTATTGCAACCCACTCTGAAACTATTAAGCTAAAGGCAAGAAAGAAGAAAACATGAAGATTTTCGAATAGCGAGAATTTGCACAGGGAATCAAAGAGGTTTCAAGTTCACTTAGTGCAGATGTTTCTATAATTGAGACACACTAGAAAAATGCATTAATGCACAAATCAGTCTTGCTTACAGTTATCTGAACCATAAAAAATGTCCATAGTCAGAATATAATTCCCTATAAAATCCTACAGGACACTTAAAAAAATAAGATAGGTTCCTTTTTTCCTATTAAACTCTTTAGAATTTTTTCAGTAGGGGAATCCACAGGGAGCACAAACAAACCTAAAGTCTGTTGACCAATTCACCCCATAACCCCATTTCATACACTCACCCACAGGTATTAAGGACCTGAATTTTAAAGAGGCCAGCTAAATGCAGCTGGTGACCTGGGAGATTTATTCAGGTCCTGATCTTACTCCCATTTAAACCAGTAAAACTTCCTTTGGAACTGTCTCAAGCTCCCTTTACTGCATGTGCCCAGTCAGCCTGCAAATTCCTGCATGCAAGGGCAAGAATTGCACCTACACGTGTGCTGCTAATCAAAATGCACAACTGTTTCACAGGTAGAGGGAGAACAAGGAGTCTCAATGTCTTTTGATTCCTCAAAACTGTACAGCTTGAAGCATAGACACTATTCAAATGAAAGAGGCTAACCTGAAAAGAAGAATTGAGTTCTCGTCTTTCTAAATATGACAGAATCCTCCACTTTTATAGTTCCATATATATAAACAGAACGGGCATGTTCTTCTCAGGAATAAATTGTTAGCTCCCTATCCAAAATCAGCAGAGACCAGCTGTGCCCTGCTGTAACATCCCCGTGGAAAGCTGTCTTAGCTGAAAGTCTAAATCCCTACCAGTCATTCCTACCTGCAGGTAGCATAGCTATTTTCTCCCCAAAAATCCATCAGGCACACAGCCTCCTTCTGTTATAGTAGGTTTTAACAAGGATCTCCTAGCCCCACATTCAGAGATTAATTATCAGTGCTGCCTCCCAAACATACCTGTTTACCCTTGTGTTGCTCTTCTAAAACAACAGCAAACAATACTTCCCCCTCTTTTACTCCCCCCCTCCCCATCAAGATCACGATTGCCTTGATGGATCAAAATAGCGATACAAACAAGAAGGAAATTGTGTCTCTCCATAATCTTAGCCCAACGGGAGGTGGATGGATAAGTATGAATAACAAATTATCTTACAGTGGATTCCACTAATCAGCCCCAGGGCTGGGCTGGTTTAGCATGAAGCAATTCTTAGCTTTTTGCAGCGCTAGGCCTTGGGCAGACGACCCTACCCCCTAATTAAGAACGTGAAACAAATTGAAAGCAGCTGTGAATAATTAAGACAATTTAAGTGCTGTTAAGAAGAAATAATTTTTGTAGCCATCGTAATAAATCTTATGCTGTCTGAACCCATACGCTTTACGTGTGCTTTTTTCTGCTAGTGGGTTAGTGCATTACTCATGAAAGAAACAGTATCCCTTTTGTTTTGATTGGGCCTGTTTAATAACAAAAGAGCATATCACTATAAGTGGAAGTGTGATGACAAAGCGAATAGCCTTTACTTTCCTTAATTTTCAGTCGTTGTGGTTCAGATCCTGTATCAGATTCCTGGCATAGGAGTTTGGTGGAAAAAAAAGAATTCTTGATTTGCACTGTAAATAATACCTGAGCCCAAGCTACTTAATATTTTTTAGATTTCTTTCGAAAAATACATGTAAGGAAAATACTTAAAAATGTAACAACTGACCTTTAGCCTTATGTAGCAGGTAAGTTCTTGAAGTATTAACTAAGACTTCAGGTAATCTATTTTTCTCTGAAATTTTCCACCTTTTTTTTAATCTTCACACTTGTTTGGACCTCAGTTAAAGTGTTTAACAGGAAGTAATTTACAGAAGGAAAGCTTTCATCATGCACTGCCAAAATATTCAGGGCCTGCTTCAGAAATTCATAACTGGCTTTATTAGAAATCAGCTGTGTGAACACCTAAACACATATTTATAAGCCTCTTCTTTCCTTCAAATTTTCCTCAGCAGCTCCTTATCCATCCAAGGAGGTCTCCTGGCCCTCCTGCTGCACTTCCTTCTAGTTGGGATGCAACACTCCTGAGCTTGTAGCAGGTGATCCTTGAATGTCAACCAACAGCCTTGGGCCCCCCTGCCCTCTAGGGCTATACCCCATGGAACCTTACTAAGCAGGTTCCTGAAGAGGCCAAAGTCTGCTCTCTTGAAGTCCAGGGCAGTGAGCTTGCTGCACACTCTTCTCAGTGCCCTGAGGATCTCGAATTTGACCACCTTGTGGTTGCTGCATCCAAGGCTGCCCTGGAGCGTCACATTTCCAACGAGCCCTTCCCTGTTGGTGAGCACAAGGTCAAGCATGGCACCTCTCCTTGCCAGCTCCTCTATTACTTGCAGAAGGAAGTTGTCTTCCACACAATCGAGGAACCTCCTGGATAGCTTGTGCCAGGCCGTACCATTCCTCCAACAGATGTCAGGGTGGTTGAAGTCTCCCATGAGAACAAGGGCCTCTGAGTGTGAGGCTGTTCCTATCTCTCTGTTGAGTGCTTCATCCACAGATTCCTCTTGCTCAGGGGGTCTGTGACAGATTACATAATTATTTACATAATTGAATTATGTGTCACACAATTCAATCTGGACACTGATTCTGAACATCCAGTTTTTACAGGATTCATGAGATGCTGCTTTGTTTTAGTTCCATTTCCAGAGAAATGAAACCAGAGCTCACCATTGCAGCCATGTGTTCATAGTATTTGTGACCCAGTCATCAGAAATGCAGTTTTGATAAAATACCTGATGTGAAGTACCTGTTTCTGCACTCCAGTAGTGTATATTTAAGTAAAAAAATGGAAACAAAGCATTGTGCAAGCCTCAAAAAATTAACCTTATGAGCATGGTCTAAGTATGGAAAAGGGTTGCGATCTATCTTTTCTCTAGCTCATAAAGTGACAGACAATTCAGCTCTTGCTATACGCTTTTCTGCTCTAAGTCCTATGACACCTCTCACCATTCTGCATCTGCCTGCAGATGAGATCTGTGGCACTCGCTCTTGTACCTGAAGCTCTTCCCATCATCTCAGCAGTGTTTAGCCATGGCCCTGCTGGTCATTTCTTCAAGTCTGAATTATCCTTTGCACAGTTTAGCCCCAAAGTACCTGCTGTGTATGACCTCATCAGGATGCTGCTACTTCTTTCCAAGCCTTTCATGACTGTACTTCTGCCTTACACTGGCATTCAGGTATTCTGCACATGGAATCAGTGGCCCCTCTGGGTATGAGGAGCTGAGATTTAGATTCCAGGTGTTAGATGACATTAGATGATGTAGCAGCCTGAAGGCTACATATAGTAATTAGGAGTCAGCCTTCTACCAAAATGTATTTCAGAAGTTGTTGTGGAAGAGCTAGGATGTCACATAAACAAGGTGACAGTTCTTTGTTATGCTTTCTGTGCAGAACCATGGCAAATATTTCCATCACTGAAGTTACTTAACAACATTCCAATTACTTTAGAAAAAAAGAGGAATAATGTTTTAAGTCCTATTGATACTTTAAAAAAATAGTAGCAATATGAATACACTATCTCTACTTTTCCACCATTCATTTTTCATTCATCTACTTTCTAGTGTGTGTATGAATTTCTTTTTTTTGAGAATAAAGATGGAATGTCTTCCCCAGAAAAGAAGTACACTGACAATGAGGGACTTGATATGTTCATGTTCCCTCATTAAGCACGAGCAGAGAAAATGTCAGCAGAGACATACCTACCTATCCATATATACTTCTCTTCCTTCTCTATCAGACTGGTGTCCTCTTTAGAGGACTAGTGTCTAAGGAAGATGCCCAGCGATTTTCTAATTTTGGCCTAGGATAGTAAGAGTTTATTGTGGACAAAAGAACAATTTGATGTTTCAATGATACATCCTTTGGCAATGACCTTAGGCACAAGAAACCAGTCACATCCATGCTCAAGGTGCACCATTAGCCCCAGGGACATCTTCTGGGTGAGTCAATGCCAGTCCTTGTGGGCCAACAGAGATACAGAAGGCATCAGCTTCTTTGGTTCTTGTTAGTCTTGATGGAGGTGCAGTAGGGGAAGGAGTGGTTTTGGCAACCAAAGGAAACCCCTGTGTGTCTGCCCACTAGCAGCCACCTCTGGCCCTCAGCTTCCCATTCCATAAAATGGGCCTAATAGTTCCTTACCCCATACATGGCTGCAGGGTTTAATCAGCGAAGGTTTATAAGGTGCTTTAGTAGCTATGACTGCAAGCTGCTGCAGACTTGCTAACTACATTATTTCAAAATAAAATAAACACATCTTATGCAATTGAAAGGAAAAGGAAAAAAAGAATAAAATAAAAATCCACCACTCCTTCCTCCCCTTCAAATCAGCTTCTCAGGATTTCTCCAGCATGCATTACACTGCACTCCATACTCAAGGTTTCACAAATAGACATAGCTGGTTGGCCAAGAGGTTTTTTTTTATCGTGGTGTTTATAATTCCAATTGGTGTAAAATTTCCTGATGGTTAACACATCCCGTTACAGACACTTTTGAATGAATGACTCATTCCCAAATAATTGACTAGCTTTGTAATTTGGGAAGTAAAAATCACATTTATGAGTCCCTGGGGGGAGGGCCTATAATGTTGCGCATAAAAAGCAGATAAATCATAAAACCTGATTTTTTTTTTTTTTTTGTAAAAGCTTCCATTAGCCTTTGTGTGCACATTAAAGCAGTGCCCTCTAAATGTGTGCAGCTGCTTTAAATCACTGGTGCACTTTAAAATCAAGTCTTTTTATATTGTGATGTTAAAATTACATGTTGGTTACTGTAATTCTGTCTTGGTTTTTGTGGGACATCCTTGGATCAGATCTGCTTCTGGAAAGACCTTTCGCTTTATACTGCTTTCTAATTCCTGCAAGCCGAAGAAGTCTAGGCATTTGGTAGCCAGTGTAAATGGTATTTATCAGGTAAACAAGAGAGACAAACAAAATGGACCAGTCAATGCCTGTGCAATTAGAACCCCGTCCTCACTTACTAAATGCATGCATTTTAGATTGAGGTTTCAAATAAATGTGCAAGGTGATTCTAATGGGATTTGACGAGGATATTTGGTGGCTGCAAGGCAAATCTATTATTATCTACAGAATATCTACTTACAAATCTACCCCTCCAAGAGGTGTTACTGAAATTCCATAACATTTAAACCCCTGAATGAAATGGCCACTTGCCTTGCCTTTGTAGTCTACCTTTATAGTATACCATATACCTTTATGATACCAAGGTCTCTTCCCACATTTTCAGAGTACTGTAAATTAGTTTAGTATGCTTGAAAGAACCTGTAATTGTAACTGCTCTTGTTGACACATCAGCTTGATGCCACACAGAGCACGACTGGGACCATATCCCTTGGTTTTGCAGCTACAGTGTATTTCAAGTGCTTGACAGGTCCAGCGCTAAGATGTTCTGAATTAGATTTGAATTACAGCCGCTAAATGCCCTTGTCAAAGCTTGTTATGCCTGAAACTAGCCATATACATTTAACTGACTATTCCTATGGAAGATATACTGCTTAAACAAAGACATACTCCAAAGTTTCATACAGAATTGTCAAAATATAATTGAGTTAAAAAAAACAACTAAAGCATAAGAAGAGCAATCTTTACTGCCTTTTCCCCTTTTTTCCTTCTTTGAAATAAATCCAAAGGACAATTTAGTGGAATTTTAGTATGAAATAAAAAGGACACATGCACTTCCCACAGACATTAAAGTCTATACAAATACCAGATTTGTCCATACATTGATCCTAGTGTCTTGAAAGGCCATAGCAAAACTTTGGGATCTTGCCCAGTGAAAAAAAGTTTCATGTCACATTGCTGGCATTGGAGGGCATCTGGTGCTTCAGGAATATAATGAACTAAAGCTAATACATTTATAAGAATCAGAATCAAGCCTTGAATTCCAGAGAATCCTAAATTTGTGCTTCATCAAATAAGGGAAGCATAATACTTATACATATACACATATATGCAAGCATATACCTCTATGCCCGTATGTAATATATAATGTACATATGCAGTGTTTATACAGTTTAGCCACGCATAATAGAAACTTTCTTCTAACTTGCAGATGCATCCACGATCACGTACTGGTTGTACAAGGCCATAATCATACATTCTTAGGCTAGAAAATAGCAACCAGAGAGCCCAAAACAGATTTAGACAGTATTTGTCTATCAGTCTGTGCCATGGAGATCAGAGTAACTCACTGGGGCTGCATTGTGCTGCTCCTTGCTAAACCCTGGGCTCCTGACACTGGCTGCTTGATTGCTGGAATGGTTTGCTGAGACTGTCTGGGTTGGAAAAGAAAGTGCTGGTTGTAAGCACTGTTATGTGCAAAGGAGCTGGCCCAAAGCTGAGAGCTGAGAGTGTCTCCTGCAGACTAGCTAGCAAACTTAAACCCTCTCTGAAGAAGCAAGACAGATTTGCATAACCTAAACCCATAGAAGCTCAGGCAGCACAGAAAGGGAGAAGCAGGCTATCACAATCATTGAGGATAAGACAAACACAGTCATACTTGTGTACATGACATAGCATCATGAGCTCCACTTCCTCCCAAATTCTCCTCCATGACTTGAAACAAAACATCTTGGGCATACAGTTGTTGCTTCACATCGGATTTCCTAGTTGAATATGAAAGTTAACATAACTCTGGAAGTTTTTTAGACTGGAGGGCAGGTGTACACTACAATGAGCTCCCAGGTTTGCATTCACTGGCTGACCTAACTGGAGACATAACCCTGATGCCCTCACTGATCACCTCTCCCTCTCTTAAAATGGGAACTGTGAGCACAGATTTTAGAGGGCAATTGCTGGCATTCCCCAACGTGGAGCCAGCACATGGCAGAGGCATATATTCAGAAGGATCCCATGTCCTTCCACACACAGTGGATATGGATGTAGACTCAACATCAGTTGTTTCTAAACAAGGTTAAAGGTCCTTCCTCTGTGTGCCTTGGCTTGTAGACTGTAGTTTCTTTGAGAAAGACACTACCCCTCCCTGGGAAGAGCACAGAATACCCAGCACAATGGCATGCCATTTCATCTAGGGCCTCTAGAAGGTACTGTAAGACAAAGAGAGAATAATTCTGCCTTGCAGATGGACAAGGGCTAGACAAAGAGCAGGGCAGCTGCAGCAGGGCTGTGTTTCTGTCTCCAGTGGTGTGGTAGTGCAAACAGATTGGGAGCACACAACTAAGATTTCTCCCATCTGAAGCTGCCCTAGGCATTACCTCAAAAGTTGAATTCTCCAGCAGCAACAACAGAAAGATTTCTAACCCCATTCCAAGAGCAAAATGTGGCCTGAACTGGTCAAAACCTGCTGACAGCCTTAAGCAGCATGAGAAACCTGTTTCATGATGGCAGTTGGTTATTTTAAAACTGAGCTGAAAGATTAATGGTGAGATTTTCAGAAAATGTAGGCGTCCAATGACAGGAACTGACAATTTGCTCATGCAATTTCCCATCTCTATGAGTGCAATAGGGAGAAACGGGTGGGCAAAATTACACACAGCCATTCTGTGCCTGAACTCTTTCTGGAAACCTTAGCCCTAAAAAGGCAATAAGCAAATAACCAGAGTGTTTAAACAAAAGACAGAAAGACTTAAGCTGAGAGATACATTGATATTCTTTGTTAATTTTTTTATTCAATTAAGAGGCACATGCTGATTATTTTTAGCAGTGTCCCCCTGATACAGTTCAGATGTAAATCACATTTCTGTAGTCAGCTGCTGCTGTTTAAGCAGAAATATTTTGACACTATAATTATAGGGTTGAAACTATGCTTTACATTAGTGTATAAAACACTCATTAAATTAAAATTCTTCCATGAAATCATGAAAATAAACAGTCTGTCTGAACTAACATCAACAAATTCACAGGATGCTTCTGCATTTTCTCAGGGCTGGCCTTCAAGTGACTGTATTACAAGGCCCTTATTTAACCGTGAAGTGTTAAAGGTTCACATTCCTTTGAAGGTCCCATTCTGCTTATTTTTAAAATTATTGCTTTAATTGTTTTTACAACTTGTAAGATTTTAAAGCTATTAAGCCTCAAAGTTGTGGGGAAAATTAAAACGGTGATTATTATAACTTGCATAAGTCTGTGAGATGGCAGTGGCACTGCATTTTTTTTTCATGGGTGGATTAAATAAAAGGGATCCATGGCACTGCCTATGGCATGTCACACTGGTCTATTATAGCTGAAAAGCACAATATACAATGTATACACAGTGTCTTGTGGGACAGAAAGGAATCCAAAAGCTCAGGGTAGTAGTGGTGTTAGGAGATCCTTCTTGCCCTCTCCCTTGCCCCCCACCATCTTCCTGCCTTTTGCCCACCTCCCATCCATCATGGACCTGACAGTCTTGCAGACAACGGGTTCAACTGTCTATGCCCTAGAGGAGACAAAGTTTTCAGCAGGATGTGACAGAACAAGGCAATTTCAGTGAGGTCCAAGGGAAGGAAAAGGGGCATGTGTCTTAGCCCTGCCCTGCTAACACGCCGATTCATTTGTTAGGTCTGTTTTCATTTACTCCACTCCTCAAGGAAAGAAGCTGCCCCTCATCAAACTTTCAGGTACCCCAGACAGAGGTCACTGTCCATAGAAAGAGGCAGTCTCCTCTGCCTCTCAGAGGTCTCATTAGAGGGACACATTGATAGGCAATGGCATCAGCTTTGGTTCTTTCACCACCTACCATGGGCTTGATCAAAGATTGCTGGCTGGGACTGTGGTCTAGAACTCTGAGCTTCACCCTACACCCCCGGGGCATGTTAGCAAACCTGTGTATGTTGGCACACTAATCCCTCTAAGCCCTAATTGGGGTTTTGTTTGTTTTCTCTTCATCTGTACAGTATCACTGATCTTTACAACGCACTCAGTGAGCTGTGGCTGTGTTGCTCTTGGGAGCAAACAGTACAGGATCTTCAAGATGCAGATGATGTAATCACAGTGGTCTGAAACATTTTTCCTCCATCTATATTCTGTTGAAATCCACAATTATGGTTGACTTTTCTTTGATTGAAGATATTCCAGAAAGATGGACTGCAATGGTAATTGCACTGTTTTATCTGAAGATATGAATCTGAGACTGATCGCTCTGGTCTTATGAAATTACAGTCAACATGTTATTTTCTCTATTTGTGCATGAAACATATATACAATCGTGGTTGCTGCAATGTATATTTAGTCTTAACTTGTCAGAACCATCAGCTAAAGAATATTCAAACCCTTCAACCATTTTATTAATCAGGATTATGCACAAGAAAGTTGGTTTCACAGTGTAAGTTTAGTACACATTGTAATTCAATAGGAAAGTTTTTTTTTAATGCTATAGTTGTCTTCCTTCAGCAGCCACATGGATTATATTTTTGTCTAGCATTACTGGTATTATGGTTGCCCCTTCTCTCCCACAGGATGACATTTTCCATACTGGATAGCAATAACCTTCTTTTCAGAGCCTGTTTGCTATAGTCCAGTAAATTCAATTTAAGTTTTCCTTCAGGTCAAAAGGAAAAAAATATTTTGTCACTAGAAAACACTATTTTTTTATTCTAGCTTCATATTATCATGAAACCTGTGGGGGATGTTCAGTGTGGTTTTAAGAAATCCCACTAATAACTGAGTATGTTACCCTTTTATTTTTGTTCCAGATCATTCCACAAAATAATTTTAGTTCTCAAAATAGATAATCGGCAATTTTTTTTTACTTAATATGTTTATTCAGATGAATTATTGTAGTCCTTAATCACTTGATTTTCAGGTCTTACACAGAATCTCATGAGAACTTTTTCTGCTTTTTAAGAATTTTATACAGAAATCTTAGTTGTTGAAATAGGAAAGAAAGGCCAGACTAGAGAACCATTTATTGATTAATATAGGATGCTTCAGAAGAAGAATAATTTTTAAAAATATAGATGTCTTTTAGGGAAGAACAAAAAAAAAAAAACAGTACAAGAAATATTTCTAGCAGGCAATTAGAAATATCCAACATTAAATTTATTGAGCACATTACATCTTACTGCCTCTATTTGGCTTACCACAATATAGGTGTTAATGAGCACTTTTATGTAGCTATTATGTAGTAAATATATTATGTAGGGAAGCTGACTTTCCATTGATATTCTCTGGTATCTGCTCAGCACTCATTTTTCCTGAAAACACCACTGTTAGAAAAGTTGCTCTCTACAATATTTACAGAAGAAAAACACAGCTGAAGGGAACTCAGGACATGGCTTAACAAAAATATTGTTCTAGAAATTATTTGCTGGGACTATCTCTTATTAAAGATGCTACATATATGAAATGCAATTTAGTGACAAGCGGTAACATTAGCATAAGGGTGAGTGTAAACCCTGAGGACAGAGTGACTTAAAACAGTACCTAGTGATGGCAACATAGACATTAGTAAGCAAACACTTGCAATGACCAATGCCCAAATAAATCAGATTACTCTGCAGTATATATGTTTATACAAATAGTCATTCTGGTGAATTAAGGCACTTCAGATATGAACCATGCATATCAGAACCACATGATTTCCCACCCATGGCGGAGGATTTAACTGCCTAGTCCTGCTTCTTCTGGCATAGCTTCTGGAACATTTTGGAGTAATGTAAGAGGAGGCCACTAACAGGGCTCCATAGCCTTCATTTCCCACCAGCCATTCTGCCTTCCCATTTCCCTCAGTGCTGGAGCAGATCTGGGGATACTCAGGACATGAAAGTGCTCATGGTTGAAGGACACCAGTCACTGACCACCAGAACTAAATACCCAGCCCCACATATTTTGAGAAAGGCAATTTGACACACATTCTGCATTCATTTTCAGCTACCTCCAATTATCTTCCCCTCCCTCAGGAACAACTTCATTTCTCCTACCCTGTGGTAGGCTGGTCCATTTGTGGCTTCTTCTTTAAGCAATGATGTTGGAGACATCTGAATTCCTCAGTGTAAAAGATCAACAGCTGACACAACCATGATTACAGACTTCATCTTCTTGCACATACCTGCATCACCTATGGAAGTCTAGAAGCTTTTGGCTTCCTCTACTTGCCCACAGCCAGACATAGTGCTCTAGCATAGTCCAAACCTTCAGGAAATATCAGAGCTTCCCCTGCCTTCTGCACTTTCTTCCACCATTCCTTATATTCTCCAGGAAAAAGCTTTCTCTCTCCTACCTTTCATATACAAGAGTTGAAAGAGTAAAATGAGTACTTAGTCCCCCTCCTTGTTACTGTCCTAAATGGTGACTCATTCTATGAAGCAGCTCATGCACCAGGGTCACCACCATCAGCTAACTTTGCTGGTGGTCAGTTCAAGACACACAGAGATGAAGTAGGCAGGATGAGGAGTTATGACAAATGAACTGCTCATATTCTCAGTAAAGAAGCTTTCTGTAGAGAATGGAGTTTTACCTTTTTAAAGTTGAAGCTGCAGCCTAAGTCCTCCAGAGGCACAGGCTCCATCCCAAGCCAGAAGAGCTTGGTAGGAGGTAGAAATGGAGATGGACAACCAGACAGTCTTTGGAAAATATGAACATATGACCTCCCCCCCCCCCCCCCCCCGCCATGGTAACAAAGACTGTCGATGAACTACCAGTTCACTGGCAGTCAGTTATGCAAATGGTAGCAGATTTCAGTTTAACACTCACATTTTTCCTAAAAAAAACAGCGAGCTTGCTCCAAGGTGGCTTGAAGGCCAAATTCCCATGCAAGACCTCTGCCTTAATGAAGTGTGAGGGGTTTCTGCAACACCCAGTGGAGAGCAAGTGTTTTGCTGCTTTTCTTGTCTCTTGATTACCAACTGTGAGACAGAAATTAACAACTCAAATGTTGGCTAACACACTCTTTAAGTGCTGCTGTGTGCCCAAGGGGTCTGGGAGGTGCTGGGCTAGGTGACTGCTAGCTGGTGGCATGGAAGGTGTTAGACACTTGCCCCATCCTGAATGAGCGATGAAGCCTCCTGGCCAGCACCTGCAAAGGGGCATCTGAATGCCCCTATGACAGCAGGCATTCAGCATCAGGGTGTTAATAGCTGCTGTCATCTCAGCTGTCTGTCTGATGATAAGGTTACAGCATTCACCCTCAGACTGGCAAAGAAAAACTTAGGTGGAAACACTATTTGGCCTTGCCAGCAGCTAGAGCCAGTTCTCTCCACCCCCTCCACCTCCCTCCCTCTCTTGCGTCCCCAGGCACACTTGCTGGCTCCCATTGCTTTATTGCTTCCATGGGGAGAACATTACTTGGTCTTTGCACAGATCTCTGTCCCTTACATCTCTCTTTCTTCTCATCCCCAACTCCTGAATATATTAGCAGTACTAAATAAGAAGCACTTCAAACGGTTTTGAAGCTTCCTCTGGCAAAACCATAAAATCTGCACTGGTAAAATATACATATATTTCTGTCCCAGATTCCCAATCTGTTTCCTTTAAATCCAATAAAATTTATATCACACGGCTTAAGGGCAGAGGGCTTCATACAATTGAAACTGATTCAGTAAATGCAAAACATGAAAACAAAGTATTGGCATTTGATATTCCTATATTTCAATATTGCTTTGATATTCCACTATGAAACTTAAACTGGGTTGGGGTTTTATGCATTCTTCCCCACCGCCCTCTTTTATTTTCCCCACTTTTCCCTTTGAATTCTGTCTCTTTAATCACTGGACCATGGATCAGAAATACTTGCAACTTGTTTGTGAAAGGCCAGAGTCTAAAGCAACAGCTTGTTTAGAGAGTTGTTTCACCATCTGTTCTCTCTTTTTCTATTAGAGGGCTGGTTTTATATAGAGATTCATTTTATCGAGCTCTCACTCACTCTGTAGTACATCATCTTGTTTCATTCACATGGGCACACAATCGCTCATTTATCTTTCTTTTTGTACACAGTACCTATTTGTACAATGATACACTAAGAGTACACATACCCCAACAGGCAGTATTCTCCACTGACTTTCACCAATTCCACATGTAACTCATTGGAGCCAGGGTAGGTTTTTTCTAAAACTGTATAAAAAAGCTGGTGGCTGAAGGAGGCTGTTATGATCATCTAGTTATGATCATCTAGTTATGACTATCTGTTATGATCATTGGACTTTTGAAATAACAAAGGCCACAAAATAACAAAGGCCAAGAAGGAATTCCTGAACCAAAACAATACCTTCTGGTTGAGCTGAAGAGGTTTAAAACTTTGGGTGATCTACTAAAGCCTTGAAGAAACTGCAGGGGGTTTGGAACTAGATGACCTATGAAGGTCACTTCCAACCCAAACTGTTCTATGATTCTACAAGTTGTTCCAGCAGTCAGAGGTAACTGGCCACTTTTTGCGAAGAAAACATCACTGCCTTCTGAAGTTTACTTTTTCAGCCACTAACTGTTATTTCCTTTGCACTGATAAAATTGAGGCCTATCTGTTAGTCAAAATCTTCTCCTCTTAAGGAACTTTTGATACACAGGTGGACACCAGAGCGGAAAGCTTGCGTTCAGGCTAACACTTCCAGCAGCAGTGAGCTGCTGGAGTTGTTCCTCTGTCACCTACAAGCATGCACCAGTTTCTGACAAAACAAATAGGTTACATTTCTTTACATTTTTGCTATAAAGCAGGTTTCGAAGATCTTATCAACCCATACATTTCTGAAAATTTCTCAGTCATCGTCCTCTGACAGACTCGTAAGAAGTGGTGTTGCAAAGCACTCAGTGCTGCATTGAGAAAACTTTTTCAGAATCAGGGACGAATTCCTACCTATATCACAGCCGCACATGAGCTCTGCTGTCTGAAAGCAAGCACAGGTAGTAATCTGCATAGATCACACACTTCTGGTTGCTTCAAACCCTTCACCTAGTGTCATGGTTATGTTTGTTATATACTTGTTATATTTTCTCAATTTTTCATTAACTCCCATTATTCCATTTCAGCAATCTCTATTTGTCAGGCTCTCTTCGATACTTACCTGGCAGGGGAGAGGCCATGATCAGGCTAGAGTCGAAAACACAGCACTGCATCAGCTACTAAGGAGAAATAAGACCGCTACAGCTGAACCCAAGACACTTTGCTAGGAGGATGCAGAGTAGACTCCATGCAACAGATCTCACTTCAGTAAAGAAAGTTGGAACAGTTAGCTTCTTGAGTTTCTTTCCAGCCCTTTTTATCATAAGTGTAAAAACCATAAAATTCAGAAGACTAATTAATGTTTCTTTGCCTACCATCACCTGAATCCAGTGAGTTAGGCATCTCCCAAAATCTTTCCCAATCTCTAAGCAATTTTAACCAAACATTTTAAATATATGTATACATACATTAGAAAAATCTTTTCTTTCTTTCCTCCAAAATTTCGGATTCTATACCAATATGATAATTTATTGACATCTACTTTTTTCAGCATCTTATGTGACATCATGACACAATTTACATATGTAGAGCTACCCTAAGCTAACTGCTCACAGCCTGCAGGGTGAGATGCTGGAACTTTGCACTACTGAAAGGGTGAGTGGAGCTGGAACATGGTGGGTCAGCCAGTACTTGTCCCAGACCTGGAACCAAACAGGGGATTAAACATTAAAAACTTAATAGTTTTAGCTTTGGAAAACCTAATTTTGATACATTTGTTGTTTAATAAAATTTTCCACCCAAAAAGCAGTAATTTGTCAATGAGCTTTTTTCAGAACATCCAGCCTTTAGCTTCTCAAGAAGCTCTTTGTAAGGGGATGATTTGTACTGTTCTCTGCTAAAAGAGAAAAAAAGAAATCGGGAAACTTCTTCATCACCTTTTTTCTGTTTTCTGACTAATTCTTATTTCATGATAATCTCCTCACATCTCTGGTTTATTTAATGTTATGAACTATTCTTGATGCTACTAAGAATAGTTCCTGGACTACAATTTCCTCTTCTATGAAGGTGAAAGGATGTGAGTCACCTTCCTTGTCCTGCTTGGTGGCTGTCAGAATTTTTCAGAGTTTTGTCTGACATACAGCTAATCTCAGAAATTAATTTTTCATGTATACACAGACATTGTACAATGGGGGGGGGGGGGTTGAAAGGCAAAGAATTCATCTGGACTATCATGAGTTCTGATGCATCCTTTTAATAGCCAAATAGCTGACATCTGATTATTGGGAAGATGCTCTGGATAATTCAGCCTATTCTGTGCTGCCACTGCCAGTTTTAAGACATCTCATGCCTGTTTCCTAGCACAAATTGCTTAACACATCCACCCATTTTAAGACAGCACAAAATCAGTTTGACAAGCATTCATTATTCTGAAATCACATATTAAAGAGAGTAATAGTTGCAAAAGTACCACAACTATTAAGGAAGAAAAACTTATATGAGGTATAACCTTACTGTGCAGTGGGTAACAGAAGCATTAATAGGAAAAACCTAAGTGGAAACAGTTGACAAAATAAATTAAAGCACAGCTCTCCCCTGAAAAGTGACTAAAAATGGCATCCCAGGGTCCCATGTTTATTATGTGTTACCGACTCCAGATCAAATTTGCTCAGTGTACAAATAACGGGTGAAATTCTAGCTGGGCTGAATTCAACTAGAGCTTTGCAGATGACTTCAATGGGGTCAGGATTTAATTTTAGGAGAACTTTTTTCCCCCTTTTTTTAGCAGCCTGTGGAGATCTGACTCGGAGGATCACAAGGCTGGTTGAAAAGTGAAACAGAAAGAAAAACCCTAAAAAAATACAAAATTGCATCCACTTTGTAGAGTTGAAAACAGTCCAGTTTTTCACTTTTGTTTTATAGCTGAAGATTTCACATATGATGTTTTTAATCAGTGTTCTTATCAGGGACATCAGTGACATATTTATTAGCATTCTTTCCTGCCAAAGCACAGAATTTGGAAAAATGAAAAATCTAAATGGTCATGCTGGTATTGATCTTAATGATGCTTGTCAATGAAAATGTCAACAGAAAAAAGAAGCCAAATGATGACATGTGAAAAATTCCAGTCTTTTCTAACAATCTTTGTCTTGATAAAAAGTCAGAGAAAGGAGGAGTGAAAGGCTTTTCCAAGAGACTTGTTTTCCCCAGTGCTTTGCGTACCTGGACCGGTTTTATGGGTGCCTCAGGTGACCTCTCATCCTGAAGCCCGTGAAGGCTGGTGGCTGCCTGCTCTGGGTGTTATAACACATTAGAGAAGCCAGCAGGGAAGGACAACCCACTGTGCTTCCCTCCTCCCTGGTGCTCACTGATGGGGCTGGAGAGCAGGGCTGGGAAGGAAGTTTGTTTTGCCATTTCCCATGCTGTACTGTTTCTCCGGTTAAAAAGAGACTCCAGACTCCAGAGCTGTCAATCTGGCACTTTTCACTAGCATTTAGAAACAATTTAAAAATCTATTACAAAAATTAGATCCCAAATCAACTGTATGTGAACAGACAACAGCAAGAACAGTACCAAGGGCTTTCTTTGTAGGCAAAGCTGGCTGGAGAGAGTTGGTGCTTTGCAGATATTGCATTTTAGTTTTGATAGCAAAGGACCTCTCTGTGCTTCTGTCATGTCTAAGCTGTCTGTTTCCATCAGGGAAAGGTCTTACAAGCACAAAACACATGGGTAGCCCTTTGGCCCTGTTTCAAATTTCTGCAAAACAATAAATCCGTTTGCTTTTATTTCTTCTTTCTGTAAACATTTCTCCATCTAACATAGTAACTGCTGTTTATATAGTGCAGTAAAAACACAGGTCAGAGCACAATAAGATTATAGTCTTACTTCAATATGTCCAATCCATAATAAAATAAAACCTTACAAAATATCCAGAGAAACAGTTTGGGGTTCTATTCATATTAATGCATGTCATATGGGAGGGTTGTATCGGGGCATAATATTTTCCACAGCTGTCAGGACTTATTTAAAAGGCAATATCCTTTTTCTGGGATTTTATTTAGGTTCTGTTTCTACCATGTGTAGGATTGTTAATCCCATGATGTATGACTCAGTGGTGTATGATTACTTGAAGGTAATATGTACAAAATGAGCTAAATATTTTGGGATACATCCTTGGGATCTGACACACTGGGCTCACAACAGCAGAGGAGTGATAAGGAGGGACCAAAGGGAACCTGATGTATCGTGTTCCCCATTCTCTGTGGCTTCCATGCTCCCTTTTGCAGGGAGTCATGGGACAGAGGCTTGAATGCTTTGGCCTTGAATCCTTTTTCACAGCTTTCTGATTTCTACCTCTCTGTGCTGGGGAAGGAAGGGGCATTCATATCCCTGCACTGCCTCTGCTCCATTCACTGGAGTCTCCATTCAAGAGGCAGAAATCCTAAAAGGCCAGTTACAACAACTTTCACAGATGATTGCATCATGAAGGACAGAAGTAGGCAGGTATAGCATTCTGAGGGCTTTTTGAAGTGAAATATGAAACATATATTATGTCTTCAGATTTAAACATGAAACACAAGTTCGTTTCACGGATGGCATGAATGTACTGCACTGTGCCTTCTACCAGCTGAAAGTCCTTTGATATGAAAATCAGAGGCATACCTAAAACCACTGAGCTAAATTTCTCCCAAGTGTAATGTCATTGGCCTTACATCAGGATGTGTTTGGACCAGTGACACTGTAGGTATTTATTTTTGCCATGTAGTTGGGTCTTTCCAAGTGAGTGGAAATGGAACAATGACATTAAAGGGCATAAAGTTGCTGTACTGTTAGAATCATAGAACATAATCTTAGAATAGAATAGAATAGAATAGAATAGAATAGAATAGAATAGAATAGAATAGAATAGACTAATCTATGGTTCTTAAGGCTCTTGCTTTTCTCTTAGTTATTCAGTATGTTTGGAAATCAGCTTATGTGGTTAGAGAATTTGCAGAGATACCACAGACGTTTGTGCTCCCAAACTCTGGGTGCTCCTGGAAATAGATGAAATATGTAGAGATAAAACTCATTAGGGTGCTAACAAGCCAGAGTTTTGTAAGTATTTAAATGCCTGGAGAAGCAGACAGACTCTTAGGAGGATTTTTTTAAGTGTCCATAATCTTGACTCTCCCAAGTCATGGGAGCCTGAGTGAGGAGGGAAGGAAGAACTCAAACATCTGAGAAAGATGCCAGGACAGGAAGATTTAACAGTTGAGATTCAGCTAAGCATTTTTGCCATTTTAATGCATCATACCACCAACTTTTGAAGGATACAAAGCAGGGCATGTCTTTCTTTGTTGAATCACAGGACCTGAAAAGGACTTCTCTGTTTCTGGGTGCGTCACCAGGAGGCATTAATGTGAAACCTTGAAGTCTCTGAGGCCTTGGCTAGTCTCAGGCCTGCTGTTACCTTGAATGACATTTTTGAGCCCTAAACACACCTCTATTCTTACACCGTTTGCAATTGCGTGAAACCACTAGGAATGACATGCATTGCTATATGGTGCTCAAGGTCTCCTACAAACAAACACATTGAGATAGGTGCCCCACTAACACAAAACTGCCCAGGAGGCAGACAGGAAGCTTCAGTCATGGGCAGGTGAGGGACAAAGGGACAGCAGTAAAGTAGGGGGAGAGGAAATGGTTCCTGTGGCGCGCAGGTCCTGCTTTACATGAGGTTTAGCATCCACCCAGAGAGATGTCTTGTGTGGGGCTGGAGGGTTGCAGATCCCCATGCTGCTGCTCAGTGCACACTGCCAGGCTTGATGCACAGAGCAACACAGGGAGAGCAGAAGAGAGTGTAGATAAGGACTCACAAACCTTTGTGGGACAGCATGGGACCAGGATGTTCAGCTGTGATACCTCAGCATGAAGAAGTCAAGAAGAATATATCCTGTTTCAAAGAAAATAGATGGCACTGAGGCACCTTCATCACCTAAAGCCAGATTTAGAAATATTTATATATCCCTAGATAGAGATATGAAACCTGACTAGAGAGGAAGACTGGAAGGCGTTCAATGTAGCACAGCTGTGGCAGTGTATTGTGTACACTCCTCAGATGAAAACCAGTGTTCAAATTTTGCTCTTATCCACATCATTTTACTCTGTTCAAGCCCCAAGCCGCCATACAGGTAGCTTTGAGATCACAGTTGAGGGCAAGAACTGTATAAAGTGGGGATATGAATAAGAGAGTGGGTGAAAGCACTCATTAGGCTGAGCTTCAAGTCATGCAGACAGCCATTTTACTGCAACACTACTGCATATGCTTACAGGCAGTGTTTCCCCCACCAGTGCAAGCAGCAGCCTTGGCTACAGTTGAGCATTGACAGCTTTGATGGAGAACAGCTCTTAATGGGGTGAATTGGATAACTGCAGTTTTCCTGAAAACTCTCGGTATGAGACTTACTCAGCAGGGAAATGGCTTTTAAGGAGAGGGGCAAAGCTTTTCTCACCTAGCATGCTACAAGAGATGTTACTGAAGCATCTGTAGATGAGAACACTACCAGACTGCATTGTGCTAGTCCCTGGCAATCCAGGGGGAATCTGCTGGCTGCTGACACAGGCTTTCTTCCACTTTTATTCCCAGATGTTATGTTACATTAAAAGAAATAAACAAAAAGAGGAACTGTGCAAAACATTACTTTTCCCATGTCAAAAGTGTTTGCTGGACAACCACGGGGAGGCAATATGATTCCAGAGAGGGGGCAACAGGCGGTGGGATGCATCCTCCCTGTGTAAGCACAGCAATGCAGCCCCTCAAAATCAGGACAGTGACTTAAAAATAATTCATGAGACTGATTTACTTAAAAATGCAGGGCAACTGCTGCCTGCTGTCCTGCTCTTCAATTCTGAAGAGCAAGCTTGCTTCTGTTTTTTTATGATTCCTGTGTCACCACAACATCTAAAAATTTGCATTTCTTCATTCAGAGAGAGGAATATTGTTTGGTTTGCTTTTTTTTTCTTTACTCCTGACAAAATAGGACATTATGCAATATCCTGGATATCATGGTACTGGGTAGGTTTTGGCATAGCATCTCCACACAGTTGGCAAAAAAATGACAAATCTTATGTACATCATATAATCTGACAGACCTATCTCATTTATCATTTCTGTGGGCCAAATCCTGAAGATATTTATTAGTTATAGATAAGATTCTTGTTTACTGTTTGGTGTAGATCAAGACCTTGCCACAGAACAGGACCTTCTGTTGGATGCTGTACAAGCTTTCCTTTTAGTTTAGGGAAAAGAAGGTTTACACAATGTTCTTATGGCAAACATCAGCTCACTCTGCACATGCTCAAAGCAGGCTAACAGCAATGAGGTCATGTTAATACAGTGTTGCATTTATTGATAATCTACTTTTCTAATAACTAATATAGCTGCATAATCATAACTTCTGGTGAAGGCAGACCATAGCAGAGAAAGCTTTCCTTTACACAGAGCAATGTTAAGCTGCTTTAGAAAACAGGCAGACCAGGCTCACACATAGACAAGTTCTACAAGTGGCTTACAGAAGCTGTTAGTTTAAGCAGGTGAAAGATGAGGTCTTTTGGGCTGCATTTTAATATCTTTTACACATAAAAGAGCCTAAGACCTTCTGAAGGTCTTCATGGTCTTATGAAGACCATAAAGGTCTCTGGTGAAATCCATAAAATCATAGAATACCAGGTTGGAAGGGACCTCCAGGATCATCTGGTCCAAACATTCTTAGTAGAGCATGACCCAGACTGGATGTCCCCAGCACCCTGCCCAGATGAATCTTTAAAGTGTCCAGTGTTGGGGAATACACCATGTCCCTGGGGAGATTATTCCAATGGATGATTGTTCTCATTGTGAAAATTTTCCTCGTGTCCAGTCAGAATCTGCCCACCAGTAGCTTGCGCCCATCTCCCTGTCTTTTCCATGTCACTCCTTGTGAAAAGGGTTTGTGACCAACCTTTAAATACTAGACCAGAAATCAACAGAAGTTTTACCTAAGGTTTCTGTAAGCTCTATTCGATGACGAAGGGAAGGCCAGAGTAGTACCTAGTTAACTCTTGTGTTTTTTACTATGACACCTTACAGCTCTTTGGAGTTCCCCTCCAACCAAACCCCATGCTTTCCACCAAAAAGTCCACTTCCCCATGACCCATATCACCTTCCCACTTTTCTCTGGAGCTGATTGACCTCTAAAGAGGAACTTGCCTGAAGAGCTGGTAGGTGGAGGCTGAAACTGTGACCATAGTTTAGGCCCAGTTTTCTAGACATAGTTTCCTGCATTGTGCAACACAGAGGGCAAATTAAACTCCTATGTTTGCATTTTTGAATCAAAGAGGTTCCATAGTGAGCCTGGCATGCAGGGGCAGGCACTTTCCTCTAATTCTCATTATTTGTGACAAGTCCTGGTTATATGTAAATAACTCCTGTACACCATAAGGCTATTATCCAGTAGTGTCTTTTTCTTGCTTTCAAATATTATTGTCAAGTTTATTTACACAGCCCTTTGCTCTTCAGTTAACACCCTTCCAGACATACTATTTACTTGCTCTATAATTATCAAGCCATTGTAAAACTAAATTGGCAGATACTATATTGTAATTCTGGCACTTTTAGCCTAATTGGGGATAACAACATCAAGAGAGGATGGTCACTGACAAATGAGTATTTTTTCCCCTGAAAGATAATAGGTAGCTGCTTCAATCAGTTTTTTGACAGCTCATCATTTTTATATCTTTCTGAATATATATTTCTACAAGGAGAAAGCTACTACTAATATACCACACAAGCATCTCCTATCCATAAATGATTTTTTGTACTATGGGAGTGCTTTACTACTCAAGAGAGTGTAAGCTACTCTGCATTTATTTCACTAGGCACTACCAGCAGGACCTGCAGCTTCCCCACCTGGTGAAGCAGGACCAAGCTCAGCTAGACAGCCTGTGGGCCACTAAAGGGGACATGAAAAAGCTTAATGGACAAACCAGAGAAACCGCAGACTTCTGGGCTCAGGAAAAACCTATGATAGAAGCAGTGTTAAAATCCAGGGCTGCTGTCCCTGGAACTAAAGGGGGGTTTTACACTTTGAAATATATTTCATCTCATTTGTGTCATATGGGCCTTGGAAGTCATACAAGTCTTGTGAGATATTAAATATGTAATGCCTTGTGGTGACAAATGTACACTGCCGAGCAGAGAGTAATAGGGGCCATGTCCCCTGTTAGATCTGCCCAGGCACACGTGGTGTCCCAGGGGAGAGGCTGTCACCACGCAGCCTGCCCACACCATGCTGCCCCGCCGGGCACTTGGCCTTCCTTCTCTGCATCTTTCTATTAATCCCCTTAGCCAAAGAGAAAATCTTTGGAGAGAAGCAGCTTATTTTGGGGGGTTGATGTGAGCACAGCACTCACGCAGTGGTGGAAGGTGCTGATGTAAACATCTATCCTGATCTACCCAGCAGCCCATGGGGCTGTCAGAAGAGACTTTAGATCCTCCAGAAATTGCTCTTGACACCATAAGGACCAATGGCTTGTGAGTGATCTCCTGCCTCTCACAAGTCTCCCTTCTTGCCTCAAGCCAGCCTCAAAACTCCCTTGGTCTGTGGGAAGTTACTGCAGGAGCCCAAAACACCCTCAGTGAGTCACTCTTCTCACTCTTGTGCTGGTATCTAAGGCAGCACAAGAATAAAAGGACTTAAATCTTTTATAGGCTTTTAAGGTAAGCTACAGTTACAATCTACACATTTGTACCTCTCTTAAACATGTTGCTTTCTCTGCTTCCAAATTTCTGCATGATCCATCCATCTATTACACCCTATACCAAATGTTTTGCCTTGTCATCTCCTTGTAAATAGAGGGTGTCAAATACATGGCCAGCTCATTGGACACATCTAGGGAAATAGTTTAATCTTCCCAGTGGAGAAACTAAAGAAATCATCCCAACTAGCCGGTCAACTCTAGCCACACACCTAATCAGCCCAGCTGGAAACAGAAAGCTTGTGATACACATGCACTGGAAGGGGAAGGACATGCAAGACGTGTGGTCAGACATGGAGAACTCACATTTTTGGCAGCTGTGTTCTCAAGGATCCAACTGTGGGACTCAGTCTGAGAAAAGTAGCCCTAAATACTGGACATATGTTTAAAAGTTTGTGATGGGCTCGCCTGGCAACTACTTCAGGAAAGGCAAATCCTTATGTTCAGCTGAGACTGTGTATGTTTTGACCCAGTTGATAAAATTACTACTGTATTTTGAGCAGTAACCCTCCAGCTGTAGTCAAGAGCAAGGAGTCTTGCCCACTCAAATGAAAAGAAAGAATGATCCAAATGAAAGCAAGAACTGTTTCTCCGCAAGTATTTGTCTAGTATTGTTCAGACAGTACTGTACTGGATTGTATACCACCATGTGCCTGTTACAAAGTCTGAGCAAAGAGAATCTGATAACCCAGAGACTGGAGATTCCTTTTTTCCTCATTTTCTTTAAGATTTTTTTTTCTTTTCTTTACTTTAGTTTTGTGCTGGAAAAAAAAAAAATCTCCAAAACAAATATTCTGTTGTGTCAATAACTCAGTAACAAGTCTGGAATTTAATTAAAATCTCTTATTTCAGCCTTCTATGTACAAGCTATCCTGGAACTTTTCATGAACTAAAAGGCTTTTGAGGAGCCTGGAGGTTCAGTAGAGGGAAAAATAGAAACCAGTAAACCTGAGAAGCGCCATGGTATCATGGTTCTTGCTGCCATCTTCTATTCCTTATGGGGAGACAAAAGGAACTTTACCAACAGTGAGACACAGCTCTCATATTTGCTTTGTCCCTTGGTGGCCATGCAGGAATTAATTATTTTCTCATCTTTTTACTTTCAGTCTTAGGATTTTAAAAGACTTCCGATTATTTCTTCTTCTTTCCCATGTTGAACAATATTTATTTTCCTTTCTGTTTTATTTCCATTTGTCTCACATGTGGAACTCTTCTTAGAAGAGAGAGGAAACTACAACAAAACTGTGCTTCAAGCATGTTTCCACGTTCACAGACAAGACTTGGCTGTGCTTCTCCTGTGTACTTTAATTAAGCTAAAGTGCAAAGTCCCATCATATCCAATAGTAACCTTTGGCTTGGAAGCATGACTGAAGCCATTGAGGGAAACAAGGAACTTGTCGTGGTTTAAACCTGGTCAGGTAATTCGTTCGCTCACTTTCCCCCCTTTCTTGCCCTCCCCCTGCTCTCGGAGGGACGGAGAGGAGAATCAAAAAGAATGCAACTCCCACAGGTTGAGATAAGAACAGTTTAGTAACTAAGGTATAACACAAATCACTACTGCTACCACCAATGATAATAATGATAAAGGAAATAACAAGGGAAGAGAATACATCATCTCTAGCTTATAAGCTAATAGAAATAATCTTGGATAACTAGCCCCCCAAGCCCGACCAAGCACCGACCAATACCTCCTCCAACCCTGCCGTCTCCCAGCCCTTCTGGCTAACTCCCAGTTACATCCTGGGCATGATGTGCTGTGGTATGGAATACCTCTTTGGCTAACTTGGGTCAGGTGTCCTGTCTCTGCTTCCTCCTGGCTCCCCCTCCTCCCTGGCAGAGCATGAGGCTCACAAAGTCCTTGGCCAAACCAAAACATCGCTTGTTATCAGCTCTGTTCCCGAGCTGAAAGTCAAAACACTGCACTGCACCAGCTACCAAGAAGGGGAAAAATGGCTGGTACTGCTGAACCCAGGACAGAACTCAATGGAACAAGGCAGTCAGTGCAATGTCACCAAGGGACACAGCAAAAATGAGTGTTGTGTCTCACCATTGGTCAGAGTATGTGGAAAATAACATTTAAAACATCTGATCTACAATTATTTAATGCTGCTCATCAGCAGAATATCCTGTTAGCAGAGAATAAATTCACTCCAAAGTTGTCCTGTCTTAGTTAACCAGAAAAATTGTATTTTTAAGTTCCAAAACTCAAACACAAACACATTTTTTCTAAAAGTGAAGTCTGCTTGGAATTCATAATATGCGCTCTTGTATTCTGGGTTCTGATATTTATTTTAACTTTCTGGAGCACCAGAAGAAAAAGGTTCATTTATCAAATGATTTGGTGCATTTCAGCAGGAGAAAGCTGCTTCCATAGAGGTTTCTGTCTGCTGCTGTTAGGAGAAGGGATGCAGGTCTCCAAACCTGGGGAGTTTTGTCTGTTTAGAACAGAGATCTCAATTAGGTCAGTGTACCTTGTTTGCTGAAACAGACTGCAGTGAGATTTCCAAGCTGACATTACTAAAATGCTGTAGCAGAAAGAAAAATTATCTGACTTGTGAACTGAAATGAGGCTTTTGATAACTCCAGAACTAAAATACATCCTATTCATCAGTGACATTCAGATGGGCCACTGTGTAAAACACGTCAGCATCACTGATTAGACATCTGCTAGAGAAAAGCAAGCAAACCTCATAGGAGAAGACATTCTTCAGTCAGCAGGGCTCAGAACAGTCCCCATGGAAGCTGCTCCATTACAAACAGCTCTGTTTCCTCTACCAAATGTGTGGTGGAAACATCTTATTTCTATTTAGCTGATCAGACAACCATTTCTTTGCAAACTGGAGTGTGGTATAAAAGATTCAGAATGAGGTATTTAAGAAGTTAAACATTTTCTTGGGCAGTTTTTAATTTTAAACCTCTGAGTCTTGTTACTGTCCAGCCAGAGCTTGCTAGCACTTTGGGAATGCCAGTTTCCTTAGTGTTTGAAGTGACAACTACATGAACTGTGACATTTTAAAAGCATGATGTCTGCTAGGCATGTCTCAAAAGTTGTATGTGTTTGTTAAGCCCATAAATCTGCATGTTCACTTGTTGCATTACAGCTTTAAATCCAGATTCCAACTTCTGCTTCTTTTTGCCAAAAAAAATGTATATGCCAGTGTTTAATACTTCACTGTAAATTTATTATAACTGGAAGAACTCATGCAGTGTAACACTCTCAGACAGAGGGGGTGCCTACTGCAATCTGGAGGTGTGACTGCAGCTTGAGCAGACAGTGGAGCTAGTTTTCATCTTTCTTGCTGGGTACTGATAATGATGTAGTCAAGTCTGAATAATTCATTGAGAGCTGTGTGCCCTGCCATGGTCTCCCAGTGCTCTAAGGCTGCTAGTTTCAAGCTAGGCTGTAGGGCTTTTATGAGTTGAAGTCACCTTGGGCTTCTGACATGGACAGACAAATGGACAAGGAGACTATATTAGAAAAAGATACTTTTCAAAGAAATGCCAGTGGCTATTACAGCTGTCAGATGAACGAGTTTGGAGTTTCAAAAGAAGGTCAGAAGCCAAGAGGTCTTACCCCTTAGACCTAGCTTCTTCAAGGTTAAGGGCAAGTTCCTCTTGCAGGTTAATAAATAGCTGGAAAAAAAAGATATTTAAAAATCCTTGTGAAAGTGAACAGAGCAAAGATCCCTCAGGAACTGTGAGAACCAAAACAGATGCAATCTCCTGGCCAAGAAGTTTCCAAGCCACAGCCTGGCAGAACATGGAAAATATGTAGAGAAAATAACACAGTGTAATGCCTGGTTCTCTCCCTATGTATCCACAATCCACTATCAGAGAGAGAGGTCTGCAGGCAAGATGCATTTCTGATCTAATCCAATATGGCCATAGTTGTATTCTTGTGAAAAGGTTAGAACCGTTTTCCATTTCCCCAGTGGAGAGAAAATGTCCACAAGGAGTTGTCTCAAGGAGTTATTCCTGGAGCTGCGTTCCTTCAGTAGGCTCAGGAACTATCAGGAAATAGAACTGGGCCTCACTGTGGCTTGTTCTCTGGAAGTATTAGCTCTGGGATTCACAATGGTCTAAAAATCAAACATGATTTTAGGATTAGAAAAACACAACTACAGTGTTTGCCACCCCACTGTGTAAATGCACAGTGCCCCCATATCATGAATCCCTGCAAAAGGGAAAAGCAACAAGCATGCTGGAGAAATATCCATCAGGGGCAGTAAAAGACAAGGATGTATTGAACTTTCACACATGGAAGTGGTCAGTGCAAATGGGTACCCTTTCAGTCTGAACTGTTCTGGCAATTTTATGTCACACACTTATGTAGTTCACTCCTTAAACAGACTGGCTTCCTCCATATGTTTTGTTTAATTTCTAATACACAAATTGCCAGTGAAATGAAGTGACAATGAATCATTCCAATAACAGCAATCTACAAGAGCAACAGATTTAGGATGAAATAATATATATTTTTTAAATCCTTTGAACAAGCAATTATTTTCTGGAGCACAGTAAGAACCAGGGTGAGCGCTACTCTATTAACTCTAGAGCATAACATCTGCAATACTGTATATTTAATAGGAAACATGTTTGCCAGAGTGGATCAGGCCAGTGCTCTACTGTCTTCATCAGTAGTTATTCCCAGAGGCTTCACAGGAAGGCACAAGACATCCCATAATAGACCATTAGGAAATAATTTATCCATAAGAAAACTATCTCCTTAACTCATTTTGGTTAATGATGTCCTCTCTGCTTTGAAGGCTGATACCTTTTCTACTTTGGACTTCTTATTATTCATATAAATTCCTAACCCTGCAGAGTGGTTGGCCTCATTAATACTTCCTGGCAGAGAGTTCCACAGGTTAATTATGTGTTAATTATTTCCCAAGGTCCCTTTAAAAAACCGCATCCAAGTCAAAGAAAATCCTCACCTCCCTTTGGTTTCAGTAGACTCAGGGGCTCTCAGACCTTGGCAGTTGGGGGTGGCATTGACAACGTGGTAAGGAATCCAGCTAAGCATGTAGTTTGCGTTAAATGGAGCATACTCCAGCAGTCCTATTTTTGATAATCTGAGAGCTGCAGAGATTTAAGGTTCCCCATGGTGATCCATCATGACTGTAGATTCAAATAGAGCTGTATTCTGGGATGTGCAGCTCCCCACAGAGCATTTTTCCATGCCAACAGAAGACTCTGTGTGTGTGTGTGTGTGTCCACATGTGTGCGAGAGCATAGTGTAGGGGGAAGGCAGCAAGATTGAGCCACAGCACACAGACTGATATCTTCTAGAAGTATTAAGTAAACTTCTTCTATCTCACCACTGAAGTAAATTGCTGAACACTTGCTGTGTCTGACATGAACACGCTGAGACAGTGCTTTGATCCATGCCTCCACATGGGCTTTGTTTCACATCCCCTGTAGTCTGACTCAGCTGCCAACTGCTCCCAAGAGCAGTGGCCTTGCAATCCCTCTCCTGCCCACTGTCGCTCATTTACAATGCTGTTTTATGCTGGGACGGTGTGGCCACATGCAGGTACGTTGGCTTGTCAGGAGCTGGTCCTGGTGAGACTCCCATGGCTGGTGTGACAGGATACAGAGATGGAGAGGACACAGCCAGTGCTCTTGCAGCAGCTAGCAAACAGGGGGAGCAGAGACCGGCATCAGCCCATGCTTTCCCCACGTTCAGCAGCCCTGCCTTCTCTCTTGTGTTGATTCTGGTGCTCCTGAAGTTATGCAGTAGGTTAGATGAGGAACTTAATCCAGCTGAAAGTTAATGTGACCGCTTACTAGGAAAACACCCAAAGATACACTGTGACTGTGATACTTCCCTCACCCAGCTCAGTGTGCACTCTGCAAACGCTGGTGCATGGGAAGAGGAAAGAATGCAGGACTGGGAGGGCAAGGCAGAGAACCAAGGCTGATCCTTACGTTTGGGAAGCTCTAAACATACTTCTGACATGGGCAGCAGCCTTGGGTTGGCGCAGCATATTGCATGCAGATGCCAGTCTGTTGCTGAGCCTGAGTGCTCCCCAGCACATGCTGTGTCACTCCTACAACACTCCCCAGCACAGGGGCAGGGTACAAAGAAGAATGTGATGTAGAATCATGGACCCATAGAATGGTTTGGGTTGGAAGGGACCTTAAAGATCAGAACATCCAGCAGAAGTCCAGATAAAGAGAGCCTTGCAGAACGAAGAGCACCAGGGGTTTCAGGGACATGAAATCAGAAGAGGATAAGTTGAAGTAGAAACAGATTTATGTTCTAGGGTACACAAGCTTTATCACAAGAGCTCTGTTTGCTGGGTGCCTCCCAAAAGACAGTAGCTGCTAGGACATGGTAGGAGGTGACACTTGATAGACTGGAACCTCTCATCCAGGTCTGAGAAACCAGACAGACACTGTGGCCCTGCCAGACAGGATGGACATTTTTTTGCAGACCAGAACACCAAGGCTATTAGCCATGCTTAATGTCACCAGCATTTCTGTCTTATCTTAATGGATAGGAAGAGCCTTATTTTTAGAATCAGACAAGAATCTAAGATCAGCTCAAACAAGTTTTCTCCAGCATTCAGGTTACATTGCTCTGACTTTGACAAAAAAGAATAAACCCAGAAATGACAATTTCAAAATACAAACAAATGAACAAGGATATTTTAGGGCATAATTTTCACAGGTCACAGAGTGCTTGATGGATGTGGCTGACACAGTAGCCATTTCCTTCTGTATTTCCAGGCGCAGAATACTTTTTTCCATAGTGGTACACTCAGAAGGGCAGCAGGAGGACAAGGACAGCTGGCTGTGCATCTATGGGAGCTTTCCTAGGGAGGAAGCAAGGGCAAATTTACCCATTCTAGCCTCAAAGACAAAGGGATAAAGTCTGAAACCTGACCTTCACTCTTTCCTTCTGTAAATGTTGAGGTTTCTCAGCAAGCTAGAAATTATTGCACCTAAATACTTGGGGAAGAACAGTCATTAAGAACATGATAAGCACTTCTGCTACACCTTGTCATTAGCAGTGACTGCATTGTTTTCTTTAGAAGCTTTTGAGTGGCAGAAAACTGGATATAGAAAAGAAGAAATAGAAATTGTATAATATTCAAGCAGACTGTAGTAATGTTAAATACCATTTTTAAGCCCCTAAACTACTTTAAAAACAACAAAAAAAGGGACTGATTTAAAACCTGATTCACAGCTGAAGGGTGGAGACCAGTAGAAGTATTTGTCTTTGGATATGTTAGTAAAATAACAAACCTATATTAATCCTGCCTTGAACATAACTGCCAACATTTTGAGTGTATCTGTCTGTTAACAGCATAGCAAAGCAGTCAAAACAGACTTTGAAAAAGGAATAAAAAGATCGAAGGCACTACTAAGAAGTCAGTTATTCATTATAATGCTTTTTGCAGCAGAGCTTCACATCAGAAGCTGTGGAACTGATTGCTCACTTTGTTGTCAGATAGCTTGACATGCAAGTCATATAAGCGAGTCATACAGATGTATAGTGTGTGCATATAAATATAGACACATATACACTAAAGACTGAAATAGGGAAGAAGCATGGTGTATAGATACACTTTCCAATGTGCAAAAAAAGGTCATAGTTTGGTCTTGGTTTATGGTCAAACTGGTAGAATAAGATCACCAACATGTATGTTCTTTTGACCAGCTTACCCCAATGTCATCATCATCAAATGGGCACTAAGCAGGACAAAAAGTACCTGCAGAATCATTGAAGTGAATAAGCATGTTTGAACTGAAATATTACATGGTGGGACACGGTCATAATTGTCCATCAAAAGGGGGAAGAGTTCCCCAATACCAGCAGCTCCCACGTTACGCTGCCCCACAGAAAGACTTGAACTGCAAGAGCAATGCAGTTGTGACTGACAGTACAGCTCAGCAATTCCTCTGCAAAACTCAGCTGGTCCGATCATGGTGCTAACAGGCTTGCTCAAAATTGCTAACAGCTTGGCTATTATTCACACCACACAGACTATTACAGGACAGAGCTGAGATGTCTCTTATGGAAACCATTATAGAACAAACCACTGGGCCCTATCTTCTCCGTGTAAATGAACAGAGCTCTACTGAGTCAGCACAGGTTCTTCTTTTTACAAGAATAAAAAATGTAGCCCCCCTGCTCTGAACCCTCCAAACATGCCAAAACTGTCACCTTCAAGGGCTGGGTGATGAACATTTTCTCTTTACATCCAAGATGATTATTTCGCCAAGTCCTTGAACACAGGTGAAGTAAAATAAAGTAATTGAAACATTCCAGTCCACACTTAAAAGAAAATTGAATAGTAAAAAAGACAGACTTACAGCAAGAGAAAGGATTGTGCTTGATTCTTCATGCCAGAGCTTTCATTGAGAAGTTTAACTTTTGCCTATTCGGCACATAGTTGCAGACAGCGCAGTGGAGATTCAGGTCAGTCCCAACACCAATACCCGGCAGCTCACACAAGACATAGGATAAGGGGAAAACAGCTTTCTATGGTACACTGGGATTTTGCAGAGCTGTGTTGCTTATTGCCCCCACCATCAATAGTCATTTGTGAATAAAGAGTAGCATCCAAACATGTCAGTAATATCTTCACACTGGGCAGGGTACTCTACAAAAGTGAGTGAAAAAAACTTCACTGCACAAAGTAACTTCAAAGAGAAAAAGAAGCCTAAGGGCATAAGCACATGCAACTATAAAATAAAGACATGTTTTATAACAAAGAGCTGACCTACACACCTGTTCCAAAAAAGACTTGTCGGACATCCCTTACTGTCCATGGCAGAATAGGTACATTTCAGGTTGGAGATGACTATCACCATGCTTTTGCTTTGCCCTCCACCTCGGCACCATTCTCCAGTTAGTTTTCTGCTGGTCTATCCACAATAAATTCAGGTGTCAGGGTGACACTGACAGACACCTCAGTTAGCTGAGTTAACTAGCTCAGTCAGCTCCAAAATGACAGCTCTCATTTCAATGAGGAAAGTTTATGATTATGTGGTAACACATCTGTAACTTGGGGTCCTAGGAGCTTTCCTCGAAAAAGCAAAATCCATGCCAGTGAGCTTCTGACAAGGCTGAAGCCAATGGGATTCTCACCATTAGCATCAGAAGATCAGGATTTCAATTCATGCTCTAGCTCAGTCTGTATCAGCAGCTGGGCAAATCACCTAATGAACCATTTAACAATTTATTGCTTTTGAGAGAGTTAACTTTTTTCACTCTGCCTTTGTTTTCTCCTCTGACAAGGACAACAGTCAGAGCTTTTCATAATTAGCAAGTTCTGACAGCACTTTGAGATCTTGAGAAACAGCATGCTACAGGTACACAGTGTCCCTGACCTAGAAGCTGCATAAGCCTCCTAGGGTTGCAAGTTCAGTGTGACTTGCAACAGATATGGGTTGCAGGTTCAGTTTAAGTACAAATGGTAAATTAGGGCTCATAAGTAGAAACCATGACACAAAGCCAGAAGTGGTATTGGGAGTGAGGTCACAAACCTGGTAGTGAAACCAGAAGACATGTCCATCAGTTTTGATAGCTTTAGGATGGCTTAAAAAAGCACTCTTTCTATTGATAAATATGTTTCCACTCAAGGCTAAAAGGCAAAGTCTCACAGACCTGTTTTTCTGTTGAGCTGTCCCTCAAGAACAAGAAGAATGTTCTGCCTATGCCAGTGATCTGCTCAATTAGATTTTACTTCAATATGTGTTAAGAGATTGGAACAAGATTTTACACAAATGTTTACCCCGAGAAAAAGCCTTAACAGGGACATACTGTGAACATCAGATTGGCTACAGACTTTATTGCATAGAAAACTTCCCAGCAGGTGGTTGCAATCCTTCTGAAAAGGATCAGGGCTGGATCAGCAGCACCTTGGAGAGTTAGATGCCCATCTCTTATTGGATTTACACTATGATAATCAAAGCAAAGGACCATTGCTCCTTGGGTTACTTCATTAAAAAGCTGAAATTCTGGTTCATGATGCCGTGTCTAATCTAAGCACTTGGCCTGCAGTCAGTTTATTTTCTGGGTTTATCAGTGGTAAATAATATTGTCTAAAACTTTTACAAAGCTTACTGGTTCTTCCTGGGCATTGGGCTCTCCCTCCACCCTAAAAAGTATGTATCATTTTTCAGGAACATTATGTTCTGGAAAATGTTTTTCATAGGGCACTAAAGTCCCCCCAAAAGGGTTTTCATTTGTCAAATATAATTTCTGCCCACATAAGATTCATTCCTTAAAATAAATACTGAAATCTCAGAGAAAACCTTCATGCAGGGTTTGCAAAGGAAAAAAGTGCCTCGTATGTGGGAGTGGTGGTTCACTGAAGCCCGGGCCTCACTGGTATCCCTGTGAGCAGAGCAGAGCAGAGCAGCAGACTGGAGTTTTTACTGGCCTCTGTTGTGTCTGTTGAACTGTTGCTCCGTCTTTAGTGAAATCTCAAGCAACAGAAATCCTCTATTAAAACCACCTGAGTGGCTTTGTTAGCCAAGCTCCATGCTGTCAAGTAACTTAGCTTCTTAAGCCAATACAAGTCATTAAGAAGAAGGTGAATTAGAGATTTAGACGTTGCCGATAGTAACTATCTCTGATCAATTGATATCTTCCTCTGATAAAGCGGCGCTCCACAGCCAATCTCCTTCTCTGCCTCATCTGTGCAGACCCCGACCACTGGATCTAATTACGGGTGAGGAACACCAGGCCCTCGTCAGCGCTGAAAGGCCATCAGTAGGCCTATCCATTAATAACTCTCCTGTGCGCTGTACATTGTAATTGTCAGACTGCAATTTACAGTAATCCTCCAATGCAAAAAACTTAAATAGCTGCAGCTGATTTGAAATTCATACAACCAGTTGAAAGAGAGAAAAACAAGATGCACGGGTTAAAAGGCCAAATTGTGCAAGTGTGTGCGCTGAGTGACAGACATTTTAGTACTAGCCTGGGACCATATTTTAAAAGGTCACTGAAAACTTTTGGCTTGGGCCCTCTGACAAACAATGAACTTTCCATATATTTATTTGCCATCTCTTTGTTTTTACAGCAAGCAAAATAAATGAGTTAAATGACGTTGTGCAGGTCTGCACATTGTCAGCACAGGTTATAAGTCATTATTAAACTCCATCAAATCAGACCAAACCCGGTCTAGGCAATGAGACTAAAAGTTATTTGCATTCCTTCTGTCATAAAAAATCATATCCCCTTACCCAAGACTTTCGTTTCTTTATTAAATGCAGCCACAAGAGTATTTCAGGTCTGGCAATGTGAGCTCAGGAAAACCTACTCTGTATAACTCAGTGTAACAGCTTAGAACCGATTCCACTAAAATGTCCCAGTTGAGTGTATCTGGGCACTCAATCAAGACACACATATTACTTTTAAATAAGATTAGCCTTTTTATTTTGCTGCTTAAGTTAAAACTTTTCATGTCATTCTCTCATTTTATGTAAACTCCAACATAATTCTGTTTTAGAGAATACTTCAAATTAAAACCCTCAACTTGAACGTGTCTAGCAAAACTTGCCTAATGGCATAGCAAGCTGTTTGGTGACACTAAAACACTTTTAAATAAGATGAATTTTCCCTGCATTGCCCTGGCTTTGTAATTACTGCTGCTGAACAGCATAGGCCTTTGGTTACAATGGCAAAAGCAGCGGCTTGCGCTCTGAAACTTATTTGACAAATAACTTACAAGTGACCTGCAACATCTGTTTAAGAAATCGTCCTTTGGTATCTGCCTCAAGTTCAGCATTAATTATGAAATGCAAACATATCATCTGGGGCCAAGGGCAGCTTTTACACGTACACAAGGCATGGTGCAGGGAGGGAGACAGGCTGCAGATGCCTTCCTTACACCAGTCAAGGGGAAAGAAAACGTTTAAGTAAACCTCCATCCGACCTACCAGCTTGTAGCATTGCACTAGTGAGATCCAGCCATGCTCAATGATGGGCCTGATCCCAGTGGTGCTGAGCTCCCAGGTACTCAAGGAAGGCACGAGCCATGGTGGGGTGGTGCTTGGAGAGGCGGGTGGTGATGCCCAGCACCTTTATCCACCCAGGATGTCAGTTGGAGTGGTGGGAATGCAGCATCTCCGAAAGCCAGACCTGAGTCTTGCTCATGTGGAAGATGCCAGCAATGGCTACAGAGGTGTGTAAGTCATGGCAAACCCCTTGGAGCTGCAAATATCTACATGAAAAGCAAAGGGATCCACAGCCAAAAGAACACTGGCAATAGATTTTAATAAAACTAATGACAGACCCAATTTACACTCACAAAATCCTATAGTGATGGAGAAGATGTGTTGTTCAGGTGCAGAGCTTTAAATCCTCTACCGAGCCCTACCTCTAGACAGTTTACTGCTGTTCTGCTTGGTGTAACATCAGCTCAGTATAAGATTCATCTCGTAGTACAAAAGCAGATGGAAGAGTGAAATACAGCACTTCTTTCTTCTTCAGAAGAGAGAAACACTTTTTTTTTTCAAGATCTTAAAAGTCTGTTTTATGTGGAAGTCAGTAAAAAATAAAAATAAGAAAATCTGACCCTATGTAATCCTGAATTACATTATTTTGGATCTGATTTAAAAACTATCCAACAAGGCTTGATTCAAATAACATGTGCAATGCAAGCGTCCCTTCACATCAATAAGTACTAATAATATAACTATTGAATATAAACTTTTAGAGGACTATTTCATGATTGCAATCAAAATAAACTGCTTCTAACCTATATGGAAGCACATGTAATATACAGATGGACAATACCGAAACTATTGATTTCTGCAGCTGTAAAAGATATTTGCTTGTAAGAGATCAAAGACAGATCTAAAAGTTCACTTCTGCAGAACTCTTTTCTCTGTGCTGCTTTTTTCATTTACCTTCTCGTACATGAATTTAATCAGCAAGCAAGCTCAGTCATCAAGTGATAACATTTCTGCAGCTAATTGTGGCGTATTGGTGTCTAGTAAGGAATATTATTAAACTATCTTATAACTCACATTTCGTGTGAAAAAATGGGACTTGAAAAACACCTGCCCAAACAATTAATAAACACACTGCACAGCAAATACCTATGGTAATTTGCTGGATTTACAACCATCATATTATATTAAACATACAGTATCAAAATTTATCACCCATTACACAGATTCCTGTTTTAATAATATCTTGTACTTCTGCACTAGCACCTTCTCTCCCAGAGGGTCCCAAAGCACTTTAAAATCATACATACAGGAATTGCTTCATTTGCTGTGGAAATACAGCTGCCTCTGGGGTGGATTGGGGGGTTAGGGGAACAGGGTAATGTGCACAGTGGTTATAAACACTGACAGTCAAGAGAGATGGTTGGGGGCGGGGAGCCAAGAAAATTATGCCGAAGTCTCAGGAGCATCATATAAAAGGCATAACCCCAGTTGCAGGTGAGGGAGGAGTGTAGGCAGCTGTGGTAGAACATGCACTGACTTGGGGTATTTTTGTGGTAGCCCTCATTGGTGAGCAGTCCTGTAGGGCCAAGCTGGAGCTTCAGCTCCAACCCTCAGGCAGTGAGTCAGGGAAAGAAATGAGCTCCTGGCTGCCAAGGGATTTGAGCTAAAGGCTTGAAGGCTGTATCTCTAGTAACATCACAATTCATTGCCCAGATTCCCCAAAGATAACCCCAGTTGCCCTTCAAGGGAACCACAGGACAACGGGAGCCCACTGACCAGAGGCCTCTGCAGTGGGTGACTGTGTGAAATTGTCCAAAACCAATGCAATGTTAGAAAAATTCAGGCAGGTACACAGATTTATGGCTAAGCTATTGACCCAGTTAGAACTTGGCCACCAAAGACTGGTCTTACCTACACCACTGAAAGATGTTTGTGGTCATCAGCTGACTGCAATCACAGCTTCATCTGTTTCTTCATAGTTGCCATAACTGCCAAAGTAATCTCTTGTGGCCTCATGTGAGCTCCAGATCTCTCCAGCCTGGCCTTACTCAGGATCTTCTTAGAACATCTTTGATGACGGCAAAGAATCAGCTTCTGAACATTAGGTTGGATTTAGCTTTACAAGGAAATCAGCCAAATGCTTAAAGGTGTCCCCTGAAACTCACCATCAATGGGCTTATTCCTGCCTATTAGACTTCAGCCAGAGAACCAAAACCCTAAGCTGCAATTGCTTCTCTTTGAGACATATTATACCAGTGAAGGCTCAGGGCAGAGATGCTTTTTTAAAACAGACAGAAGACCATGCCAGTGTGTG
The DNA here is from genome assembly GCF_034315485.1 of Pezoporus occidentalis. Lineage (NCBI taxonomy): Eukaryota > Metazoa > Chordata > Aves > Psittaciformes > Psittacidae > Pezoporus > Pezoporus occidentalis. The sequence goes on from NW_026914018.1 coordinate 294,314, forward strand.
GGATGAGCAAGCACAGCTTTCAATGTGAGCACTCATGACAAGATGAAAAATCACCAAATGAGGCCAGAAGGCCAGAACGAGTCTTATCTCTAACAGCAAAACCAATTTCCCACCTATCAAACACAACCCTACCGCGCCTGATGTCCATGGCATGGCTGTCACAGAAACTGTACTTTTACTCTTGGCACAGTGGACAGAGACAGCTCTTCTCATGACATGCTTAGGATGCAAGTCAGAGCTTTCACTACTGAAGTTAAGTATGGAGTCCTCACAGGGATGACGTCTAGAGTCACAAACTTCACAGGACTTGCTCTAGACCTCAGAAGACTAAGTTCAGGGATACCTGAGGCTTCAAGTTTGATGGAAGTGGCAAAACCTGCTAAGTGACTTCCGCAATACCCAGTGGCCAAGCTCAACATCCACTTCATGCAAAGCTCTACTTCAGCTGGCCTCTTCCAAATCCCCACTTCGTGTCTCACTGTCATCTTAAAACTTTAGCCTGGAATAAGCAAACTTTGGCTCTGTTTCCATCACCACAGAGACCTCCTCCATAATGGTTACCCCTTTCTGGGGAGCTGATTTATGAGCCAAGTTGCCCGGGTCTGTTCCCTTTCCTCTGAATCCTGGCATTTCTTCAGAAATATTTCCATTGTACAGCTTTCACTATTTGTTGATACCTCTCAGGAGTTTATGCAGGTCCCCCATCACTCCTTACCTGAGCCATTGCACATTCTGGGATTTCCTGACACACATCAATGCACTATATCCTATGTAAAAGCAGCTGCTATATATCCAGCAAAGGTGATGTACTCATTTTTATGGCACATAGGCTGTTTCTTCAGCCTATGTGCCATAGAATCTATTGCAATTTATTTAGCTGATGCACTAAGTAAACCTTCACCTTAGCTAAACTGCCAATAAACCAACATCATTTTACAAGAAGCTTTCCAGAGAGATTGCTGTGTGGTTATTTTAAACTAATTTAGTGGCTTCTAAGTAACTAAAATAGTCAACCAGGTAAAATGAGGAGTACCCTTGAAATGCACAGGCACAAGTATGTGTTCTTGATTCAGCTCTACAAGGTGAGTCAGGAGGCTTTGAATTGTCCCTCTCTGCCTTGCATTACCTGCTGGGAACAGCAGTATTCCTTGGGAATTCAGCCCTCCATGGCAGGCAGTGCTCAGTGCAGGAACCCTTCTAACTCATGGATTCCACAGAAAAGGCAACATTTTAAAGCCTAGCAAAGGCATTTAGTCCAGAAAAAATGGTTACTACATCTTTCATAGATCCCTTCCCATCCACCACCAGTGACTTCAACACTATTGTTGAGGCAGAGTCCTGGAACTTTTGCCCTTGTTTTAAGCAAGCTTTGTGCTGGCATGGCCTTGAATAGCAGCTGGTTGGCCAGACAGGGAGTACAGCTGCCTGTGCCATGCTTGTTTGTATAATGAGGTCTCTTTTGCCTGGAGCACATGTACTATATAAAGCTGGGAAGAAGGTGATGAGTGCAGCTGGCAGAAATATAATGCCCTGCTATTCCAGCTAGAATCACCCTGAAAGCAATAATTTCTTAACTTAAAATCAATGCTGCAAAATACTATTAATTGCTATAGATGTGTGAGAATAGACCAGATCTTAGCTATCAAGATATTGAGGCTGTACGGAATTCAGGAAGGGTTTCATTCTGACACCAGGGTCTTGCCTAAATTCAGGTAACTGGAGAGTGAATACATGAAAGCAAAAACTGACTGGCATAAGAACATGGTATAAGAACATGGGAAAAGATGTCTTTGCTTAATGATACCTGTATTCAGTGATGGTTGTGCTAATGCTGGTAGTTATGAAATAAGCAACTCGTACAACCATAGCACTTCTCCTCTATGTTACTTAGATTCTCATTTATAAAATAAAGTTAAAAACCTTACTCTAAAATTGATACTAAAGTGCTGCTCTTGCACTTCTGTGAAAACTATGTGCTTAAAGGAACATATAGTTGAGGACTGGACTGGTGCTCCTTCAGTCCCCTTATGAAGCTCAGAGCTTCAAACTTATGTAGGTGAAGGTTGCAAACAGTGTATTACAAAGCTGGAACAGCTGAAACAGTCCATACTCGCACATACTCCTGCTTCAGGCCAAGTGGTGGTAAAGAGCAGAGGTTCATCTTTACCTTGGCAAGAAGTGGCCTCAACCATCCCAGTATCTGTTGGGGGGACAGCAGAGCAGGGCATAAGCAATGCAGAAAGTTCCTGGAATGTGTTGATAGTAACTTCATTCTCCAAGTGGTAAGAGGAGAGAGGCTATGCTGGACCTTGTTCTCACCACCAAGGAGGGGCTGGTGGGGAATATGAAGCTCAAGGGCAGCCTTGGCTGCAGTAACTATGAAATGATGGAGTTACAGATCTTTAGGGCAGCACACAGCAAGCTCAGTACCCCAGAGTTAAGGAGAGCAGACTTTGGCCTCTTCAGGGATCTGCTTGGTAGAGTGCCAGGATATAAAGTCCTGGAGGGAAGGGAGGCCCAAAAAAGCTGGTCAATATTCAAAGACCACCTTCTCCAAGCTCAGGAGCAATGCATCTCAACAGAGGGGAACTTGTGAAAAAAATGCCTGCATGGATGAAAAAGGATCTCTTGGACAAAGACACAAAATGGAAGCCTACAGAGTGTGGAAGCAAAGACACATGGAATGTTGTGGAGGAGCAGAGAGATGTTGTCTGAGCAGATTTTTCTGGAAACTATGCTAAGGCACATGGAAAATAACAAGGTGATTTGTGACAGCCAACATGTTTTTACTAGGGGCAAATTTTGCCTAACAAATTTCGTGGCCTTCTGCAATGGGGTTACAGTGTTGGTGGATAACAGAAGAGCAACTGACATAATCTACTTGGACTTGTGCAAAGCACTTGACACTGTGCTGGCTTGCATCCTTGTCTCTAAATTGGAGAAAAAATGGGTTTGATGGATGGAGTACTCAGTGGATAAGGAACTGGCTCGATGCTCACACTCAAGCAGTTGTGGTCAGCAACTTGAAGTCCAAGTGGACACCAGTGAGGAGCAGTGTTCCTCCTGGGTGAGTATTGGGACTGGTGCTGTTTATCACTTTTGCTTCTCCGCACAGACCTTAGAGCAGCCTTTGAGAACCTAACAGGGGCCTACAAGCAAGCTGGAGAGGAATTTTTTGCAAATGATAGAACAAGGGGCAATGGCTTTAAACTGAGAGGGTGGATTTGGATTAGACATTAGGAAGTTCCTATGTGGGTCGTGAGACACTGGCATTCTGCCCCATCCCTGGAAGTGTTTAAGGCCAGACTGGACAGGGCTTTGAGGAACTGGGTCTAGTGGAAGGTGTCCTAGCCCATGGCAGGGGGTTTGGAACTGGATGAGCTTTAAGGTCCTTTCCAACCCAAACCATTCTGTGATTCTCTGAAAACCAGTACCCTACACCTGCTGATGTGGCTCCACTGACAGCAGAAGAAATGGGTGGCAGTTAACCCAGATGCAGCTGCCTGCAAAGTGCACACCTTAAGTCAGCTGAAGCATCCTAGATGTTATTAAAAGCTAAGACAGACAGCCCTTCTACATCTTGCCCATGTGGCAAGAACTGCCCCCAAAATAAACACTGGAGCAATCAGTTGGGTATTCATCACAGTAGGTGGCTATCTCCAAAGCAGGTAGCTGGTGAGTGTGCCATCCTTTTTAATTAAGAGCCTGAAAAAATAGAAGCAAAAGAGGCTGCCTCTGCACATCACTGTGTTTCCCAAGTTCTGCTTGACATCTGGAATTTACACTTATTATGTCTGAAGGACTTTCACGTTAACTTCAAATGCACAGAAATTACAGAGCCCAAGTGGATGACTTCCCAGTGACTTCAGTGGGAGCTGGACAGGAACTTAAAAATACAGGAAATTTTCAAGTTAACAAGAGAAAATTACTTCAATTTAAGAGTTAGCATGAGGCTTCCAATAAAATATACGTATCTATATCTAAAGAGTATAAGCCAGGTAAGTGGAGGTGATTAAACTGCAGAGTAAATGATACTGTTTTCCTAACATATGGAAGGTCCTTGGTTATTTTACACACCAAAATGGAAGCACTGTTCACTTTCAACAATAAGAAAGGACATAATCACAGCTATGAGAAAAATAAAACCCACTTACATGTCGGTGCTGCCTGTGTCCACTGACATGAGGATTTCCTCTAAGGAACAGATCCTGCACCTGGAATCCAGCAGAAGTGTTAAGGGAAGCCCAGCCAAGCACCAAATCTGCTCCTCTGTGTTTCAGGACTAAGTAATGGTTACCTTTGTTACTACCTCTTTTCAGGCAAGAATATTCAAAAACTTATTCCTCTCAGTTTTCACTCAAATTCCTTTTTCTGTATGGTTTCATTTAAGAACAGCAGCTACCTAAATACATATCTTAGCTCTATTGATGCAATTACGAAACACATTTATTCATGAGATGAGAAACCAGTACCTGTAAACTCTTCTTCAGATGGACATAAAGGGAGTCTCTTTCCAACTCCTATAGAGTGGCCATCAAGGTTTATCAGAATGACAAATAGTAACTACCCTGAAAATTTGGGTCTTGACTGCATAAGATTTACTACAGTTAATTATTCCCCTTTTTAAATCAATCCTGATGTTGCTTCAGGGGAAGGGAGAGGAAGAATCACGGCTGCATTCTGAGTAGCTCAAACTTAAAAACCTAATAGGATCCTTATCTTAAGCTGTTTCAACACCATTGCTACTAAGCTGTACTCAAATTCTGCATTAAGTAGGCGATGGCAAAAAAATATGGTCGCCTGCCTTTGAAGCAGAACCTTTCTGGAGAATTCTGGGGGCTTCATCCCTTGCTGGGTAGTAATGTGGTAGTGATTTGAGAGACAGGTTTAGATAGCTATCCCTCATGTCACTCTTCCACAATGACCAGGAAGATAAAGGCACCTTCTTTGATCCTCTTCCTAGAATTTGGCAGGTGGGGGCTGCATTGTCCTCCTCTACTGCAGGTTACTAGCCTACACATGGAGCTTAAAGGGCTTTACCTACCAGTGCCATCAGTGCCAGGGTAGAACCTAGTCAGGGAAAGAAAAAAAAACTGGTGGAAAGCTGCAGAAGATCCACAAGGTTCCTCAGGATTCTCAGCTGAGACAAGGGACAAACTGAGACCACTGAAAGACTTAGGTGATTCATCCCTCCTCCAAGTCCTGGAACAAGGCACCACCATGCCTATCAGCAGTTCAGCAGGCTTTTCTCTGGAATCCAAGAGGAAACATACAGTTGAATGTTGCCCATTGCAGATGCCAAGAAAGTGACTGCTGCACTGGGAAGTTTTCAAAACACACTGGCAGGTCTGTCTGGTCTCCATAAAACACAGGCATGACACTGGTATGCCAGTCAGAAAAATGTACAAACATGCTTTCAGTATTCAGGGTAAGTGAAATACTAATGGAAAACAAATGGGGAAAATAATTAAAGTCAATGTTACTGATGTTGAGATTATTAGCTAGTACTAACATGCTATTCTTAAAATGTGCTGAATTGTGTAAATCTGTGTTACTGAACCCTTGTGCTCTGGGGCCTCCCAGCTCTCCAACAGAAATTTTGCAGGTATAATGGTCAACACAGAGATCCAATTGTAGCACGTACACCATCATTTTTAACCTGGGTGTCCCTTAAGAGTCTTCACATAGCTATGAAGACAGTTCATTCATCAGAGGAAGGAGACATGCAGACTTGTTTTTAAACAAGGTCAAGAAATAAGGTTTCCACAAATTACTTTTTGTTTTTTTAGACTGAGACTGAAAAGTAATTTTCTGTAAATTCTAGAAAATTTATGGAAAGATTAAAGAGGAACTAAGAAACAAAATCAAAAAGACAATACAAGGTGAACAGACCATAACTTTATTGGAGATATACTCAGCTACAATTATTACAAAAAACTATTAAAGGTAATTGTGATCCATAAGGTGCAGATTGCAAACTTCTGCAGCATGATTACAGTATGAATGAATTACATTTTATGTCCCTTAAAGACAGCTGCAGCATGTGATGGTAAGTATTTTATTGTTCATCAAATTACATGTTATTCATTCTACTTGATTTTAACCACCTTTTCAGTCAAACTATTTACAATAAAAATGCCTGCAATTTCCAATTCTTGTTCACAAACATGTTTCTCTCCAACCTGCTGCTGCTTTAAATTCTGAGTGCATCTACAAAGCAATCAAAGTAGTCTGTGGTAGCCATTCAAATAAAAGAGGAAAAAAAAAAACACGGGCTTTATTGGACAAAATTTATTTCTTAAAAATGTAGTCAGCTTTGACAGAAATTAATTTTAACTGCTAGTGGAGTTTACTACAACCTCTAGATATTTGATAACAGAATTCAGATGGAGTTGCAGTTGATATTTAGATCACATTTCACGGTCACAAACCGTAGCGTTTTGAGTTCTAAACCCAATCTGAACATAAAGAAATTAACTTCTTGAAAATTGGAGTAATTGGAAAAAGGATTAATGTCAGTAAAACCAAAAATTAAAACCCTTCTTGCTTGGGACTCAATTTAGTAGGCCAGGTCTACTGGGGGCTGGCAGAGCTGGTCTAAGGGGAAAAGCAGTTTTGGTAGGAGGCTTGCCAGACTGGTCAAGGATGCTTTAAACTAGATGTGTTGGGGGAAGGGGGGGCATCATTCCATCCCAACACATCCAGTCAGTTGCCAGAACCTATAATAAATGCCTGGAGCAATGTAGAGATATCCCAGCTGCTCCAGCCAATGAACCGGCTTCGTTTGGAGCTCGGCTCAGATGCCTCTATACAAATGCCCATAGCATGGGGAACAAACAAGAGGAATTAGAGATGTGTGCACGTCTACAGGGGTATGATATAATAGGCATCACAGAAACATGGTGGGATGGCTCCTATGACTAGAGTGTTGGAATGGAAGGCTACATGCTCTTTAGAAAAGACAGGCCCCAAAGGCAGGGAAGAGGAGTTGCTATTTATGTTAGGATAGGCCAGAGAGCATGGAACTCTGTCTGGGGACAGGTGAGCAGTCAACAGAGAGTTTGTGGGTCAGGGTTAAAGGGAAAAGTGATGGGACACATTACCGTGGGGATATGTTACAGACCGCCTGATCAAGAGGACTCTGTGGATGAAGCACTCTATAGACTGACAGGAACAGCCTCATGCTCACAGGCCCTTGTTCTCATGGGGGACTTCAACCACCCTGACATCTGTTGGAGGAATGGTACAGTCTGGCGTAAGCTATCCAGGAGGTTCCTCGATTGTGTGGAAGACAACTTCCTTCTGCAAGTAACAGAGGAGCTGACAAGTAGAGGTGCCATGCTTGACCTCGTGCTCACCAGCAGGGAAGGGCTCTTTGGAAATGTGACACTCCAGGGCAGCCTTGGATGCAGCGACCACAAGGTGGTCAAATTCGAGATCCTCAGGGCACTGAGAAGAGTGTGCAGCAAGCTCACTGCCCTGGACTTCAAAAGAGCAGACTTTGGCCTCTTCAGGAACCTGCTTAGTAAGGTTCCATGGGATATAGCCCTAGAAGGCAGGGGGCCACAAGACTCTTGGTTGATATTCAAGGATCACCTGCTACAAGCTCAGGAGTGTTGCATCCCAACTAGAAGGAAGTGCAGCAGGAGGGCCAGGAGACCTCCTTAGGTGGATAAGGAGCTGCTGAGGAAAATTTGAAGGCAAAAAGAGGTTTATAAAAAGTAGAAGCAAGGACAGGCAGCCTGGGAAGAATACAGGGATGTTGTCCGGGAAGCTAGGGACCAGTTAGAATTAAACTTGGCTAGGGATGTTAAAGATAACAGGAAGGGATTCTATAGGTACCTAGCGAATAAAAGACTAGGGACAACGTGGGCCCCCTCCCGAAGCTATCAGGAGAACTGGCTACCCTGGATTTGGAGAAGCCTGAGGTTCTCAATGACTTCTTTGCCTCGGTCTTCACTGGCAAAGGCTCTGACCACACCACCCAAGTCTTGAAAGGCAGACACAGAGACTGTGAGAATGAAAAACTTGGGCCCACTGTCAGAAAGGATCTGGTTCGAGACCATCTTAAGAACCTGAACGCACACAAGTCCGTGGGACCTGATGAAATCCATCCATGGGTCCTGAAGGAGTGGGCAAATGAAGTTGCTAAGCCACTGTCCATCATATTTGAAAAATCATGGCAGTCAGGTGAAGTTCCCGATGACTGGAAAAAGGGAAATATAACCCCCATTTTCAAGAAGGGGAAAATGGATGACCCAGGGAACTACAGACCAGTCAGTCTCACCTCCGTGCCTGGTAAAATCTTGGAGCAGATCATCCTGGAAGGCATGCTAAGGCATGAAAAACATCTTTGTCGCTGACATGGACAGTGGGATTGAGCGCGCCCACACCAAGCTGTGTGGTTTGGTTGATATGCTGGAGGGAAGGAATGCCATCCAGAGGGACCTTGACAGCCTTACGATGTTTAACCATGCCAAATGCAAGGTCCTACACCCGTGTTGGAGCAATCCCAGGCACAGCTACAGGTTGGGCAGAGAAGAGATTCAGAGCAGCCCTGTGGAGAAGGACTTGGGGGTGTTGGTCAGTGAGGAACATGAGACAGCAGCGTGCCCTCGCAGCCCAGAAAGCCAACCGTATCCTGGGCTCCATCAAAAGGAGCGTGACCAGTAGGTTGAAGGAAGTGATCCTGCCCCTCTACTCTGCTCTCGGAGAATTCACTTGGAGTATTGTGTGCAGTTCTGGTGTCCTCAACATAGAAAGGAACAAGTCCAGAGGAGAGCCACGAGGATGACGAGAGCACTGGAGCACCTCCCGTATGGAGGCAGGCTGAGAAAACTGATGCTGTTTAGCCTGGAGAAGGCTGTGTGGAGCAGCCTTCCAGTATCTGAAGGGGGGCTATAAGGATGCTGGGGAGGGACTCTTCATTAGGGACTGTAGTGATAGGACAAGGGGTAACGGTTAAAACTTAAACAGGGTAAGTTTTGAATGGATATAAGGAAGAAATTCTTTCCTGTTAGGGTGGTGAGGCACTGGAATGGGTTGCCCAGGAAGTTGTGAATGCTCCATCCCTGGAGGTGTTTCAAGGTCAAGTTGGACAGAGCCTTGTGTGACATGTTTTAGCATGAGGTGTCCCTGCCCATGGCAGGGGGTTGGAACTAGATGATCTTAAGGTCCTTTCCAACCCTGACTATTCTATGATTCACTCATGTAATAGATACAGATATTTCCATGAGAATGTTTTTGTAGGGATCCCCCCCCGAACATACAAACCCAGAATACTGTTAGAGAGGCAAGTACAGTATCACAGCAGATCATGATGCTACTCCTCTTTTTTGGATAACATGTGCTGCTGTGACTGTGATACAAAGATTTCACCTTCTATACAAATAAATGCATGTAACGTAGCTATGTCATATGCAGTAACATAAACCCCCATAATTTCCAGTGTATACAGGTTCTGTATTTCCTTACAAGGACGAAAACCCAATCTGCAACATACATATAAACACAAGATCTTCAGGTATGTAAAAGAATGCAGTTACATTGATTAAAATGATACCACATCAATTTGCACCAGCTGAGGATCTGGCACCTCATCCCTGGGCCACCACTATATTCCTCCCCAGCATGGAAACTGGTTCTTGTCCAAGTTCTTTACTCTGCAGTCACAACTTACTATCGTACAATGAGACTTAAAAATAGTAGTTTTTTTTTCTGTATGGACTTTTAGCAGCATCAAGCTCAACAAACACTTTAGAAGTCACTACTGCGCACTCAAGATTCAGACTGAGCAGAGATTTAGTTGAAGTTGACCAAATCACTAGGGGCCATCTACTCGCAAAAACTACATTATATGCATTATATGTTGGTTTGTTCAGATATAATTACTGGAGTGTCAGAGGTCATTCTAATTTTAATTACTTCACATAACAGTAAAATGATGTAGCAGAAAGACAACAGCTTCAAAATACAATCAAGAGTTGTTGCACATCATTGTTGTATTTTCCCACATACAGTAAAAATGCCACAGACATTACAAATGACCTCAGTTGTGCAAGTAAATGACACATTGCAGGCATTATAATTATCTTTTTCAAATTCAGTAAATCAAAACAGCAGCAAGGCCAAATCACATTTTTCCTCTCTGTTAAGCATTTTTTCCTTGAAATGAGGTAAAGCATGGTACCAAGTGCAATGCTTATTTGTGCTACATGAACAGAACGCAAAAAAAAAAAGCCATAAAAATAAAAACGCAGCATAGTTAGGAGGACTGTTTAAAGTACAGTATAACAGGACTTAGATTAAAAAAAAACAAACCAAACCAAACAAGGTTCATGCCAACTAACCCCCATGCTATTCATGACAAGCCTGTGTGGTTGCTTTTGAAGATGGGTTACGACAGTCCACTTACACTTGTGCTTATAGCATGTCAAGTGATTTCTATCCCAACCTTCAAATGATCAGATTTAGGTCTTTAATAGCATACAATGTCCAATATCAAAATCTTATCAACTGTAGGGTAAAACACACAGATGTGTAACATGGAAACTACTAAGAATTTTCTATCTCAAAGGATAAAAAAATATTTCAATGAGGTCACACTGGAAAAAATTACGGCATTTAAAACACATTTAAAAACGCATCAGCAGCAGAAACTACTTTATAGTCAGCCACTACACATTTCAGATTTCCAATTCATAGGCTTTATCTAGTAACAAAGCAATCATTAAACTATTCTGAAACACAGAACAAGTTCAGTTAATTTTCTTTGCATCAAGACACTCTGTAGCACTTTACTGCTAGCAATTACCTAAAACCCCTGAGAATCTATAACCTTGTAATAATCAGTAAGAAATTTTAGGCATTCAAAGACTAACTTAAACTTTAGTTTTTCATAACGCAGTTAAAACTACTTAAGACTTTCTAGATGGTCTGATTTCATCTGCCGATTGATGTCTGGCCAGAAATACAGAACTGTTAACATTAATAATCATGTATTTTTGCTAGAAAACTTCACTCTTACCATGAAAAAAGAGCTGTAACTTAAACCAGTGACCTTTAAAAGCAAAACAAAACAAAACAAAACAGTTAAAACAATTTACCTTTGAAAATTCAGACTGTGTGTTTTTACTATTCCATCTCATTTACACTTGTTTTATATACATCAAGACTTGCAGGTCTTGTATTTCCCTGTTACATTTTCATGACTGAAGTACCAAACAAATGCTAGAATTTTTTATAAGCTAGTATTTTAATTCTTGTTCTCACTACTATAACAATGCTGCTTTCAAACATAAGAATGGTCCTTTTTGCAGAATGAAAAATGACTCAGATAGAAAACATGAACTCTTGAAAACTGTATTTCAGAAAAGCTTAATGTCTATCCCTTGTCACTAAGGCATTTATTTTCTTTTGTTAAGAAAGCAAGAGCTGACAGTTTTCGTTTTGTTTTAGTGTGCATTTGTGAGGAAAGGAAAAGGGTTTAAAAGCAGGAAATACAGTATTTATCTGTAATTTAATACATAGGACACAGCATCAACTTCAAACTATTGTGCTGGAAAACGTTAAAACACCTTGCTCTGCTTTCTCAAACTTCAAGCATAATTAACAGGGCAAAATTGCAGCAAACCTCTATTGATACTGGTGGGAATACGAGACCCACAGCTTTTTTTAAAAGGTAAATTAAGAGGTATTATAGTTACAGTGCAAAAAATTAAAATTTCAAGCATAATATATAAACATAGCACCAAAACAGAAAAACGCATGCAAAAAAAAAAAAAAAGGAAAGAAAAGAAAAGAGAAGAAAAAAAAAGAACTGAGGTATTTAAGTAAAGAGTGCCTACAAAGATCTAATTAAAGAAGTAGAGGCAAAGCTTAAAAAATAAAAGTATGATTTCCACCCCCTGCCCCCAGCAGACCAAAACACCAATGAGCTAGTTTCTCTAAATTAAGGACCTAAATCACAGATGTATCAAAAGTACGGCAGTTGTATCTCAAACATCAACTTTCATGTTATTTAACAGCACAGCTTTGGTAGGCGAAATATGCATGCAACTCTGAAAAGTACAGTAAGAAATTTATGTGGAAATATCTTTAAGTGTAAAGGTGCTCTGTTTGTTAAATACGTAACCAATTGACTATAAAATCTGCAGCATATTTAAGGTGTGATATGTCAAAGGTTATTTTGTTAGAGTGACAGTTTGTACTGTGCAATTATTCATTACTGTTTCCAGTACTGGAACTATCTAGCTTGTATGTTTGTGTAAAATTGGAATTTTAACCAAAGACCATACTTGTTTATGGTATAAAAAAAAAACAAAAAAACAACAACTTTCAACTAACCACCTCCTCAGAATTGTTAAAAACAACCTAATTACATATATATGAATACAATTTCTATTATAATCCCGTAATAAGTCACAGCTATAGTAATGAGTTGTACTGTAAATATAGAGCTGTATCATTGTAAAATGCATAATAAAATTAAGGGAATGTAAAACAGCTTGTTCCAAAAAAAGATCAGAAATTAAAAGATTATTAATGAGGGTTTATTTATTTTTAAGGCAAGAACCTTTTTTTATGCAAGACTGTGTGGCATAATGAAACGGAAGTTTCATTCTACTAGTATGCCAGCCTTTTCAATTAGAATCTGTCCCTAACAAATAAGTGCAATAATGATCGGGAATGCCATCTTAATGTAAAAAGATGACATGAAGAGATAAAAAAAAAAAAAAAGAAAAACAAAAAAAGAAAAACAAGAGAGAGAATACTGGCACACTTATTCTTTCTTATACCCAATCATCCAGCACAGTTTATCAACTGCTTTATGACTGGCACTAGTGCACAGACTGAAGAATTTCAAGATCACTATATATAAATCTAGCAACTGCATTAGGCATAAGCTCCCTGGCCTTCTAACACTAAGCAAAGCTGTACTGACAATAAAAGTAAACCATAAAGACCTGACAACAATTATTCTGAACACTTGCTAAATGTCATCATTAAAGCACTCTCGTGATTAAACAAAGCAGAAGTGAGGAAAGAAGACAAGATTGTGTTTGCGCAAAAAACTATAACTACAGTTAGTTCCAAAATTTTATACACGTTAAATGTTTTGTTATCTATTCTGTTATCAAACAAACTTTAAATTCTGTCTTCCAATTTGTTCCTCTCAACATCAACATTTTTAAAAATTTTCTTTATTTGTGTTTTTTCCCACCATTTTTTTTTAAGAGGAGTCTCAGCTGTTTGGGACCTGAGGTTGATTTGCTTTGAGGCTTCGTAGTGCTCTTCTCGCAGCTGCAGATTTGGCAATCCTGTAGCTTCTGCCAACACCTTTAAACTTTCCCTTTCCTACAACTTCCACTGTTACTCTGACCTTTCCATCGTAAGTTCTTTCTGCAGGACTGCAAAAATATACGCAAAAATTACTTAGTCCTTACGTAAGTTAATGTGAAATAAAGAGACCTACATTCTCTTTTCTACAGAAGTTAAAGCAGTATAGTTAAACAGAAATTGTTACTTTTCTCAAAGTTATGCAATAAAAAGCAATAAAATCAGTGAACACAATGATCATGCTAGCTACTTAGTGCAAAAGAAATTAATTTTGGACATTTATGAAGCACAGCTTAAAAATATTTTATGGCAGTGTGTACCAAAGGAAGCATATTCTCACCTAAATTTGGCCGTCTCTGGCTCCATCTCCAGCAGCTCTCGCACTGGAGAACGGGGCACATTAGCAGAAAATTTCTCTATTTGGAAGGGGAAAAAAAAAAAAATTAGCTTTCTTCTCTTCATAGCAGATGGCACTTAATTATTATTTTCTGAAAGCAGACAATACCTATTAATGGCCTCATCATTGGATAGTACACTTGCCACACCATTTCCAAAGACATTCCGCTATCCATATAAATGGCACCAGCAAGAGACTCAAATATATCCCCCATGGCCTTTGGTACTTCAATATCTTCCTCTTTTTCTTCATCTTCTTCAGATCTTCTGAGCTGTTAGCAATTAAAAAAAGCAGGGGGATGCAGGAAGAAAGGAGGAAGAGAGAAACAATTGCATATTTTAAAATAAAAAGATCTTCAGAAATGTAAGCTCTCTTTCACGCTACCCCGTGCTGCTTCCTTTAAGCTTTTCACTGACAATTTTCCACAGTGAAATTGTTCTTTTATTTCCCAACAAAACTAAGCTGCTGGATACGTCATTTTTCAAATGCAAAAATAAAAAAAATTCCAAGCACCATTCTGTACAGAGACCTCATGTGCTTTGTGAATTCCTCATGTAATTCTGTAGGATTTTACCATGGGTCTGTTTTTTCCAATAAGAAACAGACTTGGCTCAATCAGTTAATACTAGAAAGCTATGCATAATAAAGGAAGATTTCACACATTAGGCATCTCCTAGAAGTAGCTTCAAAAATCTGTATGAAAGCTTCAAAATCTCTGGATGAAAGTTGGGTGTACTTTTCCTTATCTCATTTACCCCAGAAGACAAGCATGAAACAAGTACCAGTAAACTGAGCCATTAATAAGTGATAACCAGCAACATGAGATAGCTAGCAGGCACATTTAGCTATCTTTTAAAGGTAGCAGGCAGTGTTTTCTTCTATGCTACTATCTTCAGACAATAGCACAGTCTCATTATTAAAGCTAAACTTTCAGCCTATGTTTTAAAGACCTTGAGTTAATCTAATCCTTTACCAGAAATACATCAAATACATACAATATACATTCACCTAAGTCCAAACAAAGTGATCTGAAAGAGAAATTTTTGACCATAACACTCCTCTGCCTAAAAGGAAGTAAGTTCGTCTTTTCTCCCAGCAACTACCTTCTGACTCCGTTGGGTTTAAACCCCAAGGTAGGGGCCAATGTCAGTCCTCTTAAGAGCCACCAAAATACTTCATGAACCAGTACAACCCAGTATTTCTACCCAAAATAAATCAAACAAGAAATCAGAGCTGATGTGTAAACACTCCAAACAGGAATTTTGATGTTAAAAACCAAGTTCAACTCTTCTGAATAGTGTATTTCATACCAAGTGCAAACTTAAGCACTTTTGAGTTATACTGAAATAACAGGAGAGAGAAATTAAGAGCTATAAAGCAAGGGACAACAGATGTTTCACGAGTGGTATCTGAAAAAAGCAAAGCAGATGATGTGGAGACACACATGGAAACCAGCCTAGCTGGCATGAACTGCAGAAACAAAGACTCTTCATTAACTCTGATGAAATAAGAGTTTCAGTAATTCAGTGCCAGACCAAGATAGGGAGCAGGCATAGGGACAGCGAAACAAGAATTTTATTTGAAACAGCTATCACACAATTTGGTTGCAACTTCGGAGGAAGTTTCTAGGCAATCTTTTTGCATACCAGCAAAAAACTGAACGAACTTAGAAATCACTACTCTGAGGTCTTCAAATAAGTTTTTAGCCTTTTCACTCATACAGATTTCACTCTGCAACACAGTGCAAGGGCTGTAAAAACATGTTTGTAACAGAAGTATTTTGACTGCCAAGCTTCTAAGTTGTGTAGCAAAAAGAAGAAATTACTAAAGACGAAGATAACATGTTTGTTGAGTGCTGGAGTATTCTCTGATAGAATACTTTCCAAGAGATTGGTCAGAGTTTTTCAGAAGACAAACTATGAGGGTTATGCATTGGATAACACTTCTAAAGAAAGGATAATGAGAAAGTCCATCTCTTCCAGGACCCTGATTAGAATTTGACTCACAAGACCCCTGCTCTCATACATTTTCTGAGCAGCTTATCTAAATGAATTAGTTTTAGACTAATGGATCTCCAGCAAATAGATGTTCACTATCATTAGGTTTCTTCCTGCATAGCACAGATAGCATCTGTGCTTGCAGGTCTTCAGTTAAACTATCTTTCAAGTGGTTTATTTGAAAGATGCATGCAATGTTTCCCTGGTTAGCAGATATAAAGCCCTCAGGAGCATGTCACACATACCTGAGCACGGCGCAGTAACACCTGCTCCAGCAGAAATATTCAAAAGAAAAATGGTGGAAACCTCTGTCAGTGTGCTACATTAAATAATCTCCACATAGTCCAAAGGTAGTATTGCTCATAATGTTTCATGGATATCCTATACTAAGTCAGTATTAACTCATTAACTCTTTGTCATGATTTTATGATGTAGTAGTAGCTTCCAGGCTAAGTGGTCCTGCTCCCCCCCTGCCCGCATACTGTTCTAACAATAACACAAAAGTGAAACAGTGACTGAAATCAAAGGTCACAAAAATCTAGAGGCAAACTGTTTTCAATTTAATTATTTTATGAAAGTTCTTTATACTTTCTAAAGATTGTATTTTAATTTGCATATTGTATGCTTTGTTACTGGGAGCCTGCTTCTTTGGTTGCTGTGTGCATAAAACTAAAGTATTACAAAATGTAATACAAAAATGTATTAAAAAGTATTACAAAAATGTCCATCACTATGAAATCCAGTAGCATGTTTCAAATCAGATACTGAACACATTTCTTCTACTTCCACTAACCTCAGAATCCATTCCTTGCATTTCATTCTTTTCCATTTGAAACTGCACAAAGTCATCAATAACATGAAATAGTTCAGGAGAGACAGCTTTGAAGTACTTGTGGTAGTCATACTTAACAGCTAATGATGCAAAAATGGTATTATTGACTAGAGCAGATCGCAGGTCAGTAAGAACTCCTGGAGAGTGTTGCCGTGGGTCTTCATAAAGGTGCTTGGTTATGAGGTAGTCCAGAATTGCATCTCCCAGGAATTCTAAGCGCTGGTAACAATCTTAAAGCATTGGAAATAAAAGAATGTACAACACCACAATTAAGTTTAACACACACATTCTTTCCAGGCCATTCTGGATAAGAGGTCTGGCACACTGCCATTTAAATTCCACAAACTAGCCAATTCTCAGAGGAGACAATCTGTTTTTTAAAAACAGGTATCTTTGTGTTCAGAGAGATTAGTTATTGAATTCTTTTTTAAAAAAAAATCAGAAAAAAACAGATATTACATCTAATAATAGACATTTTTTAACTAAATATTAACTTGCCAGGCTAGCAAACCATTTGTGTTTATAATCAATTAATGCTTTTACTCAAAATCTTTACCGCTGCACCAAGAAAGATCAAAAAAAGTAAAATTAAGGGATTCCACTAGCAAGCTGATCTGAAAATGGTAACAGTTAAACCTCAAAAAATCCATAAGAAAACAATGCAACAAAAGCAGGAGGAACATACAATCTCAGATTTTTCATCTAATTCACCACACGCTTAGATTTCTCAAAAACCATTGAACTAAGATTCCCATTAAGAATGGGTCTTTTAAACTGGAAACTAAAATTGTCAAGCATTGGCTGTTTGGAAAATTGGCAGGGGACAGGAATGGAGAGCTATGCAAATCTATTTTTAGAACATAAACAAAAGCAAAAAGCAGTCTTGAAAGCAAACAAGGATGGGTAGATAGAAAGAAAGGAAGACAGAATTACTACAAAAGTAACATGAGAGTGAAATGGCTAGCACTAAGCTGTTTTTATAGCAGCTGTACCTAAGATACTGCCAGATGTTGATTACTAGCTACTCCTTAACAGAAGTTACAAGCAACAGCAATTCATAGCTGCCTTATGTGGTAAACAGAAATGAAACCAAAACTTTTGGACCCAACAACACAATTTCAGCTAGACACTATGCCTCAAGGTTTCTGTTAGTATGCATGTATATGTGTGTAAAGGGATTATCTACCTTCTATATGTTTTGTGAAATATTTGTGAAAAGTAAATACATAGACAGTATTACCTAGAATAAAAAGCTAAAGGAGCATTCCAGTGTACATTGTGAATTGTTTTCGATGTACTAACACTGTCAAAACAACTTCTTTAATTAAATCAGAACTTTCTTACTCCTTGGTATAAAGAACCAATTCACTTTGGGGAAAAATTCAGACTGCTGACTGCACAAGAATTTGCCATTCACTTCTAACAGGGTTGGAATTTACCATAGTTTGGTTTTAATTGTATATTATAATAGCAAAATATTTAAAGCTTTAGAATGAACAAATACTATGCTAATTGGTATAAGCAAAAGTTATTCAAGAAGATCACAGAAACACAAACTTGTGCTGCTGTAAAATCTTCTGTGAGAGCATGTAGAGAAACATTAAGCAGTTAGCCTGAAATTAATATTTAGCCTGATTTAGTCAATTGCTTCAAACTTGGACTTTAAATATATACTCAATACAATGCCTAGACTTAAACTATGCCTTCTAATTCACAACTTCAGAGGGAAGTCTCCATGTGGTATAGTCCTACAGACTATTCAGCTAATTAAAGTTGTATAGTCTAGTTTTAATCTTCAGAAGTATGGTCAAAGGGCAATATTCTTGGGATTAAATTATGGACAAATTTGCTAAATATATTTGCAAAACATGATTGCTACTTCTAGAAGTATACTGCAATTTTCCAGAGTTCTACAAGAACTTATTTCAGCTAAATAAGGATCTAATGTCAGTCACATACACTAGTGATACAGCCAAGATGAAAAATGCTGCTCTTTCCCAAAACTTAAGACTTCAGTAAGTCTTCTATCTACCTCAAATCAAAATATGAATAATCACTGAGATACAGCTTTCACACATATCCCCCTCCTGAAATAAAGAGCAAGACAGTATTTTCAAAGACTTAATATTCAGAGACTATTGTCTTTTAAAGAAACATGTTGTCTAAAAAAAACTATGTACAGGAACACATCATACACTGCTTCTCCTGTATTTACAATATGGGGAAAAACCCCACTCGTTTAAGACTACTTACCAGTAATGGTATTATAATGGTACGAGGCATGAGTAAATGCTTGAAGAAGATAAGCCTTGTTCTTAAAACTGTAGTTTATTTTCTTCTCAAAGTTTTCAAAACCAGAAATAAGGTGATTTAGGGTTTTTTCAGCATCTGGGTGATCAAACATACACCTTGGTGGAATCTTCAAACAACCATACTCTAGGTCTTTATACAGAGAAGCCTCTGAATTAGGTGTAGAAGCAGAAATAGAGTCTGATGAAAGATTTTTCTCCTCGCTGCTACAATTCTCTCTGCTAGCACACAAAGTGCCTTCCCAATCAGTCTTTTTAATTACAGGGAGCACCTTCAGCCCCAGTGAACACAGGAAAAGCTGAGCAGCTCTTTCACCACAGCTGGTCAGATAGCAGCCCAACAGGGCTTCCACGCAGTCTGCAATGCTTTTGTCAGCAATACACTGTTCCGTATGCAAGTCATATGAGATAGACTGTTTTCCCGCATCAACACCACAGTTTTCTTCTGATGGATTCCAGAAGCCCACTACAAAATCATCCTCTTCAACAGCTTTGCTAGGATCCAGATAGCACATAGCATCCCATGAGCTATAGTCAAAATCATCAAAATCTGATGAAAATTGAACATTACCCAGGGAAGACTTCTTGGGTGCTTTCCATTCATAGTTTGAATCAGTGGTTGAAAAGTGAGAGAGAGAAATTTTCTTCACAAAAGCCCCTGATCCCATTAACATATTATCAATGAATTTGATATGCTCCTGATCATACTCCAGAAAATCATCTTCAAAGTCTGTTTCTTCCTTGGGTAACCTCCACATTAGGTTTTGATCCTCTTCATCATTTTCATAATTATCAATTTTGCCATTAGCCAACAAGTTCTCCTTTGTCTATGAAAGAACACAAAAAATATGGTACCAAAGAAGGAAATGAGAAACTTTTATTCCAGAACTGTCAGAAGTGTGGGATTTGAGTAGTGTCTGCTAACAATATGACTGATTTTTTTTTTCATGTTTCTAATTACATTGTCTGATCAGCTGCATAATACAACCTCAATTTACACTAGCATTTTAAGACCAGAATAACTGTCTTAGAATATAAACCCTTTATTACTAACCTATAATAGCACATATTCTACATATAACATGCAGCATTTCATAGAAACTTGTGCTTATACTAGAATATGGTGCATCTGGGATTAACTAAATCCACTAAACATTAGACATTTGTATACCAAGCAGACAAAGGAATTCTATACTAACAGATCTGGAGAAGTACAAGGAACATTTTCTGGGTGCATCCTTCCCTCTATCTGCTAAGTAAGGCTAATACAAACGTTGACCCAAACCAATTCTGAAGATTCTTTATACATCCTTCTACAGCAAATACTAAGGGACTTGCAGGACTTGCTATAGTCATAATCAAGATAATCTCAGTTTCTGGACACATAATTGGAAAATGCATTCCATGTAAAAACTGTAAGAACTTCTTTACCCTAGTTCTTCAATAATAATCACCTGAACCAGCAAAATACCTTTCTCTATGTTCTCAAACACAGTTAGCTGCTAATTAATTCAGTCTACTTGGCAAACTAGTAGAAAGTAAGTTTAGTGTATCAGTGTAGGCGATTTTTTATTGCAGATCAAAACTGGAAGTCTAATACCAGTTAGTTGGCAAGAACCTAATGCTTATGTGTGTGGCTGTCTTCACTGCATAGGTTGGGGACTCAAGAAATGATCTGGCTGCTTATCATATAGTAGATATAGAACAATTCTTTTCTTCTGCAAGAACCACAGTGCAAGTTAATAATTCTCAGTTTTAACAAATATGCTATCTCTCCAGTTTTCCACTCATTTAATATCACCAGGATTTCAATATGGCAAGTCTAAAAATGTAAAAGCAGTTTTTAAAATGAATATTAACATATTCATGAAATCATGAAGTAGATGCAAAGGCAAATAGTATTAATCCCTTAACAAGTAAATACTGGCTTAAAGTTTTGGGTTGTTTCAGGCTGTACTTACAGCCTTAACTTATCAAGATAAAGTTGTCACCAATTTTCTAATACTTACATACATACCCACACCAGCAAAACTAATGATGTCTCATGTCTTTTCCCTGCTCATATTAAGCAAACTGGTATGGACTGATGTAAATTATAAATTGAACGCAGATATGCCCAAGCTATACAATGATGTATAATTCGCCATGGCCCCAATCCAGGAGAGCACTTAAACGTATTAGCTAAATGCACAAGTAGTCTTCCTAACATCAAAAGACTATTCACAGACTCAAACCAGCATCACTGATGTCAGCGGGAATTCTGCCACTTAATTTGATAGAAGCAAGATCAGATTCAAAGTGCTTTTCTGGAATGGGTCCTGAAAGCCAACACCATTTTGAATCAAGTGAAACAGCTCATATCTGCCCTCAATCTATGTATGTCATATTATAGGTCTCAGACACTTAATCTTACATATCTGTGAACCAGATGCTACCATGGGGGACCTGTCCCTCTGGGCCAAATGCACAACTCTCTAGATGTGTGGATGGGTGGCAGCTGTAAGGTGCACTAGGCAACACTTGAAATCAGCTAAGGATCAGATCACAGCATTCCTCATCAGGACAGAGGAGGCTTAGTGAGATTTAGTGCTGGCAGGGGCAGGGGAAAAAAGTGGCTACAGAAATTCAGTTTAGACATTTGCCAAAAGAATTTCTGCTGCTGTAATTACCCATCTCACATATACACAGCTGGGATTTCCATAGATTTAACTGATCAGAAAGAGATAGCAACACTTGATTTTACATAGTTGTTTTGGATACTAGTAGCAGTATAATGCTCAAAGTAAGACTAATTTAACCAGTCCCAATTAGAGCTAGTGCTGATTTTTTTCTTGTTACATACCACCTATCATATCTGTCACTGAAAAAAATACACTGACACATCTCTAGCTAGATGACTCAAAACAGATTGCTGCCTGCTTTCACAAAGATTTAACAAGTGATAAATTTAATTCTTACTACAATTTCATTCACAATTTTCTTAAATTCATTTTAATTAGCAGAATGGCTACATGAACTACCCTAACATTGTTTGCACACTGCTTCATGTATAAAAAAAGTAATAAAAATCTAAGTGATGAGAATGAACAGTAGCTGAAGGAGCCAGGAAGCAAGTCTGATAGGTCATTACTTTCATCAGACAGCATTTAAAAAAATTAATCAATGATGATCCTCAAAAACCAAACCTTTTCTTAAAGAATACCTGATTGATTTTGAGTTAGCTATGGCCACTTACAAGCTAAATACATGTAAGTGCTTCTTTCATGCTTTTTTGAAATAAGCTACCTGATCAAATTAACAGAGGAAGATCCTTCCCCTTAATAAAGCCTGGTAACACAAAAATGCCAACATCTGACTAGGATGTTTTTTTAATAATCTGTCATAATAATATGAGATTTTCTAGCCCCAGTTACAGTCCATCAGCCCATGGATGGAGAATGAAAATTATATGCAAGAAAGCAAAATATCTACTTGGCACAAACCCCAGTACTACTTAATTGCACCACAGTCTGCATTTTGGTCTGAAATTGTGTATTTTATTTACAAATAAACAGTGACTAGCAAGGAGAAAGAGGCCACTAAAATGTTATGGTGAACTGAAAGCTTCTACAAAATAACGATTAACTCCTGTCCCAAATGTACTTACTTTTAGAAAGGTACAGCAGTAAGTCTCTTTGAAATGGAAATCTTGGCACACACAGAACCACAGTAATCAGGTTGGTTCATTCTGAAATAAGCATTTATTTGTGTCCTGGGTTCAGCAGTAGCAGTCATTTTTCCCCTTCTTGGTAGCTGGTGCAGTGCAATGTTTTGACTTTCAGCTCGGGAACGGAGCTGATAACAAGCGATGTTTTGGTTTGGCCAAGGACTTTGTGAGCCTCATGCTCTGCCAGGGAGGAGGGGAAGCCGGGAGGAAGCAGAGACAGGACACCTGACCCAAACTGACCAAAGAGGTATTCCATACCACAGCACGTCATGCCCAGGATGTAACTGGGAGTTAGCCGGAAGGGCTGGGGGACTGCAGGGTTGGAGGAGGTATCGGTCGGAGCTTGGTCGGGCTTGGGGGGCTAGTTATCGGTTGGCTGGTGGTGAGATGATTTATTCTCTTCCCTTGTTATTTCCTTTATCATTATTATCATTGGTGGTAGCAGTAGTGATTTGTGTTATACCTTAGTTACTAAACTGTTCTTATCTCAACCCGTGGGAGTTGCATTCTTTTCGATTCTCCTCTCCGTCCCTCCGAGAGCAGGGGGAGGGCAAGAAAAGGGGGGGAAGTGAGCGAACGAATTACCTGACTGGGTTTAAACCACGACAATTTGCACAGTACATCTAACTAACAGTCCTCCCATGTGCCCTCTGGTGGTTCTACAATCGAGTATGGTCTTCAGATTTGGAAAAAGAAAAAAAAAAATACCTCCACCTTCTTCCTTGACCTCCAAACCATTCTCGAAACACTTAAAGATTATATTACTGACTGCTGTGATCAGTGATATTTCTTGCACACACACTCCTACTACAAACATACAATGCGTTTAGTCAGAAAATAATTGGAACTGCTCCTAATTAAGATTTGTCGTTTTGAAGCTTTAGACAGTGAGGGTGGCTACCCCAGCATTGTATTTTGGATGCAAAGTAGCCTTCAGCCATACCCATGGTGTAAGCTAACAGCAACCAATACTGAACATTTTCTCAAGCCGGTTCAATCTTCATTCTCAGCACTATGAAAACCAACTCCGTTTCATATATTCTATGAAGGTGAACTCATGTATTTCAGAAAAACTCCTGAGAATACACTAACTGCAAACAAAACGTTTTTTCTTCTCTACTTTTCCATTAATATACACACTCATTATTGGATGATGTTCAGTAAATTTCCTTTCTACAGGTTCTATTCTGGATCAGTTTTCCTCTAATTTTCCATAAGTTAAGGAGAAGTTTTAGAAAGGAAACAAAGATACAGATCCACATTTTTAGCAAAATATCTGGGGGTTAGAAGGAGGCAGGGGTGAGAGAATACAGACGTGAATAGTTACTCCTCAGCATAGTTAAATCAAGTCTTACCACTTCATCCTTCTCCCACTTATCAGTGTTGCTCTTATCCTGGTTCACTATGTAACCAGGAGGAAGCCAATTGACCGGGGGATCAAAAATTGATACCACCATACGACTAGGCAGTCCTTTCTTTTTTCCAAGGCGATACAAGTTACAGTTGCTGACCTTCAAGAAAAACACATTCTCATAAATCTCTGGACATACATATATTTAGGTTAAAATGCAAAAGGAGCAAAACAAGTTTACATGTCAAGACAGATCTTGTACCATCATGCATTTTTATCTAGACCTCAAAAGGCATTTCAGCTTTCTTAAAACAGATTATTTTAATATTTTTTTTTAAGGCTAAGCACATTAGATGTGTCAAATTTAATTAAAGAAATCTGATAGATTAAATCCTATTTGCAAAATAAAATTATTGCTTCTTTTAAAATAACAGTAAAAATGACCTGTACGAGTGTCATTAATTATTCATCATTAATGAACATTCAGGTGAGATTTGGAAATGAAAAATTATTGTGATTATGGGTAGATTCACCTAAACTTTGGCAGTAGAAAGTGCTGAAACAGTTCCATATAACAAATCTTAAGTCATAACACAGATGTTGTTTTCATAGACTCTAAAATTCTTTTAAATATTTTAAAAGGGAGGGGAAAAAAAAAAAGCACTCACATGCAAACATATTTCCTTTTATGTTGTAACTATCAACTTCTGAGCTTCATTTCTCATTCTAAATACACTTTCCATGTTTGTTTTTAAAGTCTTGAAATTTGAACTTGAATATTTAATCACTTCCTTTACTTGAACTGTGCAATTTATTTAGCCCTCTTTATTTTCCAAGATTAAACTACTCAAAATACATCACTGAGAATTAACCTATTATCAGAGACAGACAATCAAATCCTCAGCATTTAATTCAAGTTATCACATTATGTAGGGGAAAAGAAAAAGCCAGAACACTTTCGCATGATTGATTACTCCGGAATTTAAAACCGGCAGCAGCAGAACTGACAACCCTACTCTGTACTGTTTAAATTTACTTTAAAATACTTTCAAACGTTTTGATGCAACACTTCTGTAAGATTTTTTTATTGGTTCTGTTGATTTATTTTTAGCATTTGTGTAAGATCACAGTAAAAGTTTTCAAGGAAAGTAACTTATTGAGGAAACAAAGGAACAGTCAAATAAAGCTACAACCTAAGGCTCTGTACTGCTAACTCAACCCTTCATTCAAGCACTCCCGTTAAAGAAACTCAGTAACTGCTCTAGTGTTCAGTCCATCAATTATCCTTGCTAACCTAGAACTCTTATTCAGTCCTATCCTTTCTTAGGCTGATAATTAAGTGGTCTAGATTTCAAAATGAACTGCAGAAAACAGTTTCAATCAATCACAGTTATGGCAACATTAATCCCGTAGTCCAGTATTTTCATTCTTTTATGCATACTACCCAACGTGTAATTGGTAAAGGGGTGGAATTAAATCAACCTGCTGCCATTCAATCTTCCAGCAAAATTCTTACGCGTATGGCTGGTTACAATGTGCCTTTTACATACCATGACCGGATTGTTACTACTTACTTTTTTGCTTCTCATATATGACAGCCGTCCCTCATGAGCATCAGGGTAAGTGCAAAACAAGTACGTAGTGATGGCATGCTTTAAAAATGAATCACCAAGCATTTCTAGCCGCTCCAGATTAAATCCATCACTAGCATTTGAAAGAGTCAAAGCTTGAAGAATGAGACCAGGATTAGGACCAAGAGTTTTTGAGGAGTACTCATTGGAAGGGTTCGTTTCAGAATCTCTTGTGTCTTTTGAAAGATTAATAGCTTTTGAAGTACTGGTGGTCACTGCCATTTTGGGGCATCCATCTGAGGTAGATCTGTTAGCATTTCCATCAAGGTATTTATTACTCAGTAGAGTACATTCATTGCTGGGCTTGGGCTGGTTCTCACTGCTGTATAAATTCTGAACAGGATATGAGGTAGTTGGTTGTACAGGTATTTCCTGCCTGTAGTAATTCAGCTGATTTCCTTGGCAAAAGTCTCTGTTAACTAAATCACAATTGCCATTGGCAAGATTTTTATTATAAGAAACACCATTAATTGCTGCAAGTTCTGCTGAGACATCAATTTGGAGTTTAATGGGTGACTCATTGAGGAGTGCTCTGTAACTCACAGACATTTGGTCATGGTTTTCTGCAGAAGAGGTTCTATTAGCACCTTGATGTGCAGCATTTTCAGGGACTACAATTGTGCTGTGCTTACAGTAATTTTCATTCTCTGCTAAAGAGGAGTTAGGAATAGAGATGAAGGATTTGCTGTCAATAGACTTTTTCCATCCGAAGTCCAAGTTAGGGTATCTGAAAAGATACATGCTGATTTTGTTAACAAAAAAATACTGCCACAAGACAAGAAAATTCTCCATGCACACACGTTTAAAAAAGGTTAGATTCTTCTGAAAAGAACAGTGACTGCAGTATCTAACTTCACCTTTCATAATCAAGTCCTTTTAAGCTATGTTTCACTGAAAACCGATGCGAGTTAAACAAAGGGTATCAGTTTTAGATTAACGCAGTAATAGTTTTCACCTTACTGTCCAATGAAGTCAGATATCGTACTGAAAAACACATCCTGAAAAAATACATGCCTGAAATCTGCAGGAAGTGATTTAACTCCCACACCAGCATCAGTGGCTGTTTGAGCTCTTAGTTCCTCTGCTGTCAAAAGGCAGTGCAGCCGATAAAGTATGCTGGGGAGGCAAACAGCTTTTCTCCACAGTGATGCTGGAATAGGATGTATAGCACAGAGCTCTGGAACCAGTATCTGGGGAGAGGAGGAGAGAGGGAAAGAATTTTACCTGTAAAAGTAATTGTCAGATCACTGTTGAGAGAGGTAACTTCAATTCGATACTTCTATTTTACCTGCTTATTCTGCAAGCTTTCCCACTTTGCTTTCCTTTTCTCAGCACTGCTTAGTGGAAGTGCCTTCCCCTTCTGATTCAAATGGCGAGGAGTCAAAAGGTTAAGTCTAAAACCAACATAAAAATACTTTAATATAAGTACATAATTAATAGAACTTACTAGCCTAAACTTTCTAAAGTGATGACTTAATTCTTAGCATTCAACCTTAGTGAAGTGACAGCACAGTTACCTCTGGAAGAAAAATGGGATCAAGTTACAGTTGTTACAGCCTATTAAGTACCTCTTAAGAAAAAATATTGGTAATTATTTTGGAAAACACAAACCCTCAGCTTTGTCCTGTAATTAAAAAAAACAACAGGGCACTTTACAGTCAAATTACAAGCCTCAGACACAAATATGACTGTTGTTACCTTGAAGACGTGTGGTCCACATCCAGCAGTGGCTGGTTGAGATTAGTAAGGTCAAGATTATACTTTGTTTTATAATATTCAGCAAAAGTTTCATATTCAGGGGAAGGGAATTTACTGAGTGGAGTAAGGTCAGTGTATACATCAGCAACATAGAATCGATGAGGCTGATCAAAATTTCGATACCTAAAAAAAAAAATAAATAAAAAAATAGGTATATGTTAGTATGTTATAGTGTTAGGGTAAAGTTTGTGTGCTAAGTTCTTAATGTTCTAATGTGGTCAGGTATAAACCATTAAATAGTTCACTTGAGAGTTTTGATTGGTAGGTTTTTTGGTTATAAACCCATTTTTCTACACAACTCAAACACTAAGTGAGAAGCGTGCTAAGGTCAGTCTATAATCTCTGAAATTTCCTTGACAGAAACATTTAAACTAAATACAGAATTTGTGTCTTCAATATCTAAGACAAAAATTAACCTTTGGATAACAATCTCAGAGTAATGTTGCAAATGGTAATTTCTTAATTCCAAACAATTAACAATTAAACTTGATAATTTGGCTGTCTAATGTGTAGTCTTCTATGCACTGCCATCAGTAGAAATGGAGGTCTACTGCATGTGAAGACTGCACTACCTCTCATCTAAACTGGTATTTTAACCAAGTCATCCTCTAAATAAAGTTAAAATACCAAACTCCAAATATGTAAGGCAAATTCACAAGCATTACAAGGTCAATGCAGTTCTTGTAATGCAGCAAGGACGTTAGAAAAATAAAGCCAGAATTCTGCAACCCCTTTATTGTGGCTACTGATTCTCATTGGATGATATGGTGCTAAAGATGCAAAGGAAAATAATAAAGAAATTAAATCAACATTCAATATTTAGATCTGTGTATTAGCTTATGTCATCCTTGATCAGCTGCATCTATTACTTTAAGCTTCTATTCAAATATCTAAATAGACATCCCTAAATAAAATTAATACACTATTAAGGACTCTTAACACACTTAAGAAGTCTTTATAGCTTTTTTCCAGAGGAGGAAAAAAAACAAAACAAAACATCAAGAAAGTCATATTATGAGGTTGTCTGAACTTCACTGAAGAACACGCTGGTTAAAAGAATTTCCTGAAAACTTCTTTATCTTACTTTATTCATAGTCATGCCTCATCTGAAGAATTTAATTACAATTGTACCACTACAATCATCATATTATGCTTCCCCTGAGGAGTTTACAACCAAGTAGGATATATGGACAAGCACGTATTTCCGCCATTTTTACGCTGACAAGAAGCATAAGTACTTGAAATTCTGAGATTTCTTCATCTATGAAACAGGGTCAAAATTTTTTTGGTTTCTCCCGGGGCTGAGCATTACCAGATGACAACTAATAACTGTCATAAAAGAGAGGCACTCTTTCATGATGTACTCTGCCACCTCTCCCATAAGAATAATATTCATTTAGGCACTGGGGCCAGATCTTTGATCTTCAGACAGGTGAAATACCATAGCTTCATTCACACCACCTATGAGCTACTTGTACAGTGCTAACCCTGATCACATGAAGTAATTCTTACACACTGTGATGGTCTGTTGCCATTATTTCACACAACCATTTTTATCACAGTATTCATCAGCACTGGTAGCAAGACATTTAAAGAAAAGGAAAGAAAAAATCTAACACAGATGAGGCCAAAACAAAGTACTAATATTTATCTTTGATATATATTCTACAATCACCATTATTGACAATATACTAGGTACAAGCACAAACCAGTCAGTCCATTTTCTTCCTTCCCCATCATGCCAGACATGACATAGGGAATAATTAAGTCTCCATAAAATCTACCAATTCTGGAGAACCCTTGCATACCCAATACATAAAATGATGTAGATTTCTCCTCTGAAAGATACTCAATAGAAAGACTTTTTTTTAACTGGTCTTTTTCACTTGTCAATTTTTCTATCTACCAACAGCACACCTTCCTTTAGCAGGCCTTTGATGTGGGAAAGCAGTAACCAGAGAACATGACTCCCACTGAATTGTTCAAATTAAAACTGGTTTTGGTAGGCCAGTTCCAGTGAGTGTGTGGGATCCCATGTGTGTTTGTGTTTCTGTGTGACTGAGATGTAGCACAGCTACGAAGCGAGTGTGAAGTCCTCATCCGCAGTTCTGTGTTCTCCTCGAGGAGAGCAGCCGGAGACAGAGGAAGCATCTTTGCTCTGTGTTGTGCCTAAGTGCTTTGTGTGTGTATATGTCTGTCGTTAGTGTTAAAGATTACAGTGTTTAAGCAGTGGGGGAGGAGCAGACAAAAGTAAACCGTGGCTAGTGAGGGAGGTTAAGAAGAGTTCCCTCTCTGCGCCCCAGTGGCTATATAAGAGAAGTATAACCTCTAATATCTGAGATCTGGACTTTACACTCAGTACCACAGACTTCTAGCCTCACATATGGGTGCATAATAACTTTTGAACATTGGAACCTGCCGTGGATACTAGGACAGTGTAAATTTTGCTGGAACCGAAACTATGATCTAACATCAGGGGATTTGATCTGCAGAACCCAGAGACATTATTTTACTGAACCCCCTGAGAATATCATAAAACTTGTGTGTAGGTGCTCTCATATTTTAAGCGCATTTGCAGAGCACTAGGAAAGAGAAGCTATAGAGATTTGTAAAAGATTGTTTGAAATGAGAGCCCATCAAAACAAGGTAATTCTGAAGAAAAGCCCATTGGGTTACATTTTGGCACATTGGAAAGAACTGGGAGGGTCTTCTGGGGGCTCCATAAACAAGAAAACATTGATAAAATATTGTAACCAGTGTCTGGTTTTAGTTAGACTGTTGCCAGCTTAAAAGTGACAATTCTCCACTCCTGTAATTTTGCATGATGTACACCCCTGTTATTTTTAATTTGTAAAATTTGATAGGAAACTTCTCTGGATAAAGTTGAGTACTTGATGCGTACGTATGGAATATCAGGTCTTGTGTGCAGGTGTATCTTTTTATAAAGACTGTGATGTTCCTATCTGTGTATGAATTGTACCTGTAAAAACATTGTGAGTGTAAAAAGCTTGCTTTTGAAAAGTTAATTGCCAAGCTTGTGATTGTTTATTAGTTTGGGGAAAGTATTAATTGGGATTTTGGTGTGAAGTCTCTGAAGTTGAGTACCAGAGGACAGGTATTAGCCCCCTATTTATTATACGCTTATCCGTAAAAAAAAATAAGACATTCAGGAATGATATGGAAAGAGAACAGTGTGTCAATGAAATGACTCTTTCCCATGGTCATCATCTATATGTGTTTGATTTGCCTTTCTAGACTTGGATTGCTCTGGAGACTACTAAGCATTTTTCCAATTTGATATGGAATTTTCCCTGGCTTGGATTCCTCCTTCTGTCTGTTGTGTGTTAGGGTTTGATAGCAGTTCTTTAAGGATGTTTGATGCCTAAGGCAGAGGATCCTTTATGGCAGTGTGTACATATATTATTTATTTATTTTAAATTTGTCAGATCAGAAAATGGCGCTACAGCTCCCATTGTCTGGTAACTCTTAGTGAATTTAATTATATAAAGCAATGAAAATGGTTGAATTGTAGGAGAGAGATTTAAAAAAAACACACCACATTTTAATCTCCTAATGACATGTCTCAAGCTGGGCATGGGGAGGCTTAGTCTGGGTATTAGGAAAAATTTCTTCACCAAAAGGTGATCAAGCATTGGAACAGGCGGCCCAGGGAAGTGGTGGAATGTGTCCCTGGAAGTGTTCAAAAAACACTGAGATAAGGCCTTTAATGACATGGCTTAGTGGTGGTTTTGGCAGTCCTGGGGTAATGGTTGGACTTGATGACCTTAAAGGTCTTTTCCAACCTGGTTAATTCTACAATTCTACATTTTATCAGAATACTACATAAGTTTTGTGGTGAACTCTACTATTCCTTATGAAAAGGTCCTACTGGAAGCCCTAAACATTTAAAACCTCTTATATTAGATTAAGTATTAACAACAACAAAATCTTTGAGACACCACTACATACCTTTAGATTAATAGTAAAATTCTTCCTCAGGGACTGTAGTGATAAGACAAAGGGGAATGCATTCAAACTTAAAACAGAGGAGATTTAGGTTAAATACATGGAAAAAATTCTTTAAAGTGAGGGTGGTGAGACACTAGAACAGGTTGCCCAAGGAAGTTGTGAATGCCCCATCCCCAGCAGTACTCAAAGCCAGGCTGGATAGAGTTCTGAGCAACCTGGTCTACTGGGTGGTGTCCCTTCATGGCAGGGGGTTGGAACCAGATGACCTTAAGGTCCTTTCCAATCCAAACCATTCTACGATTTCTTACAAGCAATTATTTTGCAGATACCTACATCCCATTTTATAAGTGTTTATATAAATACAATAGGTACATACCTGAAGTATGTATACAGTACTCACCGTGGAATGATAACCGCATCCTGGTAATCTTCTAACTTGAAAATAAAAGGCATTTCTTTTGTATACTGTGTACTGGGAATGCCTGTTCGTGCTTCAGATTTCTCAATGTCTTCCATGAACTTAAAGTCAATGTCCAAAGTGCTGGAGTCATCAACTTAGAAAGGAAAATGCATAACTATTCAGAGGAGAGTTTTCCAGGCTGAACGTTTCTGAGAAGTTGTAAATTACAAATTTTTTTCCTTATTCTATACAACTTGATTATTTTAAAAAATTTACCAAGGAGACATATATGATTTCAGACCCCTACAGAGTCAGCTGAAACCTACTATAAATCAACTTAAATCATCAAGTTAAAACAAATTTGGAATTGTGAAGAAATAATAAAAATGTAGTATAAAAATTTGTCAGTTACCACATATAGTACTATTTCTACAGCTAACACTTAAAATTTAACATAAACCAACAAGAGCTCTCTTCTTACCAACATTAAGAGGTAGAACACAATAGGCTGAATCAGCTTCTGTGGGTTTGAACTCTAGTGCAGGTTTCTCAAGACGAAGAATATGCGAAAATATATACTGATGGAGTCGTGTTATCAGTTCAAGCATTGGCAGAGACAGAGTAAAATCAGATTTCTTAAGCTCAATAGATATCGTAACCTCTCCAGAGCGAGTATACACAGGAAAATGAGGAATCTAAATAAGATAAAAACAAAAAAACAAAAAAAAAACAACCCACAAAAGAAATCAAAAAAAAAAAATGCAGAGTAGGATTCCTTTACAGAGTAGTGGTTGTTTAGTTTAGATGCTGAGGCAGCACTTGCCAAAGCAAGCTGGATCAGAATTTGGACCTTTGATGACTTTTCAATTATTGATAAGGCTTTGAAGGCTTAAAGAATGACTGATTTTTTAGTTTTTATATATAATACTTCTTCCTGTGTTTTATAGCTCTTCCCTTTCTATAAGACCAAATAAAAACGCAAGCCTTTTCCATTATGAAGGAATAAATGTGGAAGAAAACCAGCAATATTCCTGAAATGTCGTTTTCTGAGAACAACAGAAAATATATTTTGAAAAAAATCTTCCTCAGCTGAGTCTCATTCACAGTAAATGCTTTTCTATTAAAATTTTCTGAAGCAAGAGGTGCCAATTTCAATTAACATGGACTACTTTTTCTTCTGCTGCAGACTAGGAATGCTGAGAGGACTTGTTACCATAGCTTTCATATAGATAAGGTAACACTGCAGCCTCCTCTATAGCTGGTACACCACTCCTATCACAGCTCATGTACAAAAGGAGGAACATTTTGAATTTGTCACTGCAAAATAATAAAAAATAAAATTGTAAACCAAAATTTTGGCAAAAATAGAACAGACTGTTCATCACTAAAGACAGAAAAATGAAATGGCAACTAGACTGCTTGGCTGTTACTGATTATTTTCTGGAGTTTACTTTGTATCAAGCAGTTCTTAAGGACATGTCCAATTCTTCAGTCTGGGGGTGGGGAGCAAGTGGAAAATGACAGGTTGTAGGGCATGCAGAGTAAGGAAAGAAGCTAGATTAATTACCTGAGGTATAGGTTTGGCTGTCAATATGCCAAAACATCTTGTTGTATCCTCAGGAGGATATAGCTTTCGCCTCCTGAAGTTGAGCTCATCAGGTAGAGGAGTCGTTAACACCATTCCTATTACATACAGGTAACAGGGCTGATCAGGTTTGGGATAACTATCCCTCAAACATTCTGGAATCTGAAAATAAAAGCCCCACCAATTAATAAAAATCAGCAAAATTCACCCAAACACTACCCTTTGAACAAAAAATTCACATTTATTTGGAAAGGTATCGCTAAAAATGAGGAATAAAACCAATTAATCAGGACTTAACAAATGTTTTCTTTCTTAAGCAAAAAGACTGGCCAGCAGCCTGGCCTGGCAAGCACAAGATCAGTCCAAACACTTGCATCAAGAGAGCATGATACTCCCAGATTTCCCTATTTGCCAAGAGGCAATTCTATTTCATCTCTAAACTTCTTCTACACCCATCCTGTGTTAGAAATACAAGTCTAACTGTAGAACACAGGCAGCACTTCACCATAAACACAACTGAAGTTTTGATGTCAGTATTTAGCCAGTAACTCTGAAGCGCTTTATGATCAACGTTCTTTAGACCTTAAGAGTAGAGAAAAAAGTATGCACAGGAAACCCCTGCATCTCAGTAATTGAATTTTCATACAAGTCTGCCTGAACTTACTGCTTCATTAACACGGATTTATTTATTTATTTATTTTGTTTAAAAGTATCAAAATGTGTTTTTGTTAGACCTGGGACAAGCACACAAGCAAGTTCCCCTTTGCCCTGGCACTACACCATGTAAGTTTTCCATTAACAATTCTAGCCAGCCACAATACTTTTAAATCTGCTGCTTGTATCTGTCATAGAATCATATAATTATAGAATAGTTAGGGTTGGAAAGGACCTTAAGATCATCTAGTTCCAGCCCACCTGCCATGGGCAGGGACACCTCACACTAAAACATATCACCCAAGGCTTCGTCCAACCTCGTCTTGAACACTGCCAGGGATGGAGCATTCACAACTTCCCTGGGCAACCTATTCCAGTGCCTCACCACCCTAACAGGAAAGAATTTCCTCCTTATATCCAATCTAAACTTCCCCTGTTTAAGTTGTAACCCATTACCCCTTGTCCTGTCACTACAGTCCCTAATGAAGAGTCCCTCCCCAGCATCCCTATAGGCCCCCTTCAGATACTGGAAGGCTGCTATGAGGTCTCCACGCAGCCTTCTCTTCCCCAGGCTGAACAGCCCCAACTTCCTCAGCCTGTCTTCATATGGGAGGTGCTCCAGTCCCCTGATCATCCTCGTGGCCCTCCTCTGGACTTGTTCCAACAGTTCCATGTCCTTTTTATGTTGAGGACACCAGAATTGCACACAATGCTCAAGTGAGGTCTCACAAGAGCAGAGTAAAGAGGCAGGATCAAGAAATCATGCTTTGTGTTTGGTAGGAAGTTCATCACTTCATATGTCCCAAAAAGGATCCTCCCGTTCATCTAAAAACTAAATTGCAATACATGTCCTATATTTTAAAAGTTATACTGTTGCAAAACTATGGCCTTGGCTTAATGGAAAATTACTCATAAGTTTAATAACTATATTAAGTCCAAAAGGATGTTATAGACCTTAAACATTTGCCAAAGCTTCTTTTCCAGATGTGAAAAGTTGGGACAAAAGCAGGGGAAAGTATTCTTGAATTCTGTATTGAAAAATAAATGAGAAAGAATGAAGCATCACTTGACAAAGCAACTTCTCTGAATGACAGATACCATGATCAGGCATTTTACAAGTCACCCCTATTCTAACAATCACTAGTAAGGCAAAACGACTGAGAAAGGCACTTGTAACAAGAAGCACCAAGAAACACTGTAAAAAGATTTAAACTGTTTGTGAAGTCTTGCAAGTAAAAGGTTTTCTCATCTGTCATTCCCTCTGTAACATGATACCATGGTATCCTTTCCTAAGCTTTCCTAATAAGCAACTATTTAAACTACTAATAAAATTGGGGCGCATGGAGGATGCCAGTAGTGGAATTACTTAAGGTCTATCACCATAACTGGAGGCTGCATCTGAACATACAACACAGTTTTGTAGCCTACTACTTGTGAACATACACGGTGACATTCCTACAGGTGACTAAAGGCTATTGGTTCTCCATGAAATTCTGAAGTTGTGTTTGAGCAGTAGTCACCAAAACAAAACCCACAACTTCGACCCCCTGTGTATCTCCTTCAATCTTCAATTATTTGTCTAAAAAGCCAGTAACTCTTCCTTTGCTGTTGTATATTTACCAGATAACTTAGAGATTTCACAGATTCTTAATGCAAGGCATTTTCTCCTCACAGTTATTTCTATACTAGGCAAATATAGTCAACGAGTTTTATCAAAAGCGTACATTCTTTGAACTTCAGGCATGCTTCCAAAGCATATTGTCCGTAAGCCCATTCAGGTAACAGTGCAAGTTTCCATGCAGATAAAACTGTCAAGTATTCCACTACAAATGCAAGACTTGTAAAAGATTCTTATCTGAGAAAATTAAGAGTTGGCAATTTGATCAAAGTGAGAGATACTAACAGCTTTAGGATAGCACTGTCTCCGTTTTGTAGAGCCTGGCCTTCCTGGAACACTGGTTTCTTCTTCATCATGTAAATCAAGCTCTTCCTCATATTTAACCGTTTCTTTACCAACTGGCATCAAATGATCATCCAGTTCACCTGAATAGTACGAAAGAGTAGAAAGAAAAAGCATTATGAACAATCAAATCTTGGTACTTTCAGATACTACACAGCAGATGTGATTGCCTGTAAAAACACCTCACCTAAGGTTTTAAAATACACTTACTACTGCAAGGCTCAGAATGTGTAACTTTGGGGAAAGCGTGATAAAGATGGAATTTCTGGAAAACAAACAAACAAAAAACCAGAAAAAAACCCTCATTTATGGTAAAAACTGTCTGAAATTTTAAGTAAAATTTAATGAAAATTCCAAAGAAAACTATTTTTGACCACAGAAAACAACCAGGGACTGAAATACCCATCTAAAAATCACTCACATAGAGTTATGCCAAGAAAGATAGAACAGTTATATTCATCTATCATTCTAAAAAGGGAGTTACTATCATTAAATGTTCACTCTCAGTACTGAGTTGTGCTACCATGGTATTTTACATTTGTTGGTATGAATCCAGTGATCAAAAGATTTAGGGGGGGGGGGGGGGGGGGGGGCAGGGAGGAAATACAAACCCCAGACCTAGAGATTTATTTTTTTTTTTTTCAGATATGTAAAAGTTTCTGTACTTCATCAAAACACTCATAAATAATGCCACAAAAAAAAATAATATGCTGCATTATACTTACTAGAGACAAGAGAACTGAAGTAATCCTGCAATTCCTATTTTTGGAACATGACTTAAGATACAGTAGAGAATACAATAAATGTAGGGTGGTGTATTCCATAATTTAATTTGTTACAATTAAAAAAAAAAGTTATTTTTTGGCTGCAGGATATAGTCCCTGACCTATAATCAGCATCATCTAAAGAACACTAATAGAGTGCCCTCTATTAGTTACATTCAATGTCAGAATCTGCACATCTCATATTAATGTTACATTTGCTGCTTAAGACAAGATACATTAAATAACAAGCTTCCCCTGGGAAATTTAACTTCAGCTTACAAGGTGTAAGCTAAATTAGCAACATGATTGTACTGCAAAACAAGGCAAGAGAAGAAAACTATAGCAGAAGGCTATGACAGAAATGCATGTATATGCGTAACACCTGTTCCATGTTCAGTTTTTCAATTATAAGATATTCTTTACCAAAGAGGTACCGTTTTTCCAGTTCTTACCAATTTTGTGCAGTTTTTCACAGCAAATAAGAGCTACAACTCTCTCAGCCAGTCTTGCACAGCTCATTGGAGGACCCTATAAACATTTAAATACGTCTTAAAAGCTTCGGTTAGCACATTACTTATTATACATTTGTTTGGTTTAATTTAATAGAAACATATTAGGCAAACAAGACTTTTTGAAAAAATACATTGACAACAGTTTTGTGAAGATATTCAGGCCTATGCTGTTTTTCACAGAAGCCAGAATTACAAAATAACAAGAACGCAACAAATTATCGATCAAAAGCAATAAAGGACATTTTTCTATAAAACTTACATAAATGTGTGGGGAAAAAAGGCACTTAGAAGAATATCTAAATATTTTTCCCTTTGGAATAAACAGTAACTACTTGAAAACAGATTAAAACAGTGATCTAAATACAGTTAGAGCACAGTACAGGGAAAGAAAAAGTGATTTACATAAATAACAATGAAAGGAATTCTAGAAACAGCACAGACATCAATACCAACGTATTTCACTTAGTTCCATGCTTTTCTTTCCTCAAATACGTACCACAATTGAAGCTCGAAGAGGTGAGTTGATTGGCAGGTACAGAGTAGAATAAAATGTATGATCAGGTAGTTCTCGTGTTTTACACTTGGGAGCTAGGTGTGTAAATGGATCACTTGGTAGTCTAGCGCAGTACCTAAGTTGACAAAACATTTTACAACTCGTCAAAACCTGCAAATTGAAACCTAAACATATTTCAGTGGAACCTTGTTTAATGGTGTAAATGCTAGAAGATGACTTCAGGCCATAATGAGCACTGCAAGGGTACACTAACTCATATTCTACACTGCTGAGCAGAAGACTTCTAAGTCCTTTACTGCAAAGCTAGTGTCCAGCAAGGTGGTTTCAAGGTTGCAATGATGTACAAGACTATTCCATCTCAGGTCCCAGAATTTGTGTTTGTTTAATCTCCTGAGTTTACTGTTGCCCTATTCCTCCTATTTGTCATGGCTTTCCCTCTAAATAGTAGCCTTTTCTCCACTGCACTCACTTCCTCCTCTCCCAGCTTGGCATCAACTGCAAACATGCCAATGTTATACCATACTGAACCTCTTAATGGCCCATGAATAATGCCACATATAACCAGCTACCAGCTAGCTTTTGAACCATTTACCATTACATCCTTCAAACCTGACTGCTATGCCAGGTTTTATTTATCAGGCAGTCCACCATAATGGTCTGCACCTCAAGAATTTGGCTACTAAGGTACTATGGCAATTGCATCAAAAGCTTTACTTAAGTAAATGACATTCACTGCACTTCCCTATCTTAAGAGTCAGTCACTTCATCACACGGGACTATAAAGCTGGTTAGGCTAAAATTGCCCTTAATAAAACTGCCAGCTGCTGCCAACTCTCTCTTCTTTTACATGCCTAGACAGTGCGTCCATAAGGACTCGGTCCATAATATTCCCTATGACTATAGTAAAACTGACCAGTCTGTAGCTTCCTGGGTCTTCTTCCTTGCCTTTTTTGAAGTGTCATAACATTTAACTTTTCCTGTCACTGAGGACATCCTCTAAATGCCATGGGCTTACAAAGATGACATTTGGCTAGCTCCCGTGGAAGCATACCATCCTGTCTTGTGGACTTCTGGTAAGTTCAGCTTACTGTATGTTTGTTTTTATATATGACAACAGATTGCTATGACATAAGATGCAAATATTAGAATTGGAAGATCTTATTACAGTTTTAACAAGCCACTTGATTTTTATTTTAAGCTAGCTTATCGAGGAAAAAAAAATAACAAACCCACCCTAATAATCTTACTACCCATTTTTAAACTGAACATTTTCAGGACAACTTTAAATTAAACAGGAATTGATGCTGCTAGGTCTATTATCAGAGCAAGACCCTCTGTAGGATAAAGAGGCAAAAAGCAAATTACCCCTTCAAACCACTGGGACTACTTTCTCTAGGAGAGTTCTAGAAGTTCTTCAAGGTCCTTTCCAACCTACCTATTTTATGATTCTAAGATTCCTAAGAGGAAATGTGTACAATTCCCTAACCTATGTGAAACAGACTATGAAAGTTTTTATTCAAAGACAAGGAGTAAAACATTAATATGCTTCTTACCTATTTATGTGTCCAATAGCAGTGTTTATAGTAACTCTTGGACTGTTCTCATCTGGCCTCAACACGTAGGGTGGAAATATATCATCATCATCAACAATGGGTTCAGTTTCAGTTTCACTGGTATCAACAGATTTTGAGCATTTGTTTCTGAGGATCTTAACATTTCAAAAACAGAACATAAGAGACTTTCTCCCTTAAAAAAATACTGTGACATATTCAACCAAATCAGGCACACTCCTTTAACTTCATACCTTCTCAATTGCTTTGTATGTCTTCAGATCTTCTTCAAAACTCTTGATTTTGTCTGTATCTGCTAACATAATGTAATTGGAAATTGGCGCTCTAGCTCTTCCTTTTGACTGCACATAGGAACGATATTCTGTGGGCAAATCAAAACGCACCACCAAGTTGCATTTTGGTATGTCAACACCCTCTTCTACAATACTAGTAGCAATGAGTAGGTTGGTCTCATGTGCTCGAAATTTTCTAAGAACCTGAAAAAATAATGAAGACATTTGAGAGATTAGTCTGAGATCTGTTTCCATCATCAGATACATCACAAGCCAATAAAGACAGAGTGGATCAGATGTTCCAGAAATTTGTCTAAATACGCAGATAGTTACTATTAGAAAAAATGCTTTCCAGAAACACAGCAAGACTATTTATCAGAACAGGCAGATTCCTAGGAATGAAATCTGGTAAGTGGAATTACATGAGTCCAAGAAGCTACTACAGCCATTAACAATGGATAAGACCTGGACAGGCTGGAGAGTTGGGTGGGGAGAAACTTGATGAAATTCAACAAGGGCAAGTGCCTTGCATCTGGGGAAGAACAACCCCATGTACCAGTACAGGTTCGGGGTTGACCTGCTGGACAGTAGTGAAGGGGAACAGGACCTGGGGGATAGGAGGATGACCATGAGCCATTAATGTGCCCTTGTGGCCAAGAAGGCCAATGGCATCCTAGGGTGCATTAGAAAGGGTGTGGTTAGTAGGTCAAGAGAGGTTCTCCTCCCCCTCTACTCTGCCTTGGTGAGGCTGCATCTGGATTACTGCGTCCAGCTCTGGGCCCCTCAGTTCAAGAAGGACAGGGAATTGCTTGAAAGAGTCCAGCGCAGAACTACAGAGATGATTAAGGGAATGGAACATCTCTCCTATGAGGCGAGGCTGAGGGAGCTGGGACTCTTTAGCTTGGAGAAGAGGAGACTGAGGGGTGACCTCATCAATGTTTACAAATATGTAAAGGGTGAGTGTCAGGATGATGGAGCTAGGTTTTTTTCAGTGATGTCCAGTGACAGGACATGGGGCAATGGGTGTAAACTGGAGCATAGGAGGTTCCATGTGAACATCAGGAAAAATTTCTTTACTGTGAGAGTGACAGAGCACTGGAACAGGTTGCCCAGGGGGGTTGTGGAGTCTCCTACGTTGGAGATATTCAAGGCCCACCTGGACAAGTTTCTGTGTGATGTACTCTAGGTTACCCTGCTCTTGCAGGGGGGTTGGACCAGATGATCTTTTGAGGTCCCTTCCAACCCTTGGGATTCTGTGATTATGTGATTTATTTACAATTTTTCAGCCGCAATATTAAAAAAAAAAAAATATGCTGCTTTCAGGACCCAACCATTTCTGAAGTCAAAACATTCTTGGTACAGTAGAGCATATTCTAGAACTGGTACTTCTGATATTTATACTATTTACTAACCAATATTAAGGAAAGGTTTGGGGGAGATGGGATAGTCAAAAGGACAATCAAGCCAGGAGTACAAGATAAATGCATTTGCTTTCAAAATACTATGAATGCTTTAAATGAGGTCAAAATCACGGGGCTTTATATCAATTTAATGATTTACCAAATTCACTTTTAGCAAAGATAAATATTAAAGCCAACTTAACTGTTGAAAATGTAAATATATTTCATTTTCACTACAGTATTACTGGGCTATTACTAACCCAATGCAGAAGAAAATAATAATTAAAAAAAAATAAATAGATGGTTGATGATCTGACATAAAGATTCAATTTCTGCTTGTGTAATATGATATAGCAATGTCCCCAAACATGTTTTATTTTGTTTCTTTGAACATGAAAGTCACCTGTATCTCCAGTAAATATGCATATTTGTTAAACCAAGGGTACCCCAGACACTGCTTGCTGATGAAAAAAAAAAAAAAAGAAAATAAAAGGTGCTGGAAGTACTCAACCATTTTTCTTGAAGTTACCTCTTCCTGTTTTCTGAATTCTACTTCCATCTGCTTGTTACGAGGTTGGTTCTTGCCAATGCCATGTCCAGTTATAAAATTGCTACTGATGTAAGCCAGTTCTGGATCTTGCTTGCCAGCTTCTTTTATCAACCTAAAAACATTACACGCATTTTTAGAAGTTGTACAGCCCAGCAAATGGAAAACAATATTTTGTTTGCAAGATCTACATTAAAATTAAGAAGGGAAGCATGACAATTAAGCCGTGCTAACACAAACTGACCTTAGGCTTCTTTAAAAACAGTAGCTCTAGTGAAAACCTTTGTCAGAAGAATAAAAGACGATCTGCACACATACACAGCATAAGTATGCATGTATCATACATTTCAGACCTACAATGGTAAAACCCAAGCCCTAAGGCTCCTTGCTGTTAAAGCACCCTACTCAATTGCTTTACTTAATCTAACTTTCTGTAAATTACAAGTAATTTTAGCAGAAAGACCTGTAACCTCTAACTCAAAGAGTGTTTCCTCAATGTATGTTTTAACCTAAAAATTAAAAACTTATATGTTATTCTCCTTAGTATTAAAATACATATTCTGTTCAGGTATACTGACAAAATCTTGACCTCTGTTTCCAGAAAATGATACTCAGCCTACTCAGTGAGATGTTTACTACTTCTGAAATTAACCCAAATTCATCTACTGTTGGAGGACTTAATCCAACTCTTCAAAAGGAACACTGATCAGGGAGGTAAGGATCAGCCACGCTCTCAGTTTATTTCCCTACATACTGGTTTAGGTTACAGAAGTATAAGAGCATAGCTTCTCCAATGTTTTGATTTCACAGACAAGGTAGAAGATTGCTCATGTAAATAATATACTGAATCCAGAACTAGGCATTTACAAATCTAAAAGCATAATTGTGCAAAGTAATTATGCTGTGGTATCCTTAGTTGTCAGTTTTCAGCATGGACAGAACCTGGGATTTCTCAAAAGTAACAGGTCTTTGAGCAGCTGAGCCAATAAAAATCAAGGGATCATACAAAGAAATTTACATCCCTTGCACATTTTAATACAGGCATCCCAGCACCACATTGCTCACAGGACATTCATCATGTCCATTACCAAGTGCTCCTCCTGTTCAAAGGACAGGCTGCCTCTGCATACTCCAGTGGCAATTCAAACCTTTCCCAATTAAACCTCTAGCAGTTCTGCCTCACATATACAAAGATGGGTACTGTGCCAGTCTACCACCTGCCCTGCAAACTGCTGCCAAACCAAACAGCAAACTTCTCCCTGCCCCTTCTATACTCAGAAACTACCAAAGTCTCTCCTCTTTCTTGGTCTCCGTTTTAAAGAGGATTGATGGGAACATAAAGCACCTTGACCACTTCATTCCTTTGCAATCTGTTAAAACTGGAATGGACAGGGAGTACAGGCGAGAGAATGGAAGAGAGGCAAACAGCTTGCTATCCTTATGGAAGCAGACAAGGATTCTCCTGTACTCAAATGCATGCGACTCGTTAGTTCAAGGCCAAACTAATTCACATTTCCATATGTACTCTAGGCTTGAGACAGAAATACTAAGAAAGCATGGGTTAGTAAGCAGACAAAACCTTTTTTTTTTTAAATATATTTATTTCTCCACATGGCACTTCTGTGAAGTCATATAGCTTCAGCCTGTGTACCTACTAAGCATCTCAAACATTCTTACTGTATTTCACTTATTCAGATTTTTTTAATTGTCCATGTCTGTAATAAACACATTTCTCTCTGCACATCTTTGGCAAGTTCTTGGGAAGCACCCAATACTTCAACTTTGTGGTTAATAAAGTACCATTAGTGGTAGGTAACAGGTGTTGTTTTTCAAATGCATAAAAGAACTTCTGCTATCAGACACCTTCCTAAGGGAGTTTAGGAACACTTCAG
This sequence comes from Pezoporus occidentalis, assembly GCF_034315485.1. Taxonomy (NCBI): domain Eukaryota; kingdom Metazoa; phylum Chordata; class Aves; order Psittaciformes; family Psittacidae; genus Pezoporus; species Pezoporus occidentalis. The sequence goes on from NW_026914018.1 coordinate 337,673, forward strand.
TGAAAATTAAAAACTCTGCTTTATAAAACGTTTCCTCTTCTGAAAAGGAGCTTGTAGGCACCAGAAGTCAACTCTACAAAAAATAAACCAGCAAATGACCCACTTCATCAGTTGTGTGTAATAAAGTTGATTTTTTTTATCCTTCTAATTTGCAGTATTTACAATATGTGCAGTGGCTGTTGCTAAAGATCTCTAAAGAAAGATATCAGCAATGATTACCGTGTCAGAGAAAATTTCTACCCATTTCTCCCATGAAGTACAACACATCCAATGAATTTTGCCCTTCCTCAGTCATCACGGACTTCATAAAATGAGATTCTAGTCTCTAAATAACTACCATAATAAATACATTTTAAGAAAAAAAATATACTTTCTGCTTCAACTTAGTTCTGCATAATGGTCTATATTGGATTACTGGAAACTTGAGTGGCTTTGATACACAAATTCAAACACTAGTCACTGCCTTATTCAATGGAGACAGTCTTTCCACCTTTATATGCAATGTAAGTATAGTTACATTCAGCAGAGGCCCTTGATCTAAACCACTCAACAGAAGTGAGGTTACAGTCAGGTTCTTTCACTGAAGGCTTTCAGACTGGATTCCAACAACTCAGGCCTGCTGACCACCCAGGTATTTTGAGTCCAGGTGTGTTACATGAGGTAAAGGAAAGCCTGCTATAGCTAGCTTTCAGAAGTGGAGAAAAAATTACACAAAGTTTTATTTTTTGCTACCAATAACCTGCATCAAAGGTGTCTAAAGTTTACAGACAGCAGAATTTGATCTAAAGATCACATTCTGTCAGGTTCAACGGCAGTTAGTATATAGTATCGTGCATAAATCAGTCTATAAGAATGCACAGTGGAAAAAGTATAGTTTAAATCACATTTATAAACAGGAGGAAATTTTTCACAGCTCTGTTCTCTCCCACAGAATAATGAAATATTCGTTTTCAGCTCAGCAAAGGTTTATAAGAACCTGTTATTTCTTCAGGAGCTGTTAACAAAATATGTTCATTTAACTGAATAGATTAGTTTGCCTCATATCGCATATTTACAAAAACATATTCATAAATGCAAAAAAGGCAAAGAAAAAAGATGAAGCTCACAAAAAAGAAATTAAACACACAGGCAAGTCTGCAGATGAAAGAAAACATTACACACTCTATGACTATTGACTCTGGCAAAAAGGTAACAGCAGGGTCAGATTCAGAGGTATCCAGGATGCAATAAACAAACATTTAGCACACTATCAAAAAACTATTAGAACACCAAATCAAGGTAAGTGAATAAATGAGATGTCATTCATAGTTTGTGGAATATAGCATTAAACAATTAAGTGTTATACATAACTAAAAAAAAACACATTCAGGAATAAGAACTGATAAGGAACTACAGTACTGCAAATAGGCAAATATTCTAGGGTTCACATTTTTCTCGGTGGAGACTGTAAGAAAGTGCTTAGTGTCTGACTGAATAAGCATTTTATAAACTTCAACTGCTAAAGTAGTAGTGATAAATCTTAAGAGATATTTGTGCAAGGGCAAATTTGATTTTCTGTAGACTTGGATCATATAATACTGTGATTCAGTAAGGTAATGGTAAAGTTTCCAGAAGTACTGCACCCAGTAGGCTAGAGAAGTTTCCAGCATCCACTGCAAATACAAATTTAAAAGACTGGTTAAAACAAATCAGGGTATACCTATTTTATAGGCTAAAAACAGTGTTTCATATGTTGTCTTCTAAAGGAATCAAGTTACTAACTTAGGTCCAAAACAAGCCTGTGAGTACAATTTTCAAAGACACATATTCTTCTCATCCAGCCCATATGCACATAGCCTGATTTATTTTTTTGTTATTATTTATGCAGATCCAGTATGATCTCCTAAACCAACTTTAAAATAGAGTTCTGAAAATACAATTCCCTATATACTCATGATACTAACATCCATACGCTGGCAGCTGAGTCTGCCTTTCTTCCTTCTTTAAAAGATTTTACTTTTTTCTTTAAACAAAAAGCTTTACCTATTTAGAACAACTGCTGTGTATCTTCTTTCCACAAAAATAATTCCACATAAAATATTAGTAAAGGGAGATGGGAAATTAGTCTCTGGCTTCTCTTTCTCCTCAATTTCTTCATCCTCCTCATCATCTTCAGAATCACTCCAAGATACGTAATTATCCTGATTCCTATTGTTATACCATTCAACACTCTCAAACTGCTGCCGTTCATACGGTTTATATTTGCGCAAGATTTCAAGCAGCTTTATTACTTTTGGGGTTACAAATTTCAGGTCAAGTGAGGCAGGCGAGAAGTGCTCTTCACAGAGTGCATGTATTTTCCTTAGGAAAGTGTCTGTAAACAATAAAAATTTCCTGTGCAGCTCCTCTTGTTCATGTTTGATAAACTTCTGTAGCTCTCTCACCATCATCCCAGCTACCTTATCTGCACACCAGGGTCCCAGAACAACCAACACAGCTCGACAGTCTGACAATATCTACAACAAATGAATTCAAATATCAGTTCAAAGGAGTACATTCATGAACTATTCATTTAAGACTGGGATCTTGTTTCTTACATAGCACAATCTTTGCAAGGATTATTACAATTGTTCTATTATAAGAATATTTAGTAGTCTTTTGTTATTTAAATGACCTTGGCAACTTTTGTTTCTAATGGAGGAAGTTTCCCCCCCTCCCCCTTAAATTACTACAGCTAAATTTTAAACTTTGTACATTTCTGAATCTCAAAAATCCCACTAGCTTAAAAGAGTATTTTGCAGTTCTTTTGCAGAGATTGTAACTTTAAATTTACTTTAAGATAATTATGCTAAAAAGGAGAAATACTTTTATATTTAACACAGAACTAATAAAATTAATGCTTTACGGGGCGTTTTTGTTACTGGCAGCTGCCAGAGTTTCAGAAGTATCCAACCAGAAAGTTGTACAATGGCCTTAGGGTAATCTCAGCAAGTCTAGCCTCTCAAAGGTAAAAAATTTGGTTTTTCTATTCCATCCACACATACAATAACCTGAGAACTATACCCTACTCAGAGAAAACAGCATAGGCACTTGAGTACCATCAACATCGTTTTTGACAGCAAGTTTTTTCCTCCACAAAAATCTAAAGTGGTTAAACAATAAACTAGGAATCCAGAAATGGGTTGATAATTTATATTGACAATACCATTAAAAAAACCTATGATTTGGATGTATTATTACAACAGAAGAACTACAACAGAACTGTAACAACCATCACGTTCATAGCTTCAGTTGCTGCTTTACTTTATCTTCCATTCTGTGAAGAAGAACAGGTTATCACCCTCTTTACACTATCATCCCTGAAGTTTTTTGGCTATAAGACTTAAGGGCAAAATTTATCTAAACTATTGTAACTGTACATGGAGGCTTGACGTTCTCCAGTGCCAAGACAAAAGGCCCCTCAAACTGAAAACTGATTTCTTTTACTTCATATGGGTGCCTTCATCTTGGAGAACTACTTGATTAGAAAACAAGCACACAGGGTTATGTGCATTAGAAGCATAGCATTTAATCCACTCTTCTGGATTATGCAAATTCTGAAGACTTCCCCCACTTCCCAGCATTCCTTATGTATTTTAGCCTTTTGCATTTTAAGTTTAGCACAAAGTAAGCAGGATTTGCTTTTCCCATTCAGCTGCAACAGGCTTCCCTATGTATCTGGCCAATAGTTGTTTTATGGACAACATCAAGAGTGGTGGGTTTCTAAGAATGTAAAAGAACACTTTGGAACACTTTGGGCTGAAGAAAAATATATTCTCCAACTTCCTCATGGACTAATAAAGAAGTACGACTCACTACAAACTTCTTGCTGAACAAAGGCTTAAGTATCTACATAGCTGTACCTCAGGAGGCAATTCCACACCACAAAGCCTTAGAGGGAAACAAAAGCTGCTTGAACCCCATGTGTGACAGGTCAATACACCATACCTCCTGGATCTGCCATCTCACATGACAACAGGGGGCAAACACATAAAAAGTGGAAAGCTAGAGGTTCAAATTCCGTTCCAGCAAGGTGTAGCACTAGTCCGATATTGTTCCAAGATCAATTGTAGAAAGTTTAGATCTATGGTTGGAACGTTTTTCCGATCCTTACTTTATCATCTTTCATTATACCTGGGCACATTCTTTCCAAATACTTCCTGAGGCATTAATTCCTCTTCTAGACTGAATTATTCAAAGGTCACAGACAACCACAAAGATGTCAAATACTTGACTTCAGAAATAAGGACCCAATACATCAGGGTGCAGAACTGTTTTACTACCTTAAGCAAATCTAAATCTCAAACTAGATGAAGTTCTGATAAACGGTTGACATTCAAGCCCCATTCACTTATGAAAAGACCTGCCCTGTTAGTGAGCACAAAAATCAGAATTCTTTTTGCTCAGATAGTCTGTGATGGCTGGCTTAGAAAGTTTCAGCAATGTAACATACATGGCAAAGAAAAACAGTAATAAGATTTCTATTCCCCAGGTTTTTCACATAGCTTGATGTTCTTACCTGCTTAGAAATTAAGGTAGAATCTCTTTCTTTTGAATGTACAGATATGTTGCAGTCATTTAGAAAAATAAGTGCTTCATCCAATTCCTTTAATAATCTTCCATACAATCCACTTTTGTCAGTATATGGTCCACAGTCTACAACAATCTCACAGGGCTGAGAAGTGTATCTTAATTGAGGGCAAAGATCAAGTTAAATACAGCTTCTGAAAGTCAGAGCTATTTCAGCCTGTTAAGGTTATACAGCAAATAGCAACATGAAGTGTAGTCAAGTACATTTCTTTCCTCACCATGAATTAATAATGATGAATACATACACAGCTAAATACTTCTAAAGCAGAAAAACCTCCCCCACACCAAATACTGAACTACTAAATTCTAAAATACTGTTCTTTCTAATACACTCCCTAAAAAAGGAGGTTTCTATCTTAGTTTCACATACTAAAAAATTTAATGCAAACCAGATTGAATTTACTTAATCACCCTCACTTTTGGTTTTCCAGAGTATACTCTTTTGATATACCAAACAAAAGTGATCTACACAAGATCAGGTCTATGCATACACTTACACAAGTAAAATAATTACTAGTCTTGAACGGAAGAGCTATAACTGCAAAATTCTTAAAAGCACATGGTTCACCAAGTTATAAACTGCATTTAAAAAACAGCCACAAAACACCTGTTCCAGAACAGAAAGAATAACCATCTTTAATTTTGTCCAAAACTTGATGACATAACACAGCTAGTGCAAGAAAACATGCTACATATGAATCATATCACACTAGTTTTCCCCTACAACAAATCACCACATTACCACCATCTTTATCGTAAATAATATTCACAGGACTATACATTCTGTAAGAACAGAGTTTTCGAAAACACCCACTTGTTCTGATATTTCTATATTGTTTTCATTACTTCCTCTATCCCCCACAGTCTTTCAGCCTCTATAAACCCAGGTTACCCATTGGTGGGATGGAATCACGCAACTTTTCTGGCATTAGACCATCTTGTACTGTGAATGTTGCAACATTTTTCTAAATTAAATAGCAACATTATGGCATACACTTAACATAAATCAGTTATTCTCCAAACATAAGACAGTGCATTTTACAAGTTCAAAATGTGTTGTGGAATGTATTTTTTTATGCTGGTGGTATGTTGGGTTTTGGGGTTTTTTTGGTTGGTTGGTTGGGTTCTTTGGTTTATTTGGGGTTTTGGGGTTCTTTTTTTTTTTTTTTTTGGTTTGGTTTGTTTCTGTGCCTTGGTTTGTTTGTGGGGTTTATTTGTTGTTTGTTTTTTTTTTTTATTTGCTTGCTTGGTTTGTTCTTAGCAATTATGGAACATCTCTGAGTATCAAGGTCAATCAGTCAACAATGGTTTCTTAAAATACAAGTTAACATTCCCTCCCCACCCTAAAGAGAAGTAATGGTATCATATACACAGTTTTCTAAAATTTAAGAGGAAATACTTCTATTAGGTTACTCCCCTATCCAAAAATGAAAACTCAGGCATCAATTTAAAAGCCATAATAATTGTATAACATACCTGTCTAAGACAACCAAATCAGTTGCAGTTTCGGCATTGCTCTTTAAAATTTTCTCCAGTTTCTGGATCTTCTCCTCTAACTCAGCAGGATCACACTTCCCATTTAAAATGGAAGCTGTTAATCCCAAAATTCGAGGACATGATGGATAACCCTCACAGATCTTCAGCAAAACAGAATGAAATACCTTAGGACAGTTATCCTGCAAACTTACTATCAAGCTAGTAGACTGCAAACTTCGATGCTTAGTTGGAAAGAGGAACTGAAAGTTGAATCAATATTCTACTGACTGGAAGTTAAACTAGAAACTGAGTAACATTTAACAGCGAACATCTGGAAAGGTAAATGTTCACAACATGGAAAAATAGAAAGAGTTAGCATTACACAGAATAGCCTTGCCACATCTACAAAACACGTAATACTTCCACACCATCTAAAAACTAAAGTATCATCTAAAAAAATTAAAGACACATACTCTTGATAAACTTGGAGAGATTTGAAATGACATCTATTATACAGGTTTCTTGCATTGTATAAGCCAAATACCACATAAAGCCAAGAATATCCCAGAAGAAACCCTACAAACATCTCCAGAAATCAGTATTTTAAAAACAAGTAAAACTGATTTTAGTACATCCCTTTTCCAGACTCAAATTTTTTAATCAAAGAATTCGTAAAATTCTCTATTCTATAAAGATAACTTATCTTCTCTGTTAATGCCAGATTTTTCTTCAATCCCCACTGTAAAATACAGTGTATCTCATAATACTACTGAAGTCTTAACTCATGACAACAGCTGAAACATTTTTCCACTGATACCTTCCCTTGGTAGCAAAGGTGCCTTAAATGGTTCCCACTTCTCCAGGCCTGCCCCACATCCCACCCTGCCCCCCAGACTCCTCCTCAACCAAGGATGAAAACATTAATGCAATGGAAACCCACCTTCATAATTTCACGGTATGGATGATTCTGGATTGCAAGATGGCACTCATCAAACACCAGAAGATTAATATTTGATAGAGATAAATACTCATTTCTCAAAACAGTCAAAGCAACATGACATGTCATAACAAGAACCTAGATGAAAGAAAAAACAACTGCCAGTATAAGAAAAGTTCAAGCTGTATTAGGTCAAAGTGAAGTAGGAAAGTGCTCTGTGGGTCTTGCTAGGCAGTAACAGCAAAAAACCCTCTGATTCATCTATATACAAAAGGTAAGGACAAGCAATAAGAAGACATTCTTTACTTGAGAAGGTATTCTGTCTGAAGGGTGTGTGTGGGTGTGTTTGTGTGTGAGAGAAGGATTGATATATTTGGGACACACACACATATATATCACCAGTCACATCCCTAGGGAGAAACAAAACTACAACAAACAAAACAAAACAAAACCAAAACACCAGAACAAAATACCAAATACAACAAAGAGATGGTATTAACAGCAGCAAGACCACACAGAACAAATGCCATTAAATCCATAACAAGTTAGTGTCTCTTATGTGTCATCACACCCTTGGAAAGAAAGATAGTTCTTCATAAACTAGTAAGCACCTGCAATGGTTACAAAAGCAGGATATTATCAAATTCTTTTTTAAAGGAAAACTCATTTCTTGTACATTATCACAGATAAAAAGTTTCTAAACAAAATGATGCACTATTTTTCTGCTGACTTTGAACTCCACTAAGTATAACAACATTTTCACTTTTCAGAGTTCCTCAGACATTTCATCAACCAGTTCTAAACCCTGGAGAGAAAAACACAAATTACAAATACTTGCATTACTGCAGGATACCTGGGTCGGGGGAAGGGTGGGGGGGAAGCAGGGAGAAGGGATTATAACAGAAAGGGCTGAGAACGCCTACACATGCTTTGCCTGAAAATTCACATACAAATAATACAAATTTGCTGAATTTGAAAAAGTTAAGATTTAACTGGAAGAAATCACTTCAGATCAAGCCTAACTTACTGTAGATTCTGCTTGTGTAATTTTTACTTAATAAATTACCTGATGCTTAGAGAATTCCTGACTCCACTTCTCTTTTGTCCATGATTCAGTTAACTCTAAACTTGAATACTCTCCTACTTTAAGATCTGAATGTGTCCTGACAGCTGACACTTGCTGAGCAACTTGACTTGCTAAGAAAAAAAAATAAAAAAAAATAATCTGAATCACATAAAGGTCTTTTCATACATTAATTTTCAAGATGAGAGTCATGTTACCTAGCACCGTGTGTGATAACAATCTTTAGTTTAGGCTAATGTTAAGTCAGACATTCATGATAACTGCCTCCAGGTAAAACCACAGCAAGAGAACAGACTGTTAACTAAATTACACTTCAGATTCAATGCCTTAATTTCACACCAGGAAACAGAAGATGTCATAAACAGGTTGTATTAAATGGATTAGAAGCAAAAGATGAAAGGTATCACATCCTTTCTGTTGACCTTTTGCATAAAGTTTGTCCCAACTTGGCTTTTACACAACTTCTATTAAGGAATGAAGATATTAGCAACATGTTTAGGAGTTCAGTATACTTTTTTCTTCTTACCTGAGTTGACCAAGAACACAGTTCTTTTCCCATTTCTGTTGAAATCTCCCCTGATCTGATAGGACAGCTCTTTAGTGAGTAGTACTGCAATAAAAGTCTTCCCTGAGCCAGTGTTTAAGCAGACTATTGTGTTATGATCCAAAGCTGCTTCAAGCAGTTCAACCTAGGTTTAAAAAACAAGGTCCTTATTTGCAGCAATGCAACGAAAAAACTGACAGAAATAATACAAGCAGTAAATAAAATACAGACAAGTTGGTAGTATTTCTAGACAACAGCAAATTTGCTGCTATTTTAAGTAGCTATTATCTTAATAGATTGTGTTGCTAGATACATTATTTGAAGAAAGAAGCTCAAGCTTTTAAGTCTAACTGCATATATCAGTTCCACCAAATAAGCAAGTACATTAGCTCAAGGCGACCAAGTTTTTTCAGTAATACTAACAAAATGCTAGATTTCAGGCACCTCTGCAGTGCAAAGAGAACTGAAATTCTAGAGATCAGAAATAGTTTTCCTTAACAAAATGAAAATCAGAGTGCTCTAAGGGTTTTTCTGACATTACTGAGCTGCTTTGTCCAGTATGTGGAAAAAAAACTAAAAAAAAATCAAGATTTACTTTGTAGAAGACAAAAGGTCAGAGGTGGAAGAAGACATGATTGTATGCATACAACTGAGAAGCAGTGTAATGTTTACTGTATTTGTCCCTAACAGCATTGCAGAAAGCAGGAAAGGAATATTCAACTTAATAGATGTTCTGTTCATTAGAGCAAACTAAGGAGGAGGAATGGGGTATACTGCAAACATAGAACACAGCCAAGCAAAATGAAAAGAGAGACAATTAAGTTCCAACAGGTGGAGGTGTGAGGGACACATGCCTAGACTGTGCATTCTACACTGCACATTCTACAGCTGCTCTAGTTGTTTTCCCATTAAGTTAGTGGATTTCATCGTACATTTTTTCTGATGCTATTGTATTACTATTATCATTTGTACCTGATATTTTCTTGGTGTGTAAATGTTATCATGAATTGCTTCTTGTTGCCATGGTAGTCCAAAAAATGGACCCATTGGGGATGAAGCAGGGGTCATGAGCTGCAGTCCCGCCATGCTGAGGGATTGCAAAGCAGGGCTTTTCATTCATTCATCCAGTGTTTCTTTCATTGCATTTTTGTTCCAGCACAACCTACTACAAGAAGAAAAAGGAACAGTATTAAATACAGTCACAATATAAAGCAAGAAGAGAAAACTTAGTGTAAGAAGAGGACACTACTTGCTTTTAGTTCCAGTATATGGTAATATACTGTTTTCAGCAGAAAATGTTAATTTGAAATTTACAGGCACTTCTCCACTAAAAGATGTGCGCATCAAGGTACCAAAGAAATTAAAAAGATGTACTTTAGAGAGTAAAATTCATTCTATGCATTTGAATTTACACATATACATTTCCATATAAAGTTCCATTAATGTTCTGACAGAATCATGTTTAAAATATCTTTAAGAACAGATTTTTTTTAAATAATAAAGCTGTTTTACCTTTACTTCAGGAAAGAAAAATATTTATTTTCTAGAGCACAGGCATAAATAAGTATCACATTTTCCATTTTTCTTTCCAGTCAAAATGTCTCTATGACCACTTAAAGCTTTACATACACACAAACAGGAACTTTATCCTAATCTGTGGGAAAAGAACAGGAACTACACAAGAACCTCAGTATTTTCAAATCAACAGATCCTGATAAGCTTAGCTGTTTAAGGACTGGCAGAAGAATTGTAAATAATCGCTGCCAACTCTGGTAAGGACTAATGGAGAAAGGGAACCTTATCAGGTTAGCCACCAATTTCCAGAAAGATATTCTAACTGATAAACAAACAAACCATTCACAACTTGACAATTCTGGAAAACACTTTCCTACTAAGGCAGTGAAGTTCTCATCACCAGGCTTTTCTTAAAATGTTTGCCAACTGTCAGGAATGATTGAGGTTTAGAAAAAAAATAATATCTACCCTGCCCACAGAAACTAAGGCCTGACAACATAAAAAAATATTGCTGAAGTAGAATACAAACATTCTGCATCAAACCTTCAGAAAAGTCCCTCTATTCAAATCCGATACATACCCTATTCAACAGGACAGTATTTTCAAAATCTAGTTTCCCTGAAAATTCCCAGATGCTCTATATTCATTTTTCCATCAATCTCAAAATGAGAAATGCATAAAATTGATGTTTTCAAATTTGATCACTAATTAGACATAAGTGAGGAAAAGCTGATTATCATTCTATTGCGCCCTTGCTTTTCTACAAAACAGAAAAGTTGGTTCAGTTTTGCAAATGTGCAGTAAGAAAAAAAAAACTGAGAAAAGTGCATGTTATCTAATAGACAATATTACCCACTAATGGTTATGAGAAATAATCACTTTGAGAGATTGCAAGTAAAGCCATACAATTAAAGGTATTGATTTCAAGATGAAATTTTATTTACCACAGTCTTCACCTAATACAACATTTTAGTTCTTTATCGTATATTCACATCTTTAATTATTATAATTGGGTCATGTCTAAACACTGATTTACACTCTTAACTAATATTAAATAGCTATGGGAATCACTGACAAAAGAGATCAAACTGGTTCTCTCTATTTTTCCATCTCAGGCATATTTTGTAAAATAAAGAGAAGGCAATATACTGAATTATATAATCACTCCTCTTGCAGCTTCATGTACACGTAATACCATTTCATAGAAAAAGTCAGATATAAAAATCTATATATTATAATATAAATAATTATTTCTCTTTTGAAGACAAAAGATTCACCAGTAAACACTATTTAGTGAATGATAATAATTGTAACTTCTTGGCCTTTGGATCAACAATAAATGTACTTCCCCCTATATCAAATATAGTATTTCCTTATGAAAAGCACATTTAAATGTAACAAACAAACAAATCCCACACCCAAACAAGAAAAGGGGTGAATGTGTATTTTCACAAGATATACTAAAGAATGTTCTTGACATTTTATCCAACTTTTTTTTCAGTGGCTTTTGAATGAATCTCCAAACTCATGCAAATATTCTCATTTACTTTTTCAGTCCTGCAACCTGAACTACCGAGTCTTCCAGATTATCTGAACAGATGAAATGCATCAATATACTGCCTTATTTAGCAGCAACTAGAAAACAGCGTAGTCTACACACATAAAATCAGTAACACAGTTATTCAGTTCAGTTGTAATACAAAAAGAGTCCTGTAGGTTTTTTTAATTGGTCTTATACATTTCAAACAATGCATACAAACACATGCAGGTTCTGTTCTAACAATTCAACTAGTAACTTTATAGAGTTCAAATCTGGCACAACTTTAGATCCTCTGGTTCACTCCTTCTTTGCAACTAGTGCCTTCATGGCAATTCCACAGCTCTGGGTCTTGGGACACAACCAGGAGGAAACACGCTATACAACTGCACACAGCAAAGATGGTCACCCTTGACATTCTGATCTCCTGAGCATTTGTACATAAAATATAACGATGTTAATCAGTATGTGACTAATCAGATTAAATCAGTCATGTGGCAAGGACAGTAGCATGATATAAAATCTTCCCCAGGCCCCCGCTGAAAGCATTAGAAAACTGCACTGCTAACATAAGTGAAGCTTTCCTATGAAGTGACAGCTTATGTGTATGAGAGGAGGGGAGAAAGGAAAAAACACAGGGAAAGGTGTTATCACCAGCTCTCCCCCTCAAGATTCTAGATGAAGCTCCCCTTTAATGTACCTAGCTTCCCTTTTTATATTCCAATAAGCATCACACTACTTGGTAACATAAACAAAAAAATCCTTTGAAGAACACAAAGTGTTTATCATGACTGGAGTACTTCACTGAAACAGTCTCAGGCCTGCTTCTCTACTTACATATAGCAACCCATGTGGAAATTCAATTAGTGTATTACTTTGTTTAAAATGAGACCTCATCACTATCACAATTGCTCAAAGCTAGAAGGGACCAGGAAAAAACAAACCAGAACAAGCCTTTTGTGTAGTAAAAGTTAAAGCCAATTCCTCAAGCATCCTTTTATCTAAACCCAGCTACTTTAGTTTCATAAATTACTTCAGGTCAGCAGCACCTCCTCCTTGTTTATTTATTCCACCTATTCTGTGTTTCTTTTCCAAATCATAAATACAACTTTGGAAAACATATAAAATAGCTGCATCACATCACTAGGAGGGAATCAAGGAAAGAAAACCAACCTTATTTTAGAAAGCTGCTAATAAAAAACAAGCGTAGAATCTAATATTCACAAATAATCTCATTTCCTTTGCTACACACTTCACCACAGTGATACTAAGTTAGCTACCCCACTGCAAAAAGCAAGAGGATTTATACTTATGTATGGTTCCAGCTTGATCTGGAAAAGCTGTGAAACAACATATACTACAATTTCGGTTTCTGTGTATCTGCTTATGAAAGACCTGCCCTAAAGTACAATCAAAAAGCACTGTTGAAAAAAATTCTGAAGTGCAAAGGAAGAAGTACATGCATATTTGTACCTTGAAAAGTAAGCACAAGCAAAGCAGAACGCACTTGAAATAGTTTAAAACCTCTCCCACTGCATGCCAACTCAGGTAAAAAGAGAAAGTTCTCCTGCTTAAACCGTCAACGTTACTTCCTGCTATGCTGAAGTTTCCTAGTCCTGGCCTTCATTTGTATGATTTATATTGTAAGTATACAAGATCTGACAAGATCAATGTCAACATTATTACAGGAGTAAACCAGAAAATGAAGTAATTGTATCATTCTAAGTTGCTATTTCAATAGCAAGGAAAAATACCATGCTCTTCAATAAAAGAAAAGGAGTACAGGACCATCTAGAAATAACAAAGGGAAAACAGACATCTACTTGAAGAACAGGTTTTAAATTGAAAACATCTGAGATGCAAGTACATGGGTTCAGAATCTGTGGACAGAAGTCAACTGAACCTAGCCAACTGAAACCAGATAACAGAGCAGAGAAAAACCCAAAGTAGTCCTGCTCTGCCAGAGTAATAAACATACCTGCCAAGATGCTCCATATTATTCACTGTGCTATTTTGAAAACTGGTAGACTAAGAAACTGCAAGAACTTGTTGAATCCAGATTTGACGGGAGAAACACAGCAAACAAGCTCTGCTTTCTGTCATTTTAGACTAGGTTACAGAAGCTGGATAAAACAGCACAGTGCTCAAGCTTACCTGTTCTACTAAAATAATACTGAAAGGTCCAGTTTTATGACCATTACTCATCATATAAGAACAATATCCACAACTCTGTGTCCTTACTTCAATACATATTTATGTGAACAGTGAACTGGAAAGCTAAAACTAACCCCTTGTCCTACTAATTAAGGAATTTAATTTCAGAAGGGCACTAGGTTAAGAATGAACAGTCAACAACAGTTGACAGCCATTTCTTCCAGACTACAGTTATTCTGGAACTGTGCTGTAGGTTTTTCAATCACAGGACTATATCCAAGTTGAAGCAGTCCTTCGATGCAAAAAAAATAAAAGCCCCCCCCAAAAAGAAAAAAAATTAAATCAAGGTTTACTGCACTAAGGAATACAAACCAAACCAAGCAGGGCACTCACCTGAAATAAGACATCCCAGATCTAGTCCTGCTCCAAGGACTGTTTAAAACATGGAGTGACACTGAAGTAAATAGAGAAGAGACTAGAGCCCTGCAGATGCATCTGTCAAGTTTTCACCACCATATGCAAGCATTATATTAATTATCAAGTTAATGCAAAGCTACAACTATCTTCTATTATGATCAAAAATTTATTACTGCCATGTGCAATTTATTTCATTTGCTTTCATCACTAGCACCGATTTGTAAATTTGTACCCGATATAATCCTTGTGACACAAAAATCAGAAATGCTGTAAAGATGCTCTCAACATCAGCAAAAAAAATAAATGTCAGCCTCAATAGGTTAAAGATAAAAAAAATCCACTTACTCTAAAGCAAATGATCTATGAAAAAGAAAAAAAAAAATCCTTGCTGCTTGAATGTTCTCTTACACGAACCCCTGAAGAGTCTGAATAACACATTCTTTATACATAAGTTTTATGTCCAACTGAAACATGAAATATTAAGTTGCTGAAAGATGTAACACAGAAAATTCTTACTTTGGTAATGGAGGACCAAACAGAAAGAAAACTGTGAAATGTTACAGATATGAAACACAGAGTAAAAAATGAATGTAAATGTTAATTTACAAAATGAAAATATTCACTGAGAATGTTCCGCATGAGTTACTGCAGAAGTTTGCAGTAAAGTGACTTCTACATACACTATAAGCAGTCAGTGGCAAGAACTGATTTTGCCCAAGTGATGGTAAACATCCAAGGATTCTGACACCATCTGGTTTCCAAATCTGCTTTTAAAAGTGTACTTTTTAAAAGGATTTGCCTTTTCCTGTGATAGTCTAAAAGCACCACACAAGCACATTTCGTGACTATTACTCCTGTAACTTCAGCTCTCTCAGAGAACTTAGAAAAAACCCCCAAACTACACACATCTTTTGGGGGGGGGGGGGAGGAGAAGGAGTGTGGGGGTTTGGGGGGAAGTGTCCAAAACTCAAACATCTTGGAAACAAATGAACAAGTTTCATTTTCATGGGAAGGAGGTTTTGCCCCTTTATTTAGCAGCTGGTATCTAGTATACTCCAAAAGTGAAGCACATTGACGCACACTCAAAACTCAAAGTTTGTAAACAGCAACATTAGGCCCCGAAGGTCTAAAGTAAGGAAATACTGTCAAACAGTATTACTCAATAAGATGAATGAGAAATCTCCTTAATATTATGCTGTCTTTAATGTACAATGCAGCTGCACAAGGCACTCATCTGTTACCTTTCAAAGACATTTACCACATGCATTGCCTAGCAACAATTTTTGTATTTGGTCTTAGAATATTCTTATTAAATATGAAATCGTACTTAAGATCTGTTCCCCTTCAAGAAGGGCAAACAGAATGCAAAAATGCTTACAAAACTCAAATGTAAGCACCCCTAAGGGAAACCAGGGAAGCTGATTCTTAAACATAATCACCAATATTCATTGTGGGTGTTCGTCTTTATAAGAATTTGCTCTATTTTTCCTGATACAGAATCAGTCTAACAGCACAAGCAGAACACTGGTCTCTAATAGCATACCAAAGCAGCAAAGGCTGTTTTCTGTTGTTCACTAAAAAGATTATTAAATGAAGATTACACTGAGGCTCTACATTTGAATGAGTTGCTTCTGAAGCATTCATTGCTACAATCAATATAGTTAACAGCTGGAATTTCTGTCAAGACTCCTAAATGTCTGTATACAGAAGAGAAATGGAGTAAACATTACACTTAGACTCAGAAAAATGCACAACCCCTCAAGTCCTAAATTTAGTGTTCACTCACCAGTATGACCAAACCTACATTTGAGGCAAAAGCCTAATAAACAGTTTCTGTTGCAATTAGTCTACCATTATTAACAGAACCAGAAGACCACAGTTCACACCAAAGCTGTGCCGCTGTACACTGCAACAGCCTATAGTGGATTATACCACTATATATCAGCATAACATATGTGGGCTGTACAGCATTTACTAGTACAGAAATAAAATGTCAAAATAAAATTCAGTTTTCTAGCATATCTATAGAGACAACCAGTGTACATGAGGCATTCAGAGTAACAGTTTACAACAGTGGATGTTTCTCCTTTAACAAATTCAGACATGCAACCAGATTCTGGAACAAGCTCTCATTTTCAAAATTGTATGTATAAGGCCCAGTGCAACAGTCCTAACAATGTAGTTGCTTAAGCGGTGGTGCAAAACTGGTGCTATGCCGATTCTTCTGCATTTCCCTCCTTAACACAAGATAAAACATTAAGCATCTGGCAAGGCGAGGACCAGAGAAGTTAGATGCATTTCTGTGTGTTCATTACTATGTTCTCAAACCATATACCAATTTTTGTTTTATGTCTCTTTAATTGGCTAGCATCTTTCCCTGTTTTTGCTGAACTTTTACTTCAAACTGAAGCACACTATTTAAACTACGGCCTTAAAAATTTACCTGCCATTTACTTCCGTCAATGTTTATTTTGTATCTTCTATCTGGAGCAACATATAAATTCAATTCCAATTCTAACCCTTTGTATCACCCCTCTTTTCTCTTCCCACGTTTTCTCTTCCCCCCAGTTGATTGTATTTCACCAACACAAGTACATTTGAATATAAAATCCACAATAAATATTTACATATGTACACACCCCCTTTTAAGAAACGGAGTATATTTTCTAATATTACTCTGCATCATCAGTAATATCAAACCACACATTTCATGACAAACATCTTTTTATCTGTGCCACTGATGTACCTAACCACCTACAGATAAAATAAAGTAGCTACTTTCATTATTCTTTTCAAGACATTCATGGTAAATTCCTGTAACCTTATACATGGAAGTTACTTCACTCTATGGTCCTGAAGAAGCTTTAAAAATAAGATAGAAGAATGCAGTGAAGCAATGCTTAAAAACCTGCTTCTCCCATGCTGCAAAGCACAACCTTACCGTTTTAATTTCCGCAGTCTCTGTGTTTATGCTTCGCGAACTGCACTTTGACATCATGATATCAGCTTGTAGATATATCACATAATTTGCAAGCTTCGGCTCTTAAAAACAACAACAACAAAACTTATGAAGTACAGAAGTGGTTTCAAAAGGGAACTACAATAGCAGGGTTAATTGTAGTCATTCGGTTGCTTATAAGCATTTAAATGTGTCAAAACTACACTATAACCTGCTGACAGAAAATGAGCAATTTAAGTCCATCCTGAACATGAATTATTTTTATTTAGTATTAGAAAGAAAAATTTAGAAGTGTGATTTAAAAGCCAATTTTTGGTAGTTTAAATGTGCAAGGAACGCCTACTTCCCTAATCCTATTTACAGGTTACTAGGATCACCTGTTCCTGTGAGAAAGACAGTAGCAGTACGTTCCATTTAATTTTACTATGTTCTGTTTAACTGTACTGTTTCCCCCATGAATATGTATTTTTATTTCAGTTGACCTAAATGTAAAAAAAACAAAAATAAATTTGTAATCTATACTTTCTTTAAAGTATTTCAATTTGAAAGCACAAGTACAGTAAACTCATGAAAAAGCAACAACCATTTCTTCCTAAGCACATTAACACATTTTTTAATAAAAGTAAAAATATTGTGCAATTAAGATTGTGATTTACATAAAATCACATTTAGCTAATCAAGTAAAATTAGGGAAGATGGTCATTCATGACAGAGAATTTCATAGCTACATTAACCATTCCATAAAACTACAACTTATATCAAAAATACCATATTTAAACAGACCTGCAGAGTTCAAGATCTAAAATAAAAAAATTCTACAATATATTCACCTGAAGTATGAGTTTTCCCAGACTTAAAGAGAGATTCTTAAGTCAAATTTTTTTTAATTGATACTGAAAACTTAAATGCAAAAATCTTGATGAAAACTTCTACTCCAATCAGTTCCATACAGTTAAAAAGGAGGACACTCCCAAGATTACTTCAGTATGTTCATTTTTACCTCAAACGCTGATGTGAGCTTTTCCAGAGTCTCCAAGCCTGCAATTTTGTTTCACCCTAGGTAACCTAAAAGGCAATATAAGAAGAGAGCATTTTAACATGAACTACCATAAAAATCAACTGTGCCATGTGCTAGTCTGCTTTCCTGCATTTTAATATTTAGCCCTGTAGCAATAGCACATGGTCCTTCAAAATCTAATTATCATATGTCCTTTTTTGTCTGGGTACAGACAAGCAGTGTCTGCAAGATCAGCTTTAAGTGCTCAGGAGATATTTGCATATTTTTTTTTATCTGCTAAAGTAATTGCTAGCTGAGTCCAACCAGATTTACAGTTTATCTCCACTGTGCTCCCTCCATGTTTCAGCTAATACAGTACTGAAATCTTGAAGAAAATTATCATTCAGCACATTTAAAAAAGATACCTTAAAGAATGTGTTTCCAGAAAACAAAATAAAGAAACAGCTATTGTTTTCTTTTACAACAAGAATATGTAGGGAGCACAGCACAGAAGATCTGATGAGTGTTGAGTTCATGTACAAAACAGACCTTCACAAATTTTACTCCCAGGGCTGCATTTTGCATTTATGTTTGCCCCATACATACATCCTTTTTTCCTGCACAAAATAAATTAACTTGAGGCTAAGCTGCAGCAATTAAAACGTATTGTAAAGGTTCCTGTTATGTCTATTCATTTATTAACTGCCTCTAAAACATGAGCCAGAATACGTATTCCATTGAACCAGAAAACAGCTGAATGGAAAACTGTCACATCTACAGTAAAAATAGAGACATATATTCCACTCTGTATTTGCAAGAAAACCAGAAATGAGCAATAAATACAACACTTAGTTACCCCACTGTATAACAAGTATGAACAGAGAGAAAAGGTTCAAGTCTTGTCAGTAAAGCTAATACCACATACGGCATCACATAGCAAATTTACTTTACTCCCTACTCATAGATGGCAAACACAAAGCACACAGATGAGGAGGTAAGATCTGGGAGAACCAAAAAAAGTATCTAATTCTCCACCAACCACAACAATTTCCTTTGGCACATCAGAGCCGTACAACAGAAAACTGCAGCTTTAATCGACTGGCAGACATGAATTACAGTAGGCCCTTTTAACGCTCAAGCCAACATAAAACCAGACAGGCCACATTCCTGAGATGCAGTCAAGTTCTAGTACAAAACGCCAAGCTTATCTCACATTAGCATCTAAATGGTAGTTGTGTGCCACTTAGACAAAAGCCTGTAGCGGGGCAGGGTGGACCATGTACCGCTGCAGACCACAGGCATCTGCAGCTTCCCAAGGATCCCAGAAGACCATTGGCACAGGCCAGGGGTCACCACAGCAAACAACACCACCAACCCCTTCAGCACTTACTAACTACAGCATTGGAGTCCAACCTCATAAGAGTTTTTTACCACATTAAAAAAGGAAAATCTTTTTACTCTAGAGTGACCAGGGACCTTGTTAAAAGCAAGCAAAGGGCTGAAAAGGGAAAAATCAGTGAGGTTTCTAGAATCTCTTTTATTGAACAGTAACCCTACTTTTTCATAGCAAATAAAGTAACAGCTATTAAGAACTGTTAAGAGCTCAACATTCACATATTTTATCTAAAGGTAGGAAGGTGAGAGTTCCAAGATAATGAGCCATTTGGACTGTCTAACCAGACACACCACGAACACACCAAATACTCTAAGAAAGCAGCAGCAACAGGAAAAAACAAAACAAAACAAAACAAAAAAAAAAAACAATGCACAAAACAAAACCCAACACTCAACCAAAAACCAAAACCCACACAGTTCTTATAAAGACATCAAGAGAAGTATCCAAGAAGTGACACACCATTCACTTCCACAAAGCTCCAGTGCCCTAGAAACCTGCAATTAACCAATAGTTACTTGAGTCTCAGCAAGGATCTTCAAGTATCTTGGCTATTTGCTACTTAATAGTTGCTAATACAATCCCCAAGTACTTAAATATACCAGAGCATACAGAATATATCAACAGGCTTCGTAATGCAGTATTTGAAAATAATCATGTTAATATGATGTCTAACTATTAAAAAAGTGATGCTGCTATTAAAAAAGGACCTAGAGACATAACTACTGGCAAAAGGCTGAGCCTGAAACATAGACTATCAATGTTCTTGCTCTTCAACATCTACAGTTTGAAATTAATCAACTATTCCCTCCATCTTGGCAATGATGTTCATATTCAAACCATTATTCAAACTGTTAACAACTTGAAAATTAAGTTCTTATCTTGCAAGAAGATCTACACAACTGAACTCTTAAACTCACAACAGAACTATGGTGAAGTGAATTATCATCGTGCAAATACAAATGAATTCCAGCAAGAATCAAATCCCTGCAGCAGAGGGTAAGGTATAAAAACTACCATTATGACTGGGAAGAAAAAGTCTGTCTGGGCTGGCATCCTGTCTCTCTATAATTACAGCTGGTCGCAGATGCTGGGGGCGGGGGGGGGGAAGGGCTGACTATAAAGAAGGACCCATCCCCTCTTCCAAGTGTTATTCCAGCAACCTTATATTTAAAATATTTTTCTTTTATTATGGTACAAACAATAAATTTAGTCAGAAACCAAAATACAAACTCTCTACTGCCTCAGATTAACTCCAAACCAAAACAGTCTTAGCATCCAAAGAACCAAGCCTTCTCTATGGAAGTCAGGAAAAAATTAATAATAAAAAAATACACTCTGGACATAAATAAAATCTGAACACTCAAACAACATATTTAACAGCAATTAGAGTTAAATTATTTAATGTAACATTTTCGGGATTATTTTCAAGCTACTGCTTGAAAGGTATAAAGGGTAAGGTATAAAAATTACCTTTTCAAGCTACTGCTTGAAAATTAACCCACAAAAAAAAAAAAAAAAAATCACATCTAAGTTTATAGATCTTTATTTATATAGGTAACTACACTATTATTATATCACTATCACAAGAAGGAATAAATGACCATATCTGTGAATTCATTTATCATTGGGTCCTTTATGTGGGTAACAAATTATTTGCTTGTGATTTCGCTTATTTAAAGGTTAGCTTCAAGCTTTTCAGGTGCCTACCTCATTCGACAGGAAGGCAATTAAGCCCACATTAGGACAGGGAGTTCGCTTTTCCTCAACCTGGGAGCAAGCTGTGAGGCAAGTACAGTTCCAAAGCACCAACTGTTCTTGCTTAAAAGTAAAAGCAGCAGCTGCCTCCTGAATATAACCCCATGTGGGGATTCAATCCCATTATTTGCATAAACATAAATCCTTTCTCTCCATGTGGCATAAAGTCAAGTTCCCCAAAACATGAATGGGTGTTTGACAGTTTTCTGTTATCTCTGTGCCAGTACATCCAAAATTAACAAGATTCCTACATTACAAAATGCTGTCTCTGAAGTCAGTAATTGCATGATGCAAGACCTGCAGACATTTGGGTTTTAAGTCACCCTCTAGAATTTCCAACGAGTCTAAAATTAACGTTCAAATCTATAGATGGACATAATATCAGTTTCTGTATCACCCAAGAATCAGTATACAAATGATAGGACTTTTTTTTTTTAAAAAAAAAGGACTTTTTTTTAAAAAAAAAAAAAAAGTAAGTTTATTATTAATGATGCATCAAACTAACTCAACCTAATGAAACCTTAAAATACATAAGTATTATGGACTGGTTGGCACATTATTTACTCCAATTACATTTTGGATTTTGCAGATTTTAATCTAATTTCCTAAAAAAGAAAGGCTTCTCACCCTACGTGTCTGCACATGTTCTTCCCCTGTAAAGAAGTTGCCAGCACACTACTGGAATTTTCTTTCACGTGAAGCTGGGTTGAAGTCAATATTAAGTTCAATATAATATGTGGTATAAAGACTATTTTTGCTCCAAGAAGACATCAAAAGCTGCTCAGATGCCACAGAATCAAATCTACAGAGAGATAATGGGACGAGTGGAGGATGAGAAGGGAGGAACAGGACATGACAAACAAAACCAAAACACCCCCTAATTTGTTAATTCTTACATTTTATTGGGGAAAAAAAACAACCAAACAAAAAACAAAAAAAAAAAAACGAGCCCCCACACAAACAATCCAATACTGAACCACTGGAAAGACATTGCCATAGCACCAGAGTATGTACGAGCATCTAAAGGTGTAGACAAAACCATCCCGGAATACAAACATTATTGCAAGAGCTCTCACACAAGATGAAGGACAGAATTTCCCACATTACAATTGCAAGACAAGAATACATGTGCCTGACTGTAAAATGATCTGAATTGATTCCAAAACAGAAAAAGCCATTAGAAAAGGAAATTCTTAGCATTTTATCCATCTGGGTAACCAACTTCGTGTGCAAAGCCATCGGAAAAAGCTTTTATGTGGAGCCAGTTCTTGTTTTGAGAGTCAAGAATCAACCTGGCCAGTGTTAATTATCTACATGACTCTAATCTCAAATTAACAAGTGTGGTGCATTCTGTAGCATTAATGGACCAATGCTAAAAAAACTGCACAATGAAGCACTTTACAGGTATTCCAGGTATTTTAAATTCTACCTTTATAAAAATTGAAATAACCTTTAACGTAATGCTTTCTATTTATTTGAGTCAAACTGAAAAGAACTGCTTTTATTACTTTTATTCCTACTGAAGCATTATGCTTCAGCACAGAAGCAGCTACTTAGATGATACATACCTAGTTGAATACAATGAACATCATGTTAATACGCTACATGTTATAGATACTGTTGTTTCCTTACATGTAAATATATGCATTTAGAATAGAACATTATTGTTTCTTTACATTCTTTACAGTTAAACAAAGTAATATAAGATGTTGGCAGGTCACATCAATTAACAATTTTTATTTATTTTAATGCATCAATCTTGCACTTTTCAATACTGCCCCATAAAGCACAGATTTACATACTGTATGTGACCCAAAACTGCTGGGAAGTCATAGTTACTACATTTTTAAGAATATAAAGGCAGTAGCTTCATGTAGTATTTTCTTATTACAGTTATTTGTAACACTGTTGACCTTCAAGAACAACTGAGATGACACTGAAACTGATTCACATATATCCAATAATTTACCTGGTGAAAAGACAGCCATGGGCGAGCTGAAGTCCCTGTCTGAGGTAAAGTGGCAAAAAAGTAACAGTACGTGATGAGACATGCTTGTTTTGACTCTTCTCAGTCCTGAGCTACATAGGTAAGAAAAACTGGAATAGTTTACAAAGATTTGAGGACTTCATCTTGTGCTGTATAATTCAAAAAGTTTTGACTAAAAAAAAAAAAAAAAATCCCTTTATTTTTAACAGATGCCTTAAATAGAAGTCTTGGGTTTAAGAGTAAATATGGAATAATCATGATTTGACTTCGAAAAATAAAAATACTCAATACCCAAAATACTCTATTGGAACAGCTTTCTCTCCCCATTATGTGGAATCATAGATGTCTAAAAAAATAACTGAGAAGCTTTAAATTTGGAAGCTTTTTTTCCCCTCCTCCTTTAAAAGCTTTTCACATTCTGATCAACTATGAAAGCACAAGGTCAAACAGCAGAACAGCCTACCGCGTTAGAGTTGTGATGTAACCCCTACCACTTTCAACTAAGCACTAGTAACACTTTCAACTAAGCACTAGTAACACTTTCAACTAAGCACTAGTAACACTTTCAACTAAGCACTAGTAACACTTTCAACTAAGCACTAGTAACACTTTCAACTAAGCACTAGTAACACTTTCAACTAAGCACTAGTAACACTTTCAACTAAGCACTAGTAACACTTTCAACTAAGCACTAGAAACACTTTCAACTAAGCACTAGAAACACTTTCAACTAAGCACTAGAAACACTTTCAACTAAGCACTAGAAACACTTTCAACTAAGCACTAGAAACACTTTCAACTAAGCACTAGTAACACTTTCAACTAAGCACTAGTAACACTTTCAACTAAGCACTAGTAACACTTTCAACTAAGCACTAGTAACACTTTCAGCGCAAACACAAACCAGAAAACTGACCCACTCCCAATTCAACCATTTGTCAACCTTCCACAGTAGCAGAACAAATGCAAGATGAAAAAGAGTAACTGAAGATAAAATAGGTATCCTTGAGAGATTTCTCTGAATTATATTACTAGGTATATTAAGATATCTTTGCCTGATGCCAACTCTATATTACAATTAAGAATCTCTTCAGTCCAGTGCAGACCAATTCAATAAAATTTTTCACCTTAGCTCTGCACATTATATATATAGGAATGGATATTATACTATGTGGCTAATAAAAAAGAAACTAAGCTGCTACTCCTTTTTGAACGGTGTAAAAGCTTCAAAACCTGAGGGGCAAAGATAAGCTTATTTTTTAGCCCTATTTTCTCAGAATTGAATGAAAGCTATCACAGCATATAGGCAAAAGCATTCTCCAGTTATGCAAATGAAAGGATTGTTCCAGACATCAAAGCATGGTTTCTTGAATATGGCATTACTCAATTATTACTGAAGCAGGTTAGAAGGAAAGGTAATGAAATACTGCTGAAAAAAATCCACATTTTCTATATTATTCTCTAAAACCACTCAGGGTTGAGAAATTATGTTTTAAATGAGTTAATTCACTGTATATAATGCAGTTGAGGGTTTCTGACATTAGCTTGGGTTCTGGAAGCAATTAATACAGTACTGCACCTGTCAATTAATTCTTCTGCTGAGCACAACTCAATTTCCTATGGTTCTTTCCATTTCAGTGGCACAGTATTGCACTGAAAGTCAGACATACCTACAGGATTCTGGTCCATAGCCATCAGCTGAAGTAAACTCCTTTATTCTGTAACGCTAAAATTCTCTAACACTGTAATTCTAACTGTCCTGAACTGCATTTTCAGGGCAGAACACAAATATACTAGTTTTAATTTCTTGTCTAAAAGTATCACCATAGATTTTGCTTTACCCAGAATTACCATCTCCACAGCACTGGTTATTAATTAACAATAGTATCAACAAAAAATATGAAGCAAAAGAATTCTGTCCTGTTCTTACCACACCAGTTGGAGTTTCCACAGAAGTTGTCAATGACTAATATAATCTAATTACCAGAAGGATAATAGCAGTCATTTTACAGGTTGCTTGATTGCAACAACATTAAACAGTCAACATCAAGCAACCATCAACAAAAAAATGAGGTGTTTTACTGTTTCATTAGTTCAGAGTTTTCAGGAAAAAATAAAAATAAAAATAAAAAAAGCAGCCAAATTCTGTGAGGTCTTCCTGACAGCTGCAACAGCAGAGCCTGAACCATCTCTGCTTTCTGCTGGTGTCCTAAGCTTGTGCTCTGGGTACATTAAGTCCTACAAAAAAATAAGTGACAGCCTGGCAGGTCCATTTGCTGCAGAAATCCTGGTGATTGACCAAACCCAGAAACAAGTGAACAAACAGAAGAGCTGGGAAATGACAGGAGAATCAGATAAGCAGAAGAACACGTCTCCACCATTTTGAATTTGGGAAAAGAAAAATAAGATTCACACACAATCTGATACAGTTATGACCGTATCCTTCTTTCAATCTGGGCAGCTCTGCAGACACTTTCAATAATTTCACTTAACGATGAGAACTGAATTAGGAGTACTTTCTTTCCCTCATTTATTCTTGCATTACCTTGCAAATGACCAATTCCAGCAAATCAGACTGACTATGTAGCTATCCAGAGGTCAATCAAACCCAGACTCTCTGAAGAGATCCATAAAGCAGCACAGAAGGAGAGGGAGCAGAGCAGCTCTAATGAATAGGTAGCCTGTTAGGCAGAATCAGAAGAAACACTGCCAGCATTTAAATTTCAAAGAACTCAATCTAGTTATGAGGCAATCAAAGAAAAGGAGCAAGCTTCTGGAAGTAAACCAGAAAAACATGAACGCAATAAAAATCTTGGAAAATTTGAGATAATTCTGCGTATAAAAGGAAAACAAAAAAATTACTGAAAATCTTGAGACCAAATAATTTGAGTTTTAAAGTAGGGAATGACCAAGCATTTTAAGGGAAATTACCATTAACACCCCAATACAGCAAGCCTGATTAAATCAAAAGTATTAACACTCCATAATTTAATCTGATTTATACTGGGAAACCTTACATATAATGTTTCTTACATGGCTAGCCTTTCTATCAGAAACATTTTGGTTTGCAGTTTTCTTGGCAAACAAGTGCTGCTACATTGACATTATTTACCTTGATTTGCAACTATCAAATACAGGCATCTGATTAATGAGGAAGGTAATGTCACAGCCATTATTAATATTCAAGTAATTATACCATTTAACTTATTAACTGGTATATTCTATTATGTAGTATAATTTTTCCCCGTGCTTATTATGCCTATTACGGTGCCTTTGGAAAGAATTTACAACTCAATTAATGCAAATATATTTTAAAGTTATAATAATAATTAAAACTTTAAATTAGGCAAAATAAATATTTAAATACAACTGGCTTTCAATTTCATTGACTAATCATTTGCTTCTATCAGCTAATGAGCTGCCTTATTTGAGTAGGCATAAACAGATGTACCAAGATGCCTAAAGAGGCAGTAATCGATTAGTATGATGCTCAGAATGATTTAAGCAGAGTACATGCCTACCTAACTTTCAGAGATCTGAATGATTTCCCATTTCTTCCTTAGCACTTCTTTCTCAGCTGTATAAAGGAATCTCTCATTTCTCTTTAGTTAACAGATGAACAATACCTTTCTTGCACAATAAAAATCAAAAGTAGTATTTCTAGGAAAACTGCATAGCTACCCTTTGCCTTTTTAAAGGCTGAACAGACATACTTACTGAAAGACAGATGTAATTCCAACACTCAAAAAACCCTTTCCTTTTCTTCATAACTAGATGTAGTTCATTCAAAATTGACCATTTTCATAATTTACAATTCAAGGTACTTCAGCATCTTTCAAACACATACTAAAACTAAATGGTGGGAAGCAAAAAAAACCAACAACTTAAACTAAAACAAATCCCAGGCTATTAAGTCTAGGCCTTTAAAACCTGCAATATAAAAATAGTTTTGAAATAAACTTTAAAAGGTATATTGAAGTAATTAAAGTTTGACTTGGCTGCACAGAGAAACTGAGACTAACCAACTAAGGCAACGAAGTTCATTCAAAAAGTACAAGTGCGTTAAACCCTGATGGGCAAGCTGTCGCTGAAAGACTGACCTTACATCCTCTCCAAGAGAGGATTAAACACAGAGCATATGCAGAATTTTAACATGCCATAATTTCACCAAATTGGCATTTCATTTTAGCACTCTCAAGTATGCTCATCAAAATCTGTGTCTGGCTGTACAAACTTGGTTCCAAAATAATCACAGAAGAATATGATCTCTGGTATAGACAGAATACAGAAAAGTCACTTGGTATTTTACCACTTTTCTTTCACTTTCACTCAGCAGTGAGACAAAATGCTGTATGACAAAGACTCCCAGATCACAGCTTAACATGCATTTAATATGGCATTGCTATACACACTCTTCTTCACCCTTCAACCTGCATGCTGCCTCAAGCCCTGTCTTACGCTGACACAACTGTTTCCAGGTAATTTGTGACATCTAGAGACAGACCATAACAGAATAAGGAAATCACACAGAATAAAATTGTTTCTAAGATTAATTAGTTTCCTTAATCCACTTTACCACATAATTTCAGAAATGCTTGCACCAATAAAGCTTAACAACAAATGCTTGGGGATACACAGGTCTTCTCTTTTAGGCAGAAATGCCATCTAAAATGCATGTCAAACTACCACCAAGATAGAGCTTGTGCACCTCAAATGCCTAAGAAGGATTTACTATTTGGAGTTGTATCTCCATGACTCTATCTGTCCTAAATAGAACACAAGTACTTTACATTAAACTTTTCTACATTTCTAATTAATCCTCTAGACAGTATCATAATATCAAGTGCAAATACTCCTGCATTAAGTATTGGCTATTATTTCATATGAAAATTACACATCTGTCAACTAATATTCCTAGAAGTATTCCCATAAATTGAAAATCATAAATAGTGTTTATCCCATAAATCCCATGGGATACAAAAGCTTAGCCCACACTTTTAAGTGCTGAACTCATTACACTGAAAGATACATTGTTTACCTTTGGATATTCTTGATCAAAGATTTCGCATATCTTAACTGTACTACCACCTTTCAATGACATGTTTTCACAAAAAAATCAAAGTCAATTATCACCATAAAACCAAGTTTCACTTATTGGAAAAAACACATAGTATGGAAAATTCACATAACCTTAACCTCATCCCCAGTTCTAGTCTGAATGCACATTTATTGTGTGGGAAGAAACAGGATCTTGTTGAAGTTGGGGAAAAAAAAAAATTATAAAGTTTTCATAGTCTTGCCTCTCAACTAGTCCAACTTGTTACTTCTGAACTTCCCACATAATTATCTAAAGACATCTGTTGTGGAAGTGTGGGGTCCTTAAGCTTTGAATCTTTGATTTCAAATTAAGGATTACAGATCTCTACCATACTGGTGGTAAATAAAAACAAAGAACTCTGTAGTTTATTTTAGATTTTGTTTGGGGCATGTGGTGTGTTGGTTTGGGTTTTTTTGGTGGCTTGTTTTGGGGGTTTTTTTGGTTTCTTTTTTTGGTTTTGGTTTTTGTTTTTTAAAAATCAGGACAGTGATTTGCCCTTCCCCAACTGAAGCCTAAGCACTGCTTTCAATAGCTTTTAAAGCTAATAAAGGCATGCCTGAGACCTTGAATACCTGACTACAAACAAAAAAAAAAAAAAAACAAATCAAAAAAAACCCCAAACAAACAGGAATAAAACACTCCATCACTTTCAAAAGAATAGGAAGCCGGATAGAGGAAAACTTTTATTTTAGGCAGTTTCTTGCACAGCTCCCTAATTATGGAGTCACAACTACAAACTACTGCTAGATAAAAATTAGAGATTTTAAACTAGGCATAACTCCAGAACTGAATTTCCCAAGCTAAGAGCTAGAGTCTAAGTGTTCCATCTTGATTATTGCACTCTGATGGTTGTTACCTTCGTTAAAAAGCTGTTAAAAGCTCAGAATAGTAAAGAAACATAGTTATATTCAATTCCATTTTTATTCCATTTTCATAACAAACCATAAGCTTCTCCTCCTCTCCCTCCCTTGCTTTGGTTCATATCCTGGATTTACTACAGCTGATTTTCATATACAAAAACAAAAGATTACTGTAATAGTACACCTTTTTATAACAGCAGGTATTAACCGTAAGTAAAAAAGTAGAAGGTTAAGAAAAATATGAAACAACTGTTTAAATTCATAGGTGAGAAGAGAAACCAATATTCATAAAGGAAGACAATCAAGTGGAAAGTAGGATTTTGGGATCACATTTTATGAGACTGCAGGTCCAATCCCATGGCAACCTAATGCTAGATAAAGTAACCTCGCTCTCACTGCTCCTCCCCTCTAAACAGTTTTGACAGTTGTCTGAGTCTTTGGGAGAAAAATAGTTCAGCACACTAACAAGTGTTTGGGATTTTTTTTTTCTTGACCTAGGTAAGTTTTCTGCAAGCTGAATTGAACAGTTGATGGCGATCAGATGAGCATTAGAGCTGGCATAAAAAGATGGCTGTCATCCATTTTGACAGCCACTAGACTGCCTACATTACAGAAAACAAGCAAATTGGATTCAAAGGGATTTTGACTGTCACTCAAAACCAGAGACCAGTTTCTCTTCTCTATTGCCAACTGTTGCTGAACTCTGTTACACTAATGACAATAAACCTGAAAATACCAAATCTTCTTGCTGTCTAGTCCAAAACTATTTGAAAGCCGCAAAAGTAAACACCTAGTGGCAGCAGATAGCAGTATCACAATAGATGGATAAAAGATTTTAACAACTGTTAACATTAGTAGCATTACTGGCATGCTACTCAAAATGCTTGCCAGAAATCAGCACCTGCTTCATCATTATGCCAGTCACTACATGCCTTAAAATCATCCAGTAATTCCTTGTAGATCCTCATCCACTGAGATAATAACCAGACAGTAAACAGCTTTAAGTCACAAATTTTGTCACTGAAAACTCACCTTCTACTCAGTTCAAGCAACATAGTTTTTAGACCTCCATTTTCCAGACAATTTAGTATTAATCAAGTCAGATTTCACCCGTCAACTTCTACACAGCAGAGCACTAACTACGCAAAGATTACCATAGCAAAAACTATTCCTCTCCTGGAAGTTGATCATGTGTTTCTAAAACTGAAGGAGCTAATGAAAGTATTTGGCATTCATCCAGTCTTTTTTCAATAAACTACTTCAAAATAAAAATGCAGGCCTACATTGCCCATTAACTTCATCAAACCTACACCTTCTCCAGAGCTTTGTCACCTGTCACAGCTCAAGCTCTTCCCTCTCAAATCCTTCAAAATCCTTGAGTAGACTGTATAGCCACTATTCTTCAGAGGAAGATTTCACTAAGTCATGGTCTTTCTGATTACACAGTAAACAAATCAACCAACCTATTCAGCACATAAACCTACAGACTTGAACACCTGGGTATATTTTCTTTTTATTTATAACGTTTAAAGTATACAAAGAGGATGTTGCTTCTTGTCCTATCACAGCTTGCTATGCTGCTTTAGTGCCAAAAAAGTCAAATTAGGAAGCTACTGCTGACAGTGTTCAATATCCTTTGGAAACAATGAAAAATGGAACACTCCTCTACCCCTTTTTACAAGTAGTAAAAAAAACACAAGGCAGTCCATAGGAATTTGTTTAATCTTCATAAGCTAACAGAAAATGCAGACCTTGCTTACAGGAACTATAAAAATAATGTGAAAGAGAAGGATAATCCCATGGCTCTTAGTAATATGCTTCTGTCACTTTCCTCTTGCAGTCTCTGCCATTCATGCTGACTATTCACTGAACTGGTAGAAAACACTCATTTCCTAGGGCCATTTTTGCCTCTTATTTTACCTCACAGAAACAGGAAAGTGTAAGTAGCAAGAAGAATACACACCCATCTTCCTGAGGACTCATAGAGCATACAGGACAGGTTCAAACCTATGTCAGACGATAATGAAAGATGATCTTCAGTAACTGGAAAGGGAAAAGATCATGTCTTCCCTCCTTCCCCCTCCCTCCCCCCCCCCCCCCCCCCCCCCCCCGGGATTTTTACAGACCTCATATCACTTCTTAATAACTTTACATAGAAAAGTTGACAATATATGCATTTAGCTTTAGCAGAAACAGCAAAAGCTTGTGGATCACTGACAAAAATAGAGGCCAAAGCTTTTAGTCATATTTCTAAGCACTTTTTCATTTTATGTCCTCTTTCAAAAACAAAAGCCTGCTAGCCATTGACCATGAACGTAGCAAGGCAGACAGGACTGTCTGCTCAGAAATACAAAGCTTAAGTGAGAAACTGGAAGTCTTTACTTGAAATGGATCACAGGCACCAATATCCTGATCAAAGATGATCAAATACAATCAATGAACATTATGGATTCATAAAGCCATAATTAATAAGCCAGTATAAATACAACTCAATGTCTTAATGCACAGAGACAGGGTATAAGCATCTAAAAAGAGTCTCTGATTTAAGAACATGAGAATTAAAGGAGGTGGTGAAAACAGAGATCCCTGAATTAACTTGCCAAAGATCAGCGACAGAAGTCAGGTCCTCTGAATCTTAGACAATGTTCTAACCACTAGATTACCTCTTAGCAACTTCATCTTTAGGTACATAAGCTTTGTTCAGTTCTTCTTGACCAAGAAAATACAGAGCCAAAGTCACCATAAAAAAGCCAGTAACAGTTTCAAGAAAGGTGTAAGCAACTTGATCTACATCAGAAACAAAGCAGACTTTGCAAACAAAAGAACAAAACATGAATTTCAAAGTTAGCAAGCCCAAACATGTTTGCATAGCCAGATCATCTCAATGGAGTCAAACAAATTAACTTTAAAAAGCAAGCTCCATTTCCCTCACTTCCTAAGGGGAGGAAATTTATGCTACCAATAAGTGGGCAGGTCTAAAACTACAAACTATAAACAGAATATTAAGAAAATTAATTAAAAGAAACCCTAGACCCTTAAGTTTAAGGAGACTGATTTTTTTTAACCATTACCTACCTATTAGCATCTCTGCTGAGAAAAAGGCTGCTACATGGCTTGACAACTTATGAGGAATCAGATTCCAAAAGAGGAGACTGGCACTGGAAACCGGGTTTTAATAACAGTAAGCGGTTTTGTTTTCTTTACAAATGAAAAACCAAGATGATACTGATGAGCAATTTAAAATAAAAAAAAAAAAAATCCCAATGCCTGCTAAAATAGTCCCAACCTGACCATCACTTTTTTCAACCAATCCTAAAGCCAGCAGCCACTCTGCTGCACACTTACTCAGTGAACCTAAAGGAACTGATCCTTTATGAAGAGCAACAGAACATGCAAAACATGGGTACAAACTGATCATGCCAACTTAAATGCCACAAGTACTGAGCAAAAGAGCAGAGGAAACCAAGCTTTTCTACAATACTATGACGCATTAGCAAGCATCAAGAGAGAACACTTTCGGTTCTTTTTCCAGGACTGAAAAGTAACATCTGTGCCAACAGAAACAAGATTCGTTAATGGGTTGCGTTTCAGTAAAAGTCATGTCAAACAGTACTGAAGTCTCTTAGATTCAGATGTATTTATGCAAGAAGTTGGAGAATATTGCTCTTCCTTCTTTTCCCACCTAAGGACATTTCAACACCTTCAGCTGTCCAACAATGCAAGTAAATTCCTAGACAGTAGTTTCAGTACTCTGCTTCATGACTCCAAAAGCTGCAGGAATTTGAAGGTGACAAATGTCACTTAACTAATGCAATCTGCAATATAGAGCAAAAACAACATGGGAATTTGAGATGTACATGCAAGAACTACTAAAACCAAGAGTTCAGCCAATACAGTATCATAGCATACATTAAAGTGGGCACTGCCTTGTCCTGTGCATTATGTCTTTTAGAGTGATTATTTTCATTACATCTCTATATTCACTGCATCCCCCCAAATCATCAACACAATCTGAACATCAAACCTTGTATCCCTACCAAAGACTGCAGTAACTTCGGCTAAAAAATAAACTTTTAGTTTTTTCTGCAAATCAGGATTTTTGCTCTTCTGGTTTACTGCAATACATATGGAAGTCATGAAAGTCATGAAAGGCTAGAGGATGAAGACACCTGGGAGGCATAAAGAAAAATCATGCCTTCTCTACTCTAATCATTCTTAGCCTTCAGGGTAGAGTGTTCTAAAAGCATACTGCACAGAATTATAGAGAAGCTCCTATTCCATACAATACTATAATTATAATTGCTTTAAAGGGAGCCACTTCCTCGGGGGAAAAAAATAAATTGAAATTTCTGTGCTATCAGTCAGAAGAAATTGCTGTTGAACATATGACGGTGATGGGATACAGATGATCAGTGGTTACACTGCCAGGCATTAGGATATAAGAACTATCTCACTGTTCTGCCAACAACCTATCAAGCTCAGTATACTCCCTAGTTAGTACCACCTACATCAGAGGGAAAAAAACCAAACCAAACCAACAAACAAAACACAAAAAACAAACAAACACCACCACCACCACAAAAAAAAAAAAATAAACCTTAGGTTTTCTTACAGAGAATTAGGGAATGATGGAACAACCCATCACAAAGTGTCTGACCTTCTATCTGCTGCCTGACCAATCAGATTATACCCTGAAGTAAAATTCCTGTCTGTAGTCTTAGCACTTCCTATAATGCTTGTCATCCCTAAAGCATACAATTATTTTCAAAAATCTTCCTGAACTCTTGCTCTCACTTAAATTCTACAGCTTATCCAAAGAGAAATCAAGTGTTTCAACTGCAAGTTCTCTACATTCATTTTATTAAATAGGTCCTTACTTTTTGAAGAGGGATACACATTTTTGTATTTGGTTTTGCTAGTAATTTGCAGTTACAGATCAGTGTACATTTAATCTGTTCATACTGAAAGTGAACATGAAGTGGAGATACTACCATCTGTGCTAAAGCAACTTTGTGCAATCCATTAACTTTTCCGAAAAACAGGAAAAAGTACTTTAGATATTCCTGAAGTGCGGAATTAGAAACATCTTTTTGGCTTCCCTCTGACAGTAACCAATGGATGACATATATGAAGGAGTATAATAGCAGAGCAAGCAGGAATACCTTCCACTAACTAGTCACTCACCATGGTGTTTGTGGAGTCCGAGAAGATCCTCCTGTGTTTTGACAGGCTGATGATTTTTCCAACAAATTAATTGTTTCAACTTCCTTGTAAACTTCTCCTGCAACACCTGGTGTTTTAGTTACACATGGTATAAAGGAGCATCTCCTTTGTTTTTAATGTCTGTTATCCCTCCACTAGTACCTTTTTCCCTGGGTGAAAAGCACTAGTCAATTTTTGATCTCTTATTCTTTTAGGCTAGTACAACTTTTTTTTTGAGGTAGAAAAGAGGTAAAGGGAAAATATCCAAACTATACTTAGTATTAATCATACGGCCCCAGAATGGATTTATACTGTGACATACTGATGCCACTTTCTTCTCATGCAATCATTAACTGTAGCATTATTTAATTTTTGACTGCCGAGTACTGAGCTGCTGCTTTCACAGAACTGTATCACCAAGGTGCTTTCATGAACTACAGTAGCTAATTCCAAATTCAGCACTTCGGAATAAACATGTATTTTGTTAATCCTGGGGATTAATAACAAACCAATGATTATACATGCATTTTCCAGCCTAGTAACATCTTCAAAGCTTATTTAACCACAATGTATCTTGTAGAGACAGACAATGGGAAAGACCCTCTTAAGGGAAGAGTTTAGGAGAATAATTATGGCATAATAAAAGTCAGTTTCCATTTGTATCTATATCAACCTGTTCACATTTAGGCACTACCTAACCTACTGAACATACACATGCAGTTTGCACTTCATCAGAGCATCCAAAATCCTATTAAAAGTGTAAAACAGTGTAAACTAAGTGTCTGTAAAACTGTTTCGATTTTTTCATTTTGTTTTGTTTCTCTAAATGTGATTATCATCACCCAGCCTACGCACTTTTACCCCTAGAGCCCACCACGTAACTCAAAGTTCTTCATCAAAAATAGTCAAAACTGCTCATCTGAAGTGCCAATCATCCTCCAGACTTTTAACAAAGTTAACGGAAATACTAGAAGTCTCACTTTTTTAAAACAATATCTGGTTAATGACAATACACAATTTTTTTTTCCAGATGTATTACAAACCATTTTGTATTCATTCGTGTTTTTTTAGATTACCTAATAGAGCAACAAACTCCAGTGCAAAATCCTTCATCTTTGTAACCTTTTATTTTTCAAGGTAAGGCCACACAACGAAAGCTCTGCATTAATCACGCCGCCACTATGTTTTTTTCACTCCATGTACTGCTTTCATTTAAACTGGAAGAGGACGGAAAGGAAGCAAAGAGAAGAGCTACGAGTTTCCTACACGGCCTTTAACGTGAGCACAGCAGAGTGGAAACTATTTTACTACTCTGCACGGCTTTCGCGAACCTACCACGACATGGCAGAAGGGCTCCAAAGCCCCCCAGAAGGCCAGGTGCCAGCCCCCAGAGCGCCCGCCTCGGCGCGGCTCCGGCGCGGTTGCCCGAGGGCGCAGAGCCAGAGGAGACAAAGCCGAGAGGGGCCAGAGCGCATCCCCCGCCACCGCCCCACACGCGAGGCCCGGGCCCTGCCGGCGCCGGGGCCCGCGGGCAGTTGCCAAGGCCGAGCCCGGAGGCCGGTGCTAGCAGCCCCGGGACCCGCTGGGACAGGGACAGAGGCAGGGCAGACCTAACCAGGCTCTGACGAAGAGAGGACGAGGAGGGAGCTACTGCTGCCATCCCAGCCCGGTCGGCAAGGGCGCCGGGGCTGCGGGAGCGCCGACACCCGCGCTTGGCAGCCATGCAGCTCCCAGGGCGAAGGGCAGGCGAGACCGGGCCGCCATCTCCTACCTGCTCGGACGGGACCCAGCCCGGCGCTTCCCTGCACTACAGGCCGCGTCTCATTGTGCTGCTGCTGCTGTCGCCGCCGCCGCCATTTCCCCGCCGCCGCCTCACTCCCCCCAACTGTCAGGCTCCTCCATTCACCTGGGCCCGGGACAGCCTCCTCCTCCTCCCCCTCCCTTCCCCCTGCGCTGCCGGCTCTACGCAAACGGAGCACCTCCCCCACCTCTCCCACTCATACCAACAGAGGCCGCCTAGCGCCCGCAACGCAAGCCAGTTCCGAGAATTCCACCCTGCGCCGCTCACACGCTCCGCATCCCGACTCTATGAAAGAAACCAGACAATTGGTGGCGAAAGCCGGGTAAAAGGTGAAAGGTTCATAAGGCAGCCAATGGGATAGCGGGATACAGCCACGACAGGAGAGCCGCCGGGTGGTCTAGAGGCTCACGTGCGTGCGCACTCCCTTCCCCCCACCGGTGGATTGCCAGGCTCTCGGTCCCCGGCGCTATCCCCGCGCAGGCGCTGAGACGGGTCTCGCTAGCGCGGGAGCGGCGGGCGGCAGCGCTGGGGCGGTGGCGACTGTACCCGCCATCTTGGGGGGAGGGGAGGCGCGGTTAAGAGCTGCCGAGGCCTCCTGCAGGGTAGCGCTCTTCCCACGGAGACAGGAGCGAGCAGAGCTGGCCTACCGTGGGGCTTCAGAAAGCCCTAGGAGAAAGGCGATCCTTTTGGCAGCGTCTGAGCAGAACCGTGCTGGGTCATCGCTGTGTAACAAGATCCCACCTTTCCATACTTGCAGGCGGTCATTTCCATCAGGAATGTTCTTCCTGCCAAAGGCAAAGGGCTGCTTCTCCACCAGGGAGCTGGCTCGCTCAGCTGTTGTTGGTGCTAAGCCCAGAAGGTGGAAGAGAAGGCTGCATGGAGACCTCATAGCAGCCTTCCAGTATCTGAAGGGAGCCTATAAGGATGCCGGGGAGGGACTCTTCATTAGGGACTGTAGTGATAGGACAAGGGGCAAGGGGTTCAAACTTAAACAGGGGAAGTTTAGATTGGATATAAGGAAGAAGTTCTTTAAGGGTGGTGAGGCACTGGAATGGGTTGCCCAGGGAAGTTCTGAACGCTCCATCCCTGGTGGTGTTCAAGGCCAGGTTGGACAGAGCCTTGGGTGACATGGTTTAGTGTGAGGTGTCCCTGCCCATGCCAAGGGGGTTGGAACTAGATGATCTTAAGGTGCTTTC
Source organism: Pezoporus occidentalis (assembly GCF_034315485.1). Classification (NCBI taxonomy): domain Eukaryota; kingdom Metazoa; phylum Chordata; class Aves; order Psittaciformes; family Psittacidae; genus Pezoporus; species Pezoporus occidentalis. The sequence continues at coordinate 375,196 of NW_026914018.1, forward strand.
CAACCCTAACTATTCTATGAAGAAAGGACCACTGGGGGTGGTTGAGTTTGTGTACTCCCCAAGCAGCATCTGCTTTTGCCATTGTTTAGGGCAGGTTTTTTACTAGCTGGACCTCACTCCAGTGAGGAGTCTTGCTCCAGTTTCTTGTCAACACTCACTTGTTTGAGTGACATTCCTGGCTGCTATTTATTTTTTTTAAGTGCCCTTTAAACAGCTAAACACTTAAACCACTTTTTTAAGTGCCCAGATTAAACAGCTGATGTAGGCTAACTCTTTTCTGCTATCAATCCCTTCAGCCACAGGTGAAGAACCAAAGGGAAACGTGATGCCAAAACAGGGCAACATAATTCTCTTAGTCTCTACTGTTGCCATTTTCCAGCTTTTATTTTCATTACAACTGACATAAAAGTCTGAAAGCTGCGTCTTTAGGAAACTGGGGAAATGTAAGACAATGAGAAGGCTCTTAAAGACTGCCATGGAACACTTGATGTAGAAGGTTCAGGTGTAAGTGTGAATAACTGATCACTAAGGTAGGACATAGGGCTGGAGTGAATTAGTTTACAAGAACTAGCACATGTGGAGGTACCTTACGGATTTTTTTTAATTCCAATCTCAGTTAATTCTAATTCCATCATTCCCGTCTCCCATAGCATCACCTACCAGCATCATTCTCTTTGTGACTGGTGAGAAGACTGAACCCTCCTCGCAGAGATGTAGTTAATAACCAAACCTGCAGGCTTGCTTACTGCATGACTTGGATCCATAGCTGCAGCCTGGACCAGATAGATGCTGTGGGCAAGCAATGAAACGGGTAATTCTTGAAAATGTGGAGTTTGAAATCACATACAAAAGGTGAGACATTACCTGGACTTGTGTAAGACAATGTCCTGCACAACATTCTTGTCTCTAAACTGGAGAGGCATGGAATTGATGAATAGACCACTCGGTGGATAAGGAATTGGCTTGATGGTCACATCTAGAGAATTGTGGACAATGACTTGATGCCCAAGTGAGACCAGTGACAGGCAGTGTCAAGGTCCATACTGGGACTGGCCCTTTGTCAGCAACATGGGCAGTGGGATTGACTGTGTCTTCAGCAAGTTTGCAGATGGCATCAAACCATGTGGTGTGGTCAACATGCTGGAGAGAAGGGATGCCATTCAGAAAGACCTTGACAGGCTTGAGAGGTGGGCCAGTGCCAACCTCATGGAGTTCAACAGGGCCAAGTGCAAGGTCCTAAACCTGGGCTGGGACAATCCCAGGCACAGCTACAGGTTGGGCAGGGAAGAGATTCAGAACAGTCATGTGGAGAAGAACTTGGGGGTGTTGGTCAATAAGAAACTGAACATGAGTCGGCAGTGTGTGCTTGCAGCCCAGAAAGCTAACCGTATCCTGGGCTGCATCAAAAGGAGCGTGACCAGCAGGTTGAAGGAGGCAATCCTGCCCCTCTACTCTGCTCTTGTGAGACCCCACTTTCAATGCTGCATCCAGCTCTGGCCCCCCAGCATAAGAAGGTTGTGGACCTGTTGGAGCAAGTCCAGAGGAGTCCACAAATCGGAGGGCTGGAGCACCTCTCTTATGAAGACAGGCAGAGAGAGCTGAGCTTGTTCAGCCTGGAGAAGAGAGGGCTGTGTGGAGACCTTAGAACAGCCTTCCAGTACCTGAAGGGGGCCTATAAGAAATCTGGGGAGGGATTTCTTACAAAGGCATGTAGTGGTAGGACAAGGGGAATGGCTTTAAGCTAACAGAGGGAAGATTTACATATTAGGAAGAAAATCTTTACTATGAGGGTGATGAGGCACTGAAACAGGTTGCCTGGAGAAGTTGTGGATGTTCCCTCTTTGGAGGTGTTCAAGGCCAGGTTGGACAGGGCTTTTAGCATTCTGACCTCATGGGAGGTGTCCTTGCCCATGGCATGAGGGTTGGAACTTCATAATCTTTAAGGTCCCTTCCAGATCAAACCATTCTATGATTCTATTACTCTATGATAAAGTTCTTTGGCGTAATGTAAGTCTTGATCAGTCATCAGAGAGATGAAGGCAGTAATCACATCCCCAAATAAATGGTAGTTTATGGAACCAGAGTGGGGGAATCATTAACCTGAATATCTACCTGTCGGTTACAATAGTAATGGAGCACAAAATTGCATCTTCATCCTGAAGAGCTGTATTTGGAACTGACCATGAAAAACTGCCTCTGATTGAAATCACGCTGTTCTTCAATGAATTGCACTCATCTTTTTGCAATGTCAGTGAATGTTTGTCAGTGTCAGTGTTTGGATCTTCAGATTATCCTCTCTGTGTGGAGAGGTTACATAAACTTGCACAGGGACTGGAGATCATCCTTGCTGCCCACTAAAGAGGAAGACTACGACCATAAATGCAATACAAGGCCATTTCTGGCCAGCCACTCTCCTTTCAAGCTGTGCTGAAGGCAGTGTGTATGCAACAGAAGATCTGCCACTGTAGTTCTTGCCTCCCTCATTCCTCTGTACTCTGTCAGGGACTTAGTGTCTTCCTTCATATAACTGTGCCTACAAAATCAGTATGAGATAAAGCTAAGTGGAGCACTCTGAGGTTCATTTAAACCAACCTTAGTAAAATTATTTCAGATTAAAAGTGATATAGAGGCCCATGGTATTATCAAATTTTTTTCTTGGCTCAAACTTCTGTTGCTATTTAGAGCATGTCTTCTGTAATGCCCATGTTGTTAAATATTACAGCATTAGGTATTTTTATAGCATTGAAGGAGCATCCTTCTGGTTTTTATGGATGGAAGAATAATTATATACTGTGACAAAAGCTTAGGAAGAGGAGCAGCTGTTCAGTCTTATCCAGTGGGAGCTGTCAGAACATATGAGTCTATTTTTCCAATTTTTGCTGAAGTATTGAAGGAAATTGGCATTCTTGATTTTTCTAGCATAAAATAGAGCAGAGAGAAACCCTCCCTAATCCTCTGCAGGCCATGATTAAATAGTGAATTTTATCCAATTCAAGTAGGTTCAAAGAGAAGGCAAGCAGAATACTTAAAACACAGAAAACAAAACACATGAATGCCAGGAGAATTCTGGAAGTTATTTTGATACATAAGAAAAGGGTATCTTTCTCCACAGTTACTTCCTCCCTGAGCCTGCCTGCTGGGAGGAGTTTTTTATTTAAAAGCACGTTAGGATAAAATTTGTGCTCTTCCTTATTATTCTATCACCACTATCCTCTCTCCATTATATGAAAGAGATGTGTCCTATGCTTGTGTAGTGACAGCTAACTTTCAGAGTTTAAGCCCAAAGGAAAAAAAATGACATTTATGTTGATTTCACAAATTTCTGACAAAGATTTTTAAAGTAAGATGAAGTCATCAATATGATATACCAAAAAATGCACATATTTCACACTGCTTGGCATTCAGTGTTTGGTAAAAACCACAAACAGGCCTTTGGATGAAAAGAATAGAATAGCCGAACTAATTAAAATCCAGAGCAGGAGAAGTAATAATGTAACAAATTACAACTTTCTCCATATCTTTAGTACTGGAAATACTGATTTTTAGGGGATAACTGTGATAAAGCAACAAGAAAACAGAGACATTTATCTCCCCTTTAAAAAAAAATAAAAATCCTATCAGTAATAGATGGATGTGTGTGTCTGTATGTGTTCTGGTTTTTGTTTGTTTTTTTTTTTCCTGTTGGGGAAGAGTGAAGGAAAAAAAATCCCTTTGGGTTAGAAATGAGGAAAATTACAACTAAAAGAAAATAAATCACTATGTTACAAGTACTTTTCTTTGTTCATGCTATAGAACTGTGTAATCATGCCAGTGGAGACCAGGCTGTGTGCTTTTTTGGCTCTACACGTCTCACCAGGTTCTAAAATGGACTCTGAAGAGATTCCTTCCCATGAGATGATGGTGACCTCTCTTGTTCTGTCCTGTTGGTACCAGCCATGATGCTACTTTGTTACTGCATCACACACTATTTCAATAATGCACTTGGAAATGAGCTGACAGTTACCAGAAAAATACGGGCCAGAGTGTTGTGTTCAAGTTTCTGGCCAAGAAAGGATGTGTCTGTCCTGCACTCCACTTGACAAAGTTTAACTTAAGACTCCTCTCAGACAGTCCCTTGTCTGGCTACCAGATCTTCAGTTCATAGCTGTGAATCACTGCAGAAAAGAGCAGTTGCAAACATTTGAAACCACAGTGCTAATAATAACACCTGCAATGTATTATGAGAAAAAGCTGCCAGTATGATTTTAGAGGAGGAAGTTGGAAGAAGGAAAGAAAAAGCCTATTTTGCAAAGATTCCATTCCTAAAACTGGAGCTTAGATTTTAAACAGGTGTTAGATTGCACAAACATGTTTTTACCCTCACCTATTTTAAAGGGGTTTTGGGTGTGCTTTCAAAGTTCAATGACCCAGACTTTATAACTCCGATTAAGGGTGTTTTCCCTGGTGCAAGAGAAACTTCAGTATTTTTAACTGCTTTAGTGTTGGCGGGGGAGGGTAGGAGGATGGGGTAGATGGAGGGTGCTGTTGTCCTTTTTAAACTGTGGGTCTACATTTTAAAATCAGTATAAAAAATGGGATATCAACTCATTCACTCTTCCTATGCAGAGACAAGGCATTGGTGACAAATGCCTAAAAAAAAGTGTTGCTGTGCCTGAAGTTGGAAAGCCATTGCTCTGCAGAAGCACAACTGTGAATGTCTTTCCATCCACCACTGACTTAAGCAAGTCATGTAACTTCTGCATTTCACAAGCATCTGCAATGACACAGTGCAACAGATCTATCATACAATAATTAACAAAAGTTCCTAATATCCTTGAAATATTTTTTTAAGCTCCTTTTTGCCTGAGAACTAAGAAATACCACTTTGCAATGTCCAATGTCTAGATATACTTAGCTGCTGTATTTATCCTTATTCTTGCTAACATACAGAAAATACTACAAGCAAAGTCATAAATCAGTTTCCCAGAGTACAGATCATCCATAAAAAAGTAATGCAAAAATAATCAATTCAAAGTATTTACAGCAGATGGAGCTATATATTTTGCTTTGATCATATGTTACATGATACTCCAAGGTAAGGCATATGGTTTGGCAAGGATAGAGAACTGCCTGGGGTGCCATCTAACCAAGAAGTGGAGTTAGGCACTAGAAGGCAATTCATAAATGTATTGTAATTAACTTCTGGAAATAATTGTTGTAACATCAATAGAAACAGCATCTTAAGATTATTGCTGTATATTGGTATCTTAATAGAAGTCACTGCTCAAGTCTAAGGCTTCATTGTATCTGCCCAGTGATTTGAAGGAATTCTTGTCCCTGCTGGCTTTTGTTTATCGATCACGTAAAATAAGCCCTGAAGAGAGAACAACGGTTTCAGTACACGCTACCAACCAGAATATATATGAGATGTTCATGGGTCATACTTGGACGGTCTGGGCTCCTACACAACCAAAGTGTGCATACTGGGTACACACACTGGCGTATAGTTCTTTATCTGAAATAAACACCATGCTTATTTTTACTGCTGCCATGATCCAGCTGGGTATGTTTCCTACGCTGCATCTTGTCTAAGCTACAAAACTTCTGTTTACACAGCAAGAGTAAGGGAGATTATTTTTGCAGTTACTATCAGAATGACTTTTATCCCAGTGCTGTTAAATCAAGTCCAACAATTCCTATCTTACTGTGTTTGAATTTGAACTGAAGTTTGGATCCCGTATGCTTGTAAAAGCTTACTCTACTCCCCTGCTCTGAACTGAACCATTTTACATACTTGAACTTCACTCCCCACAGTCCATGTGAAAATTCCTAACCACAGTGTCAGCTGCAAAAAAATAACTGAAATTAAAAAAAAAAACCAAAACACAACCAACCAACCAACCAAAACCCCCCCAAAAACCCAACATCACAACCATTTTATTCTCTACTTCAGTATCCGCTTAAGTGATACTGAAGTGACACAAGTGATACTTGTGACACCAGTAAAAGTAACTAAGTAACTGGTCTGAAATTGTATCTAGAAACTTCAAAGATACAGGACTGAAGAAATGGTAGATGTCCCGACCCTGGAAACATTCAAGGTCAGGTTGGACAGGGCTATGAAGCAACCTCATCTAATGGAAGGTGTCCCTGCCTACTGCCGGGGGGGTGTGGGGGGGTTGGGGGTGGGGGTGGGGGTGTGGAAACGGACGGTCACAAGATTACCTTTGGTGTGGTCCCTTCCAACCCAAACCATTCCATGATTCTATGACTCAGTATGTCAGCACTGCTAACAGGACTGGACCCAAATACCCCAAATTCTCAACAGCATTATGAATATTCTCTTACCACTTACAAGGATTAGGTGCGGGAGAGGATGATCCAACAGGCAGGCACCAGCTGCTCCAGCTGTTGTGAGAAATGCACTCAAAGCATTTGAGGTGGTTGATTTTGTAGAAGGAACAGAAGAATATTTACAATTCCTAAAGCGTGATGACCACCAAACTTTTAGAGAAGCAGGACTCCTCCTCCCTTCCCCATATACTATATATACTCTATCCAGTTTAAATATATTTTTCATCATCATGGGGCTCCTTCTGAACTGTATTGCATCTCTGTTGTACTTTATTTTCATTTTCTCATATACTGTAAAGTGAATTAAGGTGTAGGGGGAAGGACATAGTAAATATGAATCAGTACTGCACCTAGTAATCTGCTAATCCATATGTCTAAGCATTTATATAGAAACACACCAGATAAACTGCATTGTAAGAACAGTCAGTAATTAAGCATAACTGGTTTTGTAATCTTTCCTATGGCTTGCCTTTATAATGCCAATTTCTAGGCATTGGTAAATTAATAAATCTTCACCTTTATAAAAATTAAAAATTAATTCTGTTTGTTGTCTGGAATAAAAGTTTAGATTCTTCCCAATATTAAAAGTCACTTTCTGGGTAAGTGGAAAACCAATGCACTTTATGAATTTGCTGTGTTTACTTACTAAGATCTTCTCAGCTAAAAAGTGAGAAATATTTCTGGGCATGAAAATGAATAAAACCCAATATAATATATGAAGTATGTACTATACATAATACAAAAAATGTAATTTATTATTACATTATTAATAATAATTTTTATTTTTTAAATAAGAACTAAATGGTGATCTCTTCTGAACTGTTTGAAGATGTTTTCTCATGAGGAAAAGGACAAAAGCACAGATAACAGATCGTATACAGGAAGTCTGTCCATTTATTTCAAAATTGGAGATTTTATAAAATAAATTGGAACTATTCAATAGTAAATACTATTCTTATTATGTCATAATGGTGTCTAAAAACATTTTTTTTTGTAGTGTACCAACTATACAGAAGAATATATTTCTTTCTCACAAAAATTAGCTTTGAGCAACAAAGTGCAAACACTCAATACATACCGACTGAAAGCATTCAGAAGAAATGTATTTGAAAGTACATTAAAATGCATCTCCTTCAGTATATCTTTTAGTACCACTCAAATCCTCCAAGCATTTGTTCTCATTTAAATAACTATCCTTCTTCACCACTTGCCAAAGAGAAACATTTATTTTAAATACCACATTCCTTATGAATTATTTCTCCAGGATAAGAAGTCCCTCATTAGCTCTTTAGCAAACTAGCATTCCAGAGTACACTTTAAACTGGAGAACTTTAACAAGAAGGGTAAAAAAGTTTATTCAGCTTTTTATACAGCAGAATACAATAGCACAGTGGTATGCCTACTAAAATGTTTTATTTAAAACAAAAGAAGTCTAATTTTTATGACAATAAAAATATACTTATTTGACCTGTGTTATTTGACATAAAAAGGTGACTGCATTATTTCTCTCAAAGAAAATGAGCAGCATAGAATTTGAAAGTGACTTGATTTAAATCAAACTGGTAATTTCTAAGTAAACAGCAGTGATTTTCTCTTACAGTCTTAATAATGGCCATTAATCAGGATCTCCCTGTACAAATTGGTCCCCAGACACAGAGCAGATCTATTCCATGAATCAAGGAGATTCCAGGAAGGCCCAGTGAAAGTAATAAAACTACTTGGGGAATAAAACATTACCTGAACTAATACAGCAGTGAGGGCAGGATCGATCCTTTTCTGGAATGGTAGGTTTTAGTATTTCTCACTGAAGTAAAATTATTTGTATTGTTCCTTCTAACCTTTTCATGACAAAAGAAGTATATTGATCACTTGAGGGCCCATTTTATGTTCAGAGACATTCCCCTCATGGTTAGAAAATACTACAGGTCTCATTTTCCAATATCAGCAGAAGCAGCTGCCTGGAAAGGAGTCATCAAAAGTGGCACTGAGGTGGAAGTAAGTTTCCCATGTATAACATTTAGAGGAGAGAAGAAATATTTTGATGTTCCACAATTTTAGTTAACCCTGAAATGGACATGGCACTTGAAAATAAAAGGGTTAATTTTTCACCCTTTGTTAGCTCTGGAGTCATGTCAAGCAATGGACAGAATAAGCAAGCCATCACATTCAGACTGTGACTTTTCCAAATCATTTCCAAATCATACATCTGCCCCTCATTCTCTGCATGAATAGCTTCGTGATCTTGGGGTGGCATGGGTGGGAACAAGCCATACTGCAACTCCTGTTTAGATACAGACCTGGAACGTGAACAATCCTAAGTTGGGCAGCTGTAAATTAGTGTTATCACTGATATGTCAAGGGGAAGAATTTGATGTTATTTACCTGACAAAAAAAACCTGCAGTGTGGAAATAACAAAACTTAAGGGTTTTTTACTTCTATTGAGGTCCACTACCTATGAGTTCAATGGAAAACAGCAAGCAAACTATTATCAAGGTAAGAGCTTTCAGCTGTACAGGTTTGGGAACTTTAATGGCCACATCCCAGCCTATAACCTCACCATAATCTTCCAGCCATTTGTTCCCTGCTGCTCTTCTCTTAATAGAAACCGGAAGTAGCTGTTAACTTCCTAAAAGAAAGAGAGGGTTGATCCTGCAGAATTTAGGCAAACAAATGCTATTTGTATACTGGGGTTAACTGAAGTCGTTGGCACTGTGTGTGTACATTGGATTTGAGGGGATCCTGCACTAAGGGCAATGCAGAGGCTACAGCTACTTCCTGGCCTGTGTTATCAACCCCAGTTTAAGTTCCCTTGAGGAAAGATCCTGTAGTGTCTGCTTAGCACACAGATGTGTTGCACTGACTTCCACAGAAGTAGACGAGCTGAACACATCACTAAATGCGTTCAAGTTTGCGCTTGGCAAGAAGGAACTCTTAAGTACTTAAAGCCAGCATAAGTGATAATGCACTATTATAACTATTATCTTGTTAGACAGCTGAGTATGATCCCAAATACATTGGTCAAATTAATCTTCTAAAGCTCTGATTCTGTGGGGATTGATGCAGAAAACCCTAAAAACCAGAATCACTGGGTATTGCATGGTACCCCTGTAAATTCAGTGGAACACTACTTGCATAAAGAAGTTACAGCCAGTCTAGTGGGCTGGAGTAAACCGAGAGTCTCCAGAAGATGTAGAAGATTTAAGTGTATTTAGACACCAAATACCAACAGGTACAAATTTCAGCCTCAGGAAGTTTTAATGGAAGAAAGTAGCTTAATCACTCAGTATACTTTGCAACTGTAGCTGAAAGCTTAGTATCACAAAATAACATATTGCTATGCAGCTTTAAGAATCACACAATCATATTCAATCATTTCCCACATTTTTCAAGTTACTGTTCATTAGAAACTCTTCTACTATTTGCAGTTCCAGTTTTCAAATGGATGACACAATCGATGCATAGCTTAATGTTCATTCTCACAAGTTGTAATTAATAAATAATCATATCACATACACAGAATTTTATAGTTACTCTTAAAATGGTTTTACATTACTATTAAATATATAGATAAAATAATCAGTCATATAAAAAATCATTTTTAAACAGCTGAACTCCCAAGCTTTGCATAAAATTCTGTAGACACATTCATTACAATCTAGAAACTCAATAAAAATACATTTTAGAGCTCAACCATCAAAAATATTCATGGCATGGAAAAGTGATTGTCATTTTTTACTGTAATCTGTGCTTGCCCTATCTTTGCACTGATCATTTCCTAAAATTTGGCAAAGGCTGTGTTCAATTTTTTGTAGATTATGTGACTGTTTAAATTATTTCTTGAACTCTAAGACATCTGTCCCATAATTTTTAGCAGGGTTCTGTCTTCAATAGCATATTTTCCTTGCACTTCCAATAAAATCACAATGAGACATTTTGCAGTTAAGTTACATGACTACAATAACATTGAACCATCCAGCATAGTTGTCTCAGTCTTTAATGGCACTTCTGTGAACACAATTCTTTATCCAGTGATCCTCAAGCACTTCCTGACACACTTCACAATACTCTGCTACCCACACATTTCTTCAACAACAATGGATTTTAGAAACAGTTGTAACAGATCAGTACCCTTGTGTATCTGAATTTGATGCTAAATCAAAATACCAAATGCAGTCAGTTCAAGTTCAGCATTTTCCAAAAACCCAGACAAAAATACAGGAAAAACTTCCTTATTCAAATGTATGTTATGGAAAATGGATTGATGATGGTTCATCCACCAGTCTTTAAAACCTGCACTACTTCAAGCCAGTCCTCTAGCCAGCAAGTTAAAATAGGCTTTGCCGTAGTGAATGCTTAACAATCAGGCTTTTAGACTGTTAGCTCAGAATAGGACACAAAGTTTGACAACAAGAAATGTTTTCAGAATAGGGCACTTACACAGGGCCTGGATCTTGCACTGTGGAAGAAATGCAGGCTTACAAGTCAATGTAAGTGGGGGAAGCTGCTGTTTACGCAGATGCCATTTTTGCAGTGCAAAGTAATGGCAAAACTCATGAAGAGTACAGTCTCTTCTTATGCACAGTTGAGCATACCAGTATAATCAATCTTAACTCTTTACCCTGGATATCCTTACCTATGGGAGAGCTGAGTGAGGTCCACTGCCTCTGTTATAGCAAAACCACAAACAACCCCAAATATGGAAAGCAACTTTCAGTCCAAATTGTGGACCAATTTAGTACTTTTTTGATCTATTTTGTATGGAAGAAACAATCTCCATTTCTTAATGGGATAGGCTGGAAAGCGTACATGAGTTTAAATATTGGGAGATGATGATCAAGACAATTGCTGGATGCTGTTTGACATTTAAACTGCTCATTTTGCTGTTTCAGTCACTGTTCATCAGTGGGAGGTAAGAAAGAAAACCTTGTTGTTTCTCCCTCTTGGAAGAAAATACGGTGTAATGAAATTGCCAGCATCAGTGCATTCCCATTCGCTTTTTCATTCTTTACGGATGACAGTTGTTCAGATGAGACAGCCAAAGACCTCTTCATTCTGATTCATTTTCATAGCAAGAAGAAGACAGAAGGGATCTTACTTGATTAACTTTGATAGCTGTAAAGTTCCACGAAGAGTCTGTAATCTAACCCCAGATAATCTCTGCTGAAGATTAAGAAACATGGAAGAACCAGAGAGGCTCAGAAAGAAGAAAAAGGCTCAGAAAAATTTGTCATAAATGAAATGAGCCTTTGAAGAGTGGCAAATAATGAAGAGCTGTCAATGCTTTTGCTCTGAACTAACATACATTGCTACTTGCTGCTATTAAATAGCTGCTGTACCTCAGCCTGGTGTTCACTGGTTTTCAGATTAAGGATATAAAGTTTCTTGTATTAAGTTTTATTCTTTCAGAGAAAAAGTACTGGCCCTTCAAATGTTATATTTTAGCCTACTTCAAGAAAGCATCTTGAAAAATTCTAGTAAGGTTTTCTTTTGGAAGAAAGTAGCACTGTCGTCTTCAACAAGCACAAACAGGTTCATGCATCACAAAATCAGATTACTCAAAATAGTGAAAATTTTCATCAGCAAAATGAAAAACTTTTTTTTTTACTTATGTTGATTTACACTGAATTAAGTTGGGAAGTTTGGCTCTCTTCCTTAACAAGCACAAAAGATCTGATTTTTAATCTCTAGTCAACAGTGACAGGGCAAAATAGGAAAGATCCCAGTTTTATATTGACTGAAAGAGGATCAGAATTTTATCTTCAGTGTTCAAGATCCCCTGCCATGCATTGCTGCTACTGAATTCTAACTTGGAAGAAAAATCCCAGGGAAACAAAAAGCTTATAAAGAACAATGAAGTGTGATGGACAGTTAGGATTACCCCAGCAGGTAACATAACTACAAACAGGTTTTAAATACCTGCAAATAAATTGCTATATATCTGATGTGTCCCAGTCCCAGGTACTTTAGCTGAAAACTAAGCCAGGGCAGAGATGCACCTTATGCTAAACCAAAATATGTAAAACTTCTACGCATATGTTCTAAATTTCTCACAGTGTAAATTATGAAGCCTCTCATTTTATGAAGCACAGTCCAACTAACCTAATGAATTTTCAGGGGGAAGCAGCAACACGATGTGGTCTCATAAAGCATACTATGAAACTAAAAATGTGCTGATGCAAAACTATGACTTCACTGTAAGTCACACAGAGAAAAGTTACTGCTATTAAACTGAATTTGAAAACTTCTCTTTTATCCTGTAATGCATGGGTACACCTTCTCTGGTAAAAATCCTAAATCAAATTATCCTAAAGTGATCATTATGTGGAAAAAATTACAAGACGCAGAAGTGGCTCAACAGTGTCCATGGACAAGCCATAGCAGTCTATTCAATTGCACTAGAAAGTCAATACCGGCTGTCAACATTTCTCCATATTTTGTTTTACATATGTATTTTTTTTTCTCTATTGACTTTAGCACTCAAGGGATATTTCTGATCCTTTTACCATGCACTTGCGACTTAACAGTAGCCTCAGCAAATTAGGTTACCTATTATTTTTTGTATCATCAAGAAAGAGAAGTCTTCACATATCTGGTAAATAAAAGCAGCAGAGAAAAGGAAGCAGAAGCAGCCCCAGAAGCAGTGAGGTGCTTAAATAAAAAAGAACCCAAACCAAAAACCCCAAAACAACAACAAAAAAAAAAAACAAACAACCCTAAAACCCATGGTATCTGTTCCTGATATATTATTAAGCTTCTTGAACATCTTCCCAAAGATGGCCATCAGTAACATATAAAACATCTATTTCTTCAGGTGTTCTCTACAGAAGTTTCTGGGCTAAGATTTCCCATATGATCCCTCCCTAAGAAGCAGGTAGCATGTATGTTCTTCACACTTCTCTACACCCAACTTATTCCTGCAAATTAAACATAACAGAAGGTGCAGAATAAAAATCAATTTAAGTCCTAAAAACCCAAACTCCCCTACCCAAATAAAACCCTTAACCTGATTTTGTTGCTCCACTGGATTGCCACTGGAATTGTAATCAATTCTCGGGGTGTGTTCCACCACCTGCAGCTCCGCTCTGCCTCTAGGTCTCTCAAAGAATTTCACGGAAAACATGATAAAACATTTCTATTCAGGTGGCCTGATTCATGGGCAAGTCAACACTACCCCTCTTCCACAGCTGTCAGGCCCTACATAAGCAAATGAAGCCAGAAGAACAATTTTTGAAGACTAGAGCTCTGAACTGTTTATATTTCTACTGATAAATATCTGGTTTTATTTAGCATCTTATAAAGCAAGGCACAAATGTACAAAATTGCATCTACTAAATCAGGTAATTTTTATATATATTTACACAATTATCATAATATAAAATGTGCCAAGACACTGTCATAGCACAACAGTAGAGGAGTTGAGGACAGCCTGATAATAAACACAAATACCAGGTCCTACATTTCTGTTTGTGCTTCACCCGAAGGAACATATTCATATGCAGATACACAAAGCAATCCAGACACCATCTATTACTTTTTCACACATCATAGAGCTCAAACTTTGTTGCTAAGAAGCTGTGGAAGGAGTAAAAGGCAGTAGGCCAGCACCCAGAAGAAAATGATGAAGTAGAATAGCTCTGGCTGCTCAACAATTGTAATTTCATGAGTTGGTGCTGGAGTCTCACTTGCTTCCAAGTCCTTTTTCTTCCTGAAAACAGGAGAGAATTTGGTAAAATGCAGGGAAAAGAAGAAAACTCCTCTCACTGTTAATATTTAGTGTAAAGATCAAAGGCCGAGTAAAAGACATCCCTTTAATGAACCATTTCAGTATAGTCAGTTGGTGTCCAAGCTAGACTAGAAAGTGCATAACGGGCTTCAGCAGTGTGCTCTCTTAGGAGCCAATGTACATAGCCATTAATCCTCTGAGAATCCCAGACAAATTCTCAGGTATTTTAAATACATGCTGTTACAGTACAGTTGTTTGATCTAAGGTGATTTCCATCAGTTAAAAAGATGCCTTTTATATCCAGAACAGTAAAGATAGCTGTGGGCAACACATACCACACTTTCACAATACTCATACACTATATCTGACTTGATACCTTTTCCTGAAGCCATCTACTTTCAGAGGTACCCATGTCAGACACCAGAACATTAAAAAAAAGTAAAACTAAGGCTTCCAGAAACCAACTAGCAGTTGGGGTTTTGCAGGACAACTCCAGAATTCCAGCTTTCCAAAATTCCAGGTGCGTTTCATAAGGGCAAAGCTTGATGGACTCTGTCAGCCCACTGAGCTCTCACAAAGGCAAGAAAAGGACTGACTTAAAAAGGCACAAGATGGTACACTCATTTTATGATTTTGTAATACTATAGGGATCACCCTCTGGTAGACTTTTTGTAAATCTACTTTTGGAGAAAACTGGTTTTTGCATGTTTTAATGAGTCCTTTTTTCTGGCTTGGGGCATCCTACTTGCTCAGCTGTTATACTGGATATATACCTGAGTATTGCAAAACACTTGCTCGATATCAGCAGTCTGCAAACAGGCATAACTGTGACACATATTCATGCTTGTTTTTTTTTAACAGAAGCATAAGTGAGACCAGGATGCTGGATCCCAATAATATTTTCTGTGTTTTCTGCATTTAATGCAACCATTATTTTAACTAGAAGTTCTGGGAGGTACTAACCAGTATCAGCTGAGAGGGGAAATCTAAAGCAATCCTTTTTTCTTATAGATATGTAAGTCCTAATACCAAAGGGACAGACATTCTGCATGCAGGATCCATCACCCTAAATCTAAACTAAACACACATACAAATTATAAAAACTCATGTGTGCTCTAACAGAGGCCAGAACTCCACTGAAGTATTGTATTTCCTTAGCACTGACCACACTAAACACTGTCTAGACAGTCTTCCAAACCAGGAAAGAGTCATCACTGTCTGAAGACCTCACATTTGAAATCATCCCACTTTTCTTTGTCTGAAATATCCACCATGTGGGGAAAGTGCTGACAATCTTGCTTAGACAGCTGAAGCTTTCCTCTCAAGTCAAGATAAAGCATTTTAGCCAAGGGGGAGATCAAGCAGTAAAGAAGTTTTGTACCTTATACCTATGGGAAATATGGGCTCTGAGCCATTACACAAGACATGAAGTCAATCTCTACCATTACAGGTAATATCCTTTTGTAGCATTGTTAGAAGTACCTAGTAGTTATGGATTCCATGCAAAAGGCTTCTCTGAATAAGAACCACTCACCTGATGATCAATGGATCTTCACTAATACCTGTCATCTTCTGCTCGTTTACACCATAGGTTTCCTTAAACAAAACAGGAATAGATTATATAAAAAAATAAATAAATCAGCATCTCACAAAGATGGTAACTGTGTGTGTGTGTTTTATGCACAGTAAGTCTAACTTCTGCTCAAATAAATTAAAAGTGTGCTTATAAATTTATTCCCTGCCAGGACATCTACCACTGCAGTCTGGGTCACACACAGAACTGGAAAAAAATGTGAAATAAGATTGTTTTTTTCCTTTCAAGTGCTTTCATTCATCTGAAAAGGTTTCCTCATTCATATATATGTCAGTAGCTCTGACAGCACTGCAAAACTAAAGCATCTATGTGAAATCTCCATTTCATTGAACATTGGGATGCTCAGAGTTTTATTTTGTGCCAAAAAGAGCCATATTCCTATCCATGCTGAGCATATCTGGATTACTGATGCTGTCCCTCCCTTCTGATTTAGAAAATAGAAACTCCAGAGCTCAGTTGTATAGTGTGTTCTCAAGAAACCAGTATGAATTACATCTGCCATTGAGGATGCAGTTTCACATTACAAGCAAAATTCTTCTAGGGTTAGCAGCTCCTATTGAGATAATACAGCGCTACTGTGAAGGAAAGGGAAAGAGCCCAATCTTTCATTAAAAAGTACACCTCAAAAGACACTCAGCATTTTTGCAGGGCTGTGACCAGCACACTGTCGAACATGCAAAGAATGTACAAACAAAACAAAATTCGAGCAGCAAATCAAGGCAGCTTCAAAGAAGCAAAGTGGTTAGGACAAATTAAGCCTCAAAGTTACAATACACTTAATTGTAGTATTAGCTGTTTCTTTGTGGGTTTGTTCAAGGTTCAATAAGGTTCAGTTCCATATATTTAGGAGAGTTCAGTAAAGCTTTCCAGCTATGCCTGGTTTTGGCACTAAAATTATTAGAAGTCACACGGCTTTGTATTATTACAGAGCTTTCTATATAGAGTAGACTCTTTTCCAGTATGTGAATTTTTTTGAGTTTAAGAGAAATATAGAAACAGCGATAGGCAGATTTCACACACTTACCTCCTCAGAAGTATTCGGAGATCTTTTTCGGAGATAAATGTTGGAATCACCATCACTGGTTCTGAAATGTATGTAAAAGCAAAGTTTTTAAATTCATAAAGCTAAGTTTTGTTTGTAGTTCAAAGACAGCCACTGCAATTGCACATGCTAGTTTCAAACTATGCAAAACCACAAACATGCACTGTAGCATGTATTAGAATATGGACTTGAATTTATCAGTAATATAAAAAATGGCTTTAGGAAATCTAACCCACAATAAAAAATCCATATGCTCAAATTGCAATCTTTTCTGAAAAATGGTATCTGATATGGTTCTTCCATCTTTGACATCATTGACATCTAAGTGAGAATATACCCCAGGTTTTATGGATGTCTATAAATAAAGAACTGACAGACTTTGTAGGGAACAGAGAGCTTGAAGGAGACAGTGGGTTTTTCTAATTCTCTCAAATTCATTAGACTGCCACAGTGATACGCATCAACAAATTACAGTTCATGTCCCACTCGAATACATTACCTAAGAACTAAATTAAAATGTAAGAGGGAACAGAAGAATGGAGTAAAATTAACTTTACTGGGCCTGGCTGGGGTGCAGTTAACTTTCAGTATAGCAGCCCCTGTGTAGCGCTTGTATTTATAGCTAGAACTGTGCTGATAACACACCAATGTTTCAGCTATTGCTGAGCACTGCTTGAACAGCACCTCGGCTGTCTCTCTAACCCCCTGCCTCAATGGCCAGTAGGCTTAGTCTGGGCAAGAGGCTGGGAGGGGACACGACAGGGACAGCTGACCATGACTGACCAAAGGGATATTCCGTACCATATGATGCTGTGCTTAGCAACTGAAACTAAGAGAAAAGAGTAAGCTGGCAGAGGGACACACACACGTTATTAAGGCCGTTTGTCCTCTGAAGCAACCACTGTGACTGTCAAGGCTCTACTTCCCAGGAAGTAGCTGGACACTGCCTGCTGACTGGAAGTAGATAATTTTTTTTTTCTTGTCTCCTTCCGCTTTGCTTCCACATGTGGCCTTTGCTTTTTTCATCAGGTAATGAGGCAGACTGCTTTTACCTCAACCCATCAGTTTTTCGCCTTATTTTCTCCTCCTATCCTGATGGGGGTGGGGAGAGAGAGTGGGCTGGTGCACACCTGGTGGCCAGCCAAGGTCAGTCTACCACAAGGCTGTTCACTTGTTCACAGACAGAAAAAAATTCTAACAAATATCTGTTGGAGTGAAGCAGTGTTACGCTTCTTCATAGTGTCATAATACACATAGATTATTTCATCTATGTTACAAAAAACTCTTTCTGTTGGAAAAACAGTTGTAACACTGCCATGTTCAAAATGCATGGGGTTCCAGTTGGGTTTTGTGTAACAAAGTTTGCATAGAAAACTCAAATCAAGTCCCATTGGCAATAAATCATTCAACATGTTTAAGAGAAACAGAGGAAGAAGCCAATGAGTCCCAGTACACTGCTCCTAAGAGAAGCCTACAAGAAACATCCAGCGGACAGGGAACACTCCAAAAGACCAGGCATTCATACCAGTTAGGTGCATTTAAGACAAAGTTAATGTGAAATACCTGGTCAATTCCTGACAAACAGCAATTTCTTCCAGTTTATCTTGTGACAGAATAGTTGTGGAAGCTTCTGAGATTTGCAAGTCTTCTTCTTCTATCATGTCTTCCTCTTCTTCCTCCCCATTACTCCTTTCTTCTGATCTCTTTATGTCTATTGATAAATCCTCTACATATTCTACTATGTCCTGTTGGAATTAAGAAACATTTTGCATTAGACAACAACACTGATTCCCCACTTTTCCAAGTATTTTAGTGGTGCAGCCTACTCAGATGCTAAATTGCATGTAGTACAAGATTGAAAGAAAACAAAAAGCAATTCATTTCTTGAAAGTCATTTTGGATATATGCAGCTATAAAGCATCATCAGTTCAACATACATACAATTAGTTGTAAGTTCTTTTTTATGTAAGGAATCATGACATGACATGGCTCTTTGAAGTAATCTGCTAAAACTTTTAACTCTATCCTGAATCTTTGAAGCTAACTGCAAATTGACTGACTTCATTACTCTAGTAAGTGTCAGGACCAGAACATGCCCAGCACGTCTACGCAACACATAGAGTAACATCAAATAGACACTCATTCCTAAACAACACTATCTAAAATTACTACACTGGAAAACATGTAAGACAATTCACAGTAAATGTCTGCAAGAACAGCTGCCTAAATCCAATATACTGAATAGTTACCAAAAATCTCCCATCCTCCTCCTTCAGTATAGAAAAGCCTTCATTTTACCCATGTAATTTATCCTACTCAAATTAGTTTAAGTTTTTGTAGGGAAATTTATTTGGATTCAGCCCAAAACTACCTTTGCCTATATTCTACATCAGCAATGTTACTTTCTGTTCATCTCATTACAAGTTATTAAAATACCTTTGTGGTAATCTTTGTGCGTAAGTATTATACAGGAGCCTCAAACTACTTTAATTATAATTAAAATTCACATTTTTTGCAGTACTCTTAATATTAGGAATTACTCTATCTTTCAATATCAGAACTTCCCAGGGATGTGCAATTCCACTCATTCCAGTAGAGGGCTGTGGCAAACAGAGTTACGGGACAGGAAACCAAGTATATGTTACATATTTCTACAAAACGTGGCAAAATTAAAACAAATGAAAACCACTAAAGTCAGATGTGAATCCCCCATATACACACAAAGAAACACTGGTAATAACAAAAAATAAAAAACCTCAGGATGCTGTAGAATAGTGGAATCTCGATGGTTGGTGACCTTTTTGCCATCTTCTTCAGTTTCTAACTCTTCTACTAGTAATGGCACTCCCTTTTCACTGGAAGAATTCACGTGACTGTTAATATCTGTTGTTTCCTCCTTGCCATTCTCACTTTCTGTTTCGGATGAAGGGACATCTGGCTTATTCCCTAAGTCTGTCTCTGGAGCATCTTCCTTGTGGTCCTCTTCTGGTAAGACCTTCTTGTGTAAAACATCTCTTACTGTTTCAGAAGAAGCTTTATCATTTCCAGCATCATAATCTTCAATACAGGGCTCAAGGTAAGCGTTCAAAACTGCTGATATGGGAACATTGTAATGTGGATAATAAAAGAGATCATGGGGTATTACAGATACTTTCGAAGAACTTGGCAGCACTTCAGCTGAAGACTCAACTTCATCACAGCTGTCCAGATCCTCTGGACTTTTAGGTACATCTGAGAGAGAGTCATCAGATGTTTCATGCTGTGTAGATAATTCTTGGCTTTTGAGGTCAGAACCATTCAGTGAACAATGGTTAGTTTCTATCGTCTCAAAGGTAGGTGATTGCTCTGTATGCTCATTTTGTGGAATATTCAGTATTTCCTCATTTAGAAGATGAAGAACATACTTACGTGTATCTTCTTGTTTTGAGGTATCTTTTGGTAAAAGAACAGAAGTCTGGGGTTTGCTTTCTTCTATCTTATTTATAGATTCATCTGTAAGTATACCTGAAGTCGAAGATAATGGACTTAAAGAAGTATTGGCTGAAAGGCTCTTAGTTTCATTGTCATATTCAGTAGAGGTTTCTTCAGTTAATTCTTCAGAGTAGTCTTCGAAAGAGTCAACAGAAGTTTTCTGATCTGTCAGAACAGCTGGAGAAAGGTCATCATTCTGTTTCAGTGGATCATCAGACATGCCTCCTTCACCTGGTGTGAATTTGTCACTTAGAACCTCCCAAGAGGAACTGGATTCTAAACTGACAGATCCTGCAATTTTCAGTGAGGTAGGCCTCTGAGGCTCCTCTTCAAACGTTTCCTGGGAATCACCTGACATGTGATTCAATTTCCCATTGCATTTTTCAGAAACAGTTTCTGACAGGATTCTCTCAGAGGTATCATGAATATGAACCTTTGGAGGAGCAGGATGACTCCTTTCGTGATTAACAGTATACATGTTTTCTTCACTTTCACTTAAAATCAAGATTTTACTTTCTTTTTCTGATAGTGTGTCTTTGATGTGAACATATGTGGACTCAATTGGAAGCTCCTTGTCAGGATCTGTAAAGTCCTCCTACAAGTGATGATACACCATTAAAAGACAAATCATACCTCAGATACCATTTTACTTTTCCCAAACACTACAGGAAGAAAAACTGCTTAGCCCATCATCCCATTACCTTGTGAATGGCCAATTCATGACTCACTTATTGTGAAAGTAGAGAAACCAATTTGGCAAGTCAAGAGGCTTGAACAAAGCTGAGCGTCAAGAAGCCACTTGTACAGGAAGATAAGAATGCAGACAAGGCTACTCCTCAGTTCTTAATGTATTCATCTCTCCCTGCTGCACCTGTAGTGACAACTGACATGGCCTTTTGAAACAATCCCAAACCCTGGGAATAAAATAAATCTAACAAGCCCACTAAATTCACTGTGAAATATATTAATAGAGTAGTTAATTCCATTCCAATATACTGTATTTTAAAAATGTAGTCTTTTTCTTTGTCCATTAATATGCCCACAAGACTTCATGCCAACAAATCTTACTGCTCATCTAATCTAAAAATAGTAATTAGATTATTGTAATAATTTTAATTCCAGTGACTTTAGTAATGCCCACCAATTTTATAAACTACAAAATTCATACCAACTGGAACCTTCAGTCAAGAAAGGAGAGGAAATGCCTTTCATGCAGGAGCAATCATTTATGTGCATATACTCTAGCAACAAACTTACCCAGATAGTAGAAGGACATTGAGTCCCTTAGGGATCCTTTCAAACCAAAAAGACTATGTTGAACTTGGTTTGTCTGGAACTACAAGTAGCCTCCAGAAGAGTTTTTCAACTTATGCAGACCTTTTCCCCAGTTCCTGGGACTTCCCATTTTAATTTGCATTATCTGTCTCCTATCCCTTAATTCTTTTGTAAATTTACCCTCTGTTTCTCCAAAAGACCTTTGTCAATCCCTGACACTGTCAGCCCCTACTTACTACTCAGTTCTTTGTTTCTGATAAAGTCTGCATTGAAGTCCTGGCCCTTTAAGCTGCAATGTATTTCATGCTAACAGTGAGGGCTTTGACTGCTGCACTGACAAGATCCAGCCTCTGGTATCTTGTCTCTGATATTGGATAAATTCAGATTGATTGTGGTCCTCAAACTTGAGAAGCTAGAAGTCTAAATGAAATTCAAAGTCCAATGAATCATCATAGATGAAGGGATAAAATTCAGCCTTATTTAAGACTAATACAGCAAAATAGCAGAACCCTATGTAACCAGGTTTAACTTCTGAAAGTTATAATTGCATGTAAATGTTTAAAAGCACAATTCGACATAAAGCATTTTAGCAATCACCAATGAAAGGCCATTTGACTGGATTTAACAAAATTGTGAAAAATTAAACCTGAGTTTGTGGTTTATTTTAAATAGAAACCTAGAAGATAAATACAGCAATATCTGACTTTATTAAGTACACCAAAGCAAATTAAAAAAAATGGCATGATGTAGGAATAAACACATACCGCTTCCAGCTCCGGGAGGTGTTCCAGAAACTGCGCCACATACGTCACAACTGACTGTTCATCGGGTGATTCCACCATAATATCTATGGAGACAGACACAAGGTGCTTAAGCACACATGGCTCTAAAACATTCTTGCAGAGGAAGAGATCATCAGACATTTATCCTGCCTTCATGATGAAAGAAACAGTTACAAACACTTTTCTGACAGATAAAAGAAGTACTTTTCACTGTTGATGGTACTCGAAAGAGTTCTCAATGTCTTACTCTTACCAATTTTTTCCTGCTTCCAAACACGTACCAAACCCTGATCAGGGTCCCTTTTCATCCATCTTCATACTGTCATTTATGTTGTTGTCACTAGACAGTGATCTTGTTGAGTGACAGCACAGAGGTTTATTTTTAGCAGGATGGCCCAGTCGCCTTACAGGTGACCCATGAAAGCACACATAACCAATCTTTGCTTTCAGTCATAAAAGCAAGGCCTAATACCTGTCTAGTACAGTTCAGTAAAAAACACTGCAAGAAGCTTCATTTATATACATATACGCACACATATATTTACATATATATATGTGTGTGTGTGTATGCATTGTAAAGGAAAAATCAGGAGATGAAAACACATCTGAATAGGTATCTACCCATTTTCCTGGTATGGCAGACTGATACCCTTCATCCTGGAGTGACGTTTAATGTCTGCAGACTGTAGGTCTTACAAAACAGTGCTCATGTATTGAGACACCTCTCAGCACAACAGGGTGGGGATTAATGTCCACTAGTAATGCAGATGTCACATAGCATCTAAACATTAACCAAGACCACCATACCCAACTAAAACTGTAGCAAGATCTCTGCTCCCAAGTAGTTTACAAACATGACTGGAAGCATGCAACTACAAGCCAGTACCAATTCTTTTTTATTTTTCTTATCAATCAGCCTAACACACTGATCATGTCAACAGCCTAATCACTGGGAGGTTTTTGGTAGGTATCACAACACAATATTCATGAATTCATTATAGCTTGAATGTTACCCAACAAGGTTGATGTAGGCATTTTACCTTCTGGTTCTAGGAGCCGAGGAACACCCAGCTTGTTTTGTGCTATGATGAAAGCATCCTCCAGGTTTTCTCGAGCTGATTTCTCCAGTGCTTGCTTCATGTCTACCAAAGTACAGTCTATTGCTTTTATGACAGCTAAGAAAGCAAGACCACTCCTCCAACTGCTTGTAAAGTCCTGAACTGCAACACCATACCTAAACAGAATTACACACGGTTCACATGGATGGTTGTGTTACGAAATCCAAAGAAAAGGCATCATCATTTTCAAAGCCTCCTGAAGGTTAGAATTAAGGTTGCTGAAGTTGCACTAGTCACATCTGAGATCTTTTTGGATTTTGAAACACACAAAATACCATCATAAAACACACGGATTCACAAACTGGATCAACGTGGCCAACAGCTGACATCAACCTGCCTGTAGGAAACAGCTAGTAAATACAAAGCCCTCAAGAACTCAGCAACCACATTTAACTTTCACAAAACCAAATGTCTATGTGATTCCTGTTTCTGTTGCTCTCCAGCATTTTAATACCATAGCTTGGGAAGACTGCCAATACTTAAATACTTAAAAACATAAGCATGAATGATTCACATTCTTGTGTACTTGGCCTTCTACAGCAGCAAACTCTGCTTTGCCAAATGCAAATGGTGTCAGTATATGTAGAAACCACGAGTGTGTTAGATGCTCAAAGTTTTGGAGGAAAAAACAACTGTCAAACTTGCAATGAAGTACAGCCGCAGAACAGAAACTTCTGCACAGATCACTGCATAGCAGGATTATAATGATGGTGAACTTGGTTTGTCTGGAACTACAAGTAGCCTCCAGAAGAGTTTTTCAACTTATGCAGACCTTTTAATAGTGAAGTTGCAAGAACAATTTTCTCCTATGTTTTCAATTTGTACTCTTTGTCTGAACTGAAAAGCCTATGGCCTTTACTTATTTCGTCCTCACTCTCCTTGTACCACCTCCTTGTTAATGACAGTATCAGCATTATTTTGGGACTAAACCTGTGGTTTCTTTATGGTCTGCACTGGCAGCAGTGAACTACGGATCTTGATGGGACAGATTTATTTGCACAACAAGCACCCTTAGCTTCACTGAAGATAACCAAGGGATTATGTGACCTGCAGGACCAAGTATTTAAAATGTAGATTTGTATTTTCAATACTAGACACAGAACATTTGTGTTCATAGACAGATTTGGACGTAAAAATCCATGAACAGACAAAAATGCCAAATGTTCAGCTATCCAACTTACAAGTAAGTTTGACCCATGCCCTCTCTAATACTTTCTGGCAGTCGTCGCCCCCAATAACAATACATATAAAATACATTCTAGGCATTTACACGTGTGCTAGACATCTTACATTAATGTTTTTTAATCTAATGCTGCCAGGTTAAAGTATTACTATACAAAATGCTTTGGTGAAAGAACTGCCTTTTTATTATAGAGAGATAGGTTGAGCGATGGAAATGGATCCAAATATTACATGTTCATGAGAAGCGACTCAAGATTCACCCCCTTCCCCTCTCTAATTCTGAGGAAAGAGCGACTTTAATAGCGACTCTGTCCTTCAAGGCACTCTGCAGCACACAAGAGGCTGCCTTGGGTCTGCCACTTAATTTAAAAGGCTGTTGCTGAAACCTTTCAATATACTTGTTTTTTCAGTTCACCCCTTGTTTGTGCCTACCCTTTACTTAGTGAAAGATATCAAAAAGACTGCAGGAAAGCCAGGGAGCAGGAGGAGGAGGGAACGATCCTGTTTTAAACAGTGCCAAGCAGAGTCGTGCAAGTTAACATTTAACGCTCAAATCATTAAGCCAGCAGCGCACACAGCTTCAGGGTCAGATGGCTGCTGTCAGATGGTAATAGCAGTAATACCCCCCTGCAGAGACCCTGCACCTCCAAACTTAGAAAGCAGAAGAAGCCACCGTGCACAGTAACACACACACGGGGAAAAGAGAGAAGGAAGAGAAAGGAAAGAGAAGAAAGATTCAGCTTCAAGACGGCAGGTGGCAAAACAGGATTTTGCACATGGGTTTGTTAGCTTACTTTCTGGTTTTCCTCTGTACCCAGATTAAAAGGGCTCTGATGGCTTTCCGCTGATCCTTCACTGTAATGAACATGTTTCTCTCCACGCTAGGAGTGCTGGGGTGGGATGTGTCTGACTCTGGACCACTGGGCCCAGAGGACAGGCTGGAGGAGGAGGAGTTCCTGTTGAGGTTGCCTGTCAGCTCCTTAATCTGCAATAAAAGGCAAAACACACATTGTTCTTGTTTAACAGTGGCTGCATAGAGAACTCGGTGCTTGTTCTCATGAAAACTTTAAAGATGACAGTGACATAACTGAATTTTAAGAGGTAGTTATAGACCTGCCCAACTTGCATCGCACAGGCGTGACAGCCAGCAGCAGCCCAGCTGCCCACCCCAGGAAACAGAAAGGGCAAAGTACCAGTGCAGGCTGAACTGAGCGAACTTGCATTAAAAAGCACAGAGACAATGTCCTTGACAAAAATATTTAACTGAAATTGTTCTCTCCACAGGTCTTGCTTGATTGAAATATTTTTAGTTAGGAAATGGTGACCTGCAGCAGCACTCCTGTCCTTGGTCAGCATTGACATTTGATTCCAAATTATCAACTCTGCTGCTCTTAGGTCCCTCGTGCCCTCTGCTGCTGACACAGCAGATTCTGATCACAGCATCCCTGCCTGTGACTCCGTCTGGCCAAACTGGTGCTGTGCAGCACTGTTCAGCCTGAGGAGCTCAGCTAGGGAGAGAAACCCCAGTGCAACTTTGAGATAAATTTTTAAACTATTGCCATTTTTTAAATGAAAGAGAATGAAAAGCCTCACTGCCTTACAAGAGTTGCAGAACCCTTCCACCATCTCTCTCTGTTCATTACAATTTAGTATTATCTAGAAGGTAATTTTCAAAATACATGTAGATTATAGACCAGTTTTAATCTAAGCCTGGGGCTAAATCAATTTTCAAGCTCAAATCAGTTTTATCAATTCCAGGCCCTTCAAGATCTTTCATTTGGTCTTCGACATGAAACAAGGGGGCACAAAATCACAAAATGGAATATAGAAACCTTTAGAATTAGATTTAAGTAATGTTAAGTTTGATGGCTTTGTAACAGTAGCAATGGAAAATTACTGAGGTGCATGATACATAGAGAAAAAAATAGAGTACAGCTAGAGAACATACTGAGAATTCTCGCAAGATAAATCATTATAGTTGTGACATAGTTTAAGAAAAACAGTCTAGAAGAACAGGACACAGGGATAAGGAGTTTCTGGGAAACGCAGGTGTCCAGGATGGGCTACAGTTAAACTAACTGATAAGTAGGAGGATAGGAGGATTATTATGTCTCTGGCGCTAAGGAACCAATTAAACTGGTATGAGCATCTACTGCACATGCTTCAAAGGCTGCCAGAAGTGATGAAGATTGTTGGAAGAAGTAAACGACCCTCAGAGACCACCACCACAATTCTGTACGCATGCGGGGAACTTTCTGGAAAATTATGTAATCCATACGTAGCCTCATGAATATGTATGTATGCCCAGCGGATGGCTTGTGTGGCAGTGGGGAGACACACATTAGGAGGAGCTATCCCCCATGTCTCCCGGCGCTGCAATAAAGAATACCTGCTTGTCAGCTTGAAAACTTTGTTGGCAAGTTTGTTCCTGGAGTTTTCTCCGTATCATACATCAGTTTCAAATTTTTGCCATGTTGAGTAAGCCTCCAGAGATCAGTGATTCTACACGGAATTTCCCACCACATTGTACCAAATCTAGAAAAGGTTATTGAAAATAAACTGTGACCTGGAACCAAACCCAAGACATTGGTTCAGATCCAGGGAATCTGGAACAGAACCCTGACAAAGCGCAGGAGAGAAGGGAAAGTGGTAATCTGAAGCTCTAATTCTGGTCCAAGTGAAACAAAGGCTTAAATTGTTTCCTATTTACACCAAAATAGTTCAAATGAAGTAAAATGAAACAGCTGCAGGTATAAAATTAGGAGGCAAAAGCTCAGGTTTGACATGTTTAATTATGTTCTTTAGGATGAAAAATAAATTTGAAAAGCAGTGTTCAGCTGGAATAGATTGATATTAGGAAGATTGTTGACGCATGATTAGAGTATTCAAGTTGCATTACCTGAAAAAACAAGATTATATTCCATATTAGTCCAAGAACCAGAGAGGAATTTCCATCTGCTATTTCTGCTGCATCAATACTAACAAGCTTTACCTGTAGAAGAGATCATAAATTCAGAGCCAAATTCAAAGAAGCAAGGTAAATGCAAAAAGTGCACCCAGACTTCTGGGCATGTCCAGAACACTTCTGCCACTGACTGACCAGCCAAAAACCAATTCTGAAATCTTACGTTAGTGGTAATTTGCCCTGATCACAAACGCCCTGCTCATGGAACTCCTATCTCAAGCCCCCAGCAGAGTCTGCAGAACAAAAATGAGCCCAATTCTGCACCCTGAGAACCACAAATGCATTTCCTTCTTATAAAAATTGAACAAGATGGTGCCGCCTCCAGGGGATCCTATTCTTAAAAAGTAGAGTCACTTCTCATACAGAAATAAAGTCGTAATAAGATCTGCTTACTTCTGTTTTGCTATGCATCCCCCTTCTCCTTGCTTATCTCACCTCACATAGCTTGTCACAGAGTTCTGATTAAATCAGTTAGCAAAGGATAGAGTTGCCTAATCCAAGCAAACTCTAGACTTTCCCACACTGTGGTTTCTTTCACCTGATAACACCAGGATGTTATTCTCTTTGACAACACAGACTTGGTTTTGGCAAAGGTCATGGAGGAAGGAGGAAGCAAGGAAGCCGTCCATACTACACATGGCACCCAGACAGAGTTAAAGCCCAGCATACAGCTCATTTATCACTGAGAAATCCTGTGCATGAAGAATCACTTAGCATTGCTTTACCCTGCTGCCCTGGTTCTACAGAAGCGTCCGCTGATGAGTTCCACCCACTATGGTTTAATATCTAACCCTGAAGCTCTTGGCAACCAAGGCATTTTGGCAACACTTTCACTAATTGGCTTGGTTAAACTGAAAACAGGAAAGCAAAATAACTTTTATCTCATGGTTTGCACAACAGTTTTCAATCTTAGCAAGAAGACACCTCTAGCTGTCATGTTTCAAGGCTCAGATTTCTTGCTAGCTCCAAGGTATTTGGCATGGGAAAACCTTTAAGACCTAGTACGTCTGAATAGCAGTTTCTTCAAAATGGTGAGTGAGTGGTACTTATCATTAGACTGCTCTCAGTGTCAGCTCTGTCCTCTCACTGCTGCTTACGTTTGTCACCCAGCTCAGTAGAGATACCTGGCTACAAGATACTGGATGCCTGCCCTTAAGGAAACAAGAAATCCATAGAAAAGTAGGTGTTTTAGCACTACTAATTAAAAGGCTGCCTGTGTCTAAGGCTTCTCCTGGAGCAAGGCCTGGCCTTGCTCATTTTGGTTCTAGGTTGTCCTGTAGTGAGGTCCTGACAACCAGACATGCTCCAGCTGCAGCTCTGTAATGTGCTGATATCAACCAAGAGAAAAATATGCCATCTGCCAGTGGGACTGAGCTGCATTTGGGTAGAAAGCATCAACTGGGAAACTGTTAAGAAATATGTGAAAATGTGAAATATTTCTCAGCAGTTCTATAGCAGGACACATAGACATACACATTGAGGGGCCAGATCAGCCCCTACTGATGGAGTTTCAAAAAGGAGACTGGAATACCTGCAAGTTACTGGACAACTTCTTAACCTTTCACATCATCGCCTGGGGAAAAAGGCAAAGGAGGTTAAACCTCCCACATCCATGAGGTTGTAAGAGATCCACTAAGAACCTCACATCATGCTCATTCCCACAGAGGGTTCTCAGTGACTGTCCTGCATGACTAGCTTGGCGCCACAATCTCTGGAGCAAGAGCTAAGCTCATTGCAGGGAAGCAGCAAAGTTACATCAGTTGCTGTCGTGGCATTTCACGCAAGGCAGGGTTTTGCCCATAAGCACACACTGGATTTTTCCTCACCCATAAAGTTCAAACCCTACTGCAGTCCTTTATAGGACGTAGTCTAATAATTGTTTTCTCCTTCTGAAAGACCTAGGTATACCATATATATGAGTTGTTACATGGCTAGGATTTCTCTTGCCTCCATTGCTTCTCACATTTTTCAAGAGCAGGAATTTTTCAAAATACGAGCCACATCCACAGGGCTTTGGAATAAAGCCCTAATGGGAGAAATAATAAAGAAAGAAATAAACAAATAAAAAAGTATGAATAATTTCAAGCTACAGGCTCTCATCTTGCTTGGTCACTTACAATAGAAAGTGATGTTGCAATAATACCACACTGACTACAAAGGAAGTTGTATCCTTATAAGGTTTTGATTCCTGGAATTATACTTTTATGTCATGTTCTCAGATTTATTTTTTTCCTGCCTTTGACTCATGATCAGCTGCTGCAGGAGTTTGCCAGATAAATACATGATTTGTAATACTGTAAATATTACTGACCAAGTCATCTACCTTCAGCGGAACTGAAGCAATGCCACTAAGACCCAGTTCATAAGAATTACTTGCATTTCTTTTTAATTCCTTTTAATATCGGATTCCTGATCCTTTAATCCTGTTGAACATTTACATTATAAAATGAAGAAATAATCCTTGTTTTAGACTCTGTAGGTGTTCTCGCTGTGCATTTTTATGTGCTTTTCAGCCTTGCTGCTAAGGTAAGTCATAGTGCCTTTAAGTGGTACATTCCTCTTACATACATGCGGCACATCAGATTAATTACAATTTCAATATAATTTGCAACATACATGGAGAGAAAATATTAAGACCTTTGGATATACTCACATTACTATCCTCCAAGAACTTCAGTGCTTTGGCTATGTTGTTCAAACGAAAAATGCGATGGCTTGAAGATTTGTATTCATGCATCTAGAAAAAATAAAAGGCACACTGTTTGTAAAAACAGTAGAATTATTCACCATGTCATATGAAGCTTAGAAACTATTGACACAGAGCCAAAATAAGACTAAGGTAACCTACCTCTGTAAAATTACTGTCATCTTTGCTGATCAGTAAAGTGCTTCAACTACATGATCTGCCCTTCCTGTAGCAAAACAGGGTTAGCAACCAGCTTTCCTGCTTTCCAGATGTTATCCCTCTCTTCAACCTGCCACATTGATTATTTATGTAATCATGCCCCAACTATGTTCAGTCACAGGATCAAATTTACCTGAAAATACATAATAATGGATTTATCTTTTTTTCTTAAATTGAACTGAATTGCATGATCCTAATTAGGAAGCGTGAGCAGCTTTCACTGCAGGCACAGGCAGGTGGGAGGCAGATACCTTCACTTTGGCAGAAATGAAACAGATTTGTTGCATGCCTGTCTCCCTGCAGTTCCACTTTAGCACAGTTTCCATCACATGTGTGCAGGAACACCTAACTGCCAGTGCAACAAGTCCAGCCAGCTGACCTTACCTCCTGCCTTGCCCTCCTCCCTGACCTGCTGGGCACAGCCTCAGGTTTACCATGAGGTGTCACCCCCTTCAATTCCTTTCCAGCCTGGCTTTCAATGCAACCTCTGTGAATGCACACAAAGACAGTGAAGCTTCTACTACTGCTCCCCAAAACTGCAAGTGTATTACAAAACAAGCAGTTGTGAATGTGTGACCGCAGAGGCCATTCATGCTGCAGTATGCAGATGGCTCAGTCACTGTAGATCATCATCGTCTGAGTGCATCTGCAGTGGTGAGACAGCTGCAGAACAGGTTTCCTCTTATCCAAGTGTGATACCGACACAGAAGAGAGTACTTGCTGACAGGACTGATGGAGAAAGAAAACATTATGTTAAGTCTAGCTGGTCATTTATATTTGTACTGGGTGTTTCCACTTCTGCTATGTACAACTTTCTACAGCTCTTGCAAAGAAAGGAGGAGGGAAAAAGATTCTGGTAAGTGAAGCTTTGCTCTTCTGATATATACCCTATCAGTAAGACTAATGAAGTCTTAGCCAGGACACCAGAACTAAACGCACAACTACATCGAGCATCAGCAGACCTATTAAGCGCATATCAGGCAACACAGAAACAGAATTCATTAAAAAAAACAATACACCAAATATATCCTTTCTTGGTAACATGACTTGGGTGATCTCCAAATGGAATATGTGAGCATTAACGTATACATACCAGCTTTTGTCCTGACAGGACTTCCAGTAGTGCCATCAAGATTTTGCCATCTTGTATATCAACAAACAAGTCTTTCACCTTCAGAGGAGGCTTGCACTGTGTAGAAAATAAAAAAAAAACAACAAACAGGTAGCCTTTAAAGCAGTATTGCTTGATAAGTCACTATGATTTCAGAGAGTAAGAAGGAAAATTTTACAAGACTGAGATACTAGGAGTAAAACTTAGCCTGCAGGAAGAAAGGGCTGACTACAGAACCACAGAATGGTTAAGGTTGGAAAGGACTGTAAGATCATCTACTTCCAACCCCTAGGCCATGGGCAGGGACACCTCACACTATACCATGTTGCCCAAAGCTCCGTCCAACCTAGCCTTGAACACTGCCAGGGATGGAACCTTCACCGTGCAATCTGTTCCAGTGCCTCACCACCCTCACAGTGAAGAACTTCTTCCTTATATCGAACCTAAACTTCTCCTGTTTAAGTTTAAACCCATTATCCCTTGTCCTGTCACTACAAGCCCTGATGAAGAATCCCTCTCCGGAGCCCCTATAGCCCCCCTTCAGATACTGGAAGGCTGCTATGAGGTCTCCACGCAGCCTTCTCTTCTCCAGGCTGAACAGCCCCAACTTTATCAGCCTGTCTTCATATGGGAGGTGCTCTGTTCTTCGTATCAGTGGCAATTCTGGCCTAGGAATGTCAGAGTTAGAACTGAGGTACAGTATTCATGTAATTGAGATAAGACGAAGACTTATTCCAGATTTCCCATAACAGAGTCTCACCCTAAATAGTCTGCCTAGGAAGTGACCACCCAAGGGTTGGGTGCTGATCCCTCAAACTACAACAAGTCCAGAAGAAGCAAATCCCACTTTATGTTGAAATAAGCCTGCAATCCACAATGTCTCCTCTGTAAGGTTTCTGGTGGTGTCATTCTGTTTCCTACTATTTTCATTTCCGTTGCTGCCCATTTCTTTTCCTACTTTAAATAGCAGCTTCTTCTATTGCGCCTCTCTCTTCTCAGCAGACTCCTCCGAAGGGAACTATCTCCTCACTTCACTGAGGTGTCTGATGATGTGTGTGCTATGAGGCACACAGCCAAGTCAGCTCAGCCCTTAGGAGCAGTCCCAACTGCAGCAATTATGCTCTTTTCAGGTGTCACTCACTTACATATCCCTAAAGAGCACAATCTTTTCATCTCTGGTTGGGCAATGCACTACTGTTCAATTAAGCACTGCTTCTGGAAAACTGGACAATACGTTTTTGTTACTAGCCTTTAATCTAGCCAAGAGTACTAAGTAATGATCCATACTGAAAGAAAGCAAAGTATCCTTCATTTAAAAATCAAATAACCTATCTGAAAGCCTCAAACCCAAACCTTTTTTATCCTTTCAGTACTTAAGAGCAACCAGAACTCAGAAGATGCAGTCTACTCCTAATTATCCCATGACCAGCAGAGCCATCAAAGGATGACCCAAATGGGACTGTCTACTCCAAAAGAGGACACAGCACACCATAAGTTTCCTGAAAAAGTACAAGAAGAAGAAGACTTCACTGCTGTTTTTAAAATAAACAAGCCACTCTGAAAGAAGTGCTCCTTTGAGGATAAAGGTCACCTTCCTCAGTGGGTGTCCTCAGAGAATCATCTGTAATTAGAGAGAGCTTTAGCAAAGCTTTGGTTATTTACACGGGTATGTTTACTATGCCACTTCCAGGAAAAACATTTAATATAGGGGCAGACTTTTGCTTTTTCTTCAGAGAAGCACTTTTCTTGGTTGAATCCAGAGAAAACAGTTCACCTGCCCACTCAGATTCTAAGACTTCACATGTTTGGCAAGGCAGAATTAACAGCACCCTATAGCCTTTTAAGGATCTGATTCCTTCTGTAAATCAAAGACCTTTTCCACAGTCACATATTTGACAACCTTTTCTGACAACTTCCAAAATTACTGTTAGTATAAAGCCCTAGATCCTGATTCAAAAAGGCATCATGTAACACCGCCTTTGTTCTGAGAGACCTCTGGGAGCACCTGCTAGTCAAAACATTTCCTACTAGTCTTATTCCGACTTTCCAGTGAGGATCCCTTTACTTCTTCAGCAAGACTCAGTTGCAGAACAGAGAACTTAAGCAGCTATGTATGTGATGGCTTTCTTCTAGAACTCGTTTACTTTACTATGTCTGAAATGCAATCACTTCCCAAGAACTACAGGAGCTAAACTGAGAGTCAGCTTGTAGCCCAAACTCGTTCCCAGTCTGTACTTTATGGAATTCAGACACAGATACTAGAAGCACTGTGAATTTCAAACTCCAGTTCAAGTTAAGACTTCTTCTAGATTAGGAAGCTGGTCTGATTCCTTGATCCTGCACTAAGCATTACTTCTCTCTCAGGAATATTACATATGTTTTCTTATCTCTTTCCATCCTCAACAGCAGGAAAATCGTTCTCCAAGTGGCAGACTACTCAGGAGAGTTATCACTACTATCAATAAGAAAAGTAAATTAGGTTTAATAGCCATATGAGGGTGTGATTAAGAAACAATCACATCTTAAAAATATGATGTCCAAAAATTAGCTCTCTAGTGGAAGTGGATACATAAAGATCCCATCATACAGCCCTCCTCCCCTCATGACTGACAAGTAATGAATGGCTCCCATCTGCAGCTCTGGGATGAAGCCAGGTTCTGAAAAACATAGGCCATGATGACTCCAATGTTTGAACTTCCAGTCCATGGAAGAACACAATCACCTCAGAGCAAACTC
This sequence comes from Pezoporus occidentalis, assembly GCF_034315485.1. NCBI lineage: Eukaryota > Metazoa > Chordata > Aves > Psittaciformes > Psittacidae > Pezoporus > Pezoporus occidentalis. Next base: position 409,434 of record NW_026914018.1, read on the forward strand.
AGCCACATTTGACTTTATGTGAGTATGTTCTGTGGGAAAATTCTAGCCTCATGACAACATTAAACTCGGGCTTAAATGCACCTGAGGTGAACTAAAGCCAGCCAAGCATTTGTTGTACCTCAAAAGCAATTTTTTTTTAACCAGAAATATGCTTCCCGTCATTCTCCTCCAAACATCCCCATATGCACAGAAGTCAAATTTGTTTCCAAATTTAAACTACTTTAAAAGACATGGCCTGCAATACATCTATGGTTTGGTCCTTGTATCCCAATATCAAGGCTGTTTGTCAGTCTTACCTTTCCCAAATGTAGGTTTATCCATCTGGTAAAGGTCCTCTTCTGTACATTTTCCCGTTCCACTAGAAATACCAGAAACAAAAAAAAAAAAAACCAGCACTTTATTTTCCTGAAGAGGAAAACCTTGTAGGAAATTTCAAAAACTGATGCACAAAGAAGTCAGAATTCATGAGAGCCCTGTGAATAAAATAAATATATTCCAAATCAGGAAATATAAGGTTGAGCTATGGTGTTTTATAAAATTTCTTTGCCCAGACAGGAGCTGTGCACTTGTAGATGCATTCTAAAGGATGTAGGAAGAAATCTCTCTTCAGTTTCACAATCTTCACTGCAGCTTTTGGGAGGTGAATATTTACATGTCGTGCACAGCTCCCCAGTGATGTTAGCCTCTGAGCAGGCAGCTTGACCCTTCTATGTCCATTTATAGGATTATTGCTTTGATGCCTCATGCCAATCAGGCTGCCATGGATTCCAGTGTACTTACTTGTATGCACAAGGAACAGGACCACATTAGCCACACAACAATTTTGTCTTCATTCTTATGAATGGAAAAACCTCATCAAATCTCATCTTCACAGTCTCCTAATGTGGTGGTTTAAAACCAGTCAGGCAGCTCATTCACTCACTCACCCCCTTCTTGCCCTCCCCCTACTCCCGGAGGGACGGAGAGGAGAATCAAAAAGAATGCAACTCCCACGGGTTGAGATAAGAACAGTTTAGTAACTAAGGTATAACACAAATCACTACTGCTACCACCAATGATAATAATGATAAAGGAAATAACAAGGGAAGAGAATACGACATCTCACCACCAGCCAACCAATAACTCGCCCCCCCCAGCCCAACCAAGCACCGACTGATACCTAGTCCTACCCAGCAGTGAACTAGTCCTTCCAGGTAACTCTCAGTTACATCCTGGGCATGATGTGCTGTGGTATGGAATACCTCTTTGGCTGGTTGGGGCAGGTGTCCTGTCTCTGCTTCCTCCCGGCTTTCCCTCCTCCCTGGCAGAGCATGAGGCTCACAAAGTCCTTGGCCAGACTAAAACATCAATGTTATCAGCTCTGTTCCCAGGCTGAAAGTCAAAACACAGTGCTGCACCAGCTACTAAGAAGGAGAAAAATGACTGCTACTGCTGAACCCAGGACACCTAACTAGTGCATTTAAAATCAAAATTCCAAGTCCCTACATTGAAGGATCATTTTACTTATATTGCAGTAAGAGGAGGAGTGCTTGCTCCTTGCCAGAAGTGCTACAGGCTAGGTGCTGTACAAACAGCTCTTGAAGAGTTTTTAATCACATCTGCGATTTCCTGAATCCATTTCCATAGTGAACTACAGCAAAAGTGTAAGGGGAATCATATTACTGACCAACATTCATTTACCTTCTAATATAAAAAAGTAAACCATATATCTAATATAAATGAAGTAAACTGACAAAGTAATATTTCATTGTGGAGACAATTATTCTCAAGTGGTTCTCAAATTTCACTTGAATTAAGGAAATCTGACAATTTCTGAACAAAAACTACTAAAACTAGTTATATGCTGTATTTCAATTTACTCAAAGAGCGTATCAAATACATTTTAGAATCATTTTGTGTTTCTTCAGCCCTACAAAAATAGCTAACCTATCTACTGGGAAATCACTTTCTGTAAAAGTCTGGTTTGTTTTTATTGGTCAGACTAATTATAGATTAAGTAGTAGCTTATGTAAATCACATTTTCATATTGTTCCTTTTGATCATTTTAACTTAAGGGTCAGCAGTCTCTAATCATATGTATAATTGCTTTCCTTATTTTGATGCCTTGGAAGACAGCTTTCAGCATGAATCACATCTGTCACTGATGGCTGTTCAGGCCTTTTAAGTCCTCTTACTCCTGTAAAACCTAATTTTATGTGAGAATGGTTAAAAAAAGTCATTACCATTTAAATGCTTTCGAAAACATGGAAAATGCCAAACTAATTATTGCTGCTGGCTTTTAAGATATCTTAGAAAAATGTGCACAGATTTGAAACAGCTCTCTACAAATGAAACTGTAAGTTATATTAGAGTTCCAGAATATCTCTAAAAACCCCACAGCATTTACCACCTACAAATCTCAAAGTACAATAAACTTAAGAGATGTGTCGTATCTTTCCTGGGCTTCCCTTCCTTCAACACCTTGACCCCAGAATTGGCTTTCCAAGCACTCACACGTCCACAGCTATGTGTCACCTAGGGTGTAACTTCCACAACTGATCTGTTAAAATTAACTTTTGAGGGTGGGTGGAGGTTAATGTTAAGCCAAATCTGTTCCCAGATATACTTCTTTTTGTTCAGATGCATGTTTTGGTGAAAAGGGGAAGACAGAACAGGCGTAGCAGTGGCAGGCAAGAGGGACACCTCTTAAGCATGTCTGAAAATACTCAGGAATTCTCAGGTGGGCAGCACCATGCTTCAGGGAGGATGGGGGACCTTATCAAATGGGCTGGATATACAGAATCCCAGTGTTGACCAGAATCAAAGAGGAAACACAGAAGGTACACTGAAGCAAAATGAATGTTTTCTGATTTCATCAGCACCTTGGCTTTTTGGTTTTCAGTCAAATTTTTCACCAGTCACTTCGGCAACCTTCATTTTCACGGTAAATAAGGATAAAAAAGAGAGCTGTGTTTATTTACAGATCATCCATGAAACTGAGCACACACTGGCTCCTAATTCTGCTGCAGAAATTCTATCATGGATGCAAATTAGAGCTCCACATATGCCTCAAAAGATGGGTGAGCCAAACTGGTATTACTGCTTCAGGAAGCTCAAACACCAAAAAAAAAAAAAGAAAATAAAAAAAATCCCTAAAAGGCTCATTCAGGAAAGAACTTGCACATATACACAGGTTTCTGACACCAACCAGTGATCCTTCCTACAGCAAGCAGCCTCTTTCAAGTAAGAATGATGACTCCAGAACAGACACTATTTGATTCTGTAATAATCCAAAGCAATAGTAACTGGATGGGCAAAAGGAAAGAGAAGGAAATGTGTTTATAAAATCCCTAAAGCAGACAAACACCTAATGCAGGCCATATGCTCAATGGTAGAGTTAATGGGAAAAGTTCAGCACAGGTATTTACTGACATGCCTGTCCTGGGTTCAGCCTTTAACTTATTCTTCTTCAGTTTTGTGGACCTCCCAGTTTCAGTACAGCCCCTCTTCTCCACAACCTTTTCATTTGAGACGATTGTAGAGACTATATGAACTTTATGCAGTTCTTATAAATTAAATGTAATCTTTTTTTCTCCTTCGCATTTTTATACTATTGTATAAAAATGAAGAAAATCGTTCAAGTCTAAAGTTCCTATGCCTATGTATATAGTTTACTGAAACTGCACTGTGTTTACTGGGCAGCTAGAGAGCAATAACACCATTATAAAATAATAATTACACACACCATATGGCTGGCCTGCACACAAATCGTATGCTGGAAAAGAAGGATGTCTGCTGTGAGGGTTGGATTCAAAGATGTAATCCTGGAAGGTAGAAAACAGTTAGGAACTGCCATTTTGGTTGAGCTCAACTCAGACCTTGACAAAAGAGAAAAATTACGAAGAGAAATTCTGACCACCACACAGAAGCTGGGTCTTCCATACTCTTGCAATAAGCTCAGCTGCAACACGCTTTTACAGTAGGGTCTTAGATGTTGTAAAGGAACAGCTTTATATCGAAGTACACAGGTAAGGCACTGACAGGCATTTGCTGCATTAATTTAGAAGGGAAGGAACCCCTAGAGAAGCAAAAGGTGTACTGGTAGGATGATGAGCTTATTGTATAACCCACACAGTTCTCTGCCCACAACTGTGACCTAAAAGCAGAATTTGGCAGAATTTGGCTCAGCCACAGTATCTACAGCCTAGTCAGTTTGCAAAGAAATATTTACAAAGATATATATTCTGGTTTGTCAAATTTTATGGCAAAGGCGACTCATTTGTTATAGAGTAAAACTAAGCTAGTTCAAAAACCACTTGGGTAAATTCAAGGTTAAGTCATTAATGGACAACAGAGCTCTGGTGCTTTCCTCAGTGGCACTATTTCCTTCCCCACCAGCCTAGAAATTCCTCAGGCATTTACTGATAATACCATTTCCTCCTTCTTCAGATCTCCTGTAAGGTCACTACTGTTGCAATACCTAGAAGAAGCCAATCCCCTAACAGCATTTACATTCAACAGCAAATTAGAGATAGCAAATATTGATTTACTTTTACATACTATTTATTCTGTTGTTGCAGAACCAGTTATGAATACTCCTCTGAGACACATCACCATGAGGCTGGGCACATCAAGTAACTATTAAATGTAGAAGCTGATGTGAGTGGAATACTTGTCAGCGTGTAATTACGTAGCTTCAGAAAACTGCTTGATTTCCATGTATGTATATTACAGAAGTTCACTTGAATTCATTTCCAAAGCTCTTAGCATTTCATCCAGGATATCATCATCAGATGCCATTAAAACCTTCACAACAGGCCAAGCTGGCTTTTAGACCCACTTGCAACTTACCTTGAAGACATCTTACTAACTACTGGTTTTATAACACACACAAAAGCCAGCTTGTTTCTCCTGCAAGTTATAACCTCTATAGATGCAAGATACACCTGTCATTAACATTGAGCAAGTTTTAAAGACAGGAATGGTGGTGTTGGCAACCTAACTGTGAAATAGGATGTTTTGACTGCCCTTGGCTTCAGAGGCAGAAACTTGCCAGGAGAATCATCATATATCCACTTCATCAGTAACCAAAGGCTACCATAAGACCAGCTTATAATGTGTATGGCTCCAGAGGTATCCAAGCATCTGCCAAAGTCATAGATCAGAAGAAAATGGCACTTCTTATTACATAAAAAAATATATATGGGAAACTGTACGATATTTAAATACTAGAACCTAACTCCAAAATGAAACATGGTTCAGACATTTGTCTTGGGAAATGCAAATCCCTCTCCTTTCACCTTCCTCACCCCAAAACTGTGGTGCACACAGCCAAGCAACGGATCAGTCTTCAAAGAATACACATTGAACAGTCTACTTGTGAACAACTCAAACTCAGGCTACTAAATAAAACGAGAACTGGATTTTAAACTGGGCTTCATGCTGTTCCTACAATGTGACTCAGCCCAAGTATTTCTGATTGCTACTCATCATACTATCAAGTCTGAATAGTGTTTTCTCTGCAAACTTTATGTTCATGAAGGAAGCCGGAGTGACAGCTTTGAAAATGGTTTTACCTGAAATTGCTCATTTGCTCCAAGCTTGTGCTACTGTGTCTCAAACACTGAAGAGTATGTTTCCAGACATGCTGTTTTTACAGATCATGACAAGGCTCTCCCAGCAATACCATTAGATAAAGAGAACGTTTATTATTTTTTATATTTTTTTTTTTATTAATGCATTTTTACATAGACTCAGACCTATGGCCTTGAGTAGCCAAGCTAAGCCAAGTGTCAAAAAAGAGGCTGGTATTGGACTACTATCTGCCTCACTGAGCTTCTGTATATAGTACAGCTGAGACACATGAATCCTAGCACCTTCTACCTTGTTTTTTTGCGCATATAGATGCAAGTAATTGTATATGCAACAAGCCATGCCATTACTTACAACAGTCAGGCATTAGGTACAGGAGGGTGATAGTAGGCACAGAATACTGACAGCTGTAAGGAAGCACAGATCCTTGTCTACAAGACCTTTCACTGTTCAAACACAACACATGGGACAAAGTTCAGATGCAAAGACAAAAGACAGGGCACATGTAAGCAACACATCTGACATGGGAAGGGTGATTAGAGATGAGCAAAAAAAAATAGGGGTGGTAAGAAAGGGAGACTGGGGTTGGGGTAGTAACTGACAGCAAAATAAACGGAGAGTTTAAGATTAAATGTGCAAAGTAGGGTAGTGTTTCATCTCAACACAGACTTACATTAAATAAATTGAACTATGAACCCTCAGAAACTTAATTTCTATTATGTAGTTTCACAAGAGGCTGAAAAGATAGCTCACAACATAAGGTAACATGTAGGAAAAGACTTCCTCTCAAGTGTATTAGAAGGCAGGTGCTTAGTAGGTCGAGAGAGGTCCTCCTTCCCCTCTACTCTGCCCTGGTCAGACCCCATCTGGAATATTGTGTCCAGTTCTGGGCCCCTCAGTTCAAGAAGGACAGGGAGCTGCTGGAGAGAGTCCAGCGCAGGGCAACTAAGATGATTAAGGGAGTGGAGCATCTCCCTTATGAGGAAAGACTGAGGAAGCTGGGTCTCTATAGTTTGGAGAAGAGGAGACTGAGGGGTGACCTTATTAGTGTATATAAATATATAAAGGGGGAGTGTCACGAGGATGGAGCCAGGCTCTACTCAGTGGCAAACAATGATAGGACAAGGGGTAATGGGTACAAACTGGAACACAAGAGGTTCCACTTAAACTTGAGAAGAAACTTCTTCTCAGTGAGGGTGACGGAGCACTGGAACAGGCTGCCCAGGGAGGTTATGGAGTCTCCTTCCCTGAAGACATTCAAAACCCGCCTGGACACATTCCTGTGTAACATTATCTAGGTGTTCCTGCTCCAGCAGGGGGATTGGACTAGATGATCTTTTGAGGTCCCTTCCAATCTCTAGCATACTGTGTGATACTGTGTATATGGTGCAGTCCAGTTACACTGCTCAGTCAGTAACTCAGTACTTACAAGAAAATCTCCATATTTGTAGGAGTGTGAATTTTAAAGGCATAATCAAAGTGTAGGGAATAATTTTTTCCAGATTGCCCATAAAATACATTTGGGAATACATATGGGAATTGTGTATTTTCCCTCAAAACAGCTTAGAAGATTAATACACATTTTCTTTTTCAGCTATACAGGGGTTGAAGGCTTTGTTGTGTACCATATGCCAATTTTATGTAATTTGGAGCACATGAAATATTAAAACTTAAAAACCCTGGTTTTCTAAAGGAAACATTAACTACACTATATAACATGAGACTGCTCTCAAGTTACCTCCCATGAAATGGGGCCTCTAAGCCTTCCAGATGAAGTTGTTAAGTGAATTGTTTGTTGAAACTGACCCATTTATTAGGGTCATTATTAAATTCCTATGGCAGGTGTTGAAAGCTTGAAGCTTTTTCATTCTATCAAAGTTGCAGAGGCTGAATCTTACTGGCTCAAAGTTCTTTAAAATTCAAGTTGGTGCTGCAGAACACAAACATTGCAGGATCAGGAGCATTACATTTCCATTTAGCTGCAGCTAAACAGGTTTCCTTTGGAATTCAGGGTCTGGTTATAGCAAAATATTTACTGCTGTAATCGGTATATTAGGATTATATACACCAAACAAATATTGCAGGATGAACATGAGGTTTCTGAAAAACTCTTCATGCTTTAATCCTCACAATGTCTGAGACAGATGTTCCTCTTACCAATGTATCAGAAAGATGAATTTACTTGTAAATTCTACAGAGCTCTGGAAGAGAAATCCTACATAAAATATTACTATTAGAGATGATCAAAATAGCTTCCAATGAGAGGGATTTATTTTTCCCCCTTGAAAACTAATTTGGTAGTGGCAGATGGTAGATTTCCCTCCTGTACCCTTCAATCACAAAGCAAACATATTTGTTCTCATTACTTTTTATACACATGGAAAATGTTATTGAACAGATTAACAAAATTTCTCATTTACATACCAGGAATGTTCTTATGAAACTAAATTTGATAATGTTAAAAAAAAGAAATACAATTTTGTTCTGAATACTTTGAATGAAACAAACATCCAGTGTCTACTGGAAAGGTTACTGGATCCAGCAAAGCAGTAATTAGGGTAAATTAAATGGGTTTGGAATTCATCTAACAAGTGATTTCAGTGTTGACCCAGAAAGGGGTTTTCAGACTGTGCACACTACCTCTTGTGGTATATTCCATGCTGTGCAAGGAAAATACCTCCTTCCATACGTGAAAATAAACAGGATTTCCTATTACCAGCAATGGCCACTAGGAGCAATGCATATTTACAATGTCTTAGTTTTTTGTTGCTCCTAGCCCAGGGTTCAATGTGTTCCAGTGCTGTTTGCTGCTCCTACAGATGGTTCACCTCCTGGGACTGCTGATGTTTCTTGGGGGCATTTAGGCCCCCAGTTCTGCACTGGGCAAAACATCCAACCCTTGCCATTGCTGGACTCTGCTTCAAATGCTTAAGTTTAACTTCAGCCTCTCCTTGCACCTTTTCTATCAACGTGACTTTACTCTTTTCACTTGCTTAAAAATAAAATTAGGAGTGCCCTTCTAAACCTAACAAATTTATAGCCACTGCATTTCAACAAGTACCAACTGGCCCCATCTTCTTGTTAGTTAGAAGAATGGCTCTTGAATCAAGTTCACATCAGCATGGTTATACTAGCATTAGCACAACCCTTTCCTTCCCAAATGGAGAATGCACCCTATCTATACCAATATCTGCACCAGAGTCTACATATCACTCCTAACTGAAGATCTCAGTGCTCAAATAAGAATAGAACAACATCTTCCAGAAGCCATCCTACCTCAACCAAGTAAAGGCAAGTGACAAAGTCCAGTCTGTTTCATCTCCACTACTCGGCATTTACCCTTATTTGTTGTGGCAAACCTAGAAGGCCTAGACTGTGAAAAATTCCTTATTGTTTGTGGCTTTTTCCTGCCAAAGAGCAAAAAAAAAAAAGTCCTTTTAGCTGGTTAATTTTGCTAAGACATCAAAAGCTGAAATTCAGTAGGATATTCTGCTTTACATCAGTTCTGACAACAGTGCTAAAGCCTGAATAATTTGAGATGAGCAAAGAAGCCCAACAAAACCCACACTATGTGTCAGGATTATTTCTTGACATGCAGAGTCAGATGAGAACTAGCATGTGCACAGAGTCCCACTGCTTGCTATATTCAGCAGTTAATAGGTTGGTGGTTAACTGCACTTTTATGCATGTGAAACCATTGCAACTGAATCTGTGAGTAGAAGGAAGAAAACACAGGTGCAGGAGAGCAGCAACACATTCACTTCCAACAGAAGTCATGGGCAACTTCATGAGCATCTTTACGGGAGTCAGTCTTTAACACAAAATTTGAACTCTCGCAATTAGTAGCCAGGACCTTCAAAGAACTACTGGGTGGTACAGAAGGGCTGAGGAGACAACTGCCAGAGACATATAGTTTTCTTTACCTGTGGGAAACTTGTACTTGTAAGACAGTAGTTTTGTTTTCTACAATCAAGTAAGGAAAGGCAATCACAAATGTGTAACACAGAATTACCTTGCAGAAGCCATGAAATCACAAAGAATTGCCTGTTGGGGTGTCTGTGGCTTCTGCATTTCTCCCTTCTACTTCCCCTATTATCCCCAAACAACTTGGGGACACTACCTAGTCAGTACATTATCCAAACCAAGAAATGCTTCTGAACACCACAAGCCAGCACTAGAAGATGTTAAGAAGTAAAAATTAATTATATATGTGCAGTACTTCAAAAACAGAATTAAAACCCAAAAACAGTAACCCACTGCATGGACCACCAAAACCTTCTGGTTTGCTCAAGAAAGGGAGTCACCTCAGATGGCTCTCCCTAGTGAAAAATCACAGTGTTCTGTCTCTCTCCCACTTATCCATCCCTTTGATGTCTCTTATAAAAGGCATTAAGCAGCACAGATGAAATGGAGTGAGGAGCATGGTAGTCAAGATGAACATTAGAAACATACAGAAATACGTACAACTCTAAGAGCAAAAAACTGGAGAGATTTTTTGAGATTAACATTAACTAGCACAAATCCTGTGGCTTTGGAGGAATAAGCTTTGTCTCTTGTGAGCCAGACACGTGATCTGAGGTAGAGAGCATGAGACCGTTCTTGGAGGGATGGAGAGGAATATAAAACCAAACCCACAACCTAAGACACTGGAGCTACACTGTAAGGTGCTGTGCCACAGAGCAAGGCAATTGCCATTTAAAAACAGATGAAGGCAGAGTGTAAGCTGCCTAAATTAGATTAAAATGGCTAAAAAGTGGAAACTACAGTCCTTTTTAAGATGCAAGAACCTAGCAGTGACCAGTAGATATCCTTGAGGAGTTGTCATTTGTCTTAAATGACCTTCTAGTAGGTATGCTTCAAGAGAGTCACACCTACATTTCTAAGAAAAGGGTAGCTGCCACAGAATAGTACAGGCAGATAGTACAGGCAGATCAAGGATGGCAAGCTTCTGAGTGCTCAGCTAAGTCACTCAGGTAGCCTCCCCCATGAGACTCTGACCCTAACTCTGCTCCCCAGTAACCCTAACACAGTCTTCGTGGGCAGCACAGCAGAAAGCCTGGTCCCCTCTGCATGTTGGTGAGCACTGCTTTAGGTAGTACAGGAAACCATAAGTCTTGGACCAGGCTTGGACTGAGGCCTGCTGTAAGACTCAGGATCCCAGTTCTTTCTAAGAAGCTCCTAGAATGCGGCAATGCAGCCCTCAAAGTGACTGACTGAAGGTCTTGATGCAGCTCCACATTTTTATCTGTATGCCTGAAGGCATATTTCAGCTAATCTGCCAGCATGAAAACCCAAGGAAACATGTAGACAGGTTATCTCGTTCACAGACATTTCAGAACATTTTATGGCATTAAACCAATGCCATGAAAAGAACAGAGCACCATAAGCTGTAAACACCGTATGCATCTTCAACACTGACATTCTCATGCCTCTTCAATGTGGCCTTAAATAGTTCACCTGTAACCTCCAGCACAACCACCACCTTTCTGCTTCTCTATTTTTTTGCAACTCTCTTCCAAAATTCAAACAAGAACATGACAGGAACCATGAAAACTCACCCTTTATCCTTCATGGCCCACATTGAATATCCACCCAGAAGAAAAAGCAAACATGAAAGAATTTGGACTAAAGTGCAAAGCAAGTATTTGTGTTATTTATGGACATTTCCAAAAACAAAAGTTAGCAGAGGCATTCCTCATGTACATTACTCACAACAAACTTCTTTCACTCAAAAATCCATTACTACATAGCTATATCCTGTGTTTGCACTGTACCTTCAACCCGATGAGCTCTGTGATCCTTATGATCAGACTTTCACATCCTTGGGAACAAGACATAGCACTGTCTCCTGTTACAAAGGAAAAAATAGGAGCACCAAGAACTTCAACGACTAATCATAATGCAAACAAGCCCTTCTTTTAATACACTCAATGGTGTTCACATGGCATTGCATCTTTCCAAAAGACAAGGGTTTCCTTAAAAAAACAAAACCCTTATGGAAAGAACAGGCATTTTGTTGCTTTGAACTGTGCTCAACATGCATAACGATCCCTCCTGAGATGGATTTAAGTGATATACTTCAAACTGGGACGTAAGCCATTTTATTTGCAATGTTAGCTTGTATTCAGAAGAACAGTAATCAGACATTGCAGGAAAGGTGGACCTTCAAATGTCATAGTCCATAGCACAAAAGGAATAAAAGCACTTTGGAAAGAGAAGGACCTTTTGTCAGAGGTTCTGCTTTCTACAGCCCTTTGAAACAGTTCCCTACTTTTATTTTTTTTTAATGCCAATTAAAATGATTTTTTCCAAGCTTCCTGGTGCTTTTGGCCACTCCCCAAGACTATTAGGGAGATGAAGACAAGGAACCGTTCAGCCACTGCAGCCTGCTTGGTGGTACTTCAAAGCTGCACCACGCAGAAGCATGCTTTCACATACCCTTTAACCCAGTACAGCTTCACATTGCCACTAAGAACCTTAGCAAACAGTTTGTCAGCACAAGAGAAGGCACCAAACAGCGCTTTGGCAGCGGAGCTGGCCAACAGTGTGCATCAGCCCTTGGCCTGAGAGCACTTGTAAGTGTAAACACCATCACATTAGCTCACTCTCCCCCCTGCATTGCTCTTGCATTGCCTTGCATCTCTCACCTCAAGCCTGAATGACAGGATTCTGATTAGTGTGTGTTCCTTGCATTTTTTTTTCCATTTCCCACATCAAATCATGAATGTTATGCAATGGGAATAATGCAGAACATGAGGACTGACAGCATTCCTACTGCCGTAGGAGTCAGAAGAGGCCTAATCAGTCAGCTCCTGTTCTGTCTCTTTTTCTCCCTCTGACAGGCACACCTGCCAGTTTCAGCACAGAGGACTGCTGCTATGTGCTGGATATGGTTAATAGGTGATATAACAACATTCTTTAGGCCTGCAGGTACTTATGGAGCTGGAATGTGCATGCTCTCTAACAAAAAAAAAAAAAAATCACTATTTGACCTCCATTTTTCTTCATCTGTATGATGTGAGATGGATGAGCAATGGAACAGGACAGTGAGGACACCGCTGCTTTGGGACTACACATTCCAATTCCCTACAGCAACTCAGCTAACAATCCAGTAAAATAGGAAAAGACACTGAAAGCACCAGGAAAGCCGCATGCAACACACCCTCTGATGTCAGCAACACCTTAACAACACTGAGATCACCTGAGCCAGGACAAGCATGGATATTGAATTTGGGAGACAGAGGATGATGAGATGTTCTCTTTACTAATGCCATGTCTATGCTTAGACCTACACAAAGCTGGTTTAGTACTATTTGGATAAAATGCGCATAAGAGTCTTATTAAAACCCCATTAAAACACAGAGCTGTATTACAGCCATGTCAGAGCCATTCCATCTTCTCATGGTGCTTTAAGCTGAGAAGCTTTTGCGGATGGTCAAGGTCCTGTGCAGCAATCAGTGCCTTGCTCACACCATTCAGCAACTGCTTAGAGAGCCTGGTTTTAAGGTGAGAAGTTTAACTCTTGTGAACAGTTTCTACTCTTTACAGGTGTATGAAATTACCTAAGGCAAATCAAACTCTTCAAGAACATGAGACCTGACTGACTCATATGTTTTGAGAGCATGAGTCCATGGATACCCAAAGTCTGTCATTTTGGGGTTATGGAAAGACATTATTAAGTATTCCAAGGACTCTGGCAATGTCTGAAGTGTACATGGCAATGAACCTCATCACAGCACTCACAGCACACTGGGTACAAGCAAAGTCAGACCAAAGAATTGAGTAATCATGACTAAAACATGATCACATGGTCAGTTCCCCTCAGGATTAGAAACACAATGAATTCTTCATAGAGAGAGAACAAAAAAAGGAATGCAATTACCTGATTGTAGCCTCTTGCATGGTAGCAGGGAAACAATAAGTCTTTAAGTAAAAGATGCTACTTCGAAACTAAGCTATCAATAAAAAAAACGTAAAAGGACTCTCAAAGCCAAACGGCATTTAGACCTGGCTACAACATATTGTTAGGAAGGTCATGGATACCAGTGTATGACCTCTATTAAAAAAGTACTTTGTAGAAGATGGTGAGGAGACGGCTCCAAGTCTTAGATGTCTAAAGGAATCCCTTTCATACCTTAGGCAAATTTCCACGATCTCTGTGCTTCTCATCTTTAAGAGTGGAATCATTCACGCTTTGAAAGGATCTTGAAATTAAACCTACAAATACTGACTGCAAAGGCAGATACTTTGGTGACAACTACACAGTCAGGCCCAAATGTTTAGAAAATAAGCAATTCATGACATGATTTTCGTGATTCATCTAACAATATCACAACTCCTGATGAACAACATAGAATCATAGAATCACAGAATGGTTAGGGCTGGAAAAGACCTTAAGATCATCTAGTTCCAGCCCCCCTGCCATGGGAAGGGATGCCTTACCCTGGACTATGTCACCAAGGCTCTGTACAACCTGGCCTTGAACACTGCCAGGGATGGAGCACTTATCACATCTTTGCGCAGTCCATTCCACTGCCTCACCACCCTCACAGTGAAGAACTTCTTCCTTATATTGAACCTGAACTTCCCCTGTTTAAGTTTAAACTCATTGCCCCTTGTCCTATCACTACAGTCCCTAATGAAGAGTCCCTCTCCAGCATCCCTATAGGCCCCCTACAGATACTGGAAGGCTGCTATGAGGTCTCCACGCAGCCTTCTCTTCTCCAGGCTGAACAGCCCCAACTTTATCAGCCTGTCTTTATATGGGAGGTGCTCTACACAGTGAAAAAAAGGAATGCCAATAAGAATGCCACACAACAGTGTGCCACCCTTATGCTAGTTTTGTTTGCACTTGTATTAAGCTCAACCCCAGGGCAGTAAAGTTGCAAAGACAGAAGCACCTTTTACCTACTAACCCTACCATGCTAAAAGTGACCAAGGAGAAAAAGTTACAAGTGAACTTCATCAGCAGACCATTCAAGGATTGCTTTTTCTGAGCTCAAGATCAGAGCATCCCGACACGTAGGAAGTCAAGGAAGAGGGCCAGGAGACCTGCGTGGCTAAATAGGGAATTGCTGGGTATGCTCAAGTGGAAGAGGAGAGTTTACAGGTCATGGAAGGAGGGGCTGGCCACTTGGGAGGAATATAAGGCTGCTCCTAGAGGATGTAGGAAGGCAGCTAGGAGGACTAAGGCATCCTTAGAATTAAACCTGGCGAGAAGGGTCAAGGACAGCAAAAAGAGCTTTTTCAAATACATGGCAGATAAAACTAACACCAGAGGCAGTGTAGGCTCACTGATGAACGGGATGGGTGCCCTGGTGACAGAAGATGCAGAGATGGCAGAGTTACTGAATGCCTTCTTTGTCTCTGTCTACTCTGCTGCAGGCAGTCCTGAAGAGCCCTGTACCCTGGAGACCTTAGATGAAGTCAGGTCGACGGAGCGGTTTGCCTTAGTCGATGAGGAATGGGTTAGAAACCAGTTGAGCTATCTGGACATCCATAAATCCATGGGTCCAGGTGGGATGCACCCGCGGGTGCTGAGGGAACTGGCGGAAGTCATTGCTAGACCACTCTCCATCATCTTTACCAAGTCTTGGGAAACTGGAGAGGTGCCTGAGGACTGGAGGAAAGCAAATGTCACTCCAGTCTTCAAAAAGGGCAAGAAGGAGGACCCGGGTAACTATAGACCGGTCAGCCTCACCTCCATCCCTGGGAAAGTGGTGGAACACCTTATCCTTGGTGCCATCTTAAGGCATATCAAGGATAAGAGGGTTATGAGGGGCAGTCAACATGGCTTCACCAGGGGGAAATCATGTTTGACCAATCTCTTAGCCTTTTATGAGGAAATAACACGGTGGATGGATGATGGCAGAGCGGTGGAAGTGGTCTACCTTGACTTCAGCAAAGCATTTGACACAGTCTCCCACAGCATCCTCACAGCTAAATTGAGGAAGTGTGGTCTGGATGATCAGGTAGTGAGGTGGACTGCGAACTGGCTGAAGGAGAGAAGCCAGAGAGTTGTAGTCTATGAGGCTGAGTCTAGTTGGAGGCCTGTAACTAGTGGAGTGCCTCAAGGGTCAGTACTGGGACCAATATTATTTAATATATTCATCAATGATTTAGATGAGGGAATTGAGTGTACTATCAGCAAGTTTGCTGATGACACTAAGCTGGGAGGAGTGGCTGACACACCAGAAGGCTGTGCTGCCATCCAGCGAGACCTGGACAGGCTGGAGAGTTGGGCAGGGAATAACTTGATGAACTATAACAAGGGAAAGTGTAGAGTCCTGCATCTGGGCAGGAACAACCCCAGGTTCCAGTATAGGTTGGGAAACGACCTGTTAGAGAGCAGTGTAGGGGAGAGGGACCTGGGGGTCCTAGTGGATGACAGGATGACCATGAGCCAACACTGTGCCCTTGTGGCCAAGAAGGCCAATGGCATCCTGGGGTGTATTAGAAGGGGGGTGGTTAGTAGGTCGAGAGAGGTCCTCCTTCCCCTCTACTCTGCCCTGGTCAGACCCCATCTGGAATATTGTGTCCAGTTCTGGGCCCCTCAGTTCAAGAAGGACAGGGAGCTGCTGGAGAGAGTCCAGCGCAGGGCAACGAAGATGATTAAGGGAGTGGAGCATCTCCCTTATGAGGAAAGACTGAGGGAGCTTGGTCTCTATAGTTTGGAGAAGAGGAGACTGAGGGGTGACCTTATTAGTGTATATAAATATATAAAGGGGGAGTGTCACGAGGATGGAGCCAGGCTCTACTCAGTGGCAAACAATGACAGGACAAGGGGTAATGGGTACAAACTGGAACACAAGAGGTTCCACTTAAACTTGAGAAGAAACTTCTTCTCAGTGAGGGTGACAGAACACTGGAACAAGCTGCCCAGGGAGGTTGTGGAGTCTCCTTCCCTGGAGACATTCAAAACCCGCCTGGACACATTCCTGTGTAACATTATCTAGGTGTTCCTGCTCTGGCAGGGGGATTGGACTAGATGATCTTTTGAGGTCCCTTCCAATCTCTAGCATACTGTGATACTGTGATTCTTCCCTTGCTCACCAACATTACCTTCATAAGCAAGTCATCAGGAAAGTCACGGTGGGAATTTTGTTTCGTGTAACTTCACTTGGAAGAAGAGAGTGAAACTTTTCGTTATTATTATCTTTTAGTTTATTTCTCCATTAATAATAATGACTGCAATTTAGCTGTAAGAATGGCTTTGAAAATATACCTTCTTCATTTCAATTTATTTCTACAGCTGCAGAATTACATTGTTTAACTTTTCTTTCTTAAGTGGATTTCCTTTGGCTTTGGCTCCCATTTAATAAAGTGATGAGTTTACTGAAAACAGCCTTTGCAGTTTCAGTGGATTAGTATGGTAAAGCCGAACTTGATTGAAAAATAACTTTATTCCATGCTGCTTTACTGCAGTCAGCTCACATGACTGACTACAGCTGCGTCTGGCCACCAGACCAGTTATTTCACTTCTCGTTTGTTTTCAAATGGTCAACAATAGCAATACCGATAACATGCACACACTTCATTTTCATGTTCTGTGGTGTGTGCAGAGTAGTTGGGGACCATCTGAGTGGAGACATGTCATTAGAAGAGGTCTTTTCCTGCTTTTCTGGAGATCAGCAGGTAATAAACACAAAGAAAGCAAGTATGGACCAAAGTCAGCAATATAATTACTTACAATTCTATCCCAAATGAAATATGTGGGCAGCAATTAAGTAGGAAGAGCTTGTCAGAAATCCCTAAGCACATAACTTGATCAGGATTTGATGCTATGACACCACAACAAGCTGCATACCTCTTCAAGGTCTGGAGAGCCTCCATCCCCCACTCATCTCATATCCTGCAGCACTCTGGGCGCAGCTGTGTCCCACAGAGGCTCTTCCTTGACAGCACCCACAGCTAAAGATAGGCATCACGATTTAGCTTTTATTTGTCTGCTGAAACAAACAGATTTAATGTGTAGTTCACTTTATTATGACATAAGTAATAGCGACTCTGTTCTTACAACACTGAAAAGGTTTAATTTTATAGTTGTTTCACAGACAGTCACATTAAACCTCACACATGTAAGCAAACAAAGGCTTTTTGACATTAACAGATGGGAAGCAAGGACCATGGGCTTTTCAAACTCCCAAGACAAACTTTATCTGCCCTCTCCTACCTTGGCCTAAAAATGGAGATAAATGCTGACTTACAAATGCCAGTAGTGGCTCATATGTCTCTGTTGGCAAAGTATTACCCAATTGATTTACTTCTGTGTCCACATAAACATGATTTTAAAGCTTAATTATGTAATTCCTTCCCCTTACATACTTCCAGACCACTGTTTCCATTAAAAAACATATATATATATATATATTACAAAAGATACAATCAGGTACAGAAGTATTATTACATAGTAATAATGGCAAATTTTTGTCACCAACAACACGCTGGCAAGAAAAAGCTTTGAGTTTTGCAATTTCAACAGAAGTCTCCTTGGTATAAAGAACATAAACTTTGCGCACTAAGCGAGAGCCAACAGTCTTCTAGAGAACTTGCCCAGCAAGGAAGCTGCCAAGGAGTTAAGAAATGAAACTCTGTCTGGTTCCAGGAGGACAAGCTACTTAAAGGGAAAACTCTGGGCCAGTATAAACTGGCCCTTTTTCTCTGGATTTCTAGAAGCTCAATAAATTCATCTTTGCAATTTTAGGGACAAAGAAATTATCACTATACCAATTCTACAAACAAGTTACAGTTACTTGACTTGTCTATTGTCATACAAGAAGCCAAGTTAAATATTGAGCCTTGCTCTTTAAGTCACACATTGCATGGTGTGCAAGGATATGCTTAGTAAGTGCTGATTTCAGTTGCTATGCAAGCAATGGATCTTTAAACTGCAGCTTGTGTGGGCCCTTTTCCTAATGAAAGTCACCAAGATACTGGATTCCGCAGTTAAAATAGATTTTACCATACAGATCTGAAGCAAATAAATCTGGAGCAGAATGTACTCACTATAAAAAGTGGAGAGGGGAAGAAAAAAAAAAAAAAGAAAAAATTGTCTTCAAACTTACATTTGTCCCAAGAGTCACATAAAATTTCAGGGCTGTCTTCCACAGAAACTAATGTTTCCTTGGAAACATGTGTCTAAATACAGTTGCTCCACTCTGTACTAACAGTTTGTTCTTCAAGTACAGAGGTGGGCTAATCAGTGCTGAGTCAGTATCCTTGAAACTTGCCTGTTCTAGTCAAATCTTGTAATTTCTCAGGATCCATCTATTTTTAACAATTGAGAGTGCAACAACAGTAACCTGTGGTCCAAGTTACTTACAGAAGTCAATGGATGCAAGTCCTCATGCATTTTTGACCTCTGGCTTAAAAATAGAGATGCACTACCGCTAAATGTTCTTCAAATCTGACACAGCTGGCACTTGAGCTGGCACTACAGGCATTCCAGAACAGGGACTGTACCCTGACTTTGTACCATGCCTGGTGCGCTGGAGCAACAATCACTTGTAAAAGAAGGATCTGGAGCGTCCCCAGCTAAGCTATGATGAAACACACATTTCTGAGTTGCTGCTGGGAGCCAGTGGAGGAAATCTGTGAAGTCACCATCATGCTTGGTTTCAGGAGATGAGTTTTCTCCCTGCCCAGGCACTAATGTATGCATTAGTCTTAGTTTCTTCAAGCATAAAGCATAAGTGGTGATGAATACTTCACTGTTAAGAGTGCAAGATGAAGAAGGAGTTGCATATTTCCAGCATCTCTTCTGGTTACCCTACATTGAACTTCTTGACAATATCCACCTACAACTAGGAGGCAGTGCTGGTCCTGGCATGTTTCCTAACAAGATCTCCAAGTTGCAGTAGGTTTGCCAGAGTGCTTGCTGTTTTGTGTCTCTGCCTACAAAGAGCTGGCTCTGAAAAAAAGTGGGTGGGTAATACCAGCCTTTGCCCTGCCTTCTTTATGCTTGTCGTGGTTTAAACCCAGTCAGGTAGCTTGTTCACTCACTCCCAGTGAGTGGTGCCGAGCTGACAACAATCGAGGTCCGTGTCCGTCTCCCCCCCCGCCTCCCCGCACCGGGGCTCTCCCCTTCCCCGCTCCCGGAGGAACGGGGAGGAGGATCGAGAGAGTGCAACTCCTACGGGTTGAGACAAAAACAGTCCAGCAACAAATCACCACCGCTACTATCAGCTACAACAATGATAAGGGAAAATAACAAGGGAAGAGAATACGATACCACCGGCCAAGAAATGAGTTCCACCCGGAAGCCCCTGTCCTTCCGGGTAACTCCCAGTTACCCCTCACCCCGGGCATGACGTGCTGTGGTATGGAATACCTCCCCGGCTAGCCTGGGTCAGGCGCCCCATCTCTGCTTCCTCACAGCTTCCCCTCCTCCCTGGCAGAGCATGAGCCTCACAGAGTCCTTGGTCAGGGTAAACATCACTTAGCAACAACCGAAAACATCGGCTTCACCAACACTGTTCTCAGGCTGGAAGTCAAAACACAGCACTGCACCAGTTAACACAAAGGAAAAACATGACTGCTACTGCGGAACCCAGGACAATGCTTTACCAGAACAGAGGTGCTGTAAGACATCACGCTGATCTCTTGTGACTACCTGCTTGGCAGACAGATTTTTTTCAGTGACAAACAAGGCTCTTACCTTGTGATACAAGGAAGGTGTCATGAGTAAGATTATTTGATCTGGAGAAAGGAAGACTTTACAGGATTTTTTCTCTCTGTGTGAGGTCTCTTATGAGTGGCACTGAGGGAGACTAATTTGTTGTGTCTCTCCCAGCAAAAGAACCAGGGAATGTCAAATGAAAACACCAGGCCACGGGTTTAAAAACAAAATTAAGGGAATTGTTTCTTCACACACAACATAAGTGCACTCTGGTAGGGCACACTGCCAAATGCTGTGGATTCAACACATTTAATGAGGGCTTAAGTGGAGGCACATTCACAGAAGGGAAATCGACCCATGTTTACTAACTACAGTGAACTCCCTTCTAGCTCTGGGAGTGCCTGGTTTGCAAGTGGTGGCAGAGTAGATGAGGAAATTGTAAAAACTATTTATATTAGGCACCTGCTTTTGGCTACTGTAAGATAAGAGACACTTGGCTAGACAGATCTTTGGTGTGACTGCATGGCCTCCAGTATGTTCTTCTACCAGGTTTACAGCAGATGAGTCTCAGCTGTGGGACAGAACAGAGAGTACCTGGGCTGAAGGCACTCTGTCATAGCCATAGGCTGAAGCAAAGGATCATTTTGGATAAAAGGTCCTGTGAGTTAGGGATGAAGTGAGAAACCTTTGTAGTTTTATGCTTGTATAGCAATCTGTGTGCTCATGGGAAGGCAAGAGGTCTGCATATGGTTTTCTTTTTTACTATTGCCCACGCTGTCCACTCTACAGTAGGGCTTCCACCACTGCAGGTAAGAATATGACTTAAATATGAAATTTAACATCAATTCCAGACAGACATCAATTTACGGTCTTTTTTTTTGAGTGATCTTGGATGGTCCCAGCCTTAGACAGAAACATTAAAACAAAAATCACTGATGTGGAAGAACCTAGGTAAGACAACCCTTTTGGTTTCCTGCTCCAAGAGGTTTTCACTCACTTTTACTTGGTATAGTCAACTGCTTTAACAAATGACTTTATTAATTCAAAATGTATTTCCTATTTATAAAACAGCTGGCCTTGTTAAACCAGCTGTAGGTTAATAAAACAGCCATGAAAAATTTCTGCAGTGTATGTCTTACAGGGTATAGCTATCACTAGGCCCATGGGTGGGAAAGAGGTACTGGCATCCAAAGTTGAACAAACACAGAAAAACCCCTATAGCAAGCATAAGAACCAAAGTAAATAAATAGGTCTCCTATCACACTCTGAAGGTTGGCACTACGCAGAGCTTGCCAAGGAAAGCACATTCCAGATATGGGGCCCTTCCTGGCCAAGACAGGACTGCCACAAGTACTCCCAGAAACAGGTCTAATCCATCAGACTCCAGATCTCTATGGGAAATCAAATACCAGAAATAAAGTCCGGAAAGTGCTACAAAATTATTCCCAGGCAGGTCACCACAGATAATATTTTTAGAACAGAAACAGCCTGCTTGATGTGGACTAGAATGCAAAAAGCATTTACTTTCTCTTACCCTCATTGTGAGCACTATTCCACTGATGCCAGCATCCTCCTGAGATTTATTTCTCCATTCCTTTGCAAGTCTGATTAGTTCAGCCTGCCCCCTAATTGCATCTCAGAGATCAGAAAATGCTACTTTGCCTTGGGCCAACTAGGCTGTATGAACACCGTTCTTTTCCCTTCCTTCATCAGGAGGGATCCTTGTGCTTAAAGTGTAGGTTTGCTAAACAGCTAGGGATATGGAAAATGCTGCTATTAAAGGTTTTCCTAATAATGTAGTTGCTTCACAGATGAAGTCACCATGGTATTTGCTTGCTTCAAAAAGGAAACGTTACAATATCAACTGAGGGTTTTTTAAAGAAAATTGCAGCTACCAGGAGTGCTGGCACCTACTGACCAATGTACTTGCCATCAACCTGTAAGAGCATCCTGGAACTTTGGAATAAGCTCTGGGCAGAGAAATTATCAGTCAACTACCAAGCTAAGAATTTCACCCTAGTAAACTCTGCCAGCATGGTGCTACATGAGAATGCTCTTTCAATTCAAAGCAATTCATTGCTTCCTCTATTCTCTGAGGAGGGGCGGGGAGAGGGGAAAGTATTTCTTAACTGGTATTTTTTCAGGAATTGCATCTGGAGCAAAAGAGAAGAGCCCCCCAGTTGTCAGAATGGACTCCATGTTCTTACTAGGGAAGCAATTCAGTCCCCAAGCACTGCAACTACCTGTCTCATGACATACACATAAGGTGCGCTTTTTCCACAAAGCCACTTGTTCTGTACTCCCAAGGACATGTCCCCTTCAGAGGATCTGCCATCATATGCAGTTTCTGAGCAGGAACTTCTCACTCTGTAGTCCTGAAACCTTAAATGATCTGCACTGTGTCCAGTGTCTGGACACTCTCATCAGCAGTTTCTTATGGCTTTGAGACTCCGTATCTGCATCAGACATGGGGGTGAGAGGGTGGAATTATTTCACACTGAGGAATGCTGTCAGCAATCCGCATATTTTGGAGAAGACTTTTTTTTAACAGCTTACAGTTTCTCAGGTTGTAACATGGATCAATGAGGGGTCAGTGGCCAGTATAGCACACCTGAATTTCCACTTTCAGTTTGGAAGCACCAACTCATGTTTTTCCCTCAGATGCCCTTCTACTTCTTGCTTCAAATTGCACCTGAACATTCATCAACAAAGTTAACGTCTGCAGTTGTCTGTACTTACAAGTTTGTGATAGCAGGTGTTTCAGCTAGCTCTGCAAACCGGTATACTCATTCCTAGTTTAAAACAGTGAAACCCTTTGCCTTGCCTGGAGCTGGTAGTGTGGGCAGTACCAGGCATATGAGTCATTCCTTGGAAATGGATGATTTCTGGCCTATACTCTGTTGCTTTAGACAGAGACAGAAGTTTTTTTCCTTGTTATGAAGCTACAGACCAAATGAGGCCTAATACAACAACCCACATGTCCTCTGGGTGCCAGTTTGTAGATGCATGACCTTGTGTTCCACATCAGTACTGTCAGTGTCCCAGATCACTGTCCCAGATTTGTACCCTCCTGCCAATTCTTCTCAAAACTGCAGAGAAACTCACAGCTAACCCAGTTCTGTCAAAACGATCACCATTTGCTAAACCACCTGAGCCACGAGAGGAGGTCCCAGCACACAGCAGGGCAGACCCCAGGAGTAGCAATGCAATGGCTGGAGCACTGTGCCTGCCCATATCCAGGTTTCCCCAGACCCCGCAGACACCCAGTACTGCCCTGCAGAGATTTCTGCCATCCTGGGACACGCATGGTGCTGTCCTTCCTCTCTCCCTTGCCCCAGCCTGCAACGAGGAGTTTTACTTCATACATCGCTACTGTCTAAAGCACACACAGTGGATGAGATGCTACTTTCTCTATCTTTGTTAATCTCTTTGAGCTCCTTTAATTGCAGCCTGGAAGCTTTTTCCACTCTAGTGGCTGGTATTATTTTATCCCTTCCCTGAAGAGTTCAGCTGTCTCTGCTATTTACAGGCATTTCTCTAGGGTTGAATTTCAGTGGTTTCTGGGATATAGAGTCACATGTTCCACAAGTTGTCCCACCATCCATCCCTCTTCTGCTTCCTGAATCAAGTCAGAAAAGAGAAAACAACATGCACACTTCTCTCTCCCCCCCCCCCCCCCCCCAAAAAAAAATTCTACCCCATTAAAAACTGATGTAATATATACTTTGAACAGCCAAAATTCACCACCATTCTACCACCAGAGAACAAGATCAAGGTGTTTTGTTGTTTCTTTTTCTCCCTATGGTCCTCTCTTGACTCAGGCTTCCACGTGCACACATTCCCCTCACTCTTGCTTCCACATGCACACATTCCACTCACTCTTGCTTCCACATGCACACAAGCATTTTCTGCCAAGAAGCCCCCTTTTTAAAGGTAGTTTCTGCTGGATGTATAGTCTTTCCAATTAGTGTTATTTTGCTTTCTCTTTCTATTCTTTATTTGCTAAACTGACAAGTTCAACTCTATTACATATACCAAGTACCAGAAAACATAATGTTTCAGAAGAGATCAGAAGAGGCTGGTTTCAGAAATACTTAGGACACTCCCAAGACCAGCTTGTGGAAACACTGCAAGGATCGACTGTATCTCACTAGGCGCACACAGGCTTGTTGGTGCTCTGCAAATTCCTGCGTTCTGTTATCTGTGTTTATTTCTTGACGTTGAAAGCAAATTGCTCCATCTTGCTTTTTAGCAGTTCTTGTGGTTCCTTGTTCACTATTTCTCTGGCTCTTTCTCCAGGTTTGATAATTTGATGTCCAGTAGGAATGTCCCTTTACACTACTGTGACACAAAACTGTCTTCTTTTATTCAAGGGCAAGGAGAAAATGTGGGAAGGGAAAAAATCACAAGCATTTTATGTTTCATTTTTTCTGCATACATACAAAAAGTAGATAGAAAAGCAAAACAGCAAACCAGCACTGTAAATAATTCAGGGGCATGAAAGGTTCTGTAAAGCAGCATCCACAGAAGCATCACTGTTTTCAGTTTAAGTGTTTTCAACAATTAGGAAACAGCTATGCCTGACACTTCTTTTTAAAAGCATCATTCTCGCCAGCAAGTACATGATTCTTCAGCTGACTAAATGCTATTTGTTAAGATTTCCAAAAGAACCACTGACTCCTGTTGTATAATTTGAGAACAAATCCTTAGTAAGATTAATCAGCAGCTCAGAGCTTGTGGAAAGTGTGCAAGTGTGATGCATCAAAAAGAGCCATGTAATTGCAAAATGATGGAAAATAACACTTTGCATACAAAAAGGATTCTTGCTGAAAGGAAGAAAGAGAGAAAAGAAAGTATTCATGCACATTATTAAGTATATATCAGTCTCTAGATTTTGTCTTCACAGCAGTGTTAGCATCTCAGATTTTCTGTAGCTCCAAAGAAGGATTATCCAATACAACTGCAATTTACTGAAGCATTAATTTTGTAAGTTTTGGTTAATGCTATCTTGTGTTGACGATAGTTTGGGGTTTTTTTAAATGCAAGGTGTACTGAGTTATATTCAATCATAAGGAATAAAAAGTTCCTCTCAGAAAGAAGTTTTTAATTACAAAACCCCAAATGTAATCCTGCTAGTTGAAAAATGTGAGTTCAAACTGTGAGTAGGCCATAAGCCCTGCAGCCACGTTTCCAGAGAGATTCCTTAGACTACTCTGTTGGCACAAAAGCAGGAAAAGAATGAGCTAAGAAGGTGCCACAGGAAGACTGGTCGTGTTCATGAGAAAGAACAGGTATCCTGGTGCAGCTCCAGAGCTTGAAGTATTATTTGGAGATCTCAGGTCACTTACATGTTAAGAGCCCAAACAATGTACCTGTTGTTTAACAAACTGTTGAAATGACTCACTGGGTATTTCTTTAGTAACTTGCCAGTGTTTTCTGGACACATTTGGTGGTTTTTTTTTTTAACTGGATTACTTTCATCATCTTTTATTCCCTTGCCAGCTTAGTTTTTATGCTGCATTCTGAAACGACTGAAGTATTTGCTTAATGCGTTCAGAAAAATGCACCCTCACCCTTACAAAAATGTCTTTTTTTTTTTTTAACATTTATTGATATTCCAAGACACATGACAAGAAAAACAATTAAGAGACATTTTTCCCCATACACATTCAATTTCCTCATTTTGTATGGTAATTTGGGTCCCAAATGTAGGTTTTAGTAATTTTTCCAGAATCATTCAAAAAGATACTTTTAATGCTGGGTCGAAGCTGGTTTCCCTAGCCAAGAATTTGCCTCCTAAAAGCTTTGTGAGGTAAAGTCAATTTTGAATTAATTTCATTATCTTCAGAGATAAACACAATAACTTAATAGCATAAACAGCAAAGGAAACTTGCTGCTTGTTCAACAGTACAGTAAATCCATCCTAAAGCTTGTAGAACCAGATTAAAACCCACATCATACAAAATGCTGAACTAACATAAACTTAACCTAGCAGCTTTATTATTTAAAAGAAGCTGCAAGTTAACTTTGCCTTAACAAGTTTTAAACCACATCAATTAGTATCTGGTCTCCTGCAGCTGGCCTCCTGTAGAGCTGCCAAACTCTTTGTTGCACCTTCTGGTGACTTCAGCAGGGAAGTAACTGTGAGCCCATGTGTGATCTCAGTATCACAGTATCACAGTATGCTAGAGATTGGAAGGGACCTCAAAAGATCATCTAGTCCAATCCCCCTGCCGGAGCAGGAACACCTAGATAATGTTACACAGGAATGTGTCCAGGCGGGCTTTGAATGTCTCCAGGGAAGGAGACTCCATAACCTCCCTGGGCAGCCTGTTCCAGTGTTCCGTCACCCTCACTGAGAAGAAGTTTCTCCTCAAGTTTAAGTGGAACCTCTTGTGTTCCAGTTTGTACCCATTACCCCTTGTCCTATCATTGTTTGCCACTGAGTAGAGCCTGGCTCCATCCTCGTGACATTCCCCCTTTATATATTTATATACACTAATAAGGTCACCCCTCAGTCTCCTCTTCTCCAAACTATAGAGACCCAGCTCCCTCAGTCTTTCCTCATAAGGGAGATGCTCCACTCCCTTAATCATCTTTGTTGCCCTGCGCTGGACTCTCTCCAGCAGCTCCCTGTCCTTCTTGAACCGAGGGGCCCAGAACTGGACACAATATTCCAGATGGGGTCTCACCAGGGCAGAGTAGAGGGGAAGGAGGACCTCTCTCGACCTACTAACCACCCCCCTTCTAATACACCCCAGGATGCCATTGGCCTTCTTAGCCATAAGGGCACAGTGTTGGCTCATGGTCATCCTGTCGTCCACTAGGACCCCCCAGGTCCGTCTCCTTTACACTGCTCTCTAACAGGTCGTTTCCCAACCTATACTGGAACCTGGGGTTGTTCCTGCCCAGATGCAGGACTCTACACTTTCCCTTGTTATAGTTCATCAAGTTATTCCCTGCCCAACTCTCCAGCCTGTCCAGGTCTCGCTGGATGGCAGCACAGCCTTCTGGCGTGTCAGCCACTCCTCCCAGCTTAGTGTCATCAGCAAACTTGCTGATAGTACACTCGATTCCCTCATCTAAATCGTTGATGAATATATTAAATAATATTGGTCCCAGTACTGACCCTTGAGGAACTCCACTAGTTACAGGCCTCCAACTAGACTCCGCCCCATAGACTACAACTCTCTGGCTTCTCTCCTTCAGCCAGTTCGCAGTCCACCTCACTACCTGATCATCCAGTCCACACTTCCTCAATTTAGCCGTGAGGATGCTGTGGGAGACTATGTCAAATGCTTTGCTGAAGTCAAGGTAGACCACATCCACCGCTCTGCCATCATTCATCCACCGTGTTATTTCCTCATAAAAGGCTAAGAGATTGGTCAAACATGATTTCCCCCTGGTGAAGCCATGTTGACTGCCCCTCATAACCCTCTTATCCTTGATATGCCTTAAGATGGCACCAAGGACAAGGTGTTCCACCACTTTCCCAGGGATGGAGGTGAGGCTGACCGGTCTATAGTTACCCGGGTCCTCCTTCTTGCCCTTTTTGAAGACTGGAGTGACATTTGCCTTCCTCCAGTCCTCAGGCACCTCTCCCATCTCCCAAGACTTGGTAAAGATGATGGAGAGTGGTCTAGCAATGACTTCCGCCAGTTCCCTCAGCACCCGCGGGTGCATCCCATCTGGACCCATGGATTTATGGATGTCCAGATTGCTCAGCTGATCTCTAACCCATTCCTCATCGACTAAGGCAAACCGTTCCGTCGACCTGACTTCATCTAAGGTCTCCAGGGTACAGGGCTCTTCAGGACTGCCTGCAGCAGAGTAGACAGAGACAAAGAAGGCATTCAGTAACTCTGCCATCTCTGCATCTTCTGTCACCAGGGCACCCATCCCGTTCATCAGTGGGCCTACACTGCCTCTGGCGTTAGTTTTGTCTGCCATGTACTTGAAAAAGCTCTTTTTGCTGTCCTTGACCCTTCTTGCCAGGTTTCATTCTAAGGATGCCTTAGTCCTCCTAGCTGCCTTCCTACATCCCCTAGCAGCAGCCTTATATTCCTCCCAAGTGGCCAGCCCCTCCTTCCGTGACCTGTAAACTCTCCTCTTCCACTTGAGCATACCCAGCAATTCCCTATTTAGCCACGCAGGTCTCCTGGCCCTCTTCCTTGACTTCCTACGTGTCGGGATGCTCCGATCTTGAGCATGGAAAAAGCAGTCCTTGAATATCAACCAACTATCTTGGGCCCCTTTTCCTTCAAGCAGCCTTGCCCATGGGATTTCCCCTAGCAATTGCTTGAAAAGGCCAAAGTTTGCCCTGCTAAAGTCCAGGGTTGCAATTCTACTTGGTATTCTACTAGTCCTACCACACAAGATCCTGAACTTCACCATCTCGTGGTCGCTGCAACCAAGGCAGCCCTCAACCCTTACTGCTTCAACCAGATCCTCCTTGTTAGTGAGGATGAGATCCAGCAGTGCTCCTCTCCTGGTTGGCTCATCCACCATTTGCAGGAGGAAGTTATCATCCGCACACTGGAGGAACCTCCTGGCCTGCGGCTGGGTTGCCGAGTGGTCCTTCCAGCAAACATCAGGGAAGTTAAAATCCCCCACGATGACCACGGCCTGTGACTGTGAGGCCGCTCTCAGCTGCCTGTAGAAGGCCTCGTCAACTTCCTCACCCTGATCTGGGGGTCTGTAACAGGCACCCACAACAGTATCCCCCCTGCCAGCCTGCCCCTTAATTCTCACCCACAGACTCAACTCGCTCGTCATCTGTCCCTGGACAGAACTCGGTGCATTGTAGTTGCTCCCGTACATAAAGAGCGACCCCACCACCCCTCCTGGCTGGCCTGTCTTTCCTGAAAAGGACATAGCCCTCCATGACTATATTCCAGTCATGTGAGCTGTCCCACCACGTCTCTGTAATTGCCACCAGATCATAGTCTCCTGACTTAACACAGGTTTCCAACTCCTCCTGCTTATTTCCCATGCTGCGCGCATTGGTGTACAGACATTCCAGGGAGCGAGCTGAGCACACCGATTTCACCCTAGGATTATAGGAGGCCTCCCAGTCTTCATTAATTCTGGAGCGCAGCCCCACTGGGGCAAGCCCAGCAACAGCCCCATCCCCCTTCGAATCTAGTTTAAAGCTCTCCAAATGAGCCCTGCTAATTCGTGCCCCAGCATCCTTTTGCCTCTGTGAGACAAACCTTTCTCACTTGTCATTGTCCAGACTGGTGCCCTATAAAACCAGCTGTTATCAAAGAATCCAAAGCCCTGCCTGTAGCACCAGTCTCTAAGCCAATTGTTCATGAACTGAATCTTCCCATTCCTTCCCACATCATCAGTGGAAGATGGAAGGAGTGAGGAGAAGATCACTTCTGTGTTGTTTTATCATACAATAACAACATACATTCAATATTAACAGCTAATGGGCTAGGCAGTGTTAAAATAACCCCTGGTTTTAATAAGCTAGGGCATTAGGAAATACTTCCCTCATGAGTTAGGCTGTCACCCATTGGCCTGTGCACCACGTCCTAGTATCAAACAGAAGGAGGGGAAAATTTAACATCAAGTCTGTTCTTGGTTCATCTCAGATTTTAGCCCAGCCAGTTGCAATCCAAACAAAGGCCAGCCTCAGACTTCCTTTTATACCAACTGACGGTATCTGAATACAGAGCAAGAAGAGCAAATTTTGTTTGTCCCACTTCAGCTCCTTGCCAGTGAACGTCTAGAAGCAACCTAAAGCACTTGTATCTGCAAGTATACTGGCTGGCAAAAGCCTGGATCAGAGCTTAATCACAAGGGAAGGGATATTCTCACAGAAGGTAGTGAGAGACATCTTTAAAAGCAAACAAGTGTTATCTACTACTTTAATATGAGTATCATATTTGAATAGGTTTATAACTCAATCATGTCATTCATTATTACCTGGTCTTGGAAACAGTGGTTGTAACTAAAACATTAAACTACCTCTCTAACTGCTACATAACTAAACCCAGTGCTTAATGATGTATGTTTTTCCCTACCTTTATCACAGATTCACAGCTTACACACCCAACGAGGGCACCCTTGTGCAAAGAATTGCTTACTGTTCTCCAGCAATTCCCAAACACAAATGGTCTGGGCAAAGTGGGAGGTAGGAAAGAGCAGTCTAGATCCTTCTGTGATTCTATGGCAAACCAGATGCAGGATTTGATGCCAGCTAAAGTTAACCTGGTGGACAAAAGGGTTTATTTTAACTTGGTCACTCGATCCAATTCACCACCCAGTCACACAAACACTTGTGCCTGTATGAGCCAAGGGGGAAAGGGTGTGTTATAGCTCTGCCTGTCTTGGCAGCAGCACTGGCTTATTTCTATTTAAACTGTATGTAAAAGTATGCCTTAACAGCCCTTAAGCCATTTTGTTTAGTCTCCTGAGTCACACACACATCACACAGCTGCTGTCCAGACGGGAGACACTTCATAAACAAAGCATGAGTCCTCAAAGGGGATGGGAAATTATGATATGTCTAATCAAACATTCAGTGATCCAACGGCTGTATGTAATAGCTGTATTTTCAGAAATATTCGCAATCTGGTATTTAGAACAGAGGATGGCCAAGATATGCCACCAACATGAGAGAAGCAAACAAATGAATCTGTCTGTGCCCCAGTGTCACTACCTTTCACAAGCACTTTGTAAGGTCTCGGGATGAGAGCTCATCTTTTGATTGTGTGTCTATGAAAAAAAAAACAAACAACAAACAAACATGACAACAACTTAAGATTTTTAAAAGCATTTAAAAACGTAACATAGAGCTGTGATATAAACTGAGTAAGGGTAATGTATGTTAACAGGGTGGCTGTCCATTCTTTCCTGTGTATCTGCAGGGCTGCTCCAAGAGAGCATGCCTGTACTACAAGAGAAGTCCTTATCTTAATTCATTCACTTTCTCTCTCCCTTCTGTCCTTACCTCTACTTACCTTTTGATAAGCCACAGAATAAAGTATGCATATTGTTGATCTAGAACAGTTAATTTACACATTTATTAGCTGCTCATCCCAATCATATTCCCAAAGATGTACAGAGGAACTTGTTTTGCACAAGTGACTGAAGACGTAAGTACTGAGAACTACCTACCTCCTTTCCTTCTTTGCATTTCTCATTCCTACCCCCCTGTTTTGCTGGTGATTTTCCCATAAGTCTTTGATCTTGTCTGTAATCTTGGTACACAGTTATCTGTTCCTCTTCCCTTCTGTTTGTTCTTTCAGTCTCATAGCAGATAAAGTGGCACAGATCTACAGAGGTAGTTCCCCTCCTTACCAGACAACTAGAACAATGCATAACCCGTTTCTGATCCTGCTCCAAGACAGCTGTGGTTAGAAGAGGTTAGTCACTCCAGCTATAACATTTCAGGTCAGGATAAAATGAACAAAATGCCCCTGGGGCATCTATACATTAGGCTGCCCAAAGGCAGCAGCTGATGCACCATCTAAGGAGGCTCAATAGAAGAATTCAGTCCCTGCTCATGCATTAAATATCAAAATCACAAGGGGCTGCTACCTTTTAAACAGAGCTAACCATAAAAGGATCCTCTATATTGGTTATTTCATGTCTGAAGGAATGAATAATTAAAAGGCAGTAGGTATTCTGTAGAAACTAATTCTTTAGTTAGAAGCAGTACAACATCTAGCAGATCAAGACTTTTGTAAGTAAGAAAAGCTTAGAAGAGTCAAAGATCAATCACTCAGACACAGAGCAGGCTGACATGCGAAGCGCACACCCACTGGTCCTGAATCACTGTGGCTCTCACTGGGTGACGTGTTCACAGCACAGGCATATCCCTGCCTTGCACAGGACTCACACAACTGTCCTGTTTTCCCCATGCTGGTGGCACGTTACAGGCAGATGAAGGTTCCCTCTTTTTTCAGTTCAACTTTACAAGCTGCTTCAGGATCAAACGTGCCACCTAGTTAAACAAGAGCTGTGCTCAGAGGGTGGGATTTGACTTGCATTAGCTGCAAGATTCCACACTGGTGCAAATAAAACAATAAACTTATCTTGTTCCAATGACTTCATGCTGCACAAACAGAAGCCAGCTAAATATAGACCATGCCTGCAAAATTACTTTCCATAGGTGAAGCCTACTCACTCCCTGCTCTCACTGAAGCTGCAAAGCCTGCTGCTGACTTTGGCAGCCCCTCCAAGGGGACTCCGTGGTGCAGCTCCAGTGGGGCTCTCTCCCTGAGATTGGCTGGGCACACACAGCATGGTGCACACCCACCCAGGCAGGGCAAGAGGTAGAACAAATGCTTCTCTACTCCAGAAATCTCTGTGTCACAGCGCGGCAGAGAAGGCTGGCTGTCCCGCCCACAGACACGTGCAAGGTCTGCAGCAGAGCTGGCAGTGCACTTTCCTCCACGCCAGCCTGGCAGCTTTTAAGTGCCGTTGGCATAGCCAGAAGTGCTCTTATCCTCATTAGTGGGAGGAAAAAGTACTATGGATATACCTTCAGGCTAAAAGGTGGATCTATCATTTGAGGCAAGGATGTGAAAACAAGGAAAGTAATCTTAGAAGAGCTTTTGAAGACAAAGTTCCTCCAAATACGCAACTTACTAAACTGGGGGAAAACACTGGAAAACAGATCATGGAAGAGTCTGATGCTCACCTCCACTTAAGAGTGAGTCCTCACTACTACAGGATGAAATGTTGCAGCATCAGTCACAACCAATATTCTCTGAGGAGCAATCACACTGCAGTTGGCATTTGCTGACTGTGGGAACAGAAGCCTGAAGGCAGAGTGCAGAGTGGGCACTGGGCTCAGGTGCAGGTCTTGTTCTCTGGATCTCTGGAAAGACATGCCTAGGCACTTGTAACACTGCATTTGGTTCTGGGCAGGTGGTTCTGTAACATTGCTAAAACTAGGTGGCATAAAAAACACTTGGATTACCTCCTTCAGGTGTTTGGTTTTGGTTTTTTTTTTTTTTTTTTTTTTTTTTTTTGGTTTGTTTTTGTTTTTTAAGCTGGGCTATTTTCAGACAGAGAAAAGCAATTGTTTTAATGATTGGTAATTACCCATTGGCTTTTGGGGTGCCTTAGCATATTAATATTTTTTCAAGTCTCCTCTAGAATTGCCAACAGGCAAAGTTCAAGAACAGCATGAAAATACAGACTGTGCAAATGCACATCGGGTCACTCTTCATGCAGTCACAGGCATGCTCGATGGAAGTGACCTCTGGAAGCCTCTATCATAGAATCACAGAATGGTTTTGGTTGGAGTGGACCTTAAAGATCATCTAGTTCCAACCCCCTGCGCCACCTTGTACTAAACTAGGTTGCCCAAAACCCCATCCAGCCTTGTCTTGAACACTGCCAGGGATGGGACAGCCATAAATTCACTGGGCAACCATTGCCAGTGTCTCACTGCCATCATCGTGAAGAATTTCCTCCTAATATATAACCTAAATCTACCTCCTTTCAGTTTAAAGTTATTACCCCTTGTCCTATCACTACAGGCTCTTGTAAAAAGTCCCTCTCCAGATTTCTTGTAGGTACCGGAAAGCTGTTCTAACGTCTCCCTGGAGCCTTCTCTTCTCCAGGCTGAACAAGCTCAGCTGTCTCAGCCTGTCTTCATAGGAGAGGTGCTCCAGCTCCCTGATCATCTTCATGTCCCTCCTCTGGACTCACTCCAACAGGTCCACATCCTTCTTTGTGCTGGGGGTTCCAGAGCTGAACACAGTACTGCAGGTGGGGTCTCACCAGAGCAGAGTAGAGGGGGAAAATCCCCTCCCTTGACCTGCTGGTCACGCTCCTTTCGATGCAGCCCAGGATACAGTTGGTTTCTGGGCTGCGAGCGCACAATGCTGGCTCATGTTAAGTTCCTCATTGACCAGCACCCCCACGTCCTTCTCCTCAGCACTGCTCTCAATCTACTCTCTGCCCAGCCTGCAATATATTTTCCCAGGACATGCTCTAGTCATCTTATGATCTTCGTAGACCCCACTGGACCCTCTCCACAGCCCCCTTGACCTGGGGTGGGGGATAAAGCTGGAAACAGCACTCCAACTGTGGCCTCTCAGTAACCAAGCAGAAGCTCATGATAACTTCCCATAGTCTGGTGGCAGTGACCTTCTCAATGTAGTCTAGTAGAGGGTTTGCCTTATTCACAGTCAGGGTGGACTGTTGGATCATAGAATAGGGTTGGAAAGGACCTTAAGATCATCTAGTTCCAACCCCCCCTGCCATGGGCAGGGACACCTCACACTAAAACATATCACCCAAGGCTTCGTCCAACCTTGTCTTGAACACTGCCAGGGATGGAGCATTCACAACTTCCCTGGACAAGCCATTCCAGTGCCTCACCACCCTAACAGGAAAGAATTTCTTCCTTATATCCAGTCTAAACTTCCCCTGTTTAAGTTGTAACCCATTACCCCTTGTCCTGTCACTACAGTCCCTAATGAAGAGTCCCTCCCCAGCATCCCTATAGGCCCCCTTCAGATACTGGAAGGCTGCTATGAGGTCTCCACGCAGCCTTCTCTTCTCCAAGCTGAACAGCCCCGACTTCCTCAGCCTGTCTTCATATGGGAGGTGCTGCAGTCCCTTGATCATCCTCGTGGCCCTCCTCTGGACTTGTTCCAACAGTTCCATGTCCTTTTTATATTGAGGACACCAGAACTGCACACAATACTCCAGGTGAGGTCTCACAAGAGCAGAGTAGAGGGGCAGGATCACCTCCTTTGACCTGCTGGTCACGCTCCTTTTGATTCAGCCCAGGATATGGTTGGCTTTCTGGGCTGCAAGCGCACACTGACAGCTCATGTTCATTTTCTCATCAACCAGCACCCCCAAGTCCTTCTCAGGGCTGCTGTGAATCTCTTCTCTGCCCAACGTGTAGCTGTGCCTGGGATGGCTCCGACCCAGGTGTCAGACCTTGCACTTGTCAT
The DNA here is from genome assembly GCF_034315485.1 of Pezoporus occidentalis. NCBI lineage: Eukaryota > Metazoa > Chordata > Aves > Psittaciformes > Psittacidae > Pezoporus > Pezoporus occidentalis. The sequence continues at coordinate 444,555 of NW_026914018.1, forward strand.
GGTTAAACTTCATGAGGCTGGCATCAGCCCACCTCACAAGTGTGTCAGGGTCCCTCTGGATGGCATTGCTTCCCTCCAGCGTATCAACCGAACCACACAGCTTGGTGTCATCGGCAAACTTGCTGAGGGCGCACTCAATCCCACTGTCCATGTCAGTGACAAAGATGTTGAACAAGACCGGTCCCAGCACCGATCCCTGAGGGACACCACTTGTTACTGGTCTCCAGCTGGACATTGAGCCATTGACCACAATTCTTTGTGTGCGGCCATCCACCTAGTTCTTTATCCACCGAGTGGTCCACCTATCAAATTGATGTATCTCCAATTTAGAGACAAGGATGTCGTGTGGGACAGTGTTGGACGCTTTACACAGGTCCAGGTAGATGACATCAACTGCTCTACCCCTGTCCATCAGTTCCATAGCCCCATCATAGAAGGCCACCAAATTGGTCAGGCAGGATTTCCCCTTAGTGAAGCCATGCTTCACCAAGCACCTTGTTGATTTTCATGTGCCTTAGCATGCCTTCCAGGAGAATCTGCTCCAAGATTTTACCAGGCACAGAGGTGAGACTGACTGGTCTGTAATTCCCCAGGTCACCCATTTTCCCCTTCTCGAAACTGGGGGTTATATTTCCCTTTTTCCAGTCGTCAGGAACTTCACCTGGAAGAAGGGAAATAGCTCACAACTTTCATACCTACTGGCATCTTCGGGCATCCATGGCAATACCCACTTCCATATCAGATGGGGTACAAGCCATAGTCACCTCCCAGCCTTTACCAGTGCAAGCAATTGTTCTGCCCAAGGTACAGACTGCTTCACTTTTTCTTACTGAACTCCATGAGCTTCATGTTGGCCCAGTCCCCAGGTTCATCCCTCTGGATTTAGGTTTTCCCATTTGCCATGTTTCTCCCCCTAATTTAGTGCCACATTGATGTGCTGACATTTGGGGAAGGCACACTCTGTCTTCACCAGTCTGCTGATGAAAATGTCAAGCAATGTGGACTCTAGCACTGAGCCCTGGGTACTCTGTTCACTACTTGGTGCCAGTTGGATGAAAGCCCTTTGATCCCCTGGAGTCCAGCCAAAGGTGGTCCCATCAGTTTTCAACCCGCCTAACAATCTGTTCAACAAGACTGTGCCTGCAGTATCAGAAAGGCCATTTCCCACTGGCAGAATGCGGCAGCTTTGAGTCTTTCCTACACTGTTAAGGATAAAATTATGCAGATGGAAGGAGAAGCCATGGTATCTCTGAATTAAACTTTTAAACTTCAAAACAATCTGAGACTTCAGATAGCAGAGGTCAGTGATGAACTATACCATGAATTCATCTGCACAAGAACAGCAGCCTGCATGGCCTTTAGCGTGCTGAAAAAGGATGATGATGTTCACAGATGAAATTGAGATCAAATAGAAATTCAAGTTGATTTTAGTCACAAATTGCAGGAATTGAGTAATTCCCAATGTCAATGACTGCAATTTAAGCTTTATTTCCAAAACCAAAGAACATCTTCTCTTTACTGACGCCTAACAGTTAATGAAATCATGCTTTCAAGAAGATCATAGCACTTGTAAGAAGGTGTTTTGTAGCTTTCAGAGAAACCACTAAAAAGACTAAGTATCATGCCATCCAAAACTGAAGTAAAAAACAGTAGCAACAATACATCAACTGACTCCAGCAAGAACTGGGAGTTGAGATGAAGAGATTCCAATTTTGGGTGTACATACACAAATTAGCAATTAGGGGTAATTGCTTTCAGCTGCATTTTGCTGTGTAAAAAATAAATAATAACTTCTAATTATCACTAATTAAAGGACAGATGAAAGCCCATGCTGGTGCTGAGAGGAGACACACCTGACAGAAAACAGCTATCTCAAATGCAGCTCCAGTAGTTAGAATGCTAGAATGCTTCTGCCATGTTTCTAAACCAAAATTACAACAGCTTTAATCTCTCTTTTCTTCTCAGGCACTTCCTGCCCATTAATCTTTGCCTTTGCCCATGGTCAGCAAAGCTACAAAGAGGAAGAAACTCATTGTGCTTCCTACTGCTCTGCACATGCTGCCAGATTATCAGCCAGACACTACTCCTTGGTTATCTACCCATAGCCTCACGTAATGGCACAGGAACTGCCATGCTGATGTTAGCTGCACAACTGAAACTGGAGTGGAAGCCTGTGAACCACACAGCCCTGTGATACGTGTTCTTCTATGGCTACATGAAAAGAGATAAAACATATCCAGACCCAAGATTAAAATGAGTTCACTGGAAGATTTCCTGGCCATGTCATGTAATCTGCCCTGACAGCACTTCCTGCCTTGAAATAAAAACTGTACCCCTCTGGTACCCCTCTGGTTGTGTTCCTCCATGCATAGTCACGTGAGGCAAGCCTGTGTGCAGGCTGCATGATGGGCAGGACAGCCACTCCTGTCTAGCTGTATCTATCTGTGTTACAAGTAGGCAAACCAGTTAAGTGCCAGGCCAATGCTGGGGAAGAAGCTACTTGACCATTACAGAAGTGTGGCTCTAATGGTCCTCCTGGGGTCAGTGAAGAGGCACATAGCCAAGGTAAGTTCATCTCATGAGTACCTTTCCCATTACAACTCACAATCCAATACCCTTTGAGGCAATATTGTCAAAAGTTTACGTACTCCAATACTGCACCCTGTAAAAATGCATGCCTGTTACAGGCTTGAATGCATCAAGCTTGTAAACTTATTCTAAATAAATGTGCTCCCAGCATCTGTTTAACCAAGCTGTAAAGCCCTCATGCAGGGTGGTTTACCATATATTTTCTGGACAGCAATAAGGCTGGATCAGACCTAAATACCAATCTGACCCAGAGTCTCATCTGCAGCAGTAGCCAATAGCATATATTTATCAACATACAGGACACAAGACAACAGGGACTGGTCCTCAGTTGAGTTTCAGATTACCAAACACCAGGCAAGTCAAAAAGCCCAAACCTCAAGGCAATGATGCATCTGTCCAACGTGGCCAAGGCACGCCCATTTCTCTTAACTATATTCCCTCCTGTTGACTACTATAGTATGCCTTGGTTTTTCCACTCGGTCTAACCAGCATTTATGTTTTGTCAAATGGGCAGCCTTCAGGAGGCAGCCTACATCCCTGGACCCACAGCAGTATTTCTGAAGTTCCCCAGCCCTGCTTCACTGAACAGGCGCTGAGGTTCCCCACTGGGGCTGGGACTCAGGTTAATTGCCCATTTTCCTTCACCATTCCTGCACACCTCTGGGCTCACTACATGTCACCTTCACTAGCTGAGCTGAGCAGACTTAGGTCCCTGCAGTATAACTGCTTTGTACAGTTCATGTGGCTTCCTTAAAAAAAGGTCTAATAATTACTACTCTGAAGCCTCAACCAGGCATCCATATTCTTCAGACAGCGGGCAAGCTCAGAGATCTCATTTGATCTGTATTTCCTCTAACTCCTATTTCTACAGTATCAAGTTCAGAAATCTTTTATTGCTATAAGGCTAATCCCTTACAAGTCATTCCAAGGGGCTCAGAACAGAATTCAGTCATTTTATCAACAAAACTCCACAGCAAACAGAGGTTTCACTGTAAACAGGATTTGCAATACATTATTCAGACATTGTGATGCAGAGGAAGCCCCCACTTGTGACTATAACTTTCAGTTCAGCTCTGGGTAAAACATTAAACCTTTTTTACTCCCTCTAGTCTACTGATTTTGCAGTGAAAACACCCTTACCTGTTACAGACCATTGACAAAGCTCCCTTTTTTTGCTTCCCTTCCCTCCCCCATGACATTTGGAGAAATCCTGAGAAGACGTAACCATCCTCAGACACCACTGCCCCAGGTCCCTGTGTCCCAGGAGCTGGAGAAGGCAGAGAGGAAGATGTCCTCCACCGCAGCTGAGCAGGGGTGCAGGAAAACAGGAATTTCCCTTTAGGGATCAGCTGCAGAGAATTACCTGGTTGCTTAGAAACATGAGATTAACTACAGCTCAGTTTTCTCCTTACTTCACCCATGCACTGAAGGAGAGGCCATAAATTGGCTGCTTAGGGGACTCACGATGCGGAGCAAGATGTGGGGTCGCCACACTGGGTCAGGCAGCAGGCACAGCAGGAAGACAAGTATTCTGCTCCCCTTCTAGGCTGTGTTAGCTCTCTCTGGTTTGCAATGAAAAGTTTGTCCTTGCTGAGTTTCAGCTGCCAGAACGTGGGTCAATGTCAATCACAAATCGACTGTGCCAGGATTTCAGCTCTGATGACAATCAGTTGAGGGAATGCAGCTAGGGCAAAGGAAATAAAACATCCGACCAGCAAGAGCCGCTGATATTTAAAGCAGATGATATTTTAAGCAAAATTACATTAATTTCTGTGCCTCTTAGTAATGTTTTCTACGTGAGCTGCCAAAACATCAGTGACTGGCAGCAATAAACACACTTACTGCCTGTTTGCATCTTCCATACCTCAAGGAGTTGGAGAAAAAGTGTGATTAGAAACAGAGAAACCCAGCTACTGTTTTGCTTAACCACCCTCATATAACATGGAGGAAGGAAAAAATGATCTAGATAAAACAGATGTGGACTTAAGCTCACGCAGTTTACAGTCAAACCAGTTTGACATGAAAAAGCACCATCACTAATGCAAACACAGGAGCACAGCCCACAATGTGTGCTCAAGAGCTTTCAGGAAGTCTCTGCAAGAAAAATGATCCTCAAGCCTGATGTAACAGGTCAAAGGACCAGTGAACTGACATCTGCCTGTAAAGTAGCAGAATTTGGAAAAAGATGCTAGGAAGTGTCCTTAATTTAGACTTACATTCATTCACATTCAGAGATGTCAGCTCTCAGTCACAGAGTGGGAGGGATATGCTGTGTAGCACATACCTAATAACCTTCTGGACAAAAGCCAGCAGTGTGGTTATCATTATGGTGGATAGTTACTACAAGCTGAAGGTTAATTATTAGCAGAGCTTAAAATCAAGGAGAGTTTGATCCAGGCTGCATAGCTATACACACACACACACTGAGCCACTACCCTGAAGCACTTTCGGTCTCTTTCCAGACAAGCTGAACATAGTTTAGCCATGTACAAGGTGACACACTATGCTAAGGTGACAGGGAGACTATAGCTAGGTGGCTCTTGAAAACAGCACCTAGGTGAGCAGGTACTGTGGGTGCTTTCCACTGTTTTTTTTGGCAATTCCACTTCAGTGGTTGTTTAAAAACAGCATCATTATGAGTATTATTCAAGTTCTATACACAAAAATTCTCTTCAACGTGGGAGGAAGGACTAGAATTGCCTTCTGCTCCACGCTTACATGCTTTGCTGTGAAAAGCAATGAGGTCTGCAAGGATAGGTTTGCAACTACCAGAGCTCTGACTTTGTTAGAAGTTATTTAATGATACTTTATGATTACAGGCTGGTGGGATGGGAAAGAAGAGGCCAAGTGAACAAAGTATCAACATGGAAAAAAGGCCAAAAACTTAAATCACATGGCAAGGGTTTTCTTCAAGTAACAGAAACTCAGAATTTAGTTACTTTTTTTTTTTCCACAGTGAAATGCTCTTTGGGCCTACTGGAAACATGAAAAAGTAAGTCAGTAACTCTGCCTTTCTCCAGAGATGAACATCCCAAACATACCGAGTTTTCTTTTTCACTTAGTTGCCCCATTAATTCAGTATTAACCCAATTAACTCAATTCTAACAAACACAGTTTTACATGTCCATAAGCACTTGATATTTACACTGCATTAGGAAAGAAAACAAGGAACATGGGTAAGCAGGTAAGACTGAATTTGGAATACATAGGGGCAAGGGGAAATCGACTCATTCGTAACATTATGGATGGTGCACATGTGCAAACCTGGAGGTTCCTAAGGCAGACACAGCGAGCAAGAGCTACATACAATTAATAGATGGATCACACTCTTGTATAAACAGAAAAAGGAAAGGAGCTTATGCCAGCAAAATATAATCAAAATGACCAGCCAAGCTGCCTAAACAAGGCAGAGTATGATGTGGGGGGAGGTGTCAGCTGAGAACACTCTGCTCTTTTTTCTCCTACCGTGTGTGGTGCCTAAACACAGGCTGACGTGACCAGGGGATCCCTGTGAGCAAGTAGGGTAACTTCCCTTTGGCAGAGAAGGATTAGTGTTTTCTGACTCTGTCAAAAGGAAATCGGGGACTTCTGCCTCTCTCCTGCCGCTCCTGCCATCCTGGTAGCAGCAGGGTTTACACTGCAATTTGCTGTGTTTACATCGCTGGCCCCAGATCTTTTTCTGTGTCTGTGGTGTTACAGCAGAGGCAAGAAACAGAGCCTAATTCTCTCACAGCAAATTAAAGTCCTTTCCAAGCCCAACATTTACCATTCCATATTCCCACATACTGCAAACAACCATCAAAATCAGGGTAAAATAACAGCTCCGGAGGAAGTCTACATGACCAGCTGAGGAAGTCCAACTTCCAGACAGCTAGGGCTTAAGAGAGAGAAATGCCACCCATTAAGCCAAAATCGTAAAGAAAGTGTCAGGGGTCTTAGGAGACAGGGCAACTCAGTTCAGGAATCACATCCAGCCACTGCAAAGTGCCGTGGCTCAAGGTGTTTGCCATTAAGCCGCAGCTGCGAGAAACACACAGCTTTAATGAAGGCTAAGTCAACACAAGGGACCTTTCAGGTATGTAATACTGGCAGTTACAGTGAATGCAGATACGAGTAGACTGTATTTTCATCATGGAAAAATTTGCCAAAATAGTTTTGGAGTGAGCAGTCTGAACAACCTCTCTACTGTTTAGACTGAAGCTCTCCCAAATGTATTTTTTTCATTAGTAAATTCAATCTTGCTTCAGTAAATTAAAGTACATTTCCACTTTGTTCTGCTAGCCATCACAAGAACAGAAAAGGTGAATTCAATGCTAACGCTGCTCCTGAGAGCGTATGATCCTGGAACAACGTCAACAGCCTGGTAAGGGGTTGGGAAACACCCAGGCATCTCCCAGCCTTCCCTCATGCCCTCTCGCTGGAGTACTACTCAAGTACTTCCCATGCATAAATCAACAAAGATAGGATGAACTTCAAATAGACCTCACCCTACACAGTCAAATAAGCTAGGGAAAATGTATGTATGATTTGTAATATTTACATTTCGAGCAAGGAAATTCTTGTTTTGATACATTATACATGCTGGAATTACTAACAAGCCTGGAAACTGCATAGGTTCACTTTATGCATTGCTTTTTACCATGGAACATTGCTCTGTGACTTTGTTCAGGGACTAGGCAGACTTCAGAGAACTCATGGTATGGCAGCTTGGCTAAATAATATTCTATTTACAATTTTAGTTTAATCCACCCATTTGCTACTTATCAAGGCCAAAATTTCAAATTTTGCAACTGCAGTCAGGCTAAGCCCTGGCTGTGCTTTGTGGTTGTCATTCTCAGTCCATCAGTGCTGTAATCTTACTTATTTGTAGTCATGTTATTGAAGCAATGACATATTTTCAAGGGAGTACTCTGTATAAATGAAAGAACTTCTCAAAGGTCACAAATTAGACAACAAAAGCAATATAAACAAGGCAATAAATAAGCTGGATTTATATAAATTAACATTAAACTTGTTTGTTGCATAGTTTGCAGTCTGGAAAAATGACCACTTGCACTAGGCTGACTTCAGTGATTTCTATTACTCAGATAAGCATGTCACTGAAAAAATGTCTGAGGTGAGGCAGGAGCTTTTATTAGGCCAAACAGGAGTTGGAAAAACAACAAAGCAACTTATTAGCCAGCCTAATAAAAGACATTACCTCTCCCTACAAACCTTGCCTTGCTTATGTCATGGCAGCAACTTCACTGCCCAAATACTTCTCATCCTAACCATTAAATTTTACATTTAGTAGAAGTCCAAGAGCTGCCTTGGTTTATAACTGATTTTTGTGGCTAAACAAGATTTTCAGCACAGAAAGGCAACGAAGGGATGGGAACACCGGTACTGGAAAGAAAGCTTGCGCAATTTTACCAGCACAAGCATTGAATCTGTGAGTTCCTCCACCCCCACATGCTGCAATCCTAGCATCCACAGAGTATCCACAGCAGCAAACGATGGGCCTTGGGACCAGATTACCTCCCATCTGACACTGCCTGGAATTACCATCACTGACATGGGTGGGACTGTATCCCAAATAACTGATGTGAGGAACGAGCTGGCTTGCTCGCAGCCATTCAGGATTCCTCAGGGACTCCCGAGAAGTAACAGCAAGCTCCTGAAGTGGCTGACAGCCATTTTTCATTCCATATTCACTGTCACAGCACTGAATTAAGAGAGCATTTTCTGTGAGGCTGGAGGAATAACTGTATGCCCTGGACCAGCAGATGAACAGGTAATGTATAAGTATTGGGTAGTGTAGGGCTACCCAGGAGAGTTTAGGGAAGCAGAATTTTCCCTGTAGCATCCTAAAGAAGGGAGAGGATTAATGAAGTGTTTCCAGGAACCAAGCACATTAAGGTATATAGCCCTGCCTTGTCAGCTGTCCAGTAAGCATAGACACACACACACACAGACGTGTCCCTTTTTCAGCATCCTTGTAATTAAGACGAGCTCAGGCATCCTCAGTGAGCTTCTTGGTGAGACACAAACTTCTTTCCTAGCCTATTTTTGTTTAGATTAGCCACACAGCTCCTCCTCACTGCCTCAAGGCAACAAGAAATGCGTACAGGGCTTTGTGTTCAGCCTTTCCAGCTAAACTGCTTCTCTAGCTGCCTCTCCCAGCACAGCCTCCAGTGCCAGCAGCTGTGCCTGATCACAACTCCGCATGTATTGATCCTGGTACAAAGCACATGCTTGGCCTGACAGTCTGAACTCAGAGGTCAGGGTCCTCTCTTCTGCAACCCTCCTGACTGCTCTGCACCCAGCTCCACTGCCAGGAGTTCAATCAACTTCAAACAGAAAGCAATAGACTTGTGCTGCTAACAGCTTGTCTCCAGTAAACTGCTAGCAGAGGAAAAAAGCATCCCTAGTTCAGTTTACATTTAACTATAACCACCTGAGGTAGAGTTACCTGCAGAGAAACCATCATACCATCATCCAAAGTGGCTTAAACAATCAACTTTTGAGGAAGTTAATTTGGATTAACTTTTGAGTGTATTCATGTCGACGCACTCTACATTATTTCTTAGCTGCTCCATATCAGAGTAGCAGTGGCTAGATTCATTGCTCTCTGGTACTGTAAATAAACACTAAATCTGTGTTTCAGTGGTATCAGGCAGGCAGCAGCTGTTGCTGCTGAATGCCCAGCAGATTGCTCTTGCTCTCAGGACTCATATGGGAAGGTACTGAATAGCCTGAAGATATTATTGTCTGCCAACAAGCATTTCCTTTCATAAATACCATCTGAAAAAAAAAATAAAAGAAGAGAAAGAAGAGAAGACTTTCCTGTGCCCCTCATCTGGGCACTAAGCCGTCACATTTTTATGTGAGGGGAAAATAAGACATTACACAATCTTCCGAAAGATCCTGTTAGAGAAATGGAAGGCAGGATATAGAATTTAATGCATAATTCATGGCTTGTGAGAGCCTTGAGGCAAGACCTTTTGGACTCGCTAATTGCTTTGCTGAGGAGTAAGCAGAAGCCACAGTAATGACTCCTACACCCAGGAAAATACACACATAAAGCTGTTGTAACATCCACCTAGGGGCTTACACATCGCCCCTCTTGCACAGATGCGCTGCTGGCCCATCTGACAACATGCCAACCAAGGACAAGTGCATGGGATATCAGGCTGATCCAAGGATCTGTATCTAATTCTGGTATGTATTTCTACATATTCAGGTTTTTAGGCTGCAGGCAATATATTTATATAAATATACATGCTGTAGCCCTTGGAGGACCCTCACTGTGTACTCAGAGCCTTAGCATGCAGAATTGTGAACGTGAGACAGGCAGAGCTGAGCAGCTCCTCCGCTGCAGCAGCCAGATTTAGCCCCACTGAGCTCAATAGCAAAAAATTCAGTGGGTGCAAAATCAGATCCTAGTTGCAGTCAAAGATATAGGTATGACAAGTATTCAAGTGTAACAGCTTATAGTTACAGAGGTTTGCACATGTGCAAAATTCGGTGGATCTAAGTCATGAACAAAGCATAAAAATACCTTTTGCTTCCTATGCCATAACCACCTCCTCCTCCATGTCCTCAGTGAACATCCTTGGATCTTCTCATCCCAGCAGGCAAAATCATAGGCTTTCATCTACCTACATGTTCAAATCTCCTATGCACGCTCTCCCATTTCAGAAAATGCTATTCCAGCCAATTCTCTGATCATGTCCTGCTGACTGCCGCCAGCCACTGCTGCTTCTACTCTCTATTAGACAGGACCAGAAGTTAGCCTCAAGGACCTAAGAAAGGCCTCACTATTGCTGTTCCTAATTTGTTACTGAATCCAGTTACAAGTCATTCACTGCATCTGAAGAGAGATGGGACTTGCCTCTAAAGCATGGGGATCAACTGTCTTTCTGCTCTGCCAGCTTGTCTGACTCCAGCCCCTCCAGAGCAGTCGTCTTCTGGTTATCTTGTTGTAACTGTCTTCCACTGCAGTATCCTTAGAGAAATCTAACCCCGCATCCCTTTCACAACACATCAGAAAGAATCTCTTTTTAAGCCCTTTCCTCCCCCTTTGATATTATTTACTGATGCATCAAAATTATCTTAGAAACTCTTTAATAAAATGCAAATCAGTATCTTCCATAAAGCAGAAGGTTGTCGAAGTAAAACTACTGAAAGTGCAAGAAAACAGTCTGTCCCTTAATCATACTGTGCAAAGTCATACTACATTGATGGATTTACTGAAACAGATTACAGTTTTATTGCTCATATGCTTATTTACTGACTTAAAGACGTCCAGTCTGTTTCTCAGCATCAAGAATATGAAAAAGCAGAATAATCTGCAAGAGATGAAGACAAAATAAGATGATTAAAGATCACTGGGTTTGATGGGAAACCATCAGTACTTCTGAGCATGAATGAAGCTACAATTATATGATAATGGAATAAAGTTTCTGAGCAAGTGAAATATCTTTTTGGTGATACTCCAAATCACATGACAGTGAAGAGATAAGATTGCCCTGCAACACCTTCTATGTAAGAATCGCAACTATAAATCTTTAAATCTAAAAGCCCACACAATGAAGGCAGAAGAATTTAAAGAGCAGTTGAAATGTCAGTGGAGAAGTACAATGAAGCTGAAGATCCGCAGACTTAGACCAGACTCAAAACACCAGTGCCCAACTCTGAAAGTAAATAACCTCTATGCCACTTTATAATTGAGGTGAAACACAACTCAAACCAAGCTGCAAACCATTACAGGCAACTCTCACCTATACTATTTTAAATCTACCTATACCATTAAAACTCTAGAAATGTTATTATCCTTTATACAGTCTCCAATTTAGGTTTTGATATCTACAAGGAACACACAAGGAATTCACAGTTTCCCCGAAGACCAGGGGTTTACAACCCAAACAAACAAACTGAAGCCAAAGCATGGGAAAGGCAAAGTGAGAACAACAAAACGTCACTTAATCTTGTGAGGTCCACCTTTAATAAATTTTGATAGCTTTCACATTGGAAGTAAGGTAAATAAACATTAGCAGGAAGTACTGCTTGGTGTAGTTTCATTTTTTCTGTGACTGGCAAAAGTTAATAAAAGCAGAATGGATCTATTGCAATTGCAACACAAAGGACAGTCTTTCACTTCATACAAAGAATACTAGCACAGATGGTGAATCAACATTTTGCAGGAAAATCCACGTGTTTCCACATTAATGAGACACGGGTTAGAAGAACACAGTATTATACACTGTCATCATTATGGCAGAAGAGATTTGCTGTCCAAACTTAGGTATCCAGATGGTATTCCAAACTTTCTATAAGGGCAAAGCTTTCACTATAATAAAAAAATGGTTTCAGAAAAAATACTTGTTTGTCTGAGTACTCCTAGTTCATGTTAAACTGCTGAGCATGCCCTATATCTTGTTCGCAGTGCTTTAACAAGGAGGATGTATATATGCATTAGCAAACCTCAAAAGGCAGAGCTGGGGAGCGATAGCACAGGAGAGGGTAGCTGTGCAGAACCACATTCCCAAAGTGCAGAGAAGGAACTGGTAAGCCAAGAGCTATACAGTTCTTCCCTGGTGGATACATTAGCAAGGTCTTCAAAAAAGAAAATGGTCTCTGGTCACGCAGAATGGCACTGAAGCAACACCAAAGAACTACATGATCTGTGTTCATATATGTGAAAAAAAGCTCCAAGTTGGAGAGCAGTGGCTTCTTCTGATTCTGACCAGGTTTAACCCCCTCTCCCTGTAATGGGGAGAGGAGCCAAAGCAATGGGCCTTTATAACCAAGTTCTATTATTAACACACTTTCATTGCTGATAGGGGCCTTAAAACTCTTCATAAAAGCCCACAGTCAAATAATTGCTTTCTATTCTGTATTTTCACTTCATCCGAGCAGACTCCCACAGGTTTGACTGTATTTTTTCTCTTAGAAGGAAATTGCGCAGGCTCTCTTAAAAGGCTTACTTTTAAAAAAGCAGCCTAGAAAATGCCAGGCTAAATTTGACGTGTTTTTCCCTATGTTTCAAAGCCAGGGAAGCATTTTTCTGGAAGAAGATGACACCTTTTCCACTCCAATAGACTGAAAATCTGCTTCAGAAAAATATGGCAGGGGGTAAGAAAGAAGAAAGGAAGGAATACATTTCTGTGAGAGTATATGGGTGTCAGGATTCAGTCTTTAATCTGACAGGTATATATCAGCACTTTTCCACAGACATACCTGTAAGTGATCTATCTGTTTTCCTCTTTGCATTGCTATAGGTTTGTACTGTTTTCTAATGATAGCCTGTATTTTTAGGTTAGCTTCCTCCCAGTCTCTTTGCCTTATGTCCAAAAACCTATCAGGTTAACAAAGCATGAAAAATACCTTTCTTCATCAATGCATTTGCCCTTCTAAGTTTCTCAAGCAAATTTGTCTTAAAATTAAAAACTATATTGTCAACCACACAACTGACAACATGGTCCAGATTGGCAACTAGGGAGCAGGCAGAGGAGGAGGCTGCTCAGCCAATGGATATAAATAGCAAAATCCCCGTCAATAGGATATTATTGTTCTTTGGGGTTCCCAAAGAAGCCTTGAGCAATGGATCAGCTCCTACGCACATGCTGATGGCAAGATAGCGCCCGTGTGCACTGGGAAGGCCCTGCTAAGGGAAGACTCAAGGCTACTTGAGACGTTACCAGGTCTCAGCATTTCCCATGCTCCGGTGGGAGGAAAGACTGAGAAAGTGGGGGGAAAGGGCTCAGCAAAGCACCTGTCATCTATTCATTCTTTTACATATTAGTAACTCATCTCTAAGAATTATGAGACTAAATAGCATACTTCCCTCTGCTCATGCCATGAAGCCAAGCCTAGATGGAGATCAGCAGGCAAATACCAAAGAGCTTGAGAAACTGGGAAAAGAAAACAAAGAAGGAAAGGAGCTTCCCAGGAACAGGTCAGAATGGCTTATTTATCAAGCTGTAACTCCACAAAACACCGGCTTCAACTGGCTTCAAGTCAAGGCAGCTTACACACTCAGGTATCACAGAGCTTCCATTTATAAACCACATTTCAAGGTGAGGCAATTAACTGCCTCATTCCTCTATGACCTTTGCAGAACAGAAAAACAGAATCTAATTGCTCTCCTATTTCTAATTTGTTTCTGTTAACTTTCTGACTTCCTCCTCTTGCAGAACATATAATCACCCAGGCAGCCATCTTTAGGTAGATGCAAAATAAATATGTCTCATCCATGGCCTAATCAAGATCTCCCTTGGGTCTTCCTCCCTACCCCACCAAGCTCTTTCAGACCCCTGCACAAGGGAGACAGGGTTTCAGGACAGTGGATATAGCACTGCTCTCTGTTAAAATAACATTTGGATGATTCTGAGAACTGAAGAGCCTGATTTGACAGCAAGTTCAGGCTTGGATAAAATTTAATCAGATTCAGTTATGAATGCAAACGAAAAGCTTTTATTAGTATACATTCCTCAAAGAAAACAAATTATAGTTCCTGGAGATGTTAATCATGAATTAACCTCTTCCAGCTTACAGCAGCAAGTTTTCTTCCCTCCCCAGCTCCACTTTATCTCATTTATAGCAACACATACTAAAACCAAAGCAAACAAAACTCCTGGAACAAACTCAGTGAACTGAAAACATAGTAAAAAGAGACAGAGCATGCACAGCTGATTTACATCTTGACTGAGGTAATGCCAAAGCACTTGGAGAGAAAAAAAGGTTTTACCTGAAGATAATAAAGGGTAACTCATAAAGATGATCAACATGAGACTTCAAAAAATACATCTTCAAAATAGAGAGAAATAGAAGCAAGCAGGTTGATTCCATCCCACAAACATTTTGTTCTTGCATTTAAAAAAAAACACCCCTAAGCCAAGCCAAAATGAAATCTGATTGCACTCAGTCAGCCTTCACACCAACTGGTGTGCACTGGGGAGAACACCAACAAGCATGTGCAAACCCATAAGGAAACACCTGCCACCAAACATGAGAACACCACATGCTGAGACAAAAGATGGGTTTGTAGCTTCATGCGAATCATCAAGTTGTAAAAGTTTACGATAGAGAGGGCAGCATACACATATTACAGCTCATGTGAATTGTTGGATGACGTTAGCTTTTACTGAGCATGCTAGATGGTGAAGGAGAAAAAAATAAGTTATGAAGAATTTGGTCAGGTAGTTACAATGGTCAGCTTGAAAAGAGAATAGTAACGTTCAAGTCCTGCTCCACCAAAACTTTCCATGTTCATGCACAGAAAAATATGTAACTAGGTTGCCTGGATAACTTTGAAAAAAATCCTCTGGCTTTCATGTGCTTTTGATCCCCAACCCTAACACAAGGGTGTCATCTAGAGAAACACATCAAAACCATGAGACACTAAAAAAAGAGAAGTAAACCCCTGCTAGAATGTAGTAAGAATACATTTCAATTTATTTGAGTCAAATGCAAAACAGTTGCAAGAAAGCCCATATTATCAGTGGGCATCATATTATATGGGCATCAATACTATCCAAGTACCAGAACTCAAGCTTGGACCCTCTGTATAAAACCACAGCTATTAAATGCTACTTCCACAACCATAACAGCCCCATCCTTCTGTGAGGATGCAACATGTGAGAACACACACGTGTAGCAGGACCAGCAAGCCAAAATGAAGTGGGTAGCCCATGTGAGTCTTTGTCACGTGGACATCACGTTAGCACATTAAGCTGTGTTTTCCATGCACCTCCTGTGTTTAGCCTCCAAATCTGATCATTAGTGTGACAAATGAAACAAGCAGAAACTGGCTTGAAGAGCCCAAACTGCAGGATCTCTGTGGTCAGTCGCTCTTCCTAAGTTTTGGCTCATTAGTGAAATGGGAACATAAGAGTTCAAGTGAACATTCAATTCATAATTAAGTGCCTGAATGACAAAGCTGTCTATTGGCTTGAATGACGCAACACAGGGGTCTCATCTGAGCTTGTTGTAGGCATCAGACCATCTCTACAACTGGCTTTTGTAATCAGCCTCAAATTAAAAGTGAAGAACTGAATACGCATGAAAAAATTGTGAACCTACGTTAAAAAAAAAAGAAAAAAAGCTGTAGAGCTATGTGTGGAATGGGCAATAAAACCATGTTTAGACCTTCTCCAAAATCAAAGGAAGTCAAGGACTTGAAAGGTACCCAAGATCTGACTGGTTGAAACAAAATCTGAATACAATTTGCTTCATTGATTTAGTTTCCAAACAGCCTTGGGAGACAGATGGGCATCAGCTTTCCAGGCCCCCCCAAGCTACATCTGGATCTCTCAGCACCCGAGGATGGCTCCTCTCAGTAATATCTGGGACGGGAAGCATCTGCTGTCCTTCTCCTGAAGACACAGGCTACCATCAACAGGGTCACAGCCACTTCCCAACTTCAGAGTAGTCACACTGGTATGACTCCAGGTTCTTATATTAAAATAAACTCATGATGAGTAATACTGTCAGCTGCAACATTACAGATGAAGGACTTTACTCTGCCCCTTAGCTGTACAAACAATGAAAATATGGTACTTCCTCTCTATACACACAGTTTTTTGAGACAAATATAGTATCTTCTTTGATCCTTCTGATAAACACACAATGTTTTAAAGTTTTTAAAGGCCAGCATTCAATACATCAAAAAGACCCTCTACCTTCAAAAGAAGAAATGCAACTTTGACAGCAAATATCCATATTCTGTCTTCTTTCAGTCAAGGTCAATAATTATATTAACTTCAGTAAGAAGCTTGAGCATAAGTCCTTTTTAACCAACATTGGGTCCCTGAACAACTTTTTTGTTTATAAAAAAAAAAACAAAAAACTCACAAGAGTTCCTGTAACTTCAAACCACTCCTTGCCCTGTACCCAGGAAGATCTTTAAAAGAAAACAAAAAGACAAAAAAAAACAACCTGAGAGTAACAGGAACTAAATGTTGTTCAGGTGCATTAATCACCAAGGCCAGGAAGTCCCCTACCTGGCATGCAACTTAGAACAAGGACAGTGACCAAATGCTTTCCAGCTACTCTGAACAGTAACTGCTGGAATTGATCAGGATTTGTACCAGAAATAGGACTACTGAGTCCCTTGTCAAAATGGGAAAATCAGTTCGAATTTTGCTTGAAAGCTCGTCTTCTAATCTGGGCAGGATTTTTTATGATTAACCAATTTTAAGTATCAGATGAAGGTCTGGCCGCAGTCCCTCCTGCACCATCATTAGGTTTCTGATGATTTTCTCTCTTCCCTATTTGAGTACTTCTGTTTGCTTTGTTGCTCTCCTTGAGTAAACAGTCCAGACAGATTTATGTTTCTTTCCTTACACATATCACAGACAATAAGTCTGAAGTGGACATTTCATACTATGTTATTTATAAATACTATATCTTTATTAAGTTATAACTGCAGTTCATGTTTATCATGCTCATCAGTAAGAACCAGACAGTTTTAATCACATACGTGTCCAGATGGAGTCATATAAAGGATCAGTTTTTAATGAAGTTATCTTCGTTGGCATTGCTTTCATTTGTCTTAATGCCAGGATTCTCTTGCCCTTCCCATTTTTCACTGAGCCACGAGAAGCATAACCACCTCTTAGATGTGAACTACACTGACTGCATGTGCAAAACACCTACTGGTATGCATTAGGGGGTTCTTTGCAAAGACTAAACCAAAATGGCAAAGTACTGTCTGACCATCAGCACACAACAGAAAGACAACCCATGCACATAACCAGTCCCAGGTGCTTTGGTTGTAATTCAGAGCTTCAGCTGGAGTCCTGTGAAACAAACAGTTCAGGCTGTGATATGACTCCAAAAGCATATGAATAGCACATGGCTGCCTGACCACTGAGGTGGTTACTGAACTGTTATTTGGGTTTCTTGAAGAAAACACAGGAAAAACAGCTGGAAGAATAAAAATGTAGCTTACCATAACCACTGGAGAGCTAGGAGACAATTGCATGATTAGAGCGTATCTGAGGCCTTTCACAGATTTCAGAAGTGGTAACAAGTGAATTATCCTAAGGAACAGATCCAAAACAGTAAGACCTGCCACGTTATCATTGACAGCAACTGTAAACTGGGCGGTGGTGGTGGGAGATGCATGTAGGCAATTTGAGGTTTATCTGAAGTTAATTTTCTCCCCTATCTTCTTCCTGGTGCAACATAAAAATATTTTCTTCTAAGGGCTCTTTGTTAACCTGGAGACTGCAACTGCTGAGCCAGTGAACAGCCACCTGGGAGGGCTGTTCCTCAGGTGCAGCACCTAAATGTGAGCTTCCATGTAAATCTGGCTAAAACATGGAGCACCCACCCTGGGGTGCCAGTATAAGAAAAGGAGCGCCATGGCAACCACTGTGATGGTGGTTAATTAGACACTTGAAACTCATTTCACAACCAACTACAAGTCTCTAACCCAACTCAAAAGTGAAAAGGAAAACTGAGAAGTCCAGTTGTCCAAAAAAGCCACAAACCCACCAGTAAGAGTAACTTTTCAGCATAAAATATGTTTTAATACACATCTGGAATAGTGGAAAATAATTAATAGAATCCCTCAAAGTATTACACTGTTTCAACACATATTTCTTGAATGATGCCATCAAATTAAGTAATGGGCATAGATATTTGACTTGTCTTTTAAGTGGTTTTGATAACATCTTTTCAGATCAAGTTGGATTTCTAATTTTGTAAAAAAAAAAGAAAAAAAAAAAAGAAAAAAAAATCCTCTCTGGAACTTAACATATTCACAGGCATTCTCTCTCTAGATATCCAGGCTGTTGCTACTACGAGCCTTCTTAGAAGATGCCAACTTAAGCTTGTGTTCACGGCTATAAAGCCTCAAACTACAGCTACAACACAGCTCAGATGTTTGCACAGAAATATGCCGCAATTATAATGAATTAAAATTCATCCTGCAATCCCCCACCTACAGTCCCCATATTTAACTAGTGTGCAGATATAAAAATAGAATAGCAGGTAAAGAGACATGTAGAAAAATACACTTATTTCTTAAAAGGTGCTGTGAAGCCCTTCACCACCCCAGCAGTGACACAAATATGACTGCTTATCTGGTAATTTCATCTCCTGAGTACATAATTTTAAGAATCTTCCTTCTAGATGGCAAGACAGGTAATATTTCACTCTTTCCCTTTAGACATATGACCTGAACAATTATCCTGTAACAACAGTGAGTTTAAACATCACAGGACATAAACAAATAATTTTTAAATGAACACTGACAAGCTAAAATATCCAAGGCTGCTTCTTCTAGTCCAACAGAAATGTCTTTAAAGTGGAGAAAGGAAATCAAGTCATCCCTTTGTAGTATTTTCAAAGTAAATGCTATGCATACTTCAGGATTTAAGTGACATAACCTTGAAATTGTCTTTTGGAGAAATAAAATGGTTTAAATTTCTGTCCAAGCTGGAAAAAAAACAAAAAGCAAGCAGAAGAAACTATGATAAGTATATCATATTTTTAAATCGGTGCTAGTTTTAGCACAGCGTTTTGAAATTCATTTTTAAACTAATGCCATCCAACCTCAGGCAAGTAGTATGGTCTGAGATGCCACCAGCTATCCAAACACTGAGGCTGGTCAGTGCTTGAGCAACAGCTCACCAAGGAAAGACAGAGAAGGTGATGTTGGCAACTGACAGTAGACCAACTCCATGCCTCAATCCAGGTCCATGCTTGGATGCCAAACACAGTCTCTCATACGACGAAGAGTTAATACATGGGTGTAAGAGTTCACTTGACTGCAGCGCTACCAGGGATGATTTGAATTTAGTGTAATATCACCCATGCAATGGGACAGAGAGCCCAGACTTCTAACTTGTCAGAGAAATTAGCCATTGACCTTATTACAATTGCATGCTGAAGCATGCAATCTGTACTTTGCCTTACCTCTCACTACTTCTTTATTTCACTGCCAGGTTTTCCTATTTTAGGAGCAGGTGAGTCTTCCTTCCATTCCTGACAAACACTGTCAGGTATGAGAGTGCACTCACAAAGACCATCCCCACCACAAGATTTAGGTTTCCAGCAATATGTTTGGCTCTTTATACGCAGATTTGAATCTTTATTTGGCGGATTGCATTTGCAACTTTCAGGCCTATTTATCTCCGCTTTTATATTGAATAGGATCACTCAGTGGTTCTACAGGGGTTTGTCTAAGGTTCTCCAGGCAATTTAATCTTTCCAAATATCACCCTAATCTACAAAGAGCTCCACTGAAATGAACACATCTACAGGCAGAACGAAATCCTGCTGAATATGGCAACAAGTTATGGAGGAGTTAAAGTAATGAACAGTTACAGCACCTTACTTTTGTCAGAAGAAACAGATACATTAACAAAGGTGTCCTTCTATTTGTATAATTTCCAGGTGTTTGAAAGTCATGTCAGACTATAGCAAACAACTGAATTCTGTGGATCTTGTAATTTAAAGAAAAATACTACTCTGTAGTTAAGTACAAAAGTCTTAAGAATTATGCTTCATACATAAATGAACAAAAATACAGAGAGAAACGAGACTGACTATAGCACCTGCGTTTGGTTGCCCATCAGAGATGCCTAAGCCCCCAAAAGTAAAGATATCTAGATACTTTCACAGCCAGAGTTAACTTTCATGAGTTAAGCATATGTATTACCTCTTAAGACAAAGGCTTTGGGACCTGACACAAACCTCAGCTTCCTTTGAGGCATCGGTGACAAGTATAGTTACTGCTGTCCAAAGCTTATAAAATCTAGATCTTAATGATCCAAACAAGAAGACAGGCAAAAACAGAGAGTGCTGAGAGATTATAACTGATTCATCCAAACATACAAACTTAGGCAAGGATGGGGAACCAGTGGGGCTGGTACTGGTCAATTTATTTCTTCCAGCCTGTCACTTTTTCTGGGAGTTATTTCCAACAACACAATATATTCCCATGCAGCCCTCCAAATATGCTTGAAGGCCACGCAACCCTCATCAGAGGAAACCCGAGGCTCAGGAAAGTATTTAAACCTACTGAAATCAAGGAATAAACATCGATGTATTTCTGTGGTTTCTGGATCAAACTCTGAGTAGCAAAATGACAAGGAGCAGGACTTTGGGCTCTTTGTCTAGTCCTCTGACAGAAGACTAGTAGAGTTCTACACACCCAGCCCATATATTCTACTGTAATATACAAAATGAACATTCAAACCATAATTACTTTTAAATGGTGGTAACAGCACTTGTTTGCCAGAGATGGACAAAACATCTGATTGCACAAGTATTCATCTCCACATATTTCTTTCCCAGGAAAGCAAGGAAAGATATGTACTATAAACATACATTCAGACTATTGCAAAGCACAGGACCAAAATATCTGAAAGAGAATGACTCCTGCTGAGGATGTTGCCTCTTCCTAGTAAGCACAATCCATCACATAAGGGAGTGTATTTTTGACGATCCTAAATCAAGCTTCCAGTAGGGAAGGTTTTAAAATATTTTTGCGTTGTAACAAAATGTTCCCACTGGTGTTGTAATGAAAGAAAAAAACCCATCTCCTGACAGGAAATTAATTATTGAGCATTCCAGTGCTTGATGATGTGCTCCTACATTGGGCAGAGGCTTTCCATTTTTTTCTTTCAGTATGTGGAGAAATTCACTATGGAGAATATACAAGCGGAAAAGAAAAGAGCACAAGAATATCAGTTTATTAAATGCATTTAGAAACCGAACAGACCTGGAATGAGCAACTTTGTCTGTGCATGACCATAGTTGATGTTTATTCCCTCTTTACACTCCCCTCTCCTCCATCAGATTGTCACTTTTTGTTCTGCTCTCTGAAACTACCTCTGTCAAGAACTGAAGCAGTGTGCCTGGCTTTTAGCATCACTTACCTGCAACAGCTCTGAACTATTCACTTCCTCCATTGGAAAAATAAAGTGGAAAAATCTTAGACCTTTGTGAAAAGGGAAAATAAAAGCCCCATCATCATATGCCTATGCCTAAATTTCAAAATGTAATTCCATTTTTTAAACCATCCCTTTTTCTCCCCCCTAAGTCTAGTCCATTTGGCAAATTTCACCCCTGGCTGTCAGTTCTAGTCTCCCTGTGAAAAAGCTGAAAAACCCACACATGCCACAACTTCTCTCATTGTTTACATGACAGAATATACAGTTCCTCAAGCTACTTCTACACCAAGCACATGTATATAGAACATCTCAATTTGGTGGGAGCATACCACTGCAAAAACATTCCCATGAGAGCAGATACTTCCCAGTAACCGGAATCCTGGATCCTTCCTGGATGTGGAACTACCAAACGAGAGAGGGAATATGCAACAGACTGAAGGAGCATATGCCATCTTCAAATAGTATTTTACACCAGCAGTGCTTTACAGCTTAGCTAAGGCATAATGAAGAATTTTTTAAGAGAAATGAATAATTTTAGCTTTTAAAAAAGAAGGCGGAAAGGGCATGGAAAACTGCTGCAGCAGATGGCTGTATGATGCCTGCAGAAACTTTCATACCAGCTAGGCTGCTCAGGTGCTACTGGTACAGTTTCTTATGGTCATTACCAGTTGGATTTTTCTCCCTGGGCTCTTCCATCAGCTGCTGGGCAGGATGGCTCAGATGCAGCATAAATGTAATGACTCTGCTTTCCACACCTGAAAGACCTTATATTTGACTGGTTCCAAGTATCAGCAGAAGTCTCCATCTCTGCATAAATACATGCCAGTGTTTCCATGCATTACTCATACCCACAAATATTTAACTGCTGCCTCCTGTCCTCTCCTTACAATATACTCCCTCCTGGGTCTATATTTGCATCATGGGGTTCCCAGAGACCAGGAACCACATTCACATATGAAAAATGTCCCATTGCAAGGGAGTGTTCTGGAATAAGACAAACCATACCCTAAACACAGCTGGCCTTTACAGAGAGCACTGAAGGAGCAGGAGACACTGCAGCTGACAGGGACCGTCCCTACCCAAGGTCTTGTGTGACCCTGAGCAGCAGGGCCCTGCAACAGCTCTAATAGTGCTGCTGGAACCTCTGCATGATCCTCAGCTAGTTTTTCATCCTAGAATCATGACTTTCTAGCACATCAAACCTGTTATTCACTCTACAGTTGATAGGCTATGATACTAGCAGTGATTCAGATCTCATTGTTTTGAGAGAATGAATTTTGAATTATAAAGCAGGAGAAGTTTAATTACTACGTATGAGCATAGAGCATATGCTGCCATTTTGCAAGAAAGTATCCTGACAAGAAGCACCGTGCTTTGCCACTGAGCTCCTGAGTAACAAAAATCACACTCTTCGAGTATCAGACTCACCATCTGTAAAATGTTTTTCATCTCTAGAAGATAATGTGTTACAAATCATGCACACTGTAAGTGACAGATATTATCATTTGCTTTGGAGCAGCATCCCAGAACACCTTTTCTCCCTTATAAGAGCCCACATGGGGCATAAAACTCTTTAAACGCTATTTAGTAGTGCAAGGTGACAACTAAACTCATATAGTAAGAGGGGAACAGGAGCATTTTTTTCATGAACATGTTATTCAAAGGAATTTGCCCTGTGGGATGACATTCTCCTACAGAACTATAAGAATTTTAGATAAGGCTGTGTGCATCTGTACAAATACATTTTAAGTTCCAGAAAGGGAAACGAATTTAACTCCTTCTTACACAAATGGCTGAGTCAAAGCCAAAACCATACTACTTTTTTTAAGAACAGATTTTTTCTCTATTCCTTCTCAAAAAGTGCCCATGAATTAAGGATTAAACCAGGTTTAACTGGTACAGCTTGGAGCACCAAGAAAACAGAGACCATCCATGCTACCACAGAGAACCAAAAAAGACAGAGCCAGCAGTCAGAAATGTAGAATTACACCATAATGAGAGACTGACAAAACCTAAGGGGAGTTCAACCTGGAATCAGCAGCCCTCAAAACCTGAATTTCAGTGGTTATGGTGATAGAGGTCAAAATACTGTGGAGTGCACACACCAGCAGTTACAGCATTGATACAACATCAGAGATGACAGAATGGCTAATTGGAGTCTCTTTTCTGATAAATTATACATCTGCTATAATCAAGCCAAACCAAAACTAATTTCCAGCAACTGCACTGCCTCTGCCAGTAGACAGTGCCTTAATATCATTATGCATAAACAGGAAGAGATAATGACCTGTAATTCAACTCTATTATTTTATGGAACACGAAGATACATTGCAGTATAGTGTGAACTGTTGATTGAGATTGGTATGTTACATTAAAGCAATCATTCTCTCATAAACAACTGCTGCTGTTTCTTCTTTCATCGATTCTTGCTGTCTTGCCAATCACGAAGGGTCAGCTCCTGAGGGGCAAACATAACTTTGGAAGAACTACCACACTGATACCGAACTATGTTCAAAGCTAGGTATTTGCATCCTTTCCACTACCACAGCCTATGGCACAATAGGGAAGCATCTCATAGATGATTTATCCATAAACTCTGCCCATGTTTATTCAACAGTAGCTTACGGGAGGTACATTAAATTAAGTACGCAGATAGCCGTCGGCTTCCCTTCAGACTGCGCCGATACGGACCAAGACCCGCATCTTCACTGCGGCCGAGTGCCTCCACATCTCCCGGGCGAAGTGGGCTCTGGCCCCTGCTCCCGAGCGCCTTTGCCAGGCTTCAGGAGAAAGAACGGGCAGAGGGAGGGTGATCCCCCGCACCGCTCGATTCGCTCCGCACCCCTCAGACAGCGCGGTCTCCCCAAGAGGGAGCGAGGTGAGGGCAGCCTACACCCCCCGACAGCCCTCAGCAGGCGGCGGTGGGTGGCCCCGGGGCGGGGACACGTGCTGTACCTCGCCGCATCCCCAGAGCCCGCGAAGTCCCCGCGCCCCGTCCCTCCGGCAGGTCCCGGTGCCGCTCGCCCCACCGCGGGGGTCTCCGCGGGCTGTGCGGGCCCGGCGCCGCGCACGGGGGAAACTTTGGCCCCGCCGTTCTCCTCCTCCAGCCCCGCACCGCCCACGCCGGGGGGCCGGGAGTCCGCGGCAGGGCACGGGGGGAGACGGCGGAGGGAGGCCGGGGAGATGGAGAAGAAGGAGCGCGGGGCGGAAGGAGGGTTTGTCGGTTTACCTTGGAGGTTCTGCACTCGGATGTCGCTGATGTGCCCGATGAGCTCCTCGCGCTGGAACCAGTCCCACTCCTGCCCGGCCATGGGGACGCGAGGCCGGGCTGAAGCTGGGCGGCGGGAGCCAGCAGCACCGGCACCGACGGCGGGGAGGGGGGGGGGCGGCCCCGCCCCGCCCCGAGGCACTCCCCTCCTGCCCGAGTTCCTCCCGCCGGCCGTGCGGCCGGGGGCGGAGAAGAGCTGGGGCGGGGCGGAGCGGAGGGAGGGGCGGTGTGGGTCTGGCCGTACCTCCCACCATGGGTAGCTGCGCGCCGACAAACCCCTTTGCCCTCCCAGCCAGCGTTGGCGAGGTTCCCGCGCCGCCTCCACCAGCAGAGCCTTCCGCACCGGCCGACCCCCCACCCGGGCGCAGGCGTGTCCGGGGCCGTCCTTGCTGTAGCCCCCCACGACTGCCGGCCTCTCGCCTCGTCTCTCCCTGACACGGCCTGTTGGCACTCTGGATAAATATGTTTTTCTTGCTGAAGCAGCAGGGGGACTGCGAACAGTTCCCGGGTCCTGCCCGCTTTCCCTTGCCGCGCCTGTAACGGGAGAAGTGTCATCCTCGGAATAAATGTCATGAGTCCACGGCAGAAATGAAAAAGAAAGCACGAACGGCAAAGGGGTTTTCCTCGTGGAGATTAAATAAGCGCTACTATTCATTAAAAGGGATAATGTGCTGTTTGCATATTCGCTTAGCCTGCTCTTGCTAGTAGGTTTAGGCTGTCACATTTCCTTTATGGTGAATTTTCATATTGAATACCTTCATTTACACAGTTTGTCATCAAAATTGGACAGTGGTTGTTATCAAGGCCCTTCAGTATTACTAATATCTATGCTCTACAAACTTGGTGAACAGCATAAGCATTTTCGTTACATGCAAGGCATTTCATTACAGTGTACCACTATTTGTACTTTTGTGCCTATTTTCTTTTCAAACCATGAAGACTGTATAATGTAAACAGCAAATTTTGACACAATCCAGTCAGACTAGTATGGCATCATTAGTTAGACTAGCAAAACACATAAGCCAAGATCTACAAAGTTACCTATAAACAAATTGGGATCTAGAAACTGGGGCTCTTTCAAGTTGGAAATGTTTATGTTATCCCAAGTAAACACACAACCAGTTGTTTCACCCAGCTCAGGAACTCTTTCCCACAGCCCACATTGGTGAATCTCTGTTACATCTTAGAATCAAATGGAGTCATCCATAAAGCATCTCATAGGTGAACAAATATATCAGCACTATAACAAGCACCAGTCAACTATCCTAAAATTTGATCACCAAGAGCTGGGGTGGCGGGTGTGTCTTCAAGCTGTTTACATATCAAAGCTCAAAAGTTTTGCACAAAGGTAAGGACATCATATAAATCTAAGAATACCATGCTGGAGAGTTTATAAACCTGAATGCAAAGAGCAGAAGCAGAAGCTTGTGTAAGGAAGAGAAACATCTAAACTCAGGCAGCGTTGGCACAAATCACAGTGCTGCGCTTTGACTTTATTTTGCACTGGGAGGACCTGTTACCCAAGTGGGATGAATGCATCAGTACTGTGTTTAGAGGTGAAAGTGGAAACTGAGCGGGTGTGGCTGTGGGAAAAACACATGAAAGACTTCTCAGCATCAGTGAAATACCGTCCACAAGGGGTGGCTGGAGGTCCCTAGTCCACTCTGATGCTGCCAGGGCTGGATGGGGACAGCTGAGGCTTTATCCCAACATACGTGGGCATCCTCCAGCACCCAGGGTGCATGAGGTCTCTAGATAGCCTGTTCCAGTCTGCAGTGTCCTGCTCCTGCTCCTGAGACCTGCCAGTGGCTGCTTACTATGGCCTGTATGTCAGCTGGAGAACGGGAGTTGGTATGAGATGAAAGTGAATGAACAAAGAGAATTGGAACAGACTGCAAACTTCAGCAGCAGAGTCACAGAACTGTTTAGGTTGGAAAAGACCTTTAAGATCATCAAGTCCAACTGTAAACCCAACAGTGCCAAGTCCACCACTAATTTATGTCCCTAAGTGCTACATCTACACGTATTTTAAATACCTCCAGGGGTGGTGACTCAACCACTTCCCTGGGCAGCCTGTTCCAACGTTCAATAACCCTTTCAGTGAAGAAACTTCCTAATATGCAAACTAAACCTCCCCTGATGCTACTTGAAGCTGTTTCCTCTCCTTCTATCACTTGTTGCTTAGGAGAAGAGACCAACACTCACCTTGCTGCAACCTCCTTTCAGGTAGTTAGAGAGAGCAGTAAGATCTCCTCTGAGCCTCCTTTTCTCCAGGCTAAACAACCCCAGTTACCTCAGCCATTCCTCATGAGAATTGTGCTCCAGATCCTTCACCAGCTTCACTGCCCTTCTCTGAATGCTCCAGCATCTCAATGTCTCTCTTGTAGTGAGGGGCCCAAAACTAAACACAGTATTCAAGGTACGTCCACACCAGTGCTGAGTACAGGGGGATGATCACTTCCTTAGTCCTGCTGGCCACACTATTGCTGATAGAGAAGGTGGACACTGAGGCGCAGCAGAAGGAGCAAAGGTCAGAGGAAGCAATCCAATAGCTCCCTGCTGCCAGCCCCACCTGATGTGTGATATTACAGCTGTGATTCACTGCTCTCTCATATTTTCCTGGGGCTAATTACTGCCTTCACCCTATCCCTGCCCCTGTGTGAGAGCTGCCCAGCTCCACTGCCATGCGGCAGAGTGTGCCTCTGACATCTCCAGGCCTGCAGGGTATAGCTGTATTTGACCTGCACAGTCTGGGTCTCAGAGTCAGGTTGGGTTTAAGATGTTGTAAATTATTAACAGTGTTGGCACAGGGAAGTTAAAACTTCTGATTAGGGGGAGGAGAAAGGCATTAAAACTTTCTTACCTGGAAGAGCATCTGCTCTGTGCAGCCTCATTCTCTGAAGGCAGAATGGCCCTGGCTAGTGTGGCCGAGCAGGCAGCACAGACTGGGACTGCCCACTCTTCCTGCACAGATGGGAGGCCAGAGCAACAGGGCAGCTTGCCCTTCTCGTGCCAGGGAGTCAAGACCTCAGCCCTGGTCAGGGGTACAGGCCTACCTGGCAAGTTTGGCCACTCCAGTTCTTTGCCCCACACATCAGTAGAAGCTGCACTGATCTCATCTTACTTTAATACACTGGTCCATGAGCTACTGTGAATGAAAACTCTGGTCTAGTTTCACTTAGTAGATACGCAGCTCTGTCCAGGGAGGCAGCAGCCGTATTACCTGCATTTGTCCATCCAAGACTCCCAGATAGGTCTTCAGCACCTTCCCCAAAACAACTTTGCATTTAGCAGATCTCTGAGCTGATCATAAAAAAATTGCAATATATGCAGAACTAAGTGCTCCCAAATGAAAAGCTAAGACTCTGAAACTGTAAGGACACTAGAAAAATTGTAAGATCAAAAGGGGCATCCTTCATAAAACATTTTTCTTTATGTTTTTACATTCTTCCCTGCAACCATGTGGTCTATGAATCAGCTCAAGAAGAAAGTATGAAATCTGAGATTCTCACATAAAGCCAGAAATCCAAAGGTTATGTTACTTGGCATAAAATCTGTAAATGGTTGTGGGAAACTACCTGTGAAAATACTATATGCCTTCTAAGAAGTAACTGATTGATACAGTGAGGACTAAAGAACTTCCCTTAAGCAAAAAGTGATTTCAGATTTTATTATTAAAGTCCACTTGCCTTTTCATGTTTAAGGACAGTTCTGTAACTGAAAAAAAACAGGTTACATTTAATTAAGTCCCTCGGCTCAGTCAGACTTGTTACTTAGAGCAACACTGTAAACACTTGGCAGAGGCTCTGAACTCTAGTAACAGGTTTATTAAGAAAAGATTTTGGTCACATAGGAGAAGGAGGGAGTCTAGTAGAAAGTTCATGGGGAACTTACCACTGTTCTACATCTCCTTCATCTCTTTCCTTTGTATTGTACGTAGGATAAAGATATTAAAAAGCTTTCAGTTTACCGTCCGTTGCATATCTTACCTGTGATTTAATGAGCTGAATTCTCATTTTGAGAAGAAAATGTATACTTAAAGATTGCCTGATAGTAGCAAAAAAACCCTCAACTCCTATATCTAGACTTTGTGCCTGTTCAGGTGGACAATACCATGTGGCTCCTGCTTAAAATGGCAAGGGAAGATGTCTGACACAAAGGAAGCTATTAATGGAATTAAGGAATATATTTATGCCATTGTGGCTAAATTGCTTTGGCTTTATAAGCAGAGTTTCCCATATGAACAGTCATTCCAGGAGTGGATTATTTTCTGTCTTTGTTTAAAGCAGTTCCAGACTAATGGTAAGCAGAAAAAGATGTTGTCTGTCTTGCAATAGGTATGCCTATATGAGCACATTGTGTATCTTCAACCCAAACCAGTGTTTCTGTAAACACTATTTAGGTGGTGGGCATTTGGGTCCTGCCCCTACACTACTGGCATAGCCCTGGAGTCTTTGCATGCTCTTGTGCTTCATTGAAGGGGCTACAAAGAAGGTGAATCTCACTCAATTTTTAATCGGTTTAGATTTTCTCAAGTCTTCCTGGAAGACAACTGAAAACAAAGGCTTTCTTACCCTATAACTGTATGAGGAAAGGGAGGAAAATTGAAGTCTGTAACACAGGAAAGTGATCCAAGTTCATATTTAACTCATATTTTACAGATACAGATACAGCCTGACCTGAATGGTGACTTCATTTCAAGGCAATAATCATGCCACCGTAGGTCTCATCAACTCTTCATTTCCCTTGTTTAGACCGTATCTGAACCACAAAGGAGTGCCAGCCGTGAGAAAGGACTCATTAGCTGTGCCAGATGAATAGCTACGTGAAGGTTTTGTTTCTGTTACCTTGTCTGACAGCAGCCACCCCTCAGTCTGGCTTGTCTGCCCACACACGTGTAAACAAGGGGAGGGGTACTGTGTAAAACAGACTTTCAAAGCAAAGCACCAGAAAAGTCAGGAGGAAAAAGGCAGTCTCATTCAACCAAGTAAACAGGAGACACTCGGGAAAAGGTGCAAAAGCAGTGAGAGAGATTGTAATAGTAGGATTAAGTGGAAAAAGTGAGGTCGTGTGCAAAAAACCCTCAAATAAGCTATGAAATAAGATTTTCATGACTTCTTTAAAGGCAACGGAAGGTACACTAAGATGTGTGTTCTACTTCTCCAACCAAAGTTTGATAATAAGCAATGACTTAATTTATAAGAGTGAAGTAGTCAATAAAATAGAAACCAACTTAGAAACAGGAGAAACCTCACTAAACCAGTCCTCCCCTTAGTCCCTTTCATATGCTAGCAGGGGAAGAGGTGTGGTGACAGTTGTCCCTACCTCAGTGTACTGCTGAGCACACATGCAAACTTGGGATGCTGACCAGCTTCTCTTCTTTTACTCTGTTGTATCTGTCTCCTCCTTCCTTGATGCCCAGAAGTCCACCACATAAGACACACTGATGAACCACACTGATTCATGAAACTGTTGCCACACAATGGCAATAACTAGTCTATGGGTCTTGCTAAAAGGTCTCTATGTGCTGTAAATAAGTTTCATCACGCACATCTCTGAATAATGCCAGGAGTTACGGTGACTTCTCACTTGGGCAAGTTCAGCTGGATTTGTTTCATTTGCTTGCTACCAAGGTGAAGTTTATGTGTACCAACTTAGTAGCAAAATGCCAGGGGCTTGAACAGTCAAGGATTTTCTTTGTTCATCTCACATGTTTTTATACAAGTCAATGGCTTATCCTATTTGATCTTAGCAAACTTTTATGGGAACTATTTGAGATTCTAGGATGAGGTGAAAGTGTGACCACATGTAATCATGTTAGAGGGTTCTGTCTTTCATCTGCAGCAATTTTTACCTGCTTTTACACATTTTGTTGCATCTTATTGAACAACTGATTAAAAAAAAATTAAAAATAATAAAGTATCTGTCCAGGAGCTCTTCCTTATGACTGGTGAAATACCACTGAAGCATTTCATGTGGAAGCAAAATGTTCAGGGCTCTTCACAGATAGTTTTCTTCTTACAAAGAAAACAGGCATCAACAGTTTTTCAAATGCACTGGGGACAAGGAAGACAAAAACCAGTGGCCAGAAGCTGAAGCCAAGATGAATCTGAATGAGATTCTAATAGTGAGCCAGTCATCTAGAAAAATGACAATTTGCTAACTCAGAGACAGAGCATGCCTTTTTAGAAGATGTGCATACTCGAACACAGTACAGTTTATTCAAAAGTAG
Source organism: Pezoporus occidentalis (assembly GCF_034315485.1). Lineage (NCBI taxonomy): Eukaryota > Metazoa > Chordata > Aves > Psittaciformes > Psittacidae > Pezoporus > Pezoporus occidentalis. Next base: position 475,534 of record NW_026914018.1, read on the forward strand.
GTTGATTGTGCGAAGTGTAATGGCTTGTAACATAAAAGCCATATCACAGGATCTGTCTTAATGGACCTCTTTGCCTTTAGTTTTGTGAGTGAGGTTTACCTTAAAAAGGTATTGTTTTGTTTGTTGGGTTTTTTTTTCACTTCCCAGCTCTTACACAGACTAGATCAAAAGAGTGTTAATTCCATTCCTTACAGATTTCTACCTTGGAAAATGGAGCTATTGAGTAATGCAAAAGTAGTAACAGCAACAGGGAATTTGTAAGAGTTTTCTGTTAGTGCCTAGCCAGTGAGAACTAATTTAGTCATTCACAAAGCTACAAAGCTGCCATCAGATGGCTTTTCTTCTTTTTTTTCTTTGTTACTATCAAACAGGTTGCAATTACATCCATTGGCAAAGGTGAATGGTTTGACTGATAGTCATAATTTGATCCTCTGCTATCGGTTCAGCAGCACAGTCACTAAAACACACAGTCCATTTTTTGTAAGGTTATCCTGCAGTTGTAGACAAAACCATTGCCACAAAATTGGAAACTACACGATGTTAGATGTTTGTTATAGCACAGTTCATGCCTGCATATGTATGTAGCCTGTATGGCCTTTCTGTCATCAGTGTGTATAAAATTGTCTATGCACGTACATACACACACATATATATGGAATTAATGAATATGGGAGAAAATAGAAGAATGCTGTTGGTGAAATATGAACATGTGAACATGTTTGCTCTCATTCAGCACCATCCTACCAGTCGTACACATCTGTGCACAAGGAACCTCATGCTCCTCTCATGATACTTTACAAAGACTCAGAACATTCACATGGTATCTGCAGAGAGAGGCTCAGATACTCAGTGGGTGTCCTGCTACTGAGTGACAGTTTGAAGAGCTCCTTTTCCTTGTTGAAATATGTTCTGAGAGTTAAAACATAAATAGCTACACACCCACAGGGAGTTATCATCATCATTCACTGAATTCAGAGCACCTGAATTTGGAGAATCTAGACATTAGTTTGGCTTTGGGTCTACTTTAGGGCATACATGATTATATGTAAGTAGCTTTTCTGGATTCTTATTATCTTATTTACAGGACTGGATGCTATTTGCTTATGCGCTACTTCCCCCAGCTTTTGTGAGCTACTACAGTTGCATGACTTCATATGGAGGAATTTTCAGGAAAGCTGTGTGGTTTCATTATCACATGTGTAATCATAAAGGAATGGCAGTATTTTGACTGGTAAAATGAAGCAACACTGAACAGAGTTTTTACACATGCACGTTTTAAGGTAGAGATTCAGATACAGTATCACAGTATCACAGTATCACAGTATCACAGTATGCTAGAGATTGGAAGGGACCTCGAAAGATCATCTAGTCCAATCCCCCTGCTGGAGCAGGAACACCTAGATAATGTTACACAGGAATGTGTCCAGGGAAAGAGACTCCACAACCCCCCCTGGGCAGCCTGTTCCAGTGTTCCGTCACCCTCACTGAGAAGAAGTTTCTTCTCAAGTTTAAGTGGAACCTCTTGTGTTCCAGTTTGTACCCATTACCCCTTGTCCTATCATTGTTTGCCACTGAGTAGAGCCTGGCTCCATCCTCGTGACACTATGTTCATAGTACTCGTACTCGTACACCTATGTTCAACTCCTTTTACATACTCTTTCAGAACAACCCCAATTGGTGCTGCACATGATTAACCCCTCTACCCTTCTGAGCTACTCTGAGCTGATTTCAAGGATCTTTGAGCAATGCAAGTGCAGCTATGCTCTGCATTTCCTGCATGGCTAACAGTTTCAATCTGTTCTCAGTTGATAGGGGAAGGATTGCAATCTGTTTAAGAGTGTCTTTACCACAGACAAGTAGATACAATTTCTGAAGGAAAAATATGGGGTAGGCAGCTAATTTGTTGAGGATGGAGACAGGCCTGCAGGCATCAGTTATATTTGGGAGCACCATGTCATGTGAGCAGATTACCCCCTACAGCCATGGCCTTAAGTACACAACCACAACCACTGTCTGGTCACACCTAATGCATTTTATGTACTGTAAAAGCCACAGCTTTATTCCCACCCTGGTCCTCCACTTCTGGCAGCTCTGTCTTTCTCAGAGCTGGAGTAGCAGCACACAATGCACAATATAACAGTCTCTTGCTGTTTCTTCCCACAAACCAGCCATTGAGCATTGGTGAGGAGCCACTAGCACCCAGTTCAAACACAATGTAAATTCTATGAGAACTTCTTGTTTTTATGAAGATCACATGCAATTTGTTGCCAAGCAGCCTACACAAATATTTAAAGCCTGCCTTTTTCTCCACACAATTTAAAAAAACCCAACAAACCAACAAAACAAAAATAACAAAAGCTTTTACTTTGTGCCATAAAGGCTTAGAGGGAATTAACCTCTTCCTGCACAGGTCCCAGACACTGAGATGATGGAATTATTGCCATGTGCCTGTGTTTTGTGGGGATGATCCTGGAGAGGACTTGACTTGGAGACTGGCTATGTATTTATTGGCTTGGATTTAGATCATTATACATTTAGACAATGCCATGTGCATCTTCCTGATTCTTTCTTTTGAGAGGTAACATTTTCTGGTTAACAGTGATGTAATTACCTCTTTTCTAATGACCACCTCTTCAGACCAAGATACGTCCAGGCTCCAGGCCCACCTAGGAAGAACTGCTACCTTTGATCATGTTTTTCTCCCTCCCTCCATTCCTGCGGTCATTCATATCTCAGGACATGCTAGCTGCTTTGCTGAACTGTCAGACAGCAGCAATGTCCAGTCTGTTAAAACATAACAAGTGTTGCCAGCTCTAGATTTTTGTGTAGAAACTTGGAAGTAGAGACATTTTTAAAAATACTTGTAATTATTTTTATTCCTACCAGACTTCAGTGTCACCAATATGAGTTATCAGGCTAGTGTTTTCTGCCTGTGGAAAAGGTCTCCAGGCACAGAGCTGTCTAGTCACCCAAGAATTATCACCAGTATCACACAGGATAGACCTCTTATGAAAAAACAGAGCAAGTATAAATATAAGCAACGGCTTGAATCCCAGCTGCATTTTTCCATAGGAACAAGCCTTCATGCAGTGTGTGCCTTTGTGTGTATGTAACTTCAATACTCAGAAGGAGTAATTTTCCAGCCAAAGGAAGGCTTGATGTCCTGGATAAGTGACTCCAGGGTCTGATTACAAGGAGACATCTATGATCTGTGAAGAGGCAGGGTTATGAAGGTAATGAGGATAGCCCTATGAACTCCATGGGAAGTTTGCTATTCATTTCCCATACATACCTATACTATAGGAGAAAAACTGTTCTCAGGACATTTTCTGACTACCTCTCTCTCACATTTGACTTCCTAGTTTCAGGTATTATTCTGATTTTTGAAACAACAATTTCATGATCAGAGTGGAATCACACAAATATGATCTGAGTTCCCCAAGGTTGTAATTTATATGATATATCTCATATAAGTTTTAAACATATTCCTCCAAACTGATTTCAGAATTGCCTGGAAGCATATTGCAAATACCATGTAGGGTGGCCTGACTTTTTTTTTGCCAGACAAATTTTAAAACTGGTAGGAAAATATCCCCAATTTAGCAATGACCTTGTTATTTATAATCAGGTCTTGATTCTATAAGATCTATTAATTATCATAATTTTCCTCAAAATGTCACTTACCCACATGATCATAAGGATGTAATATCCCACAATAACTGAGGTAGAACTGAAAGATTTTATCATGGCTTCTGTTTCTATAAAAATGCAAATACTACAGCAAATGTGCCATACTGGGGTTATCATGGTAGTAAAATTAATTAGATGCATAACTGTTTTCTGCATCAAGATATTAGTGTGTAAAAGTGTAAGCAATTTTGGACATTTATCTTTTAACTTTATTTAGCAGCTGTGATTTTCTGTATTTCCTTCAGTAAGTACAAGAAGCAGATATTAATAGGCAGGTTTTTCTTTTGTTTCCAGTTTGTTTCTCTTGTGGTTCTCTTGAATGGCCAATGAGATCTGTAGTACACCCAACTGAAAAGGATCATTTGAATGCCCTTGGTGAAGACATACTGGCTGCCTCAGATCACCTCCCCTCTCATCCACATGCCTTAGCACAGCTCCTAGGGGGATCTGTTCCATGATCTTCTCAGGCACAGAGGTGAGGCTGAAAGGTTGGTCATTCCCATGGTACTGTACCCTTTTAACAAATGGGTGCAAAGTTTCCCTTATTCCAGCCACCAGGGACTTCACCTGACTGCCATGAGTTATCACATACCATGGAGAGTGGCTTGGCAACCACATCCCCCATTTCCCTAAGGAATCTCATCAGGTCCTGTAGACTTATCTGTGTTTAAGCTCTTCAGATGGTCACAAACCTGATCCTCTCTCACAGTATGAGGAACTTTGCTTCTCCAGTCTCTTGCGGTCTGTCCACTCAAGAGGTGTGGGACGAGAGATTACCAGTGAAGACTGAAGCAAAGAAGTTGTTGAATACCTCAGCCTTCTCCTCATCAGTTGTTACCAGTTTGCCAGTGCAAGAAAACATACCTAGCATGGAAAATGGGATCACAGGGTTGGTCAGCTGGGGTCTGTCAGGAGGGGCATTTTGTCCTACGTTGTCTTCTGGAATTGTTACTAGCACGGGCAGAATCAAAAGCTGCAAGCCAAGAAGCTCTTACTAAGCAGACATGAATTGGTCTGTTCTGTGTTAGAAGCCTTCCTGGTTCCTTAAACAGAGAGTGGTATAAAAGCTGACACGCTATGTTTAACATTGCTTCTGATTTCCTTTGTTTAGAGCTAAGGAATGCATTTTTTAGTGTTATTTACCTATGGACAGATCTGAGAGCAGGCTCCGGGGGCAGCAGCTCGGGGGAGCGGCCGCCACCTGCCAGCCCCGGGCACCGCTGCCCTCTGCTGGCGCCTGCCTGCATCTCGGCTTGCTTCGGGGGGCCCTTGCTGCCTGCGGCGTGGGGCGCTTGGCGCTGCGGGTGTTAGAGCTGTCCCGGTTTCAGCTGGAATAGAGTTAATTTTCTTCCAGTAGCTGGTGCAGCTCTGTGTTTTGGCTTTCATCTGAGAACAATGCTGATAACACACCAGTGTTTTAGTTGTTGCCAAGTAGTGCTTACCCTGATCAAGGACTTCTCACTCTCTCATGCTCTGACATTGAGGAGGGCCATGGGAAGTCGGGAGGAAGCAGAGACAGGACACCTGACCCAAACTACCCAGAGGGTATTCCACACCGCAGCACATCATGCCCACTATATAAACTGGCTGGAAGCCACCCATCACTGCTCCAGTTGGGCTGGCTATCTGTCAGCGGGTGGTGAACAACTGTGTACTGTGCATCACTGCTGTTTGGTTTTGGTTCTGTTTGTTTGTTTGTTTGTTTTAAATATCTCTTTGCTATTTTTGTTTGCAGTATTAGTATTAGATTATGACCTATTTTAATTATTAAACTGTTCTTATCTCAACCCATAGTTTCATCATTTTTTCTGAGTCTGCTCCCCATCCCACTGGGGAAGGGAGAAGTGAAGGGGTGGCTGTATGATATTTAATTGCTGTCTGGGTTTAAACCACAACAAAAGTACACCATAGGGATACATCAGGTGCAATGCAGAAAAAAAAAAAGAGATTTCCTGGTTAGAACCCAACTTACTCATCTACAGATCACTAAAGGAGCTGTGTGTTAAAAGATTCTGGTAATTCTCAGAAAGAAGCTTTTCAGTGTTTCCCTGCATTAGGGGGACCAGGCCCACTTATGCTCCCCTCCCCATCTTCCTGCCTTCCCCACCAGGGCAGCTGGGTGGGATGTGCTGTGGTCCCCGGATCCTGCTGTCCAACAGGGCAGCAGTTAGTGGGAGAGCTTTTTCATTTGTTAGGACCCCTAATTTGGGGATTGTGTAAAGCATTTTCCCATTCCTGTAGTTAACCCAAAACCCCCAACACATGTACTGTTTTCCCCAGTCTTGCGGGGAATGCACTGAGTGTTGCAACGCTCCATTAAGACCCTGGGGAGGATTTGTCAGTCCAGGTCCATAGATAGGGTCATCTTCTTACTTCAACCCCGAGCAGTCATTTGTGACAGTGTCAAGAGAGGATAAAGCTCTGCTGCCCATGGTTTCCAAGAACCTTGAATGGGCACCTTTGCCTGTACAAGGTGCAAGGTACTTGTGAGCAGAGCACTGTGGATCAGTCCCCTCTGCTCGTCCTCTGAAGAACAGGACTTTGATTTTAACCACATCTCTCTCTTTTCTCATTTCCGGGGAACTCCTGAGGGTACAAGAATGCTGCACATCTGCAAGACACCCATGATGACTTCTCTCCAACCAAGCCCATCTTCAAGGCTCCTGCCCTGCCTGGGGCACCTTTCTCTTGGAATTCAGGAAATAAAACTTAGAGAGGAAAGTCCTTTATGACTGGCTCCAGCCAGGGATGGGACCACAAGAACAGGAGCAGCAGTTGCAGTCAGGGAAGATCAGAGAAGAGGGGGAGAAAAGTCCCAGGCAGGGTACACACTCTCAAGAGCATCTTACAGCCCTAACCTGCTGAGTGGTAAAAGGAATGTTCTCCATTCCCTCTATTTTTATTTTCCTTCTCAAGGAACTTCACACAGTGGAGGAGGAAAAGAAAAATATCCTTCCTAGATACTATTTCAATGCTTTAATTTCTGTTTCAAAATATCCAATTTATTAAGCAGCAGTACCTGTGATTACACTCACCAAGCAAATTCTCAAAGGAAGCCTCACCATCTAGGTGTATTTTTCATTACACTGTAAACTCTGAACTCCACCAAAGGTGTTTTCTTGTAATGTTAAACTCAGTGCCTGACAATTATTGTCCAGCTCCATTTGGTGCCAGAAGTGCATTCAGTGGAGAAGCAATAAATCCTTTCATGCTGTTTAATAAAACAAGAAAATGTGTTGCTCACACTTGGATGCTAGACTTTATTACACAAACACAGCTAAAAAAATAAATGGAGTATTTCCTGTTTAGAAGTGCCTACATGTCACATGATGTTGATTTTCTCCAGGTGTTGCAATTCTAAATGAAATTTTCACTTAAGCTGTTCTTAAAGAAGTGAGTTATTTCAGAATGCAATAATCAACATGTTGTTAAAGGTGCAAAAACCATTGTAAAAAAACCCAAAACATTCAACATGCTGTAATGAAATTAGATGTGGAACATGGTGGTTGCCAGATTATACAACGTACTCGTGAGACACTTTGCCATCCACCTGAGTGTTTTTCTGAGTCTCCACTGAGAAAGAAAAAAAGCAAAGAAAAATCCTATGAGGCCTGAGAAACCGTTTCAAGTTGCCAGTTGATTTTGTCTCTTTGTAGGGAGCTGGGTTATTCTCTGCTCTGGTGGCCTGGTCTTGGTTAGAGGTGCCACCACTATTGTAAAATAAATGCCTGATAAAAACAGATGTCATAGCGAAGTGCTCTTCACTAAGTGGAAACAGGCCCTTAAGCAGGATTGTCTGTTCCTTCATTTTCACTAGCTTACATGAAGTCAAAAGTCAGCTACATATTGTCTTTTAATAGATAAATCCTATGGTTTTGTATCTGTTCTGCACTGCTTATACTCACATGGCCCAAGTTAACCTCATCCAGGGATGCCTTGAAGAACGTGCTGAATATCTGTCATAGAATTACAGAATCATAGAAAAGTTAGGGTTGGAAGTATGTGCTTCATTCTTCCCTTCACCTGCTCTCCATTTACAGGCTTGTGTGGGCTGGTCTCTTCCATCTGGGAACTAAATCAGACATTCAGAGGTGCCCAATAGTCTGTATTTCTGTGGGAGATGCCAAGGTTGAAAAGTGCCTCTAACATTTGGAGCAAGAACACTGAGTATAAGGATGGGTGTTACCATCCTGCTTGATTTCTGCCACAGCTTCTGGAGTGCAGACTTCTGCCCAGGGCAGCTCTACCCACACTGTAAAACTTCTGTGTACATCTCATAAAGATGGGTCTCCCCCCAGAACTTCAGAGACATCTAGGCAATTCTGAGCCCCAACCGTCTTGTCTCCATATATGATAATTTTTAGATAAGCCACCACAGGAACTTAGCATTGCCTCTTTTGTATTTGTCGTGGTTTAAAACCAGGCAGAGCTCCCTCACTCACTGCCCCCCTTCTTCTTGCCCTCCCCCTACTACCGACCAAGCACCAACTGATACTTCCTCCAACCCTGCAGTCTCCCAGCCCTTCCAGCTAACTCCCAGTCACATCCTGGGCATGACGTGCTGTGGTATGGAATACCTCTTTGGTCAGTTTGGGTCAGGTGTCCTGTCTCTGCTTCCTCCTGGCTTCCCCTCCTCCCTGGCAGAGCATGAGGCTCACAAAGTCCTTGGCCAAACCAAAACATCATTGTTACCAGCTCTGTTCCTGAGCTGAAAGTCAAAACACAGCGCTGCACTAGCTACCAAGGAGGAGAAAAATGACTGCTACTGCTGAACCCAGGACAGTATTTAATAGCTGAAGTTGTACCTTTCTTCTGTTAACCTCATGTTCAGATCATAGAATCATAGAATAGTTAGGGTTGGAAAGGACATTAAGATCATCCAGTTCCAACCCAACTGCCATGGACAGGGACACCTCACACTAAACCATGTCACTCAAGGCCCTGTCCAGCCTGGCCTGGAACACTGCCAGGGGTGTTTCCCAGTTTACAATGGCTGAGCACAATTATGCCACTGGAGTTAATGACTCCTGTTGATGTTTCTTTTAGAAGAAAGTAAATACCATTGAGTGGCTCACACCTTTTCTGCAGAGACCACAGAGGCACAGGAGGCACTGAAGCTGCATATTTGTAAATCTAAAAGAACAGCATCTCCTTAGATATCCTCCAAAAAGCTCCTGTACCTGGACAAATGACTCAAAGAGCCACAATGTCACAAGCAACAGAATAGATCAGAAGTGGCTGCAGAGACTTCCCAAGTTATGTGAACTTTGTAGCAGTAACAGGCCCTCAGAGCACAAAAGGTTTCCTTATCAACCTGACCTTCTGAAGACTCTGCAGCCACCCAAAAGGGTGAGATCACCCCATCCCCAGCACCTGCAGTGGCATGGCCATGCGATTAGATGAATCAGAGAACACACCTATATGAAAATGGCTGAAGGTTTTGCAGGATTGCTTTTTGTCCAGATCAGTTTGATGAGGCTGTTGTCCAAACACCCCATTGGTTGCTGTACTGGGGAAGCATGGCAGGGAAAAGAGGCAGGACATGCCTTTTTAATAGCAGTGCAATCATTGGATGGCTGAAAATGCTTGTGAAACTGTCCCATAGGGTTTTGCAAGCCTAGCACAGTGTGCATCTCCCCAGGTCCTTTCCTCCCAGGGGCCTCAGTTCAACATTGCATCCCAGAGGCCTCAGTTCAACATTGCATTTAAATGGCTGAATGTCAAGCTCATGAGTAATTCTTAAGTCATTTGATATTTAATTTCAATTTAATTATAGTCTTAACTTAAATTTAATTATAAGCTTAGATTTATTTGCATGTGCAGTTAGGTCCTTGCATTCATGTTCTTCCCTGAAATAAGAGTATTTCTCAGGAGGAATATCACAATTGTGTGTATAGAAAGGAATTGATTTTTCCTAAAAGGTGATTCAAGTTATGAATTTATTTGTCTCATTAGTTGAAAGCTGATTTAGTCACTCTTTCTCTTTACCGACAGTAACAGGTTTCTTTTCACCTGGGTAGAACTCCAGGACTCAGTTAACTCCATCTGCAGATTTAGTCAATTATTCCCTTATCAGAGTCAGCCTTACGAGAGGGTTTTTGTTGTTTAAAATTTTCCAGACTCAGAGGGCTGAAATGTAAGTTTTTAAATCTGCATTTGAGCTCCTCAGGTCACTTTGGCGGCTGTGAGCTTCCACATCATTTCAAATGAGATGGGAAGAAAGAAAGTCTCCAATTCTCTCTCTGTGGATGTGGGGACCAGGAGGACCATTTCTGAGCACACTTTCCTCTCCATCGAGGAGCAGGGTCATGGCACAACACAGAGAACACCTCCATCCGCCTTTGGGGTCAGATAAGAACAAATGAGGAGAGGAGCAGTGATGGTAATAGAAAAAGAAAGGTGAAAATACTTGGGGTTTAAGAGGGATTTCAAAGACACTCCAGGAATACTAAATATTGGGTATTACACAATTAAATGAAACCTTCTGCTGGTATAAAATGTATTTAAAAACAAATTGGCCTGCCTGAGTTGAAGTGTGATGCCATGCTGCTTACATTATATATGGATAGTAATTGAAAACAGGACATCTGCAGAAATTAACTATTAACTGTTGAGCACTAAAAATCTTTAATTGAGTTTGTAAGCCCTTAATGGCACAGTTAACCTTAAACACAGCTTGGTGCACGCACTACCTGGTTAACACTGGTTAATAACTCTAACAGCTGATAATATTTCACGCCCATGAGAGCACCAGAGTAGCAAGAGACTTGGCGGAATGAGCTCAGCTCGCCACTCTTTTGGACCACAGACGTAACAGCTTAGCCTTTCTGCTGTAAGTGGTGTTTGTGGGTTTTCTTCCTTCCAGCCCTGCATGTGATGAGAGCACCTCTGCACGTATGGCTTTGTGAACTGCAGACACCGCTGTGTCCTCATGGCAATTTGTGGTGTAGCAGGAAACTACTTGGGTAATGATGGATAAATGCATGTCAGGAGAGCTGACAACTGGAAGAAGTGGCTGTAACCTGAAATAACCCAAGGAGAGCAAAACCTACCCCAAGGTGTCAATGGGAGCTGGGGAGATCTAGGCTGTGAGGAACACCCTCTGCCTGCTCAGCCGAAGAGTTGTTCAGAAATCTGAAAGGTACGATCCTATACTATTAAACCATGTGTCTAGTAAGCCCTAGGGCCACTGCAGCCCAGGAAGTCCAGTTCAGGAAGTACAACTGCAGGAATATAAATTGTTGAGAGGGATTGGTGCAAGGAACAGAGCTGACAAACAGGTGAAAGAGCAACTGTTGGAAAAGCACATACTTCTTTGGCAGCAAGTAGAACCTGACAAGTGGACTCATGGGTCTAACCTAGCACTGTCAGTGTTCGGTTTCCTGGTTCAGAGGCTTGTAAACAAAACTATACTTTGTTACTGCCAACTTCTAGCGCATTTCTAAACAAATTAACTCTGCTGTTGTTCCAGGAGAAGTATATGGATCTAACAACAAAAAAAAAAGAAAATCAAAATCTCTGGGCATGAGACTCAAAAATCCCAGATGCAGAGCTGTGTTATCCATGGCATGAGTGTGTGCCACAGCTCCTCCAAGGCGTTTATTTGGAGAAAATCACCTGACATCTGCACCTTGGGTTGTCCTGAGGGCATCCTCACCCAAACCCAGTCAGAACTGATGATAAAACAAGGGCCAGTGATGAGGAACATCTGTGGCAGACCTACCTATAATGAAACATCTCTCTGCAGTGAGGCATGCTGAATTGCCATCAGGCAGGTGGATGTGCTGCTGACATGCCAGCCTAGACCTGTGTTGTCCACACACACTTTCCATTCACAGGGCAGGGGTCCAGGCAGCAGCAGCAGAGCTTGAGAATGCTGGTTCTTGCCTTGCAACAGGCACTGCACGTTTATGGCCATGACCTGCAGTGTGCGACTGAAGCCAGGAAATGAAAATCACCCTCTTTCTCAATTTACACATTTGCCTTAATAAAAAATCTTGCTTATTCCTACAAACCTGTATTTTATGCCATTTTTGTTAACAGCACTTAGCATGGCAATGACTTTGCCGATAAGTGCCCATTTTTCTGGCTGCTTTTATGGTACATGAAAAGTCATAATAAGCAGGTACAGACTGAACCCTTTGAGCCAACAGATGTCTCTAAAAACATTTTTTCCTGTGCACTTATAACAGAAATTCTCCAGCATCTTTTTGTGCCTACTGAAATGTTTTGCTGGCCAAAATTAACAACACAAGAGCTGCAGCTCTGTGCAATGGAGGCATTTTCATTTAATGTAAAGCTCACTCCACGGCAGAGATTTAGCCTCTCTGAGGCCACTGTTTTGTCACCTTTTACAGTTTTGTCTCCTAGGCACCCTCAGAGTTTACTGCAGCTGGCATGGCTTCCTGTGGACTTTTGCCTACGTGCTGCATTTAGGTACCTGCAGGAGTTGATCACTTTGCAGCCATTATTCTTTTCCTATTTTCCCATGTGTTTTTATGGCAACTTGTGATTTTCTAGACTAGCTGGGGTATCTGGGGCTTCTTTGTGCTGTTGTTAGATGTTTTGTTTTCCTTTGTTTTTCCCCAATGGCAGATATTTTATTACATCCCAGCCTGTGTCTCCAGGCCTTGTGCTCTGGGATTCTTGTTTGGTTTTCTCATGGAGGAGCCCTTTTCCCTTACCATTTCCCTCATGCCTTGTATTGCATTTTTATTACAGCAGAGGCTGTGTCTACAGGTCCTTCAGGCTATTTGTTCTGAGACTTTTATTGGATTCTCAATAAATATGTTTGCCATTGGGGGTCCTTAGCTGGTTTCCTTACCTATTTTATTGAAGCTGTGCTTCCAGACAAAAATGTTAACCAGCTATTTCAGCAGCAGTCTGGTTTCTCTTCTGAACCCTTGCAGTTTTGTACATGTTTGTATTGGCTGAGCTACACCTCCTGGTTTTTGTTTGTTTTTTTTTTTTAAGTTTTCCTCACATTTAGGGCCTTTTGTGGGGGCGGTCTGGGAGCTTTTCTGCAGCCACCTCTGTTTCGCATGGCAGCACAAATACACCTTTGTGGCTGGCAGCAGGTGAAATGCAAAGAGTTCTCTACAAAACCAAGAAATCCTGGGCTTTTGATAGACAAAGCAAAGCAGGTTGAATGTCTGTAAAAAGCTACTCTTTGATAAACTGACCCAATGGCTTTTGCTTGGGTAAGCCGCGCCCCACTCGGGTGCATCAGGGTACTTCATCTTCATTTAAAGAGATGGACTTGGTGTCTTTTGGGTTAGTGGGTTTGTTGTCCTGGGGAAGGTCCTACGACAAAAGAGTGGTGTACCCATCACAGGCACATCAGCAAGAAACTGATGCTGGATGCTCCCAGTGCCCACAGGGTCATGCTGTGAGGATTTTGATTCAGATTTCAACAGAAAATCTCATCTGAGTCTTGGCTTAATCCCTCTTCTATGGCTATTTGTGATGTCCAAATATGTAAGTTGGGGGACTGTGTCATGCTCTGGAGAGGCTTCTGCAGAAGGGATGATCTGGCAGCCTAGCTGTACAGGGTATGACCAGCAGCTTTTCCTCCCCAAATGTGACAATTGCACCCATGTACTAACATCATGTAATGAGGCTGAGGTACAATTGCCCAGTGTTCACACCACAGAAACCACTGCAGGGCCAGTGGATTGCCCTGCACCTCATAGGCAGACAGAAAACCACCGATGGTTAATACAGGAGATGAAAAAAGGTCTGTCTCCAGCCTAAGCTTCATCTTTTCAAGTAATTTTGGGGTATTTCATTGGTTTTCTATTTTTAGCTTGGATAAAAGGGCTTAATGTGATCACACTCTGCATGCGTGTGTGCTTGTGCTTCTCTGTCTGCCCTTCCCATAACTTTTGAACTCATGGACCAGTTTCAACCAGATGTGTCCAAGAAGAAGAAGACACAAATATAAGATGCTCCTGCAATTTCTATATTAAATAAGCAGCCAGGTAGAGGAGAGAGACATCAGAGAACCCACACAGGAAAGAGACATTCTAAATACTTCAACTGCAGGCAAAGTTCAGATCACAGTTAATGCTTTATTAGACATAAAAATCCACCCATCATTTAAGTTGTCTTTCCCAGATGAAGAACATATCCTGTGTGTAATAAAAGGTAATACCGATTGAGCTTTTTCTGGTACTAAGGGCACTCATAAAGTCCTCTCTCCCCTCACAAACACATGCTGCAGCTTTAGCCTGACCCAGATTAAAAACCAAAAATCCACTACAAGTTGCAAATTCACCTGAAAGTAGGATCTGCTTCTTTTGATGCTGATAATGTGGATGTTAGCTTAGAGCTAGTTATAAAGCTATTCTATGTCATTTATTTTATTAGTAGTCTCAAAAATATCAATAGTTTTTTTGGGACACTATCAGTGGGGAAAAGGCTGGTTTAAAAACCAAATATTATCTGCCTAATTTGCAAACAAGAAGAAAGAAATTAACTGATCAATAGAAATTAAAACAGAAGCTGTAAATCCTTACTTTTTATTCATTCTGTTCAAACCAACATGGAGAACTTTGTGACGAGCTGTTAGGGAGTGCTTGGTCCAATATATGAGTGGTTCTTGAACGTTTTGCCAGAAGCCCCATTCCTGCAGAATCAATGGGGGTTGTTGCTTGTTTCCTTCCAGCAAACCATAAACCAGGTTCATTTTGTCCATGGCTGGGTCACATGCAGACTGTGGTACAGCACAGCATGTGGGGAGATTGAGCAGTTAGGTGCCATCCCAGGCATCTCTCTCCCTAGAGCCACTGGGGTGACATTGGCTCAAGAGGGATGCTCGGCTCAAGAAAAGCTCCCCACCCCCAAAACTGGACTTCTTATGAAGGACTGTCACACCAGCCTTGTCATCCTGAAGCCCTTGTTCTGCCAGGAAACCCTGTGCAAGGCATACTATGTTCCCTCCCTGTACATCTGCAAGTGGCGACAATGGCACTAATCTTGAAGGGGATCTTCTTTCAAGTATTTGTTATTATTTCCTCAACATAATGGGCTAGGTATTGGTCATTCCAAATCCTGCAGAAGAACTTTCTGGCCCCATCTGCAATGAGAAATAAAGAGTAACCTTAATAATGCCAAAACCAAAGTATTTGCTGCTGAAGTGGACTATTCATCCACATCAACCTTCTTTTATGTAGCCTGTTGAGCAACGTCTTGGACTTCTACTAAAGCACGCTTGGATGTTGCCCTTTTCCCATGTGTCAAGAGGATGGGTGGGAGGCAAGACTGGAAGCAGGAAGAGCTATGAATCTCAGCCTTGTGGTGACACTGGACTTCTTAGGCCAATAAAAGCCTGAAATATCTAATGCAGAACAGAGAAAGTCCATCTTTCTCTGTGTCAAAATTCAGGGAAACCACAAAACAACAGAGATACGATGCCTTCCTCTGGGTGCACAGAGCACATGAGACAGCCATTAAGGACCCTGGTGTGAATGTGGGACACTCAGTATTTCAGCAAGCTGGGGAGGCTGTCATAACCGACAGATCCTAACAAGGAACAAAAAAAAAATCAGAACATTTTTCTGCATTTCTGGGAAGCTTTTGCTGCTAACCCTTCTTTCTTCTCTTCTTTTGTTGCAAACCTGCAAATAGACAATGCATCACACACAGACGGTTGGTGTTTCATCCCCCCATGGGACTCAAATGCCTGAATATTTTACAATAACAATAAAAACCCAAGTACAATTATCGCTGAATAAAATGTGGGACACAATAAAAATAACAATTTTAATTTTTCTTAGATGAAAGCAATTAGCTATATTCTTAAGGGCACAAATCCCATTTAGGAGCTGCTTTGAGCAAACAAAATGCTTCCTCTCTAAGCCAAAAATAGTGAATATTTTTTCACTTAACAAAGCCATAATCTCTAATTATTGTGGCATTTAATGTCTCATGAAGCAAAGTACTCAAATAGAGGTTTTGGCATCAGAGGCCAACATATTTACCTCAACATGGGAATCTAAAATACATTTATAGTACTTCTTTTCACACTGACCGTTTCCACTCTTTGGTCAGCTATGGTGTGGTTAATCTGTTGGGATAGCCTGTGATGTGGTTGCAGCTGATGCTAACTAGCACAGTCCTGAGCTGCTGCTGAGAACAGCTCAGGAGGGAGGGCTGGCCATGACTGTCACCCGAAGGCACTGAGGTGCAGCTGCACCATTTCAGATTGCTTCTAGTACTGGGGGTTTTACTGTTTATCAAGGATTACTGTTCTCTGACCACACAGAATCACAGAATGGTCATTCTAAAGTTATTTCCTACCAGAGACCCAGGTTTCATGATATGCAAGTTGGGTAGCCATACAGCCAGCCAGGATGATTTGAACTCTGCAGTAAATTAAAATTACTTACTAACTTTCTGAACTGCTGCTCCCAAATGCTGGTTTTCTTTTTGCTGCTGGTTTCTTGCAAAAAGACATTTCAGATGGTGTGAATTAGCATAGCTCCAGAGAGATTTGGTCTTGAGAAGGATTGTTTTGTGCCTTTGTGTCCTCTATGAAATCAATAGCAAACCTCAAACATGTTTTAGTGAGAAAAGGTGCAAGCCCAACACCTCCCTCACTGGGGAGCAGGCAAGCAATTCTCAAAGAACTCTAGGTTTTGCTTAGAGAAGTAAATTTGACATGAACTACTGAATAAGCAGAGTCCCATGACTAAAGGCATCCTGAAATGTGATAAGGGAGTCAGAAGAGAACTTGCTGCTTTTCAAAAGAGCACACTGGAACTACACGAGCAGAAAATGTATTACTTGATAATGGATAAGCTTTTTGGCAGGAATATCTAGTGAGTCTACAAGGTCATTTATGTTCTGCAATAGTTGCTTTATAATGAAGGGAGGGGAAGAGTAATTAGATCCCCAGCTTCACGAAAGCAACAGATCCCTCTTTACTGGCAGATTTCAGATTCTTTTATCCTCTGGTGAGTGTCTAAAATCCTCACATTTCTTTTATATTAAGATTCTTCTCATCCCTTCCTCCCTTTTTATTGTAGGAAAACACATACAGAACTTTAATCTGCTTTTGTCTGAGCTGAGCAACTTGATTTCATTTTATGTACTACCGACAGCTGTGCGTGATGCTCAGTGGTTTCAGAGTGCATGGAAAATGAGGACTCCATCCCACAGATTATCTGTGACACTCTCAAGAATTAAAGTAAACACCGTTTTGCTTTGCTGTTTCCAACAAAAGAAGAAATAGCAGCTGGCTTTGGCCAGTTGAAACAGAGGTTTTACATGATGTGACGGAATTTAAACACAAATGTTTCAGGCCATGGTATGAAAGAAGCAGAGGAAATGGAGCCTGCCACCTTTCCTTGAGAAGCATGCACAGCTTCATGTGTGCATGCACGCTCATGTGCCCTCAGAAAATCTTCTCATAGCAGCAGTGCAAATTGGAGATATAAACTGGGAACGTAAGTGCTCCAAAGTCAGCATATGTGCTCTCCAAGAAGGGTCCTATCAGCCATGTAATCCAAAAAAAACCACAAACCACTGAAAAATCAGAATATTTCTCATTCTGCAGATCATAGTCCTGTCCCAGCCCCTCTCATGTGTCACTTTTCTATTGAGTGAATGTCCAGCACTATGGCAATATGCCTCTCTGTGAAGACCCTGGATACTGGGCAATTCAGGTAAGAAACTAACATGAATGGGTTTAACAATAGAAGTGGTCCTATTTCTGCCAGCTGCTGACACTTCTACCACTGCTCATCTGAGGAGAGAGTGAGAGAGCAGCATGGCATGCACACGTGGGTGTGTTTTTTGTTAGATACTTGTTAGGTGCCAGTAGAAATTTTCTGGCTTTTGTCCCTCTCCAGCGTCAACAGATTTGCACAAGTGCAAGCAAGAACTGCCTGTGCCCTGATACAACTAGTGTCAGTTTTTATTGAACCCAAGTTTTGCCCCAAGTATAGGCAAAGATGTCCAGAGCAGTGTGACATCCAGCTTCAGGTACTGACAGCATGAAACCCATGCTCACAGTAGCATCTGCTACCTTGGATTACCAGCTTGGTCCAACAAAGCTCTCCAGGATGTTGACTTCCATTTTCAGAGGCTGGGAAGAAAGTGGCACCAAAGAATATGCTTACATTTCTCCTCCTCCTTAACAAAAGTCTTCTTCTCTTGAACCTGTTTTCTGTCATAAGAAATTGAACACCTTTTTGCTGTCTTGGAGGAATCACCCAGCAATGCATGTATTGGCCATCCCCATCTGTGTGACCCTTGCCAACTCACAGGGTAATGCACTCAACCACATCAGGAGGGGTAGGGGACAGGGCTACAAAATACACCATGAAATATTGTGGCTCCCTACCACTTCTATCTAACTGCTGCATTTAGCTCTTCCCACAGCAAAACAAAGGTGGATGGCTAGTGCCTAAAATAAATAGTGTAAAAATTACTCAGACAAGGCCAGGCTTCTATCAAGGACAAATACAAACCATTCATCACTGCAAGAAAGGGCACTGTGTACAAGAGCTCTTCTCAAAACTTCCATCCCAGGAAGGCAAGAGAGCCCAAGCTTGCTCATCCTGGGATGAAAGCTCATATTTTGGTATTGCTCTGAAGCAAAAGGAAATACCCAGACTCACTGGCCACCATTCTGCAGGCTGGCACTAGCAAGGGCTGACTGCGCTCATGCAGGAATTTAACCTTGCTCTCTAACACACTTTCCCCTCTAGCTTTCCTCAGAATTTGCTGGCTGCCCTCTGGAGAGGACTGTGATGCTGGCATGCAGCCATGCTGCCCCCCACCAGCACCCCACTGCAGGGGCTGAAAGAAGGCCAAGGCAGATGGAGATAGCCCAGGAGGCACAGACACGGCATGTGGGTGCTGTGTGCCAAGAAGCATGGACAGAAGCTGATTTCTGTTGGCCTCAGACTTGCAGTACAACACTGGCGATCTGGTTTTGGAGGGAAACTGGAGCCATTAAATCACTGCTGGTTATAACATCCTGAGTGAGTTCTACCAAACATCTGCTGGACACCAGCCCCGAGGTTCCCTGCCTGGCAGGCTGGAGCTGCTGTGCAGCCTCTGGCTCTTCCACAGAGGATGGGGATCCCCCTGTGCCAGGAGCACTCTTTCCCTGCTAGCTGCCAAAAGAAGACTGGAGAGCCAGACACAGCAAGACAGTGACAACATGGAAGAAGATCAGTTTGGAATTCCTCACCACAAGCGATGGGATTTCTGACAGGAGATGTTGTTAAAAAGTACCCCTAGACATGATTGTTAGCAGAGGGCAATTTGTTTTACTGCTCATCTCTGAGGAAACAGGTTGATCCACAGTGTGGCGGTGCTTCTCCAGGCTGATGGCTATTCCCATGCTGGAGCCTGACTGCCCAGGATGCTGCTCTGCTGCCTCCTCCCCCTTGGGAAACCCAGCACTGCTTCAGGGCATGTATCAGGGACCTGGATTTCATCAGACCCATAGGAAGCACTGTGGAGCCCTGTTTATCCCTTTTTTTCCAGATCGGCTCCTGGAGGTCTCCCTGCACCTTGGCTATCCAGGGTGGAAGGGAGGTGGCACTGGCATCCCCTAGAAGCAGCAGAATGAGGCTCCCATACCCAGGGTACATCACTGTGCCTGAGACTATGCCTTCGCTCCAACCCTAAGACTGTGCCTTTGCTCCAACCCGGAGTACTCCCTCCTGTGGGTCTCCTGCAAGTCAGGTACCCATAGCTGGTCATGGAAAACATTGAGCCACCCCCAGTTCCTCTTCACTTATATGAGCCAGATTCCCAAAATGTGAAATCACCATTGCACTGCAACACCAATGAAACCCAAGGGCAGTTTTGGCAATGATACCCTGGAGGCAGCAGGATTTGAGCCCGGTTTCCCCAGAGACCAAAGGACACCTGTGACCCAGCCAGAGGCAGAGCAGAGATCTCAGCCCCATCCGGTGCCTCCACAGAAGTCCCGCTCTGGCATTAAGCTGCCACCTTTGTGTCACCCTCCCACTGGGCCAGCCCTGCACTTGACATCGTGGGTAGCCCTCTCCTTCCTGCCCACTCTGTGCTGGGTTGTTCCTCTTCTCCCAGGTGCAGCATTTCCCTCTGCAGCTCACCTCACTTTCCTCTTCCCTTTGTTAGAAAGCTGTCACTTCATTTGTCATTTACCCTTTTTATTTTCTGTATATAAATGCTATTATTCTTTTATATTTTTAAACCTTGCTGTTGCATCTTTCCTTTATTTTTATTTCCTTGGTTTTGCCTTGGACATTTTGGGAGTTGAATGATTTTTGGTTTTCTTTGAATGTGATTTTACTTTTCTGGGACCAAGATGCCACCCTGTGTCAATTAAGCAGTAATGCCAAAGTGGCCACATTTCTCATCATCTTCCCATATTTGAGAGGAACAAGCAGAGCTGAGACGCAGAGGAGCCTAAACCGCTTTTACTCACCAATATCTTGCCTAGTGTCTGCATTCACTAAGACAAGCCTGACACTACAAATATTGCTGATCAGGAGTGTCATGGTATAGATATATAGGCATGTAAAAAAAGCCTGTTGCATGACATAGTTGTACCACTAAAAGCATATTTCTGCCAATGTGTCTTAGTTCTCCACTGGAAAAAAAAAAAAGCAATGTTGTTAAAAAGACACAGTTTTACTGGTGTAAACCATGTCCTCTCACTTACTATTTTGCCAGTATTGTAATGTTCCAGGCAAAAAGGCACACTCAGCAGTACTGATTCTGTGAAGAATTTTATCTGCTATACATGTGAAGGTGTGAGCAAGAAAGAAATACGATCTCCAGCTATTTCATCCTTAATGGGCTGTGGTGGTCATGCTGAAAGCAGTAATGTAGCAGTATTAGCAGTGTTAGGCTACATTCAGCCCCCCAAGCAAGCCCGCTTGGCCTGCTTTGCACAACTGAAGAGGTGTGGGTCCTTCTCCAGAGCCTGAAAGCTGGGCTGTTAACACTCAGATGGACCTGAGCCCCTTCTCAGCCTGTGCCCCACAGCACCCATGTCAGCCAGGTGGGATGAGTGCTTCAGCAGTCCTGTGAAGAGGAGGAGAACAAACCAAGCAGCTGTGTGCGTCTTCTTCAGTTCTGCACCAGCGCATAAAAAGGTACTTCAAAGCCTGATGTGGCAGGAGGAAAAAGTTGATGCTGGTGCTTGCAAGTGCCAGGGGCTGTGGGCACGCCATTGTTTTCAGTCTGATAGCAAGCTAAATTGCTCTTCCTGGATGTTGCTCCTTCTCTTGCCTTCTTTCCACCCCTCTCTGCTCTGACACATCCCCTTAATTACTGCATGGAAATGAACATTCTCCTCCTTCAGCCATAACTCTTGGGCAAATGTCTACAGAAAGAAGTTTTCAGTCTCCCTCTTCTGCACGGTATCACTCGATGAAGAAACACAGGACCTGGCAGAACATACAACCCTTCAGCTGGTACCAACATGACACACAGTATAAACACTAACCCTGCCAGCCACTGTGGTCTGGATTCATTCCTGACATACCTTTGGTGCATCCTTGGAATTACTCTGTGAGGAAATACAATGCTTACAGCCACATTAGCAATTGGCTGCTCATGACGGTGTGTCACTAATTACAATTATTGAATGTTAACAGCAGTAGTGCTGAAGTATTGAGAGCAACTTACATACAAAAATGTACACATACAAAATGAGACCTCACCTGGAGTATTGTGTGCAGTTCTGGTGTCCTCAACATAAAAAGGACATGAAACTGTTGGAACAAGTCCAGAGAAGGGCCACGAGGATGATGAGTGGACTGGAGCACCTCCCGTATGAAGACAGGCTGAGGAAGTTGGGGCTGTTCAGCCTGGAGAAGAGAAGGCTGCGTGGAGACCTCACAGCAGCCTTTCAGTATCTGAAGGGGAACTACAGGGATGCTGGGGAGGGACTCTTCATTAGGGACTGTAGTGACAGGACAAGGGGTAACGGGTTAAAACTTAAACAGGGGAAGTTTAGATTGGATATAAGGAAGAAGTTCTTTACTGTAAGGGTGGTGAGGCACTGGAATGGGTTGTCCAGGGAGGTTGTGAATGCTCCATCCCTGGCAGTGTTCAAGACCAGGTTGGACAAGGCCTTGGGTGATATGGTTTAGTATGAGGTGTCCCTGCCCATGGCAGGGGGGCTGGAACTAGATGATCTTAAGGTCCTTTCCAACCCTAACTGTTCTATGATTCTATGAAAATATTTTTGTAGCAGCTAGGGTCATAAGTGAACATAGTAATTTCAATCTGAAAGCAGAAGCCAAGGGTCTGTAAGTAAGTTTGCCGAGGGGCCTCGTGTGGTCTAACGCTAATCAGGTAGGGGCTGCTGGTGCTTGGAAAAGAACATGAAGAAAGGTAATTGCTAGTCCTGACCTGTCAGAGCTGCTCCTTGGTGCACCAAGTCCAACTTCCCCTTACACTTCCAAGTTATGTACAGCAAAATTTCTTCCAAGCTAAACAAAATCAGAGGCTTTTAGGAACTTAGAAATGTCTGCTTAATTTCAGTGTCAATAAGCCCCTGCTCCAACTCATTCTTAATATATCAAAATTAAATGCTTTAAACATATTTATCTAGTTGCTATGGCTTCGCCTGGTGTGTTAGACACTTTATCCATCAAATATGACAATTGAATAATATTTTTATTTGCAGATATGGATCACAGATCCTTTGCATTGTACTATTCCCTTCCCCCTTTTCCTGAGTTTTGAACTCAGTCGAAAATCTGTTCCATAATATGGTGGGTAAATGAATAACAGTCACAGATGGCCTCTGGAGATTTCATACACGCTGCAATTCATTTGTTCAGGAATGAAAAAAGAAAAAAAAAAAGAGAGACCCTTGTCTTGTGAGGGTATTATCAGCGACAGCAGATCAGACACTGTAATGCTGCTTTGCTTTGTGGATTCAACCCATTTCCTAAGCTTTTATGACTTGGCATTTACTGTTCCTGAATTTGAATTTTTTTTAAGTGGAAAGTCAAAATCCACAATGAAAATGATTGAATGCAAGGAACTGTGGCAGTTACAAGTTACAATTTATTTTTACAATCCTGAGTGAAACTATCATGTGCTATTGAAGAGAGATGCTCAAGAGCTGCAACCTGTAATTAGCAAAAAGATCTTCATTCACAGATGACTGTTGAGAATTAGTTAAACCTTGCAGTAGGCCCTGAGTTCCTCAGGAGGAAATGCTAGAAAAATAAGAAACATAATATGGAAAGCAGTATATCATTTTACTGCTTGGGTGTCTTGCTCAGGGTAAGTCATAAAGCCTATTTGCAAGCAAGCATGAGGGTTAGTCCCCAAGACTCACTTTTGCCTCTAAATTCAGGGCAGCCATCGCGGGAGGAAGGGGTGGGATGACTGATATGTCATCAGGGGAAAAGTCATCCTGCAATAGGTGCAGGGAATTTGTCTCAAGAGTGAATTGGACAAACTTGATTCTGTTTATGTAATGACATAAAAAAATATTGCTAATGGTCAAATGTAGTACAGTGATTTAATTATACATACTGACACACCATCACCCTGTGCATGGCCAAGCTGCAACAGGCTGAGTGAATATTTATCTTTGCTCAATATTGAGCCCTCTCTGAGTGACATTTCATGCCTTTCATTCCACCCAGCAATTGGCCCTCACTGCTAAGGCAGGCTAATGGTTACCCTGCTGAAGATGCTGGCTGAGAGGCCCTGCTCTGTGCCAGGGCTTTCTTTGGGTTGGAAGTAAACTGCCCAAAGCCTTCAGTAGGCATTTTCCCAGGTGGATGCCTGAGGGCTGACTGTGCATCCCATGGAGAGTCCTGATACCCTGCAATCTCTGCCCTGTGGATGAAAGTCCCTGTGTGGATATGGGTCACCCACATCCCATGGGGAAAGAGGTGGCATCCACTGCCAGGGACATGCAGCGCTGGTGGGAGTGCCTTTGCTCATCCACCTGGGATGGCAGGAGGTCAGGGAACCAGGAGGTTAATATACTGGCTGAATCCTCTTGGGGCTGCAGCTCCCCTCCTCGTAAAGCAGCAGTGATTAAACAGACTCTTTCCTCTGTGGTTTAATAGATGGCTCTTGCTGCAGTGCTTGGGGACCCTCTGACAGGGCGCTGTGAAAGGGCAAAGGGGTACTAATAGCTGCTGTGTTTTCCAGCAGCCCCAGCCAGAGATAGTTCTGTATATAGCTGACAAGCAGTCAGCGTCTGCTCCCTGTCTCCGTTTGCACTTCATCGAGTTATCTCCTCTCAAGCAAAGAAATCCCAGCTGATTGAACAGCACATTCATCATCTGGATTTTGCCTGTATCTTTTCCTGTATCAATGGTGCCATAAAAAGCCCACCAGAAAAGTCGACAGAAATCTGCTCTATCTTCCACTAAAAGCTTTTGCAGAGCCACGCTAAGATCTGAAGAGGGGGAAAAAAAATCAAAACAAACCCCAAACTTCTTTTCCTGGCTGAGCTGCCAATCAAAGAACATTAAACAAAAAAGAACACTAAGCAAAAAAATTAGTTCTGCTCTTATTTGTTTGTAAAACAAAAAGCATGAAATATTTAGCAGTATTGTAATGCAAACCAGATGGGAATAATGCCAGCTTTCAAGGCCACCGATAACCACCTCCTTTTCATGCTGCTGGAGCAGCGAGACGAGGCAGGCAGCCCATTAGGACAATTTATGAACTAGACTTCCACAGAGGGAGTTCTAGCAAGAGGTCCACCGCTCGTACAGAGCAACCCTGATAACATCTGTTAGGGTTATTCATTGAAGAGGATTATATTACAATCCCTCTTAATACCACGACTGCTACAGTAAAACCGGATGAGCCTTCAGTTTCATTTGCTCCAGCAATATGTGTTTATCTTTTGCTGCAGTTGGAAACCAAGGCTGCATCGATGGTATGTCACAGAATGCAATTAGAAAGCTTGAAATATTAATGCAGAAAAAACCTCACCACCCCTTCTAATCTCTTATGGCTGTAGGGCTCAGCTTCTACGTGCAGCATCAACACACCATCAGCCCTTTTCCAAGGAAAACCACTCCCCTTTAATTCTCCAGGACTGAGATAGATTTTATTTACATAGTTCTCACTCGCTAACCTTGCTCCATCCTTTATTTAAGACTTTGCTAATGACATATTTTTTTCTCCTTAATTTACCTAAGCGTATAATGAATGCTCACATCCGAAATGACCTCATTATACTGGCAAGGACTTTTGTGTGGATGCAATTTAGTGCACAGGCATAAGGCAGAGGAGAACTCACTAAGTGGAGAAGTTTTAAGCATTCTGTAAATTCCCCGTTGACTACAAGCCAGATTCTTACTGCCACAAATTGACTCAGTTCCAACAGCTCCAATGAACCTACACTGATTTACTCCACTTGAGGGTCTTACCTTATTACTTTTATTTATTGAACTTGCCACCTTTTGCTGCTACAACCTAAACAGATACTTCCATCCTCTAGCAGCAGGGTTGCTATCTAAATCAGGTGTTTCTCCAGTAATATATGACTTAAGAGATTTATAACTGCCTGGACTATTGCACTGTCCTCTAACAGTGTTTACAATAATTCTCGTGATGGTCTCAACTCCCACCAATCAGCTCTAGTTGCTTGCAGCCTGAACCTGGGCAACAAATATTCATTCACTATACAAGCATGAGCTGTTTTAGCTATTCTTAGCCACTTTTTGCCCCTACTGGACATCAGTCTTTCCTGGTCTATGTACTGTGTCTGGGACAAAATCAAGTCCCAGGTTTCTTCGCTGGTTCCAGAAGAGCAGGCCCGATATGCACAAAGAAGCCTACTTTCTGGCTCCAAAAAAAAAAAAACCAAACTGCAAGATGAAAAAAATGCATTGCAAAGGAGAAAAACAAAAAAACCCCAAGCAAATCCAACAGAAATTTCTTTTGTGCACTCATTGTATCCCTTATGGGAATGTAACTGTCCCACCATGACAGTCTGTTGCTCCTACAGCCCTGGAATTTTACTCTCTTCTGGGAGGGATTCGAGCTGCTGCTCTGATCTTGACTCAGTTATAATCAGGGGAAGTGTTTGCATTAGTACATTTGGGGGCTTAGCAGAAGATAGCTTACAGGAAGGCACAGGAGTACATGGTCCAAATACCTGAGAGAAGTCAAAGCCTTGGATAATGCTCAGCATATTCATAAAAGCAACGGGGAACCTAGGCTACAGGTTCACCAAAACTTGTGGTGGTTTTCCACTCCCCCAGAAGTAACTGCCTGTGGAGCCCTTTGATGGCAGAGATCCTGGCAGACTTTAACTCATAAAGATTCAGGAAAGAAACCAGCAATTACCTGGATACTAATGAGAGTTGTGCATCCCCACATACATGCTGCAGTGATTACTTTCCAGACAAATCAACAGTGGTTAAACTCATACACTGCTTGCTCGCCACACGCGATTGGCTTTGACTTTAAATCTGAGGTTCTCAAAAAATTTCCCTTTATCTTGGGGAACCCCACAGAGAGCATCAGAGGCCAGCACCAGAAGAAATCATACTGAGTTGCAATGTGAGTTAGCAAATTAATTTTGTGGGGGCAATTCTATTCAAACAACTGCACAGTCTCATAGAAAAACTGGTATTTTCGATTAAAGGGCTAGAATGAAGTAGGTACCATTCAGCACAATCTTCTTTCAGTAGTACATGGGCAGACAAGACAGGCAGCAGCAAATTTTATCCTTGCTTCACTTGTTCTGGGTATTTCTAGGTCAGCCCAAATACTCAGACAGTAAGAAATAAGCACAGCAAAAATGTGAAACCACCCCCCCAGAATAATTTAAAAGTCCTTAAAAAGAAACACATGTGTGTTTATTTACTGCATTATAACTGCAACATCAGATACAACTATATTTCATTACAAAAAAGGACACATGCAATAAAATACTCTGATTTTATAATCTGATTCAACATAGTTCATTGGTAACAGTGGAGCACCACAGAACAGTCACAAGGCTAGGGCTTGGGGTAATGAATTTCCAGTCTCTTTGTCCTACTTGCAAACAGAAAAGCCACATCATTTTTTATTCTTTTTCCACTGAGGGATAAAATTTTGGAATAATGCAGCCTGATTGCAGGTCCCAACTGCCCTTTAACTCCCCAATGTGTCTTACAGAATCAGATTTTTTTACTTGAGAAAATATTACGCTTCTAACAAGGTTGAGGAATTGACAGTATTTCCCAGGCAGAGAGCAGAAATCCTTACATGTTACACCACAGCCAAGGTACAAAGCAAGGGCCTCTGCTTCACAGGTGCACAGAAGCCAAGGCTGTGAGTTACTTTAACTATTGTTCTGAAGAATGAGATCAGGCCATTTTCTGCAACATTTCACTGCGGCTTTCCATTAAGTTCATCTGTGCATGAGGCTTAGATGGATTTAATCTAGCATTTCAGCTATGGAATAAATCCAGAATACACAGCAGGAGTCCACAGTGCAGAAAAGAACACAAGAAGTTGCCCTAAAGTACTCAAAATACAGCCTTTTAACTGGTTAAAAGGACCCATTCTTCATTAGAAAAGACCTTTATTCTATCACTGCTATTCACAAATCATAGACTCTTATTTTTTAATATTTCCCATGAAATTTCATGGAAGTAATTTTGAAATAAGGGCCTAAACAGTGTGAATAAACTGTAGAATCACGCCCTGAAATGGCACCATTTCTAGGGTAAATTCTCCTACCTTTCAGTCCACAGGCATTTTAGGAAGTGTCATGTAACACTGTCCAGCATTTTGAAACAATGACCTGATTTCTTCCAGTACATCTTGCATGGTGTAACACTAAGGATAACTTAGCTCTAACAATTTAAGTAAAAAAAAAAGTCAGTCTTTTTATGCAGCTACATTTTTACACATTTTCATAGATCAGTACACAGAAGCTTACAGCTTTTTGAGATAAATTCAGCAAACAGGAGGATATATATGAAAACAGAGTTTCAAAACTACACAGAAATCTGTAAATAAAATATATATCTATACATAATTTCCCAACACAAGCAATTGGCAGTTTAGAAAAATACAATTGTTACAGTCTTTCTGAATCAGTAATTGTAAAAAGAAAGGATTTAAAAAATAAGTTCAGCTTTTCAAAATGCTGTATTTTAAATAAGAAAATAGACTGGTCTGCATTTCCCTGAATAAGCCAGAAAGGTTAAGGAAAGCTCCAAGCAAGACAAGGAGTCTGACTTGGATTTGATATCAGCTGTGATAACATGCACATGGACAGAGAGCTGCTTGGCTCCAGTATTATTTACCTTAGAAAAGAGCCTAATTTATCACAAATGTATTTAAAAATCATAAATAACATGACAAAAGTGGAACTGGTCCCTGCAAAGCAAATAATTATATTCATACAAGCAAAAAGTGACATCAATCCAGTTACTTTCTTGTGACAGTTAAAAAGTATTTTGTACCCAACTGTTACATTGAACAGCACATGTATAAACACAGATTATTATTACAGACTCTGCTATCAGCTACTATACATAAACAAGAAGAGATGTTCATGCTGTAATTGCTTCTAATGTTTTTGTTCTACTTGAATATTAACATTTACATGCAGCTGGAGACCTGAATTCAAGCCAGGGACTTCAACACACAAAATGCACAGGGTTTATGGGAAGGCTTCTGATCCTTCCCATTCGCAACATTTGGAAGTAGATAGGAGATCTGAAGGACTTTAAAACCATTCACAATAGGAGTTTCTCTTGTGCACAACCTTACGTTTCCTCTCTGCCCAGAAGTGGGTGATCTAACATGGGACATTCTGGTAACATTTCCATTTGCTTCAGTAAAACTCCTATTCAGGAGGATTCACAGTTCAGTTTCAGGTCACTTCTACCAGAAGGTGGCAAAACATACGTCAGTATTTGTTGATTTTTAAATGAAAAACAGAGAACAGTTTGACTGTGGAAACTTCACTCCAGGCTGTTCTTAATAAGTTTTTAATATGTCCAAAGTAACTACTTATTAATTCTGTACAAGATAGAGTAAGTCCCCTCATTTTGTTGTAATTTTTGTGAAATAAATGGGATATTTACTCACCCTATATGAGAGTGTTAGCACATTTCTTTAAACTTTCTTCTAGCTTGAAACTACGCAAAAGCACAAAAAATGATGGAAGCAAGATTGATGGAGTGTTGGTAAAGGGATCCAACATTGTTTATAATCTGGCCTTGTGAATTAAATTGGGCCCAAGACAGCCAGCTGCTTTGAGGAGTGAGGACAGGTCCCCTGTAGAAGCACGGTACATTGGTTATATTGCTAGAAAACAGTAATGCAGCTTCTGAGTCTTGTACCCTTTTTCAATGTCAGTGGTGTGTTATGTCTTACAAAAGGCAATGACAGGAAAATGCAACACCCGTGTTATTGCTTGTGTAATTGCTTCACAGTGGTCCAGTATACCCAAGTAAACAAATGAGAAGAAGGTATGCTGTTGGAAAGGAAGCTCTGAGGCTGGGCAGGTGGAGTGTGCCCTACTAGGATCACCCAATAAACTCAATTAGCACAAATCAAAAGAAAAAAGAAGACCATCAGGGTCTTGGAGCAAGACAAAGTTGTGTCTTTCACCTTCTGGTCAAGTACATGTACTGAATAAAGACTGGTGTCTGGGGACAGACACACAGTACCATGCAGCATCCAAATACCCTTAAGAACTACCAGTGCTCAAGCAGTGACTTCCAGGTTAAACTCTTACAGGGTCTGATCTGGGAAAGTGATGGGAAAATCACCTTGGGTTCTTTTTGTCTTAGAACCTGCAGCCCTAACTCCAAGCTTATTAAACCTCATTAAAGCTTATTAAAACACATACCTCTAAACTCTTCCAGCTTCTCTTTAAGTCAAGGTTTCTCTTAAAAGCTGCACTTGAAAGTTACACTGAAATGGAATGTCACCTTTAAGTAGAGCAATAATTACACTCCCCATTACATATACATATACATACATATATATTTCATGTCAATGGAAAGTACTATACAGAGCCACTCATTCATATCTGTAGTGAAACGAAGTCTGTGGTGTTCAATGTTTATGGGACTTGACAAAAGAAATAATTTGATTTTGAAAGCAGAGTCAATTCAGGGAAAATAACAGCTCCTACCCCTGAACTGTGGCTGGAGGCCTCCCGGGAAAGTGCCAGTGAGGGTGGGTGGCACTGCAGCCTGCCTTCAGTTCCCAGCCTCTCAAAATTCACCTCTCCCTTTTAACATACAGCTCTTGATGGAGCAAAAAGGAGCTAAAATAAATGGTTTGCTATAGGGCTTGACAAATGAGTTGTGAAATCAGTTTTTCAAAAGTGACCAAAGTGACCATTTTCTTTTTCTTTCCTTTTTTTTTTTTTTTCTCCCTTTTCCCCAGCTCAGAAGTTAAAAAAATGGTCCTGGCTTATTAGGGTGCACAACAGCACATTCAAACACCCCTGGCTGCTCAAGGGCACACATCTTGGGGCCCCGGGCCCAGCAGTACATGGGAGCGCTTTCACAGCCAGTGACAATGAAAGGATAATACAAACTGAAACAACAGCCCTCCTCACTGATAAAGGGGCATTTTTCTGCATGCAGTAATGGGATTACACATCAAAATCTGCTTAGAGAGAAAAGGGTCTGGGCAGGTTAAGAACAATGCTAATGGCAAGGCTTTCACTATTAATAATTGTTTGTCAAGCAACACCTTTGCACTCCCATCTGCAGTTGTGAATATTAAGGCAAGTTCCTGAGCCAACACAGAAGGCAAATGAGGGCAGGACAGGGCCAGGAGACATGGAAGAGATGGGTGGCCAGGACCAGAGTCCCCTCAGATAGCAATGAAGGCTGTTTTGACACAGGGGCAGCAGAAACAGACAGAGAACCTGCAGGAGGAACCTCAACGGGAGAAAAATGTATTAAATTTCAATTTACTGAAACAGCACCAGATTTTTTTCTGTATGTATGGAGGAAGAACTGGCACCAGTGACAGTTAAGAGAAAGGTGACAGGAATGATCAAGGATGTGGAAGAACTGTAATACGAAAAGCAGCAGAAAAGACTGAGATCATTTACTTTAGGAAGGAGACCAAGCCAAATCTCTGCTCTGATAAAAGAAGGAAAGACAAAGCATGGTCTGGACAGGGTAGTGTTGGTCTTTCTGCTTCCTCGAATTCAACATGTAGAGGCCAAAAAGGGAAAAACAAACAGCCCCCACAGCTGAACAAAAGCTTTCTGATTTAAAACTAATTCAGGGGAATACCTTTTCACACAACTCATAGGAAGGATGTAGAACTCACTGCCATAAATGGCTCTGAAGCCAGAAAGCCACTAGCATTCAGTGAGGCACTGAACAGACTTGTCCTCAAAATCCAGAAAACTAAAGGCAACACCTGGCATTTACTTGCAAAGAAACAGAAAACCTTCCACTTCAGTTCTACAATGAATCTCTAATTCCTAGAGATTGAACAGAAGCCTTCACGACTATCATTCTATGCATTTCCTGCATCTTTTCCTGGAGCACCAGCACCCACCACTTACCATTAATCTGTCACTGAGGGGGTTGATTTAACAGTTTCTCCTGCATTTAATGAAAAGAACACTCCCAAGGCTCAAATCTCAGCTAGAGTGTACCACGCTCAGGGGAGCCTCCTTCCACAGTCAGGGATGTGAAACTGGACAGTGAGGACACTGTCAAAATTTTGTCTGGCAGAGGAGGACAACTAACCCTTGATCCTATGCCACTAGTCCTGGGTTGCTCTCATTATGCCAAATCTACATGTTCAACTCTTGCATCAAGATATCAGATTGCCTTTTGAAGACCTAATACCTCTTGCTGTGTCCACTGGGATGTTGTACCTTAACCTGTGCAGTTTCACCTCACCCATGCTTTACTAAGAGTAAACTGGCTAGCTCACAGGTACAATAAGCTAAAATCTGGCAATTGCTGAACTAGGTTTGGTAACACAGGCACCATGTAGGCTGCTGCTTAAATTGGTATATTCCTGATATACACATCCTTTTCCTTTCCAGATCTACTGATAACTCTCTGGTAGACACATTCATATTTTAAATTGGATAGACAAGAGATAATAACAAAAATAAACTGCATGACAGGTTATTCCATCCTGATTTAAATTTTTCTTTTTAAATGCTACATTCAAGAACTTTTGGTCTGCTTTGTTTTACCACTGTGCAAGTGCAAAATGAACTGACAATTCTCAGTGTGTGCAAGTCAAAAAAGTCATTTGTGCCTAAAACATACCACTCAGTTACCCAACACCTACAACTAATCTGTTTATAATCCATCATGACCAATAGATGATTATGTTTAAATATGGCAAAAATAAGATTGGTTTCTGACTGAATCATGATGTCTCTATCAACAATATTATCTTTAGTATTTTAATAAACTGGTTTCTGAGAGTTGCCAACTGCTGACAGATTAATGCAATAAACTTGTACTGGCTCAGAGCAGGTCAACGATCTGAGTACTAAGAATAACCTCAACAGCCCTCAGCAACTCTGAAAGAAGCTGATACAGTTCATTGAGCAAACGTGTTTTCAGCTGCAGACTAGCAACTGATACTATCCAGTAAAGTCTCCAAAAGCAGTTCTTACAGCCAGATGGTACATAACTTATGACCTGAAAGACATGTATGACGCCTGCCAAAGATATTTCTATTGGGGTATTTATACCAGCACTTCTTGAACGGAAAAACTATTTCTCCAGTTTAGCAGGGTGGATAATTTAATTTCAGTGTGTAATCTTCAGTTATTCCTAAAGGTTTTGTTTGCTCTGGGAATCTCTACCATATAGCAGTTCTATTTTTTCTGGAGAAAATAAGACAATGTACTCATTTGCTGACACAGGTTACAAGAACTCCTGTATATGAACTCACCCTTCGAATATCTTTAGTGCTAATGAGATGTGTATGAACACACATCAAAATAAAACAATTCCTATTTAATGCTGAAGAGGAGATAAGACAGAGCAAACTCCTGAGCGCCTAGAGCAGCTAAAGAGAACATCCTATTTCTTCTGACATGCAGAGATTACCATCTGCTTATCAAGTGATGGATATTTTTTGAAACATTTCTTCTCTTTGAGGTCTTCAACTACCCCAAGTGAAAAGGATTAAGGAGAATCACAAGGCCATTCTAAAATCTCTCCAGATTATTCAGCGATCATTAAGTGGTTTGATTAGTTATGCTCATAACTTGCTTTTTCAGGCCCAAATTCTTGAAATTATTAAGTATCTCAATCAGGGCAAAAAAAGCTAGTACTTGGCAGAAATCATGACTGCTCTGGGGATTCTGTGGTAAAAGAAGGAGACTACCTTTTTAATGTGTGTGCACAGAATTGAACATGATTTTCATATGGAGATTTCTGGCATGTGCATATATAAATAACATTTAATACAACCTAAAGTGCTAGCTGGAATTAGAGAAAGGGCTATTAATAGACATGTGGCACAACGGCAGTTTTCTACCTCACTGTATTGTAGTCATGGAAAATTCTGTTGAAAGCATCTGGATACAAAATAAATTACAATTATAAATCAGAACTGCAACAAATCTGGTGCAGGGCCTGGAGCACAAGTCTTATGAGGAGCGGCTGAGGGAACTGGGGGTGTATAATATAAGGAAGAGAAGGCTTAGGAGGGACCTTACTGCTCTCTACAACTACCCGAAAGGAGGACAGAGAGAGGAGGTGACTGGTCTCTTCTCCCAAGTAACAAGTGATAGGACAAGACGTAATGGCCTCAAGCTGCACCAGGGGAGGATTAGACTGGATATTAGGAAAAATTTCTTTACAAAAAGGGCTGTCAGGCATTGGAACAGGCTGCCCAGGGAAGTGGTGGAATCACTGTCCCTGGAGGTGTTCAAAAACCATGTAGATGAGGCCCTCAGTGATATGGTTTAGTGGTGGACTTGGCAGTCCTGGGGTAAAGGTTGGACTTGATAATTTTAAAGGTCTTTTCCAACCTAGCCGATTCTATGATCCTATGATTAGGCTTGCTTTCACTCCAAAGATTGTGTTTGAGGTGTACCTTTGGGGGTGTGCAGAATTCTTAGTTTAACGCATGGGCACTGGAGTGCAGGGTTTTGCCTTCAATGCTGAAGGGTCATTAACACAGTTGATCAAATACTGGGTCCAACAATGCAGGCAAAAAGAGCTTGGAGAGACACCCAAGAGCTCTGCTCTGTGGATATCACCACCCAGCATAGGCTACGTGGCCTGAGCTAGATGCACAAACAGTTTACAAGCTCAGAATAAACTGAATGTAAACCCAGCAGCAAAAGCATGTTTCTAATTTAGGTTTTGAGGTTTTGGTCTTTGGATTTTTGGTTGTTTGGTTTCAGGTAGTTTTTGTTGTTGTTATTTTGGGGATTTTTTTAAACCTGCCACAACACTGAAACATCAAGGTAACAATGCAGTTATTCTGTTATGGACCTCTCTGTAGAAATTTTATCCGACAGTTCCATACATTTGTGAACCCATAAAAATCATTCAGATCAGACTAGGCAGAAAGAAATCTGATGTGAAATTTTGTGCTTTTATAGAAAAACTTGTCTCTCTCCCTACTGATTTTCACCTTCAGCTATATTATTTCTCGTTATTTTTACTTTCTCACTGGCATTTTGCTTTGGAAATTAACTTGGAACAGCTCACCAAAAGCCAGAGAAGTGCAATGTTGGTATGTCACAGAAAAGTGTGTGCACAAGTAAAAATATCCACAACCACATATAGGAAGTTTTGTTACTGCCCTTCTTTCCCCACACTTCTTACTACTGGTGCATTTAATTTGAAATGGAGATGTGTGTGACTATTAGCTCCTTGCTGTCCAGCCACAGGGGTTCATTCCCTCAGGGCTGGCAGCAATTTTTAGAGGAAAGCTGTGGGCAAGTTCATGGCTCTTGCGTAGCTAATCAGAGGAGAGGAGGTATGTCCTCTGTCACCAGAAAGAACCGTTGCAAAGAAGGAATTCATCTGCCCCATTTTCAGACAAATTATAGCTCCTCTCCATCTGGCTCCTTCATGAATGAAATCACAGACCTTCCTTTGCTTCCCATTTAGATGTGAATGTCTGATTGCTCAGTGTACATTCTCTCTGCCTGCTCTCTAGAGCTCTTCTGCTACTTCCTGACAGGTTTTAATCAGCATCATTTCAGCTCCTCCTCATGCTCCCTGTGCATTCTACCTGAATACCTTCACCATGCCTACTCACACCCTTCTAATTTACTCTCCACTTTATCAGAATTTTTATCCAACTCTAGCAAACTTGTGTAGTTGGAAGAATTATTAGAAACACAGTGACAGAGTCTTAGTGGTGGAAGAGTCTCTTCAGGACACTGGTAGAGTCCCTGTTACTTACCCCATTTTAAACCTTACTGAAGAAAAACTGTTTAATATGCAGTAGTACCAATACTGTAGCAGAGAGAGGGAACCAAAAAGATTCACATTTTTCCTCCACAGAACCTCCTAGTCCTCTGTGTTTACCATGACTCCATTTCTTAGGCTTTAGAAATTGTTGGACACCTCTCATCTCTTAGCTTTAGTTAGTTCTCTTTCACATCTGCCTGTTCTCCCTCATATGTGCTCATAATGAGCTCCTTGCTGCTACGCCTCCCTGTTCTACCCACGTTTGCTCCTTTAGCAAAACTTTCATGGTTTTGTTAAAGTGTGACTTCCTCCTCCAGTCTCTCAGCTACTACATAATTTACCTGTACCACAAATTTAATACTATTTTGGAACTTATTTGGAAAACAATACTGAATACACCATACTGATACCCCGAAGACAAGTTCCTCTGCAACACTGCCAGAATGGGAAAGTAACTGTTTCTTCTGTTAATACATTTTTTTCCATGATTACTACTGTGGCTAAAAACATGAGATGAGAAGGGATAGCTCTCAGAAATGGCACAAACTTGTAGAAATTACCTTTTCTCTCATGAGTCAATTGGGTAAAAACACTACTAAGAATGGCTGCATCACAGTACAGTGAGAATTGCTTTTAAATTAAAGGCAATCTTAAAATGTATATTCAAAAATTTGATAGATCAGGCATAAGCTTAGGTAAATAAATGGCAAGTTGTCATCATCTTAGGCTATATAGAAATCTATGCTTGACTGTCTTTGATACAATCAGTTTATATTAGTTTAACAAACCATTAACACTAAAAAACATCCTAAGAAGGAATCTTGTTTACAGGGCAGTATTATTAAAGTATTTCCAA
This sequence comes from Pezoporus occidentalis, assembly GCF_034315485.1. Lineage (NCBI taxonomy): Eukaryota > Metazoa > Chordata > Aves > Psittaciformes > Psittacidae > Pezoporus > Pezoporus occidentalis. Next base: position 511,426 of record NW_026914018.1, read on the forward strand.
CTTCTGCTCTGCTGACACTGAGCCAGGCTGCATCCCACTGTTCAGGCTTTATGATCCATTATGAAATGCCTCTTCACAATGCAAAACAACCCCAACAAACCAAACCACAAAATCCCACAAACAAAAAAAACACAACCAAACCCACTGCTTTTTATAAAGATCACTGACACAAGGTTTTGTTCAGTGTTCACAAATTTGTTCAGAAAATTATGACCTGATTTTAAAAGTTCTTCTGCTATAGAGATGCTAAATATATATATATATATATATATACTTTTTTCTTTGCTTTATTTCTACTGTAGTCTACCTCTGCTGATTCAGGTGGGCTGGAGAACACAGTAACTGGGAAAGAAATCTGGTAAAAAATGTGAACAAGAGGAGGCCCACCCCCACTCCTACTGAAGTCAGTAGAAACATTTCCATTACCTCCTGCAGTCTCTGCATCCTGATACTGAAAAAAAACCCAAACGAACCCCAGCCCAAGATTTCAAATAGAATAGCTCCAATTTTCCTTGGGCTGAATGTCAACCACTGTATTCAAACATTATTCTACTGTGCCTGCTCTCCAGTTTGCACTCTGGTGCATGTCCACATCTTCTCATACCTGCTCTGACTTCAGTTGTAAACAAGAATCTGACTTTTAAAATCACCCCAAAGCCCCCAAAACAAAACCATCTTTCAGTATTCCTTGCTGAAAGGTGGTAGAAACAGAAACATTGCAGGATTATCCTTAAACAGTGGATGAGTGAATGGTGGATGTTAGTTTGACCACAGATATGCATTTTGTTATACATATAGATATGTACATACTTACACAATCTCTATATACACATTATAAATATAATAAAATATTGCAAAAATATTAATTTTGCTCATATACCTGATTAAAGTGGACTAATCTTATGTTGCATTTATATGACCTACCCAGTTGATATGATGGTCTTGTTAGAAGCCCTGAAATTGCAACACTTCCAATTGTTGAAAAGTCTGTATTTCTGACAGTCACCTTGTGCCATGCCAGGAAGTTAGGTTGGAGGTGGGCCCTTGTGTCTCAGCATCAGGTGGAAGGACCGAGCAAAGTTGTTGGCCAGAGAGCAGCTGTGGGTCTCCTCTGCCAAGGGCAGGAGGAAGGCCAGGAGCAGGAGGAGCAAGAGGAGCAGTTGCAATGGTAGTGCTGCCCAGCACACTCGATGCAGGAATGAGCACACACCTCCAGAGCACTTCTGAAAGACACAAACCAAAGAGCAACTCAGAAAAATAAAAGACCTGGGGAGGTGCATTTCAAATACATCCAACTGCCAGGCTACAGAACAACCCACATTGTCCCTGCCCTAGGACCCAGCCTGGGTGCCTGTTACGTGGCAGCTGACTGAAGATGGTGCTTAAATGATGCCTTTAGAAGAATATTTCATTCTCAAGAATTCAGCACTGCAAACTATTGTCTTCTAGAAGGAAAATGCTGCTGACTTTCTAGCAGAAGAAAACAATTGCCTCCAACTCCATTCTCCAATTACAAAGTGGTGGTTACAAATACTGACACCAAAGTGGCATTTGTACTCCCAGTGTATAGAACAGAAGGTCTGTATTAGTAACTCTCCAGCCAGTAAAATGCTAGTGATTATGTATGGAAGAGAGGAGCCAGCCTTCTGCTCCCTATCAGAAGAAAGGAGCTTCGGTTGCAGCTCATCCAGCTCACAGCCATCTCTCCAACAGCAACATGTTCTTTGGATTCTGACACTGGGGTCCACGAGGCTGGAGGTCAGAAAAGTGGCCCTGCAGTTCAACTTGTACCTTAACAGGCCTGTCTTAAACTCTTACACGGTGCAAGAGAATGAGAGAAAACATAACAGTGTGTGACAGTGAAGACAACACTAAAGTCACATTTACTGCTGAGCAGCCACAGAAGGGACACACGAAGAAGTCCCACTACACTTTATGCTGCTGCAAACCTAGAGTAGCTCAGTCAAGATCGTGAATTTAATCTGGATTAGCATGAACATGAGAGAACATATTTGTGGCTACAGAATTCAGAAAGTGAGATTTCCACTGGCAAGATTCCTGTATATCTCCTGCCCATCAGCAAAACTATGTATGTTTCACCAAAAAAAGGCCAACTCAACTGTCTGTAAGGGAGTCCTGAAAAAGAAGGCTCAACAGTCCATTAATGGATTTATAATCAGAACATAGAAATAATGTGGCTACAACATTATTGACCAACCTATGTCACGGATATCAACATAGAATGTCCACTGAAGTGGGACCCACACTTTCCACAAAAGTAAGCTAATCTGTTGTGTTCAAGCTACAGGTGATTTTGCTGCAGCAAAATTAGGGCTTCTGGCCTCTACTAGATGCTTGACTTAACAGGCAAGTACTCTGTCCCAGTACAGCACCGCCATCAATACTCCATGTGAAACATCAGAGAGAAGATAAGGAACAGAATGAAGGTAAAGTAATTACACCCTTTCCTACTTTTTAAGGATCTCCTTCTTCCACTGCTTTCTAAATTTCTCAGTCTCAGAATTTATTTTGAAGGCAAATAAATAGTTGCAGTTACAGATCATGAAACATTTGCGCTGTGAAATCCTTCTGTTGCAGTTGGTTTGCTTCCATTATATCTAAAGGCTGCGGAGATTTAATCATTGTGCGAAGCAGATGTAGAGGCAGCAGCACAACAGCTACTTGCTCTGTCATTTCTGGCCTGCAGCATCTGAGTTGTAACTTGCTTCCTCAGCAAGGTCAGCAAGCAACTCAGGTCCCTGGACAGTGGAACTGTCAGTAGTTGGGGAGCAATGAGTACCTGTCAGGGTGTAGGTGGGACTCTGACTTTAAGCACCATTGGGCAACTTCCTGGGTACAACTAGCATTTACCCACAAAATCAAACTTCAACAATGTGGCTGCACCACAGGAGTCACCTGCTCCTACTGTGACCTATTCTCAAACACTCACCAAAGCACCAGGGGTAAACAGCTGTATTAATGGGACCTTCCCTTCTTTAGCCCCGGAGTCCAGACCTAACATCCTTCATCTCCCATAGATTCCAGCAGCCTATGGGCTGAACAAAACCTGCAGGGCTTCTGTGTTTATAGTCAGTGCTACAACTGTTAAAGGCAGCAGCCACAACTTCTGATCAGAGTTTTCTGGGCTTGTCTCTGTGATGCCATGAAACAGCCACTCCTTGGTGCAATCAATATAAACCGATGGATGGACAGCTTCTGTTTTCATTGACTATTTCTCATTCGTAATTCTTCATTGCATTCATAATGTGCAGCAATATGTCACATTTATTATAGTGTCCCATCTATAAGGAAGAAAGCCCCTTCCAGGTTCCAGAAGCCATGGATAAGTTTGTGCATATTAACAGGTGCAGTTTTGTTGGTGGAAGATCAGAATTACCTCTGCCTTGGGACAATTCAAACCATGTTCTTTCTTCTACCACTAAGGCATAATAAGATTTAACACTGATGTTGTTAAAGGGCAGGATCCTGTGACTGACCGTTCAATAGTTCATTGAACTTTATGGCTGGAAATCTCAAAAAATGTTCTCACAGACTCAAACTGAGAATTAAGAAGCTGCCTCTCACTGACACAGTTGTAAGAAGGTCTGCCAATCTTCCTAGCAGCACCTAAAGCTTTTGCTTTACAGCTGTCAATACTTCAGCATTGGATTTGACAGCTACTGCAATCTGAAACTGTTCTTTCATTGCAGACCAGCTGCAAGACCCATCTTCGCATTTAATGCCTTCTGCCTCTGAACTGGTGGGAAACAGTGGCTTTTCCACTTGTGCCTCAACAATGTTCCTGCCATTGCCCAGGGACCAGCTGTCTTACTGTCCCACCAGTTTGTCGCTGGCTTCCTGTGATGACCACACTGCCAATTAGCCACCCACATTATTCCTACCCCAATTCTTTTACCGATCCAGCATTTGATTCAGAGTGGGTCACTGGCTCTGCCCTATCAATAAAGCAAAGGTTATTAATGAAAATTTCAGAAATGGGATGAGACAGAAATGTTACTAAGTGTCTTGTTTTTAGATCTATTGAAAAGAGCTGTAAAATAGCATTACTTTTCAAAGCTCATCTTCCAGGAGAAATTAATGTGAAATGGCTTTATTAACAACTGATCGTTTCCTCTCTTTGGAGCTTTCTGCAGGGTAAGATACTGAGGCTAATCACAGCAGATCCTAGCATTAGAAAAATCTGTGGAGAGACAGGGGCAGAACTTCAGAGGAAGAGAAATATTTTGCCTTTATTTGCTGCTTCTCTCCCATCTGCTTGCTGGGTTTATAGGCATTTGTATTTGATGAACTTTTGTCTTTGCTGCCCAGCTTCTCTGTTTTGTTTGATCATGCAGCAAGGTTAGAATCTTGTATTTCTGACTCCATTTGTTGCCATGGGAATGACTCTGCTATGACAAACATGGTATTACGATGTCTCTGCAGGACTGAAGATGAGGCACACAGAAGCTGTGAGAGTTTGGTGCTTTCAGCAAATTTGCAATGATAAGCCCTTAATATATGAGGGCCCCAGCCTCCACACACTGAAATCCATGGGAGATTTACCATTAACTTCAGTTTCTGCAGCAGGATTTGGAACTACTTATTCATGAAGTTCAGCAGATACCCTTACTTCATTATTTATATGCCCAGGTTCTTGTGCACATGAAACCTACATTAGTTCTGTTGTTTTGTGCTTGCTGGAACAATTGGTGATATCATTTTTTGGGCTTTTTTTGGTGGTAGTGCTAGAGGTGTTATAGTTAAAGGATAGAAAATTGTGAAGGAGATGCAGTGATAACAGGAGAGATGATACAGTTGGAAGAAGCAAGGAAGGTTTTTTTCTCCAAGTGTGGAAAAACCCCAGCACTTCAATTTTACTAGGACTAAATCAAGGTGTTTGTTTAGGTCTGTGCTGTGAGAGAGAGATGCTTTCAGGCTGTGGTGACTTGAGACTATGGTACCAACATGGAATTCAGGAGGCCAAGGCTCAAACCTCTGCTTTGCTGGGCTCAGAGTCATCAGGGCTCTAGAATCTACTTGGAGTCAGGACAATACTCCCAACCCTTCAGCATATCATTCTGGGTTAGAAAAGGACATTCTGAAACAGTTCCACCTTTGCCAAAGACAGCGAACATTTAATTTCCATATGAGATCACAGGTGGGAACCACAACCCACAGTGTTACACAGTGGAATTCCTCTTTCCCAATCACTGGCTAATGGCATCAGTACAGCAACTACCCAGCACCCATAGTGCTTACAGTGCATATGTCAGATCTAGGCTCCACAAAATATTCTGAAATCAAATCTTGCTCTGAGGAAAACTGGCAAAGCTCCAGTGAAGTCAACAGAACTTTAATTTCCACCGTCTTAGAAAAACAGCTGGGATACCTGGGTATCGAGCCGAAGTGTCAGAGACATTTTAGAAACACATGGAAAAAGAATAGGTTGAGATTTACAAAGAAAACATACTTTTAAAGTTCACCATCAAAGATAAATGTCCTCCGCCTTCTCCCTCAAAATACCAGGACAAGAAAGGACTATCAAGGGGTAGATAGTTGTGTTTTATGTAATGCTAAATACATGCTTGTTACCAAATGAATTGCATTGGCTGTGAACATTCACATTTGTACTTGATTCATGTTGGGGCATTTGAATGACAAGCATCGGTTTAGATCTAGGGAATCCTCAGCACTTAAATCTGTTTGCAGTTAATAACTCCTTACCACATGCACCATGAAAAATCACTTTGATGGGAAACAGCAGAAAAGCACTTTAGAACTTGCTACATAATATTCCTGTGTAAGTTGCTGAAGTGTTTTACTAAAAATCAGTGCGTTCCCGGTTTGCTATTGACCACATTCCAGGGTATATGAAAACACACTGTTAATCTAGCTATTTGAAGGAGCAGAGAAATATAGCATCTTAAACCATGCTCATTAGTGGGTATTTGCTGCTGCTTGTACGTGACCAGCATGCCTGATACAAATCATACCTGCACCACTGAATCATTGATCTAGTAGATTTAGTTTGGATTTATTCTTCTTAGAGCATTTCATGAGAGACTGCCCTGGGAAATGCACTGCTGCCTGAAAACTCCTACTCTATCCATGGATAAAGGTACCAATGCCCTAGTGTCCTACAGACACTATATAGACAGAGACACCAACAGCCATGATGCTTCATGTCAGTGCTGTATGCAGCCCGAGTTCCTATTTTCTACAGCAATCAACACAGATGCTCCTCCAGCTCAGGCAGTTTCCTCAGCCTTATGTAGATTGCCCATCTAGTTATCAATTAGTGAATTTTTTTCCCAGATACTTGTCCAGTTTCCCCATGAGCTTACAAAAACTATCCAAAGTCCTCAATATCCTTTAGCAAGGTGTTCCATAGGCCAAGCAACCGGCATGAACAAATCCCTTGTGTTAGCTTTGAACCTGGCTCCTAGCTCTTTCTTGTGGAAGACATGTAGAGTCAACCCCTATCTACATTCTCTGCACCATTCATGATTTTGTAAACCCCCAAATTAAATGCTTAGACATGATGAATCCAAGCCTACCTCCACAGTGAGAAGGTCACAACATAACGGGCTTCAACTATAGCAATAGGGACAGAGGAAGTACATCTTCGTAGGAATACATAGGCCTTCAGAAGGATCACCTACATAGGTATGAATTCTATCACTTCATTATTCCTCTGAAAATGAGCAGAGCTGCCAGGAAGGCTGCAACAGCAGCTTACCATGTCCCTTTCATTCAGATTAGCATGCCATCACCAAGCACCATCCCTTTTTTGGTAAAGCAGTTGCTTTATCAGTGATATTTTGCTTCTGAGAGGCCCTGGGTTTCTGCCACTTGAGATCCCACTGGGTGCTAATTCAGTTGCCACTTACAGAGATAGGTTATTGACAAGAAGAAAAGTGATCAGTTCCAGGGGAGCATAGGCTACTCTCTCAAACCAAAGCAAACTGGATTCGAAATAGTTTGGAAGTGGGTCCCTCATCAGCTCTCAACTTGGAGCCATCAGCATTCCTCTCTAAGATAAGCAATATATTGCAAATCACAGCTGGTCTTTTCAAGAGGGAAATAATCTGGGAGAGTTAGATACTACTGCCACCATAGAACACATCCAACATGCTCTTCAGCAAAGCTGCGGCTCATTCCCATACACCATAGCAGGAACTAAGAGTTGGATACTGTCAATCAGAGGTTATGTGGCCTCTGTAAAAGGACCAGCAAGCCACTGGGTTCAGAACTGTACTTTTGTAAATGCAAACACTGCCCAGGTTAGGCAACCAGCAGAGAGGAATGAATAAGGATGGCTGGTATGCCTTTGAGTCCTGTGCTTATCATTCTCCGCTTCATAAAGAGGTACCAAAATGACTGTGCTGAAGGGAGGTTAACTGAGGTCACACAAGCAATTTTAGCTCCGATATTTTCTGTCTTCAGATTGCTTGACTTTGCAACCTGGATGTTACTTCCAATTGTGAAGATCATAAGTGTATGTATGTAAATAAGTATACAGGCAAATTACAGGCTTTGTTTTCTCCCTTAGGGAAGATTCTGGAGTATCTCAACATGGCTGGATGATAAGCTAGAATATTTGATGAAGGCTTCATTTAAAAGAAACAGAAAACACCATCAGTTTGTATCTGAGGTTTTAGCAGTCACATATGGCTGATATTTCAGAATTTCTGCTGCAGAGTTGCTTAGAACTAAGTACTGTGCCATACGCTATTGTGACACAGATTTATAAAGGTTAGCTCCTGTGTGCATATATAACATGACAAGCTTTTAGGAGAAGCATGCCACAGGACAAGAGCTACAGCCTGATCTGTTCAAGTAGTACTGATTTTTATAACTCCCCAGGCCTAAGCAAGAAGAAGTCCTGGTTTGGTCTGATCTTCAGAACGTATCAGTGGAAACTACTTTCATTTAATCTGGAAAGTGTTTGACATGTGCTAAAAGTTAGGAAGCACGGTGGAAGACTACTAAAGTGGTAGGTAGGATGGGTTGCTAAAAATGTCTTAGCTCCACACTATAAGAATATGGAAGGTCAAACTTCCAGTAAGGCAATTTTGAAGCACATTTTCATATCCAACAGCAGGCAGTGAGTTACACTTAGTTTCTTGTATTTGCAAAAGATTCAGAACAGGGTGAGATGTTCTTAAACCACTTGTACTAGTTTTGGCCAGAATAGAGCTAGCTTTCTTCAGAGCAGCTTGTATGGGGCTATGCTCTGGATTTGTGATTAAAACAGTGTTCACAACACACCCCTGTGCTTTTGCTGAGCAGGGTACACACAGCACCAAGACCTGTTCTGCTTCTCACACTGCTGCAAGTGAGTAGGCTGTGGGTGAACAGGAAGCTAGGAGTGGGGACAGGTGGGACAGCTGACCCCAACTGACCAGAGGGATATTTCCTACCATATGACAACAGACTCAGCAACAAAAACTAGGTGTAGGAGAGTTTTACTAGGAAGCCCATTGCTTGGGAACTGGCTGGCCATCATTTTACTGGTGGTGAGATACTGGGGGTTTTTGTATCACTTGTTTTTCTTTGTTTTGCTTTTCCATTTTCTTCTTTTACTTATTAAACCACTTTAATCTCAAGCCACAGATTTTCTCACTTTTACCCTTCCAGTTCTCCCCCATCTCACTGCAGGGGCAGATGGAGTGAGTGAGCAGCTGTGAGGGGCTCATTGAAATTAACCTGGTTCTATTAAAAACATAAGAGTACTCCACCAGATTTAATACACTGATAAGCAATACAATTTATCCCAATAAATGTATTTTGTATTTAAAGGCAATGCTGTATTACTTTTAGAAGGAGAGTTAGCAGCAGTTAGTATAGAATCATAGAATAGTTAGGGCTGGAAAGGACCTTAAGATCATCTAGTTCCAACCCCCCTGCCATGGGCAGGGACACCAAAGTAGCTGGATGACATTTCAGTGTATCTGAAATTTAGCAGAAGACATCAGTGTTCTACCTTTATTCAGGAAGGCAGGGAAGTAAAACAACTTCTCCCAGTTTCCAACTTCCACTCAGCCTTGCAATTTTAAATTAACTAATTAAATTTGGCATAGAAGGAATAAAATCTGAAATAAAGACAACATGTTCTGGAACCTGTAGAAGAAGCTACTGATATCAAAAGCTGGTTCATCACGTCAGCAATGTATGTTTCCAGCTGCTTTACCAGCAATTCCTCTTGAGCCAAGGTTTAACTTTCCTTACTCACTGTACATAATTTGAGTGCTATTTGCATTTTGTTTAAATAATTTTAAAAGTAAGCCATCACATTTTTAAAGACTAATACATATACAATATGGGCTGCTGACTACAAGATTTTTTCCTACCATGCTTTTTACAGTAGTGTTAAAAACATTTTTCAAGTATAGACTGGAAATTGGTTTTGTTCTGCTATTGTCAGCAAATACCTCTCATTACCTTTCAGTTAGGAGGTAACATTGTACCTGCTGAGAAAACAATTCTAAGGTATCTCCTTGGTGAAAATCTACAAATACTTCACAACATCGGAGGCTACTGAAGGACACATCTTTTCAACAAACAAAGCAGGGACTATCAACCACATTACCTAGCTAATACCACATTAACAGAAAGTAAGAACCAGGCATCCTGGGAAGCAAGAGGTCGTCTTCATCTTACACTAGCACTGCTGTAGAGGAAGAACATTGCCAAGGTGCAGAAGTGGTGGAACCAGATAAAAGACAAAGAGTGCCTGTTTTCTACTATTTGGGAAATCTGTAATGTGGATTGGTAAGTAACATGAAACCTACAGAAATAGGAGCAGACAGGCAGCAGGCAGTCTCACAGGTGCAGCAACATGAAAGGAAGCTCATGGGCCAGCTGGAGAAAGAAGGGCAAAATACTGTCTGGCACATGACCAGTGAGTCAGAGTTAAGAAGAGGCAGTCAGGCTATTTCAGTTTTTTACTTTTTTTTTCCCCAAAGTTTTCTTTCTGCTGAGGGCAAGGAAGTCTGTTTGCTCATACTTAAGGGCAAGATGCCCTTCTTTCTTTGTTTGGGCCATGACATAATTCCTAATGCAGGTAGGCACAGGCTTATAGGCACAATGATGAAAAGCGTATGGAGAAATAATCTATCTACAAATGAGATATTGAAAACTGAGGAAAGGATACTTTTTAATGGGTCTTTTCCATTTTACTGAGAAGACTGCAAGTGGCTAACACTCAGCAGGACTTCAGGAAAACAAATGGACCACATACTTTTAATAGGCACCACAAACACAGGCATGTACACACAATGCTGTGCATTTCTGTAATGTGAATTTCTGCCATGAAGAATTCCTGTCGTATCTGCACTTGGGAAGAGCAGAACATATTGTTTTCTTCCTGGCAAGCTGTGGCAGCTCTTGCTTTGCACAGTTTCCTGAATGACTGCATTAATTTGATAGACTCCACATCAATGGTGTCTCTAAGTAAGATTAAATTACATGCTCCTTCTGTCTGCGTGTTATAGGAGATTACTTTTAGCAGAATCTGAAATGAAGCAATTAGCTGACCATTGATGTAATGAATCCTAATTACTTTGTTTGTACAAACAATAAAGCCAGAATCATTTGTTTAGCAAGGAAGTGTAATTACTCTGAGCACTCAAGAAATAAAATCAAACAGTGCTACCTAGACCTGTAAATAATGAATCTTTGACTTCCTATTTATACTAAGAATGCTCACTGAATATTTTCAGGTAGCTGGGAGCCAACCTTTGAAAGTAACATTTATCAGAGTTATTATTTTGTTGATTATGTTCTTGGGTGTGCTAGGTGCCCTGAATAAATATCCATCTACACTGCACTGTCACTGGCACCTGCTAAAAATTCACTGCAGCCAGTGCAATTTCCTGCAACTGTTTTTTGTTAATCAACAAGAAGTTGCTCACATCACAATCATTAGCCTGTACCACTCCCAAGAGCACCAGTGGCTAGGTGCATGTCCTCAGCAAAGGATGAAAGATCAGAAAAAAAGCACATTACTATACACTGAGCAAACACTCCTCTGCCCAACATTTAGCCATCCAGGCTAGAAATGGAACAAAAGTGGAAGGCTGAGACTGGCTACAGCTGGGTCTTCCTCTTCTCCCTGTTGATCTGCTGCTGCTGCAAAATCTTCACAGCTCTAACAGGAAACAAGCAGAGTCACCGGGGACCTCGTGCTGCAGAAAGCTGAGGTCAGTCCAAAATTACGTGTGATTCTGCAACCTCTGCTAAATTTGTGTGACCCAAAAGCAGGAGGGAGCTGACAAAGTAAGAGATCCCACTGCATGTGAACTGACTTCATGTTGCAACTACAGTGATGCAGCCCCCAACCATGTGTATTTTCTGCAGATATTAATTCCTGATATCACCCATTCTCTCAGGGTAGTTGATGTCCTTCACTATGGTTTTGAAAGGAGATTCAAAACATACAAAAAAACATTTTGCCTAACCTTTCTTTCATTTCTGGCTGCACTTCAGGTGTTAAATATAAACTTAAAATGAACTGCAGAGCCACAAATTCTGCAGCTGATTTGCTTTTCCTCTTCTCTCAGCCTGAACAGTGAACGTTATTTTCTGGTTCTCTTAAGTGGTGATCTACGATCTTATCGCAGTACACACTCACATCCTGATAAACCCCTTAGCCTGAATGAAAAAAAGACACCTCTGCTTATAGCACTTGGATTCTCATTGTCGTGACACTTAAATACAGAATGAATGCTTCAAGCAAAATCATCCTGAAGTGAGCAAGGTGTAAGTGACTGTAATGTGTACTGGCTGAAGGGAAACTGAAAATCACTTGCTGGTACAATAGGAGCTGTTTCCATCATGCTTACAAGGTATTTCAGTTCATTCCCACCCCAAGCTGTTTCTCTTTGTTTATGTTCAGTAGCTGTTAAAAATTCACAGAACACTTTTTTTTTTGGGGCTCTTGCTGTAGGCCTAATTGTCAAGAGGTTGCTGCTTGCCATTATGTTATTCCAGTATCCTCAAAAATTAATGGAAGACTTTAGTTGCTTTCAGAGAAGTTAAGAAGGAATAAATACCACCTGCCCCAAGGCAGTAGGACAGATGAATTAAAAAATGGTATCTAAATGTGCAGTGGAGATGTGCTTCTGCCTTAAGCTTCTCTATTATTTTCCCTACAAACAACCTGACCCAACCAAATCACATGAAAGCAGAGAATTCCTTGGTCGGTCGTCTGGACTATCCTTCTTTGAGGGAAAAGCAGCACTACTAAATGTTTGGCTGCCTCTACACCAATTACTAAATGTCATACTGTTTTTCCAGCCTGAAAAATTCTGGATGACCACCAGGGGTACCGAACAATCAATGCTGAGCCAGACAAACAAGAATATAAACTGAAATTGGTCAGTATTTCATGGGGAAAAATACTGGAGATGCTATTCCACATTTGAGTACCAGAGGAATATCTCACTGAAATAAGGGAAGTCTGATTTCTGGCCATACTACAAGTACACTGTGCTGCATCCTTTAAATACTGGTCTCTTCTAAAGAGATGTTGCAACAGGAGAAATCAAGGGTTTGATTTAGCTTAAGATGATTAAGTGATTATATTCCTGCAACACATTATTCACCCAATCTACTTTGTGTTGGGTAAATAATGCCTTATTCTATTCCTCCTGAAAACAAATGGAAAGTGAGATGACAGTACAAAGTAGAAGCTAACAGTATCTATAAACAAAGCAGATTGTGACAGAGAGAAAAGACTCAGTTCAACACTGCTCAGGTCAACAGTAAACTTGCTGACATTATAAAAATGGAATCAGAAAAGCTGCTTGGGTTTAATAAGAAACTGGCAGCATTTTGGTTTCTTTAAGCTTTTCTTTATCATCTCCTGTACTGCATCCGTTTCTTATGTGATCACTTCCAAAAGAAAATCCTTCACAGGAGGAATTCTGCTGCTTAAAAGTATTTAGTCTAATAACATTAGACAAATCTTTTGACTGTTTCTGGTTTTCTGCATTAGAAGGTGGGCTGAATGATCCAACACAATTTTTTCAGAAGTACCTGAAGTCCCATTTTCAAAATTATTTTAGGCAGTTGACCCCTAAATCCTTTAGAAGCAGACCTGGGCTGTTCCTTAAGTCTGTTCTGAAAAATTAATTTAGTTCATATAGCATATAGATGTGTAAAAACTGAGTTCCCCGACTCTCGCAGGAGATGGGTATTTAGCTTCTATAGCTACAGTAAACGTAGCTCAAGAGTTAAAATGGTGTAATATGTTTCCATTTAAAATATGGGGGAAATAAATTCCTTCTTTAGCAGAGGCACTTAGCAAGCAAATTAATCTCAAGAAACTTTAGAAAAGTTTAAGTTAAACTAATTATCTGCTAGATGCCTGATAAAACATTTTAGCTTAACGATAGGAAACTGTCATACCTTTCTGAATCTGTCTGGTTCTTCAGAAGTTCCAGGACTCTGTTTAAAAAAAAGAGAAAGAAAGAGAAAACCAAAAGCAGCATGAACTTAAGATCCCAGTGGAGCCTATAAATGAGTATTCACCTCACACAGGATGTTTCTTTAAAATTCATGGTCATCTGGACAGGGTGAACCAGCAGAAGAGTTTCGTTTGGGTTTTTTTTGGGTTTTGTTTTGTTTTTTTGTTTTTTTTTTTAATGAACTTCTTAACACACATTAGGCAAAAAGCTGATGTTTTCAGGTTCCTGCCCATTTGAATCACATGAGCAGTTCTACCAGCAATAGCTTTGCCTTTACTGACGCCTATTGACTGCATTTATGCTTACACAAGGTTTTGGTCAACAAAGCAAAATGCATTACAATCAACTGCAAACAGTTCTTCAATATGCTCCTGATTAACAGAGGTCATGCTTATCTTCACCTACACTTTCAAGGATTTGTATTCTAAATAAGCTTTGGATTGGAAGATAAGGTTTCCCAAAGCAGAAAATTTTCAGGAATGTAGAGTTTTAGGTGCCTGAGTTCCGATACCTTCCATACTGAAAGTACCAAATGCATACCTGTAAAGTCTATTCCTCAAGATTATGATATCTTGAAGTTTAACACATATTCAAGTACTTAATTATGTATGTTTACACTAAGAACAAGGAAATTATCTTTAGCATGCCCTGGAACACCTTATATATGGGGATGAATTCTGCCACACTTAGCATGTCTTGTACACAGCTCAGTAACTTCTTTTAATCATTTGATTCTTGCATTAAAATACCTATTCTTTATTTCACGTCAAATCCTTGGCCCATAAAGACAGTTTCAAAAAGGACTAGGTCCTTCTGTGCATAGTTACTTTCTGAGTCAGTTCAGCTAGTGACTATTCTGATCACACTGTCTTCCAGTAGGTGGCAAAAATAATGAACAGTGAATATATTCTTACTGGAGGAACCATTAAATAAAAATTATAATTTGGTGGAGAATACTATGGCTATATTTGTTCTCTCTTTGATAGCATTTACTAGAAAGGGTTTTAATTATGCAGACACATACACACATACTCCTAAATTATGACTAGCAGCATGAAGCAACCTAAAAGGGCAATGGCGAAGATCAGCAACTGTGAATCGAGTGCTGTAACCTACCAGTGTACTCATGGACTCTTTCAGTATAGATTTGTAGAGCATCCACTGGTAACGGAGGTCCTCCAGATCTTCAGAATATTCAGTGACAGGCTGACTATGAAGAAGCTCCTCAAAGAGATGCTGACCATCAGGCACGCGAGACTGCAGCTCCTGCAGGAAAAGACAAGATCAGCAGAAACCCAGAATTCAAGAAGGCCCCACTTTTAAAATCTGGTGTTCAAAAGAACAGTGGTACTAAATCAAACAACTGGGCACTCTGGAATAGTGTATTTTTTTTTTGTTATTAATTTTTTGGCCTGAAACGGTATCAAAAGCTCCACTCCCCTACAGGAAGTGGATTTGTGTTTGTTTAATTGCTTACAGCATCCATTATCATTGCATCTGGCTACACTCAACAAAAAGAGAACATGTGAGGCCAAACACCAGACATCGATTTTGATCAGATTGTTTTAATGTACACCTTTTGCCATATCATGCTGGAAATGTCCAGTCCAACAGCTAGATGTCAGGCTGCTCCCTTCCTACCACTCCAGCTCTAACAGATCTTTCTTACTAGAAGGGGTGAAATACTTGTCCTAAATTCCTGAGCTTCATCTACTCTAAAGTATCCTAAACCAAAGAGTGTAGTGTTTGAGTTTTTGTTTGGTCTTTTGTCTGGTTTGGAGGTTTTTTGGTGGTGGTAGGCTTTTTTTTGTCCTCCTTGTTTTGGAGGGGGAAGGGGAGTTTGTTGGGATTTTGTTGGTTTATGGGTGGGATGTGTGATTTTTGGGTTTGTTTTAATTCTGAAAGAACTGTTTCCATCTTTGTCTCCATCTTAATTCCCTGAAAACTAACCTCCAGTTTGCTCTTGCGTGTTTTAATTTCCTCTGTGGAAGATGAAGCCACATCAAGAATTTTGGTCAGTTTCTTTTTTTCTCCTTGTAACCACTCTTCAAATTCTTGTAGAAGCTTCAAGTAGCTGCTTGTATGTTGCCCTTCTTCAATCCTCTCCTAGGTTACAGAAAAACAGGAACAAAAAAGGCCTTACTGTTAAGTCAGATGTTTCCTCTGAAGGCCTGATTGCAAGATCTTAACCTCCAACACTGTAACCCATAGTATCATAGGAAGCCAATAAAATTGTTCTTGTGAAGCTGATATGAAGTCAGATATAGAGTCCCCTCTCACCTGCTTATGGTTGGGATCTACACCTGAATGATGGAACACAGGTCCAGACATCCATCTAGTGTCTGCAAATTCTATTTTCTTCTTATTATCAACCACTGGTTTACTTAACTGCCACTTCTTGAGAAGACTTGAAAACACAAAATGGGAGACACCAATGTAGTTAAACATGATGAAACATCACATTTTGACTGGGTCTGTGGGGGACACCTAAGGTGAAATAGCACTATTATTATTATTAATAGCACTATGACTATTAAAGTTATTTCCAACATATTTTTAACAAAGTAAGATCAAGACAGGAGTATCTCAAAGCAGCACCAGTCCACATGTTCTGATATTTCCAAGTGTTTTGTTTGCTTTCATTCAGTGGAGTGAGGGAATTAAAAAAATACAACCTTAACAATGTATCTTCACATCTGGTAACAACAGGCAGTACAATGAAGCCTTCCTCAATTTAGTCACTCTATTTTTATGCCTATTTTGACACTATGTATGAATATAATTACACATGTAGCACAGTATTAAATTTTAATACAGTAGCAGTTTGGCATTGCACAGTGAGGTCAAAATAAATTAAGCTCAATAAATATATTAAATTTTATATAAAAACCAGAATTTATTATATAAATATACAGAATCACAGAATCTATAAATGTAACTATATAAATCTAAATATAAATATATTTATTATAATAAATTTGCCAGGTCAGAGAGGATTTGAGCTCTGTTTATCCTCCTGCAGGTTTGAAAAAAGAACAAATCACAGTGCAGATACAGCCTCTTTGGAAATATCTCCAGATCAGAGAGTTAGGAGAACAGATTAGCAGAAGTCAACTGTCTATGTCCTATTTCCTCTGACATAAACTGGTAAGTATCAGGGTTAGCCAGGTCTCAAGGAGGCATTGCCTACACCAAGCATGAAGTAAAGTCAGCTTCACAGACTGCTCTGCCCCCTGGATTCTTTAAAATGGTTTTCTTAAGAGTAATGACTTCCAGTTTACAAAATAATTAAATAAAATTTCATCTTGCTCCTAACATTCTAACATGGCTGCTCATTTTCACAGCACACAGCATAAAGCATCAGCTGTGCCTGGTCATATAGCAGCATACATATCTTACCAACATACCATCCTCATATCCCTTGAAGAGACATGAGGAAATGTCACATGAACACTTACCGAGTTTCCATCTCCTTCAGCAGTCTCCATGATTCCTCCAGCTGATCCAGCTCTGCCTGGACATGGGCAGTCTCCTCTGGGGAAGAATTCTCCATGACTAGCTTTCCATAAGCTTTCACAAGGCACAGCTGGATCTCCTTATCTGGTAAGTCAGCTAGCCATTTCTGAAATGTACAGCCCTTATAGTTACTTCTAGGTATCCTGGGTAAAGCAGAGGCTATGTCAGACTGAAGGCCATGTTCAGTCCAGGACTATGCTGGTTCTGTTGGCACTAGCTAGAACATGCCTAGCAGGGGAAAAAAAAATATGCTGTGGATTCTTGCAAAGAGCCAACATAGGTCAAAGAGCTGATGGCAAAACTTAAAGGGTACAAGCTGTCAATGCACCCCTTCAGTAGCCTTCCCATGAAATATCTTGTCTGTCCCTTGTGAAGAAAAAAGCTGCCAGCTGAAGTAACCCATCAGAGTGAATTGAGCATGCAAAATAGCTTTTTGCTGTGTGGCAGTATCAGCTGTGCAATAGCTCAGCTCAATACAGTATAATGTTAGCTAACAGGGTAATAACGTTCAAGGTATTGATGAGTGCATACAGGCCAAGGTAGGTATTCTCCCAGCCAGGAAACCCTCACCAGAAAAACCCTGCCCTTAATGTCTGAATGCTGCAAGGTGAATAATTAACGTCTTACACCAAGATGTCGTTCTCACCTTAAGGTCTGCCACCTGGCCCTCAGTGTTCTGGTCTCCTTCAGCACCCTGGTAGGGCTCAATCATCTCCGTTGTTAGTATGATCCACTGCTGAAGGTCAGAGAGTTTGTCTTTATATGCACAGTGCTTCTGAATGCGCTCTTCACTCCGTTGTATCATCATCTACAAACAGTAAAAATTTGTCAGTAACTGAACAGACAAAAAAATCCCCAATTTCATTACTGGATCTAATATGTAACTACTGAGAATTTCATGAGCAAGAAGGGAAAAAGAAAAACAAACCGATCTGTTAATGAGACACAGAAAACTTTGTCCTTTAACATCAGTGGCATAGAAAACACCTACAGGAGCCTGCAGGCCTGAATTCAGCCACATGGGGGGGGGGGGGGGGGGGGGGGGGGGCATTAAGCACTAAAATACCTCCCTTCTCAGCTGAAACAGAAAAAAGATTATGTTTGGTTTTTTTAATACTCCAGTCAGTATTAAATATATCTTATACTTCCGGAATCAGAAATCTCCTGAATCAGAAGTTACTGCACAGAATTTTTTTGCAAAAGTCCAGTTCAGCAATAAATAGGATTATTGAGATTGAAACTAGAATTTCACAGTGTGTATTAGGGTAACACTTTATCATACATATTTCCATGGTGACCTGCACAACTAAGGCAATTTTATAAGCTTTTCTTTTGAGACTGCTTTGGAATGGGCTGTCCTTTTATAGCTATGTCTATAAACTACAAAATGCTTCAGGTCAAAACTAGTACTTGCAACTGCAACACTGTTCTTAACTTTTAGGTCACGAAACTATAAAAACCAAACAGTTTGGTATAAAACCACTCTCCAGGAATCTGTGAATAAGCCGAGCACCTCCATGATAATGTAACTATAAGGTCTTTAGATCAGAAATCCCAGGCCCACTCCAGATATGATTTATATAGACGTAAGAACTGTGTGGATGGTATCCTGTCCCAAAGGCAATCACATTACAGATATTCAGAGAATCCTGGAAGAGTTATCAATGTCTTGAATTCAATACCTTCTTCTCTGAAATGAAAATATCCGTCACTCAAAGGATATAACCCCATATGCTTACAGATTTTTAAATATTTTTAAATAGTGGCAACTGAAAACTCCTCAGGCCATGAAAACCTCTTCCTTATGTTACCTTCAGTGCTATCTTCAGGGCCTGGGAGTCAGATGAAAGTTGGTTCATTTTATGCTTCTGGGTGGTATTTGACTGAACAAGCTTCTCTACCTCCTCCATTTGTGCCACAAGCTCTGCCAAGTCATCTTGGATCATCTGCAGAGGAAGATTCCACATGGGTGATATGCTAGGTATGGTATGGACTTTCACAAAATGTATAATAAAAGGTAGTTTCACTTGACAGTATGAAAACAAAAAAAAACAGGAATAATCACTGTCATTAAGAAAACTTACTATTTGGTGCCTAGGAGTAAATGTTTCCAAAAGAAATGGTTGGATGTCCTTCCAACATTACCAGTTGATAACAAAGAAGGTAAGTTGCTGGAAAGCCACCAGAGGAGACAGAGTATAATCAGCTAAGTACTACTAAGAGCTATGGTGATAACACCTCTATGGTCACCACAGGTGAAGTGGCACCATACAGCTGAATCACCATAGCTCACCAGGCCAAAAGGGAAGAGTCACATCCCTTCTCTCTTCCCCTCCTGTTCTTCTCTGCCTTATTCCAGCTATGTAGTCCCACTGCATGCCTTGAATTGGCTCCATTGCACGTTGGACCCTTTGCTGAATCAGTTCAAAACACTAACCAAGCAGAAAATTATAATTTTTTTTTTTCTGATCTTGGCCAGCTCAATCAGCCTGTGGAGTAAACCCAGAATATGTCAAAGCTGTGATGAGGTAAAGAGCAGGAAGGGGGAGGAATGCAGAAGGAGGTAGGCCAATGGGAACTCCCTGCTTTTGAAGGCAGTTAGATTGGTTCAGGTTATCTTTGCAATTTCACTCCCAGTGGGAAGTATCAGGATACAATTTATTTTAGCAATCAAACTAGCCCAGAAAGGTGTAGGACCAACAGCTTCCAGCTGCTTGCTCCTTCCCACAAGCACAATTTGCCAATTCTTCAGCTGCAATGCTTCAATTTCATTTACTCCATACTATGAAATAGATCAAATGAAATAGAGGAGACAAGATATGAATTCCTAATGCTAATAAAATATGAACAAACAAGACCACAATTAACTGAGGATATCACAGTCAAACATTACTGTAATGTACCTGAAGTCTCTGGAGTTGTGTCTTTTTACCCAGGAGGTCAGGTTTCAGTTCCTTCTCTAGATCCAACTTAGCTTTAATGGCAGATAATTTCTTCTGCAAAGGTGCGAAACCAGCATCAAAGTGCTTATGTTGAGGTAGCAAATTGTAGATGGAGAAAGAAGAAAAAAGATACAGCATTCAACATATATCCTTTGGCATTATCTTTTGTCAATGTCCACTTCATACTCAGAACAAACACCAAGCTACGCTATTAACAGACCACAAAATTATTTGAATATTTGATCAACCTAGAAAAACAGACTCAGCACAGCTGGTTAGTACTAAATTTATATTGATGTAACTGGCTGAGTAAAAGATTTATCATTGTCATAAGAGAAGACCATATATGGGCTTTAAAGCTCACCTGGATTGTCTTCTTGCTCTGCATCAGACTTTCATGTATAATTTCTCTCTTCTTTGAAGCTTCAGCTACTTCTTGCAGGAAAGTCTTTGCTTTTTCCTCACCAAGGACATTGTTTAGTAAATCCTTCTTCAGCTGTAATGTCATGAACTTCTCTTTGAAGCGGGAGCTTTCAGCTAGACCAGCCTAAAGGAGAAAGATTCTTCCAGTGAAATCATACCAAAAACATTAAAAATCATACAACTATATTATTCTCACACAAGTCACACAACCAAAGCAGTACAACACAGTTGGGTAAAAAACAGCATGCTGGGCCAACAAGGGGTAACAGAAGGTACCTGGACAGTGCCCAGTTAAAGGAAAAGTCTTCCTGATAATGTTAGAAGCACCAGGGCTGCATCCATTTTGTGAACAGAAATAGAGGAAAGCTGTACTATGGAAAGAGTTTTCTGTGCAGAGGAGAGGCCTAAACAACCAACAGAAAGGACAGCTTGAATGCTTATCCCAAGGATAAACTCCATCCCTGTTCACAGACACATTTAATCTGGAGATCACAGGGATGACAAAGTAACAAAAGCACCTTGCTAGGCACATGCAGAAATCATGCATTATAATCCCACGACTGTATTACTACACAGTTCTTAACAGAGGCCACAGATTTCCCTTCCAGGGAGATCTGGGCTAATGCTAAACAATATTATCATCGTTAAAGGTATCTAACACTTTAATTCAGCCTATTCAGTTGACAACTCCAGTTAACTAAAGGGAAGAAAGTAAGGCATTCTGCTACAGCTAGAGCTAAGTATTGACTTCCATACTTTTGGGGCTCCTGCCATATTGGAAAGGCCCTTCCAGCTGCTTCTGTCCAGCAGCTGTATGCAGGCAGCTGCTGGCAGAGCTTGGGCAAACACAAACCAAGAATCAGTTTCTGAACTTAGTGACAGGTTTGCTACCTCAATGCAAGCCAGTGCTGGCTCTGGAGTCTCCAGGAGCATCTGGACTGATGGCTTCCACCGTTCAAAATCTAGCAGGGGATTTTGGAAGAGTCTTCTCAGTTCAGTTTCTGTATCAGTGCTCATTTTAGATGTCTTGCCTCTAACACTGCAAGGGGAAAGTGAGAGCTGAGAGAAGGATTACAGAGAAATCCAAGTCCAAACATCCTATTCATCAAGGCATGAATTAACCACAATGCTCGTGTGTAAACTGTATCCAATGCAAAAGCTTCAGTCTTTTTTATTGTCTGAGCCTGGTGTCGTGTACTGACAGGTGCTAAGTCAGAGACATACAACAAAACTTCATTTAGACAGCATAAGATGCATTTGTCTTTTGTGCAACTGTGTATCAGGAATTACTTTGCCTTTCTAGCAGACAGCAGTCTCCCCTCATGTGATCTTTCTTGGCTGCTCGCCATCACCAGCGTGATTAAACAAATTATACTATCAGAGTGGCCTCACTGACTGATGGGAGGAACAAGCCAAGAGGGTCTAGAATTTAACTTTAGTTGCCTGCATTGTTTTACATATTATCAAGTTTTTATTCCTTTACAAAATTTCATTAAGAAATCTTTGCTCACCCTATGATACCTACAAAAAGAGGAAAATACATACTTTTTCCAGATATAATTTTTAAAAATTTTGCTGAACCAGTAGTATTTATATTAATATATTATGGGTGATTCTGATAACAAGCTTTGTATTTGTATATATATATATATGTTTACACATGCATGCACAGCTATGCATGCATAAATGTTGAAAAATAAAATAAAAATCAGTGCGCATTCACTAAACATCCAAGCTTCTCCTATAAAGGCTTATCCAAAATACAGATGAATAACAAGGCCTAGCAGTGGCACACCCCATGTAGTTGCCTCCTGGTTTTCTCAGCTTTCCTGACTTCCCAGTTTACGGAATCCTATTTGATATGGCAGAATGCAATCCAAACTATATGCTCACATGCGAACAGTATCACGCAGATTCACAAAACAGGCTGGCAAAAGCAATGCCAATCAAGGTTAATAACGCCTTTCTATAAAATCAAACCCAATAATCTTACCTGTGTCAGTGGGATGTCATGGAGGTAAACAAAGGCAAGCTTGCAGAGGCCAAACGCTCCGCAAATAGAAAGTTCTAACATTACACGTTCTTTGCCATTTGCTCTGCTGCCCCTGCGAGGCTCAGCATGAAGCTGCCAGACTTCGCAAAGAAGCTTTAAAGGAGCTGGCAAAAGAGCAGCTGCCATTTCCTACTCAGAGGCAAGTCCTCTGCCTTCTCTGCTTCTCATTCAACATCATCTACTTGTTAGTTTTTAAACTGAAATTCTTTCCCGTAACGACCTATAATCCCCTTCCAGCAGGACAGTATACTGTGCACTCAACAGAGGAAGATAAGCTTGGATACAGCAAAAAAACTGACCTTTCTTTTTCCTTAAAAAAAAGCTCCTTCCTTCTAGTTTACAAAATTTGCTGCGGCTTCCTTACTTCCCGATTCCAGGCAGCCTGGAAACGGAAATGCTTAAGTCTGGGGAGAGGCTAAACTTTCAGAGTTTCCAACCCAAGGCAAGTTGAAAACAGGAATCATGCACATATGCTGGCAGGAGAAAGAGAATAAACTCTGCCAAATAATTGTTAAGGCTGATGAATCACTACCATAAAGTCAACAAGGGAGTGTCATAATTCTTCTGAACCATTTACTACTACAGCTCTTGTCCTGAATTTCTAGTTGGTGTCATAAAAGGCAAGCAAAATACATAAATTATTATAAAATGCTAAGATGATCAAATTAGCTGCCAACAATCTGATTTTCTTCAAACCATACACAACATTAATGATGCAAGATCATTACTTGAGAATAGCCAACAGCCTACAGCTCCTAGCAAATGACTAAAATTACAGGTTTACTGCAATGTGGAGGCGGATGCAATTAGCAGAAGCCTTTCTTTTCTACCAGTCACCTACAATTGGATGGCACATTACTTTTTTCTTAGGTCCTTGTTAATTTTTTCAGTGTCTGAGAGGCAATTCCTCCCCCCCCCCCCCAACATAATCAGACTTCCCATTACCTTTGATACTGCTGTATTGCAGAGACAACACTCTCAGTGTGTGGCTGCACATCTTGGGAAAACCGTAGCAGTTCCTTAAGCTGAGCCTTCAGTCTCTCGACATTGGACTCTTCTGCAGCCAGAGCTGCTCTTGTTGCCTTTAATCATAAAAACAATTAATAGATTAATGGTCAATGAGAAATTTAACATGAGCCAGCAACGTGCGCTCGCAGCCCAGAAAGCCAACTGTATCCGGGGCTGCAAAAGGAACATGACCAGCAGGTCGAAGGAGGTGATCCTGCTACTCAACTCTGCTCTTGTGACACCTCACTTTGAGTATTGTGTGCAGTTCTGGTGTCCTCAACATAAAAAGGACATGCAACTGTTGGAACAAGTCCAGAGGAGGGCCATGAAGATGATCAGGGGACTGGAGCACCTGCAGTATGAAGACAGGTTGAAAGAGTTGGGGCTGTCCATCCTGGAGAAGAGAAGGCTGCGTGGAGACCTCATAGCAGCCTTCCAGTATCTGAAAGGGGGTTATAACGATGCTGGAAAGGGACTATCCATTAGGGACTGTAGTGACAGGACAAGGGGTAATGGGATCAAACTTAAACAGGGGAAGTTTAGACTGGATATAAGGAAGAAGTTCTTTACTGTAAAAGCTGGTGAGGCACTGGAACGGATTGCCCAGGGAAAACTGTGAATGCTCCATCCCTGGGGGTGTTCCAGGCCAGGCTGGACAGAGCCTTGGGTGAGACGGTTTAGTGTGAGGTGTCCCTGCCCATGGCAGGGGGGTTGGAACCTTTCTAACCCTAACTATTCTATTACACCTCATTTAGTCTCTAGCACATGCGAGAGATAAGAGATAAGGCTGTCTCTCAGGGTATTCACACATACCCGTTCTGCCTTTTTTTTCTGGTTGTATGAAACGGAGACTTTGTTAAAGCAGAAAACATTCTCTGAAACAGTTTTGTTCCTGCAAGCTCTCTCTCCTCTCTTCACAGTGCCTAGCCTCTGCATCTGATCTGCAAGTTTCACTGAATGAATCACAAAGAGGTCCAGTCTCAGCTCACTGACTGCAGTATAAAACATGAGACACGTTTTTGGAGCAGACTTAAGTGCATCTGTTTGCATGAATAGGTCTTTCTCAGACTCATATATACAGCATGTTAATTTTAGGGTGCTTTAGGTCAAGAAACCAACAAAAAAACTATGTAAATATAGCTGGACTGAACCAGTCAGCTTTTTGTGGATCCTTTTTTGCATATACTTTTCCTAGCTAGCCCTCCTGAGTTCTAGACATAAAAATTGCAATGAAAGGCATTTTGAGAAGAGATAATAAATACAAAAACAGTCCTCAAGAGGAAATGAGTGGCAAAAATTCTTATCTACATTATGCATGACAAACTTTTTGCACTCATTTTTGCAACAGATTGATTTTAGTATAAATACTGGATTACTATAAACTTGGGACTTTGTAGGACTAAAGATATCTCTGCAGGAACATACCTTACACAGATGAAAGCAAAATATAGAAATGGTCTTGCCAAATACCCCAAAATAGATGTATATGTGTATGTGAATTTGTATATATGGTCAGACATTATTTTCTTGCCTTTTTTTTTAAGTAGGGCAAATTATATTGTTTGCTCTGTACATGCTCTTTTTGCATGCGGTCCCTTCAAACTCAAGACAAACTCCAACACATTCCAACCCTGCTCCCTCTGTGCTGAGTGAGATAAATGCTAAAATAGTTGATTCCACTGTTGCTATTCACATTTTCCTTGTTCTGTTTCATACACAATCATACTCTTTCCTTACCACCTTTAATCAATGGCACAGGCACTTGTTGTTGGATGTGACTACTCATGCTCAATCTATGGCTGCGTTTGATCCTGCTTGTTTTAGGCATACAAAGGATAACAACTTACATTGCATTTTCTCCACAGGGTTACAAACTCATCTTCAGTCTTTTCCCCTTCCCCAGGCTCTAGGTGATTTTCTAATTTCTGTAGATATTTTCTCAACACCTTGATGTCTGCTTCTAACTGTCTGGCTTGGGACTCATAGGCACTTTCTGACTCCTGGATCTTGAGCAATCTCTCCTCCTCCTCACTATGCAGCAATTTCAACTTCTCCAAGGCTTTTCTTAGCATTTCAAGTTCATCCTTCATTCTCTCAGCTCCAAGTGGGGAGGTATTCTCAGTCACATTTGCACACTCATTTTCAAGTTGGTCTAATTTCTTTCCACCGCTCCTAATGTTTTTGGCAATTTCCTGCAGAAAGAAGTTAAAGATTAGCTGCAGGGATGGGAAATTGGGGGAAAAGCTGAAAACAGTAGAGAAAAAGACTGCAACTCCTGATTGTACATATTTTGTTCTTCCCTTCTTATTACAAAGTATGTCTCCTTTCAAGTGACCAGAAACCAGGGCTGGTAATTCGCTTGCTTTCTGAGTACTACTAACTGCCACAATTCTGAAAATATTGGCTTGATTTTCATAAATGCTTGTCATCTGAGGTCTCTGACAAAGATAGCAGGAGCTACAGGCACTAAGGAATTCTTACAGTCAGATCTCTGAGAGATTTAAAGCTAAAGAGTATAGGCAGTGGCACCAAAATATCGGATACTGTTCTCAAAACTGGTATGAGTATCACCAGCTCTGAACTCTCAAAACCCATGAGCCTTCAGGCTTTATTTGGATCATGATTACCAAATATCACTCATTTAAACAAGTTTAAAGGGCAATATTCTCAAAGAATCGCATAACCATAGGAGATGAGGCTTTATGAAGAACAAAATAGACTAGCCTGTGACTTCACAGTTGGAAGAACCATATTTACTAACAGTTTTAGGACCTGATACAACTCTTCTTCCAGCCCATGTTAAAATCACTCCTTATTTCATTTGTGCAATTCTTTTCTCAAATGTTACTGTCCTTGAACAGGCAGAGGTCACCAGTATTGAGGCCATATTGCTGAAATTGCAGCTGCGCTGGTCAGGGCACATCTCTAGGATGAAGGATCACCGCCTCCCTAAGATCGTGTTTTACAGTGAAATAGCCACCAGCTGCCGCAAGAGAAGTGCCCCAAAGAGGAGATATAAGGACTCCCTGAAACAATACCTTAGTCTTGGCCATATTGACTACCATCAGTGGTCCACCTTGGCCTCCAATTGGGAGCCTTGGAGACACACCATACATAATACCGTTGACTCCTTTGAGAACTCACACAGAACTAGTCTCAAGGAGAAAAGACAACATAGAAAAATCGCGCCCCACCTATACCACCCAAGGAGACCTTTTACTGTGCTTTTTGCAGCTGGATTTGCCTATCTCACATTGGCCTTTTTAGTCACCAGCGCGCTTGTAGTAAGTGTGGGTAAAGCCCTTCTCAAATCTTTGTTCGCGAAGTCAAGCCATGAATGAATTCTTTTCTCAAGTACACTCTTGTGTGGTTTGAGAAACATATAAGGGCATAAAGAAAGAACACACAATCCTAGCTCCTTGTTAGAATTATACTTTTAAGGACCTTCAGTGCCTTTAACTTGTCCTCTGCCGAATACTCGGTTGCTTCTCCAATGCAGGAGTTTAATCTTTCCGTCACACCATTCAGCCATGATTGAAACCAGTTGACATTAGCGCTGTACTGCTCATGTTCCTTGGTTATCTTTTTAAGCAGGTTCACTCTGTTCTGTAACAAGACACATCACAAGCTGTAAGGACAGTGATTATCTGGCTCTTTTTCCTTTACATTGTAACACAGAATCTATAAACAAGAGTCCCTTTCCATAAGCCCTGACAGCACTTGGCCTCCAGAAGAATTCAGAATTCATCTCAAGAAACAGAACACAAAAGTATGTAAAAGCTTGTCCCCATTTGGGTCATGCTGTAGGCTTTCAATGGCTAGTCTCCAGTAAGACAAATTGCAAGGTCCTCTCAGGTGAATTTCTAAACTCTCCTTTCCAAAATTTCCTAGCATCTCACTAGAAAAAGAGAGAGAAGTCAGTTTATGGTTTTTACCTTATTTTTTACTTACTTTTTTACTTTTACCAAGCAGTTGTTGCCCATACTGGTTAAAAATAAAGATGAGCACACAACAGACTTACTTTGCCCATCTCTCAAAATGAAAATAAGAGAGACTCTACTAGGGGCATGTGTACACATTGTTTTAAACTGTTCTTTATTTAAGTAGGCTCTACAGAAAGTGACCATCTACTTTTACGTAGACTGGGAACTTCCATACTTGTTCAACTAGCAGATTACAAACTATCCTGTGATGATATCACAGACCCTGGAAGCAACTTTAAGCCTATGGGAAGCAAGTTTCATTTTCTGAGTTACTGAGTGTGCACCCTTTAACCAACAATTCCTGAAGTTACAGGGGCTGAGTTGCTCTCTGCTGATCTGCTCTGGCATCCTTGCAACAAGACAAGAGTCACATTTACCTAGGCTATCCCTGTTTGTCAGCTGAAGCTTAGGTCTTGCTGAAGAAAATTTTACACAAATCACAGATATTCCTGCTCTACTGTTTCACTAGTATAATATCTAACGTGAATATTACTTCCTATGAAATCAGAATTTTTTCTTGCCCTTCACCAGTTGGCATGGAGAGCAACTGAGGTACACTATGGTACATTAGTAAAAAATTGTTCCTTGTGCTATCCATTTAGTGCTTGCAGCATTCCTGAAAGGCTTTGCTGTTACACACAACAGGTTGAGTTTCATTTTGCATAATATGGGACACATCCCATGCCTCTGAGCTTCACTCTAGCTGCCCTCCACAGAGAGCAGGGTGATAGCTGCAATGGTGGACAGAATTTCAAGCCCACTCTGCATTTCCCTTGTCTCTGTGAGGCTCTGGGCATGTCATCACATCTGTCAACTCTCCTTAGGTGGCAGTGGACTATTGCCATTCTGTCAACATCTCTTCATCCAGGCCAATAGAAAGGCAGCATGAACATCAGTCACCATGGGATCTCCCATATGCTGTGGTGTGGCAGTCCATATGGGACTTTGCCCTTCCTCTTTGTGACAGGTTATGCCTGTGGTGCAGTACAAAGCCACAAATGCGTGGCATAATACCAGCCTGTTTTCCACACTGCCACTGCAATCTCCACTGACTGGTACAAATCCAGAGTAACTCCCTTAGTTGACTTGCCTTGGTACAAAAGAGGGACAGCTAAGGGACAACTGATTCCCATGAAGGATGAAATACTGCCCACTTATTAGAACCTTAATAGCACCATTTATGCAAACATGGGTTTAGATGAGACCAAAAAGCAGAATTATGACTGCAGACTTCTGTGGCTAAGGTGCATATAGCAAAACACCTCACATGTTTGCTACATCCCCTTGCCTTGATTCTCAAATCTGCAGAAGTGCATACAGGTTAAACAATCTGAACCTTG
This sequence comes from Pezoporus occidentalis, assembly GCF_034315485.1. Taxonomy (NCBI): domain Eukaryota; kingdom Metazoa; phylum Chordata; class Aves; order Psittaciformes; family Psittacidae; genus Pezoporus; species Pezoporus occidentalis. The sequence goes on from NW_026914018.1 coordinate 540,163, forward strand.
ACCTCATGTTAGGGAGGTCAATTTTATAGCAGTGTAAATGGGCCAAACAGAGAAGAATGCAATTTTATAGCAGTGTAAATGGGCCAGAGAAGTGAAACAAGTCAGTCCAAGCTTATGCATTCCAAGGAATCAGGTTGATTTGTTGCACTGACAGAAGCTCCAAAGGGAGGAGGTCAGGATAACAAAGTGGAGCTAAACTCGAAAGTCTTACATTAATAAATAAAGGGTTAAAAAGGAAGTCGAAATGACTCACCCCTGCCCAGGCTACTCAGCCAAAACAAAGGAGTGCACAGTTTGGACACTGCTGCTGGTCTGTGAGGTAAAGGAAGAGATGCCATGGATCTAGGCAGACTGCGCTAGCTGTCAAAAAAACAGGCTTACAAAGAGCTGTCTGGGTCCCACCAGCTCCCCCAAGAGGTTAGGCAGGGAAACTTTCTAATGATGGAAAATACAGTATCACTTCTGTCAGATTTGCTGATCAGGGAGCAGGACAGTGTTAAACTCAGTCTCACATGCATTTAGTTAACGTGAGGAGACATTAAGCAAGCACATGGCCCTGGAAAGACAGAGCAGTGACAGGAAATTAATGGGTTTGCCATGAGCTGCAGAGGAAGAGGTGTGTCTGGGCAGGATATGTCCAGCCCTGGGTACTCAAGGAGGGTGGACAGAGGCAGAGGAAACAGTCTCCCCTAACATCTCCTTTAAAGCCAAACGAGCCTCTGTTGGAAGGCAATCTAGAGAATGTAAAGGAAGTTCCTGCTCCAAATTCATCTGTGGCATCTAAAGCAAAGCACTTCTGTCCTCTCAGAAATCTCCTGTACTCTGGGACAAGTCCAGAGGAAGGCCATGAGGATGATCGGGGGAATGGAGCACCTCCAGTATGAAGACAGGTTGAGAAAGTTGGGGCTGTTCCACCTGGAGAAGAGAAGGCTGTGTGGAGGCCTCATAGCAGACTTCCAGTATCTGAAAGGGGGTTATAAGGATGCTGGAAAGGGACTCTTCATTAGGGACTGTAGTGAAAGGACAAGGGGTAATGGGTTAAAACGTACACAGGGTAAGTTTAGATTGGATATAAGGAAGAAGTTCTTTCCTGTAAAAGCTGGTGAGGCACTGGAATGGGTTGCCCATCCCTGTGAATGCCCCATCCCTGGTGGTGTTCAAGGCTGGGCTGGACAGAGCCCTGGGTGACATGGTTTAGTGTGAAGTGTCCCTGCCCATGGCAGGGGGGTTGGAACTAGATGATCTTAAGGTCCTTTCCAACCCTAACTATTCTATGATTCTATGAAAGCAGAGCACTTCGGTACTCAGAAATCTCCTGTAGTACTTCCTGGTGCTTTTAATCTTAGCTCTAGGGTACATGAGGGTTGGCATTATAAATATATAGGTTTCAGTTAAGAGATAACACAGACTGAAATTCATTTGTTGTGCTCAGACATATTTGATATATTTGACTAAATATGAACATATGGTATATCATAACTTTTCTTACCATCTTCAGTTACTATTTATGCTAAAACCCACAACCATCTACCTCTGCATACTGTTATTTTACTAGGCAAGGGAAAGCACACAGGAAATGGCTTCCACATTTAATATTCTTGTCAATGTAATTAAAAGCAAATTATGCGCTTTTAAAATTTGGGAATGATAAGGACACATGTTAGCACTAAGGAAAAAAAAAACAGCCTCCACCATTTGCTCATACCAGAGAAGTAATGCCACAGGCAAACCATTCAAGAAACATTGTCCAAGAGCCTGCCTTTTGATAGAGCTGGACAACTGCACGGGATCTAAAAACGCTCTTCAAACAGAAGTGCAGTCTACAAACACCAGTGAGCCTCCTCTGGGAGGCAACTCAGGCATTTAGCTGGCATCTGCTAGTCACATTTAGCCTGGCCTCTCATCATGTGGGGGGCCTGAACAACCCCCTTACAACTCTTTTTTCTCTTCCATTCATTCCTCCCTCCTGTTGGAAGAGGTAGCAGGGTTTCTCTAACAAGTGTTGTGCTTTCCAACATGATTCCCAAGGTGCCCATAACCTTGGCATTAGCTAATGAACTCTACATCTACTTCAGCTGCAAAATCCAAGGCTTTCCAACTCTTTGTTCCATACCTCCTGAAAGAGGGATTTCTTAGCTGGATTCTCTCAATTCTTCTATGAAATGTGGTATTTGTAACCAATGCCAAAGAAAAGCTTTTCCTAGTGTCTCAGTTAGCAGGAGACATAAAGACATATTTTGTCTAAGCACTATGAGCCACTTCCGGATCTTATTTACAACAGCATGTATCCAAGTCAGTTAGAGAAATTATACTACGTAAAACCAGTCTCAAAGAGGTCACATTCTGGCTCTCAGTATTCAAATGACTTGTTTGAAAGAACAGGCTTATTAAACTACTTAAGGACTGTCTCCTGCTTCAAAACCAAAGACAAATCCTGATTAGAAGGGAGTAAATGAGAATTTTAAATGGCAATCTAGATAAACAACACCTGAATTCCCAGGAACTTTCTTATTTGTAAATCCAGTTGCCTTGTAATCAAGAGATCTACCTTTAAATCAGCATTGGGGCTCAGGTCTGTCAGTGGTTTTACAGCCTTTCTGTGCAGTTACAGCATTTCCAAACATACTCTGTTTTTTGGAGAGACTTACTAAGAGTTTTATCTTTATGGCTAAAAAATACCTGAATTTTATGCTCACAGAAGGTGCCAGCTCAGGAGGTTTTTCACTGTTTTGGGGTTCAGGCTATTTTACTTTAAAAGTATGTGTAGAGTAAGCAAAGCAATGGCACGAGCATCCCAATGTGGTGCTCTTCCAGTGTTATCTGAAGCTAACTTTGTACAACAGCACCCAGGGGGTGAAAGCATACATCACTGTCAGGTTTCAGTTCTGGACTGGGGTGTAGGTGTGGGAACAAATAAAAAGCAACATTATGACAGGCAGATAGCAGAACCAATGTAATGAAAATTACCTGTATTTGCACCAGGTAATTCCAGCCTATGGAATTCCTGGAAGTCACTGTGAGACAAAGACTAGATTTTGATCTCCAAATGCTTGGGATAGATGTCTCTATCTATTTCAGATATCCTTTTGAAGATTTCTATTGATATAAGCTAGTAAAAAACCAAATACCCCTCACTCACAAATATCTGCTCCTCAGCCATGCCACGTGGTCCAATCCTGTCTTTACCCAAGTTTTAGAAGTGAAAAGTATGAGCCTTACCTGGAATCTTTGCCCAGCAACAGGATTAAAGGAAATCACTGGCACTGAAATATGAACCAGGATGTCTTACACCAGGGTATCTAATAACTGTTCAAGCTGGAAGGTTAGCATCAGGCAAGAATTAGTATCTGTGTGCAATGAAAATCTTTCAGATTATTGGAACTGGCTAGTTGAGCTCAGTGTTGAGCCACAGCTGATTACCAGCTCAGTGTTTCCCAGTTCTGCAGACAGGGAGTGCAACTCAGGATCTGGACTAATGCTACTTCCTCCAACAAGGGTGTGTGCATGCAATATTCCCTGGCTCCGGGAACGGGTACTTTTCATCTGGTTATACAAAAATTCACTAACGTGTTGAAAGATGAGGAACAATTCAAAATTTATACAGATTACCTAACTGATATTCACTAGGTCAAAGCAAGAAGCTTGCAGTTACTTTACAACAATATTACTATAAAGCACAGTGTAACAGCATCACAATCAAAAGGTTATCTTGGGACATGATGACTTTTGCAAACAGTCCACTGACTAAAAGAACAGGGGTGCTCAGTTCTGTTTCTTTTTGCAGTCCTACCAGGTTAGCCACATCACTCAAGAAGCAGACGGCAAACAATACTGTGTATTGGTGAAAACTGAACACCTCCCACTCTTTATAGGTGTACCTCAGCTTGCTCCCTGATTTTTTCATATTCCATCTTCATTTTCTTCTGAACATCCTCATCAACACTGGAGTCACCTATCCTGCTGAACAAGGAAGCAGCTTCCTCTAGCAGTCTTTCCAGCAGGACTGACTGATTTAAGACATCATTCAGCAGAACCTGAGCGTGGCTCAGCTGCCACTGCTTCTCCTTTAAGCCAAGCTGCAACTCAATGTCAGGCTCCAAGGTCACACTCATGTTGTGAATCCATGTGTAAAACTCATCTTGGGCTTTCAGGTATTCATTCCAGTGCAGCCACACCCACTCAATACGGCTGTTGGGAACAGCAAGAGAGATGAGTTAGATGAAATTATGATGGGCGCAGTTGAGATTGGCAAACTCATAAAGCCTTCAGAGCAAAGGACACGGTTCTCAGCAATTTTAAGCTGCTCTGACCTCAGAGGGTCCAAATTCATTTCTCAGGGCCTCTCTGCTCTGTGGAGAAAATATGTTGTACAGGGCCTCTGTGCCTGGCCAAACTCATCATTCCCAGCCACAAGGTGGACTGGGCTGTGAAAGCAGAGAGCACTGAGGACCCACTGACCCTCTCTTCCCACACCGTTCCACAACATGCTTGTGGGACTGGGATTAGCAGTGATTGCTATCTACAATCCAGGCATCAGAGAGAGAGAGGAAGCACGTTATGAAAGTGCTGGATGAGACAATTCCCTCAATATAACAGAAAGTACGTTTGTCTTACCTGTGACAGTGAGTAATGTATATGGCTGTCTCTTCCCACAAGGCTTTAATGTCTTTCAGTTTAGACAGTATCTCATGCTTCTTATCCTCACTGATCCTGCGAAGGGCAGCATCTGCCTTCACAAGAATCAAGTCAATTTTCAAGCTGCCTTCAGGTTCCAGTGCACGTATTTTCTATAAGAAAAACAAACAGGACTGAAAGCATGAAAAGAAAGCAAGTATAAATTGACGAAACTTAAACTTTGGGTTTACCCAGGAATCCTGAAGTCTCTGCTGCAAAACTTCTCCTGAAAGGAAAGTATGAACTTTTCTTCAGATTTGTTTATTCTTAAGCATCATAAAGGACTGAAATTAATTTAAAACCATGTAGCAGTTGAAAAATATTTAACTGCAAAACCCAGGTCACTGTCTATCAAATATCTGTGGCTGTATTTCCATTGTTGTTACAGCGTTATAGCACTATGTTGCCTCATGTCAGTTGTTCTCTCCCACCTGCCAGAATGTAGAAGCAATCTCCACAGGGGCACACTGCATCATCTCAGTTTTAAAGTCTCCTATAAAAATCATGAAACATTAAAAAGGCTTCCTACTGCAAATAGAAGTTGGCTTAGAAAACAAGCCAAGAGAAATTAAGTAGTGGAATTTTCTGCCTGCTACCAAATTTTGCATTGACCCTAAATTGCTAAGTTATGAATTGGTGAAAACATGCATCTTACATCAATTGGAATGCCAGGAACTGAAAGTTAATCCATCTAATTTTACGTACACTCTTCTCCTCTACCCGGAGATGGAAAATTAGCACAAGCTCTGTACAATGCAACAGATTAATCAGGTCCCAATTTGGATGTCAGCTTTCAGCATCACTTTATCCAAACTTCTAATACGATCAGATTACCTTTTTTTGCTCCTCTTTCACAAACTCCTGGCAAGCTGTACTTTCAAGTTTGAAGGAAAAGACTTCTATAATTAGAACACTGAGAGGTTCAAAATCAGCAGGTTTTGGAAAGATTAGGCCTATGGGATTTGTTCAAAAAGATCATGACAGTTATTGCAAAGCTCAGACCAAATCACAGGCCTTTGATTTCCAGTTTCACATTCTAGGAAAAAACTGTTCTTCTGGCATGTACACAGCACATCTGCATGTGATGCTCAAACCAGTATCTGGATGAACTACCTACTATGAAAAGTGTGATTAAAAGAATCCAGGAAAGCAGGGCAAAGGGTAGGGAAGAGAACGAAAATAAATGCCATGGCTATCACCTGACAGGAAAAATTTAGGAGTAAAGCTGTATTCCAAGCTTGATATTTTTCCAACAGGTTAAAGCAAATATCAGCCAGAGAGAAAGCAGTGGCTGTACACTTTTCAAATCTGTTTCTTAAATGACTGCTATCTTTGGCTGGCATTTCATCAATGAATTAACAGAAAATAAACCACAGGAAGGAAGCATTAAAAAAAAAAGAAAAAAAAGAGAAAAAGCAAACCAGATGTAAAAATGGTAAAAATCGCTACATTTGAAAACAGCCAATAGGCAAAGCAGCAAGCACATCATGAGGACATGTGAGCTGGACAGGGAAGCCAGGCCCAGAAAGGAGGCAGGATGAGGGAGCTGGAAGCGGATAAGGTAAAGACAGGAAGAGAGGACACTTGCTACTCTTTAGAATTATGAATTCCCAAAGTCTGAATTGAAAACAATCTTCTAACATGATTTTTTGCATGTTTAAGGCCTCCTCCAAAGCCCACGGAAGTCAACAGGCTTCAGTTCAGGCCATATTAAAATCACCACAGATCTCAAAACCTTACACCTTGTTCTTTCTGCCATGAATGCACCCCTTTTGCCAAACTACCACTCTCCTACTCAAGTTTCCGTGTTTCTTGCATATTTTTTGAGACTGCAAATATCAGTTTCCCAGACAGAAGAAATGAGTGAAAATCATTTAAGAGCAGAAATAAATCTATAGACCAAGAGGAAATACTTCAGATTTTTTATAACTGACATGTAAGTCTAGCCATCATCCATCACTCCTACAAGTCTCTACATTATGAGAGAGGCAAGATCCAGTGTTCAATGAGCCACAGTTAAGGAAAAAGGCTGAAGACATGTAAGCCTCCAATGTGGATCTTTCTGGAGTTTTTAAACCTCAGAAGAGAGAGTTCAAACACGAGACGACACACAAAAAGAAAGACTTCAGGGTAATGATGAGAAAGATTTGCCATTTATTGTAAAGAACATACTAGTTTCAATTAAAGGTAATACAAGTATAAAAATAGTTTCAATGTTAATCACAGACATACCACCACCACTCCCTCATGAATGGTTAAGATGGGACAAACAAGATTGTTTCCTTCTCTGAGATTATGAGACCAAGATAACATCTAATGAAACTGAAGTTAATGAATGTGAAGTCACAGTAAGAAAGCAGGCACAATCTGCAATGGGATCTCTATGAGAAGAGTTATATAAGAGTCTAAGTAAAATCAAAAAAAAAAAAGAAAACATTTACCTTTTCATTAGACAGATTATTAAGGGGACCTGTAACCCCTTTAATCATCAGGGTTTATGGAAAAAGACAGGGGGATTACTCTAGAACTGCCCATTACCAGGACACTGCAATCTTCCTCCATCAGTGCCAGAGTCCTGGAGGAGATGGAACGCTAACATGATCTAGTTCTCTCAGACTATATGCTGGACTTCTGCAAATCACTCGTAATTGCAAGCAGCAACGCAGCTGTTTCAGATTTAAGCATGATCATAGGACAGTGTAAACATTTTAACCTGCCAAACCTGCTGCTAGTTTTCCAAATCAATCTGAAAAGCTTGGAAGCCTGTGATATCAAATTGCCATCCTCTTTTTCTACGATGTCTGTAAACATTTTGCAGATGGAAAAATTAGGGTTAATACAGATGTAAACCCATCCACACAGGACAAATATTCTAGCAAGCAGGGGCAACTAACAGTTTTCCAGCTAACACAGAGTTCACAGCAATAAATGCTGTAACAACAGTAGCAGTGACAGCCACCTCTGAAACACTACATCACTCTTCCCTTACCTCAGTCTCTCTCAATCTGGCTTCTAGGGCAGATCGAGGTCCCTTGGTGTTGTCATTGATACTCAGTCTCTCTTGGATGGCCTTCATCCACGCTTCTGCATTCTCCACACTACTGTCAAATTCATCCTGTAGCTGCTGAGTCATTGCATTTGAAGAAGCTGAAAGGATAAGAAACAGGAAAAGTAAGTAGGTTTTGGTTAAGACCTAAGCAGGAATGAATTCAAGGCAATGTAAAGAAGCAGGGGAGAAAACCTAATGATGTCGTGGGTTTCCTTTTTAACAATAATACCAAAAAATTTAGCAGTATCACAATTCAGTCGAGCACAGAGAAAACACAGACACTGCAGCTTTCCCAAATGAAAATATACCAGGAAACAAAAAGAAGGTAGAGAACTGTGGGAGGCTCCACTACAGTAAACAGATTTAATTCAAGGCTTTCAAATGAGATTAATCTGGTGTTTGTGGTATATTCCAGATTGGCTACACCAATCACAAACACTTAATGTTTCTTCCCAGAGTCTAGTCAGTGCAAATTCTCCCTATGCCCTTCCAGGCGCATGTACTGAGCACCTAATACCAGACTAGCAAAGCAATTCAGCACATGCTTAACTTAAAGGTATATAAACCTTTAAAGCTGGTGAGATCAGGATCAGATGCTTAGGCCCTCAGTTAACTGGTTCTGCTGAGACCACACACAGGTTATCTGAATGCAAATGCAGCGAGTCTGGGACACATAGACAACAAGAACCGGCCAGCAACTGCCAAAACCAACCACTCACAAACTGTCACATGGGAATATCAGCACTGATGGACTCTTTCTTTTGCCACCTCTTTCATTCTATACCAAGACACAAGCTTTTCATTTTCCCCTCCCTCTCTTGTTGCCCCTTCCCAGTCAGCAGGAGGGTATAATGCTCTGTTGCTCTGCTTTTGTGCATTCTCTCTTTAGAACATAAGCCCTCTGTTGCCCAAATGGCCTCCTTTGTGAGTGTACAATAGAAGACAGCCATCCTATGCACACCCTTAGGAACTACCACACCAAACTAATAAGGATGAACCATAACAAAGCCCCCTGTAGGTCAGCTCCACTGAAGTTAACAGGAAGATAGCCATTGATATTAAGTGGGTTTGAATCACATCCTACAAATACCACCAGCCAACCCATCAGTGTCTCTTGTAAATTATTCTTCCTCTTTTTTATTCATGACTAAAACATTTTTTTGCAGCACAAAGTCTGAGACTTAATTACTGAACCCAAGTTTGTTGTGCAGAATTCAGTTCCACAGCAGCCCCCTCAGTTTCTATGAAACTTATTCATGTGGAATAAAGAGCTCAGTGAGATAGGCAGAACACAGCTCTTGGCAAATCTAGACCACTGGTGTTTTGTAACCACTTTAACTCTTGGCAGCTTAGACTTTACAAGGGAGAGCCATCCTTCTTCTGCCCACTTCCCACCATCCTGCCAATGTTCCTGTTCATAAGTTAAAAGGATTCATGCAATATTAATGTCCATCCCCTATAGCTCCCAGTGCATTATTTTCCACATTAGACCAGAGGAAACAAGGTATTAGTGTTCACAACACTGATATCTGGCAACAGAAGGAATTTAAATTATTGCTTCCCAGCCACCAGCAGGCTTTATGCACAACAGATCCTAGAACAGAGCAAGAGAACTGCACCTACAGAGCAGCTACTGCACTACCCACAAAAATTACTGGAGCAAAGGACAGGTCAGACCTCCATGCACAGACAAGCTCATCTGCATGGAAGAGCAAATTCCTCCCCAGCTGAGAGACCACAGTATCACACATTATCACAGTATGCTAGAGATTGGAAGGGACCGCAAAAGATCATCTAGTCCAATCCCCCTGCTGAGCAGGAACACCTAGATAATGTTACACAGGAATGTGTCCAGGTGGGTTTTGAATGTCTCCAGGGAAGGAGACTCCACAACCTCCCTGGGCAGCCTGTTCCAGTGTTCCGTCACCCTCACTGAGAAGAAGTTTCTTCTCAAGTTTAAGTGGAACCTCTTGTGTTCCAGTTTGTACCCATTACCCCTTGTCCTATCATTGTTTGCCACTGAGTAGAGCCTGGCTCCATCCTCGTGACACTCCCCTTTTATATATTTATATACACTAATAAGGTCACCCCTCAGTCTCCTCTTCTCCAAACTATAGAGACCCAGCTCCCTCAGTCTTTCCTCATAAGGGAGATGCTTCACTCCCTTAATCATCTTCGTTGCCCTGCGCTGGACTCTCTCCAGCAGCTCCCTGTCCTTCTTGAACTGAGGGGCCCAGAACTGGACACAATAATCCAGATGGGGTCTCACCAGGGCAGAGTAGAGGGGAAGGAGGACCTCTCTCGACCTACTAACCACCCCCCTTCTAATACACCCCAGGATGCCATTGGCCTTCTTGGCCACAAGGGCACAGTGTTGGCTCATGGTCATCCTGTCATCCACTAGGACCCCCAGGTCCCTCTCCCCTACACTGCTCTCTAACAGGTCGCTTCCCAACCTATACTGGAACCTGGGGTTGTTCCTGCCCAGATGCAGGACTCTACACTTTCCCTTGTTATATTTCATCAAGTTATTCCCTGCCCAACTCTCCAGCCTGTCCAGGTCTCGCTGGATGGCAGCACAGCCTTCTGGTGTGTCAGCCACTCCTCCCAGCTTAGTGTCATCAGCAAACTTGCTGATAGTACACTCAATTCCCTCATCTAAATCATTGATGAATATATTAAATAATATTGGTCCCAGTACTGACCCTTGAGGCACTCCACTAGTTACAGGCCTCCAACTAGACTCAGCCTCATAGACTACAACTCTCTGGCTTCTCTCCTTCAGCCAGTTCGCAGTCCACCTCACTACCTGATCATCCAGACCACACTTCCTCAATTTAGCTGTGAGGATGCTGTGGGAGACTATGTCAAATGCTTTGCTGAAGTCAAGGTAGACCACATCCACCGCTCTGCCATCATTCATCCACCGTGTTATTTCCTCATAAAAGGCTAAGAGATTGGTCAAACATGATTTCCCCCTGGTGAAGCCATGTTGACTGCCCCTCATGACCCTCTTATCCTTGATATGCCTTAAGATGGCACCAACGATAAGGTGTTCCATCACTTTCCCAGGGATGGAGGTGAGGCTGACCGGTCTATAGTTACCCGGGTCCTCCTTCTTGCCCTTTTTGAAGACTGGAGTGACATTTGCTTTCCTCCAGTCCTCAGGCACCTCTCCCGTTTCCCAAGACTTGGTAAAGATGATGGAGAGTGGTCTAGCGATGACTTCCGCCAGTTCCCTCAGCACCCGCGGGTGCATCCCACCTGGACCCATGGATTTATGGATGTCCAGATTGCTCAACTGGTCCCTAACCCATTCCTCATCGACTAAGGCAAACCGCTCCGTCGACCTGACTTCATCTAAGGTCTCAGGGGTACAGGGCTCTTCAGGACTGCCTGCAGCAGAGTAGACAGAGACAAAGAAGGCATTCAGTAACTCTGCCATCTCTGTATCTTCTGTCACCAGGGCACCCATCCCGTTCATCAGTGGGCCTACATTGCCTCTGGTGTTAATCTGCCATATATTTGAAAAAGCTCTTTTTGCTGTCCTTGACCCTTCTCGCCAGGTTTAATTCTAAGGAGGCCTTAGTCCTCCTAGCTGCCTTCCTACATCCTCTAGCAGCAGCCTTATATTCCTCCCAAGTGGCCAGCCCCTCCTTCCATGACCTGTAAACTCTCCTCTTCCACTTGAGCATACCCAGCAATTCCCTATTTAGCCATGCAGGTCTCTTGGCCCTCTTCCTTGACTTCCTACGTGTCGGGATGCTCCGATCTTGAGCGAGGAAGAAGCAATCCTTGAATGTCAACCAACTACTGTGGGCCCCTTTACCTTCAAGCAGCCTTGCCCATGGGATTTCCCCTAGCAATTGCTTGAAAAGGCCAAAGTTTGCCCTGCTAAAGTCCAGGGTTGCAATTCTACTTGGTATTCTACTAGTCCTACCACACAAGATCCTGAACTTCACCATCTCGTGGTCGCTGCAACCAAGGCAGCCCTCAACCCTTACTGCTTCAAGCAGATCCTCCTTGTTAGTGAGGATGAGATCCAGCAGCGCTCCTCTCCTGGTCGGCTCATCCACCATTTGCAGGAGGAAGTTATCATCCATACACTGGAGGAACCTCCTGGACTGCGGCTGGGTTGCCGAGTGGTCCTTCCAGCAAACATCAGGGAAGTTAAAATCCCCCATGACGACCACGGCCTGTGACTGTGAGGCCACTCTCAGCTGCCTGTAGAAGGCCTTGTCAACTTCCTCACCCTGATCCGGTGGTCTGTAACAGACACCTACAACAGTATCCCCCCTGCCAGCCTGCCCCTTAATTCTCACCCACAGACTCTCAACTCGCTCGTCATCTGTCCCTGGACAGAACTCGGTGCATTGTAGTTGCTCCCGTACATAAAGAGCGACCCCACCACCCCTCCTGGCTGGCCTGTCTTTCCTGAAAAGGACATAGCCCTCCATGACTATATTCCAGTCATGTGAGCTGTCCCACCACGTCTCTGTAATTGCCACCAGATCATAGTCTCCTGACTTAACACAGGTTTCCAACTCCTCCTGCTTATTTCCCATGCTGCGCGCTTTGGTGTACAGACATTCCAGGGAGCGAGCTGAGCACACCGATTTCACCCTAGGATTATAGGAGGCCTCCCAGTCTTCATTAATTCTGGAGCGCTGCCCCACTGGGGCAAGCCCAGCTACACCCCCATCCCCCTTCGAATCTAGTTTAAAGCTTTCCAAATGAGCCCTGCTAATTCGTGCCCCAGCATCCTTTTGCCTCTGTGAGACAAACCTTTCTCACTTGTCATTGTCCAGACTGGTGCCCTATAAAACCAGCTGTTATCAAAGAATCCAAAGCCCTGCCTGTAGCACCAGTCTCGAAGCCAATTGTTCATGAACTGAATCTTCCCATTCCTTCCCACATCATCAGTGAAAGATGGAAGGAGTGAAGAGAAGATCACTTGAGCTCCAGACTCTTTGACCATCCGCCCCAAGGCCCTGTAGTCTTTCTTCATCCCCCTCAGACTGCGGGAAGCAGCTTCCTCCCCACCTGTCTGGAAGACCAGCAGCGGGTAGTAGTCTGTCGGGTGCACCAGGGTGGGGAGCGCCCTGGTGATATCCCTGATCCGGGCTCCAGGCAGACTACACACTTCCCTATGATGAGGGTCAACTCTGCATATCGGGCCCTCTGTTCCTGTCAGAAGGGAATCCCCTACTACAATGACCCTTCTTTCTTTCTTAACAGAGGCAGTCTTAAGTTGCAAAGTCGACCCCCTTTTCCTATGTGGCCTTGTGGGTTGGCCTTGCCCCACATTCTCACCTACCTCTCCTTCAAGATCCAGGGCCTCAAACCTATTACGGAGGGACACCTGGGGAAGCAGGGCAGGAAGGGGGGAGGGTTTCCCACGACGTCGAACTGGAACTCGCTTCCAACCCTCGTTGTCTTTTTGGTCCCCTACCTCTGCACAACAGCTACAGGGCAGGGGCTGTCTTGGGCCATCTCCCTCTGTGTGAGAAGGCAAGGGGTACTTCCTCTTTTGGGGGGTATCTCCCTGGAACCGTTCCGACTGGCACGCCAGGGAGTTACTCCACCAGTCGATCTCCCTTTCACACTCCCTGATGGTCCTCAGTGTCTCAACCTCCTCTGTAAGTCTTGCCACCAGGCTAGGCAGATCTTCTACCTGTTCACACCTCACGCAGGTGGAATGCTGTCCTCCCTCCCCCGGCAGCAGCAGGCTCTGGCACTCCCTGCACCCAGAGACCTGAACAGCCACGGTTTGGGACGGGGTCTCTGTCTGAGTTGCTGCCATCTTCTTACTGCAAGCTCTCTTTCTGGAGGCGACCATATTGGTCCGCAGTCTGGGACACCAGCAACAGGGTCAGCAACACGTCCGGCTTGCTCCTCCCTGCGCCCAGTGGGCAGTGACACAGCGCTGCCCTCTCAGAGGCTCTTTCAAGGCAAGCAGCAGGGGGGTCGTCACCGTCACCGTGGGAACGCCCCCCGCCACGTGAGCCTCTCTCTCGCAAGGGCTGCTGTGGCTTCGGGGATCGGGAGATGTCGGGAATCGCGATGTCTCTGCGCTATCCCCTCTGATTTTCCTAATCTCCGTTGACCCTCGCGGTCGCTGAAGCGTGCCGGCTGTGGCTCTAGCTAGGCTAGCTCCGATCAGCTGACTGAATGACTGAGAGATGTCAGCTTTAACTCGTAGATCCTGGAGTTCAAGACCCTCAGGACAGTGAGAAGGGCATGCAGCAAGCTCACTTATGGCCCTGGTCTTCAAGAGAGCAGACTTCGGTCTCTTTGGGAACCTGCTCAGTAAAGTTCCATGGGATAAAGCCCTAGAAAGCAGAGAGGGCCAAGAATGCTGGCTGATATTCAAAGATTATCTGCTCCAAGCTCAGAAGTGTTGTTTCCCAACAGGAAGGAAATTGGGCAAGAGGGTCAGGAGTCCTCCATGGATGGATAAGGAACTGCAGAGAAAACTCAGAACGAAAGAAGCTTATAGGAGGTGGAAGCAAGTACAGGTGACCTGAGAAGAATACATGGACCTTGTCTGGTAAGCTAAGGATCAGGTCAGGAAAGCTAAGGCCCAGTTAGAACTGTCAGCCCAGAGATGTCAAATACAACAGGAAAGGCTTCTATGGGTATGTCACGAACAAAAGATATACCTAGACTAGGGATAATGTGGGCCCTTGCTGGAAGGAAATGGGAGAACTGGCTACCCTGGATTTGGAGAAGGCTGAGGTTCTCAATGACTTCTTTGCCTCAGACTTCACTGGCAAGTGCTCTGACCACGCCACTCAAGTCTTCAACGATAAATGCAGGGACTGGGAGAATGAAGACCTCAAGCCCACTGCAGGAAAGGATCAGGTTCAAGATCAACTTAAAAAGCTGAATGTACACAAGTACATGGGACCTGATGGAATCCATCTGTGGGTCCTGAAGGAGCTGGTGGATGAATTTGCTAATCCACTGCCCATCATATTACAAAAATCATGGCAGTCAGGTGAAGTTCCCAATGAATGGAAAAAGGGAAATATAATCCCCATTTTCAAGAAGGGGAAAATGGAAGACCCAGGGAACTACAGACCAGTCAGTCTCACCTCTGTGCCTGGCAAAATCTTGGCGCAGATTCTCCTGGAAGGCATGCTAGGGCACATGCAAAACAATGAGGTGCTTGGTGACAGCCAGCATGGCTTCGCTAAGGGGAAATGCTGCCTGACCAATTTGGTGGCCTTCTATGATGGGGCTATGGAACTGATGGACAGGGGTAGAGCAGTTGATGTCATCTACCTGGAATTGTGCAAAGCATTCAACACTGTCCCACCGGACATCCTTGTCTCTAAATTGGGGTGACGTAAATTTGATGGATGGACTACCTCGTGGATAAAGAATTGTCCGAATGGCCACACAGAGCATTGTAGTCAATGGCTCAATGTCCAAGTGGAGATGGGTAACGAGTGGTGTCCCTCAGGGATTGGTTCTGGGATGGATCCTGCTCAACAGAAAGCCAACCGTATCTTGGGCTGCATCAAAAGGAGCGTGACCAGCAGGTCGAAGGAGGTGATCCTGCCACTCAACTGTGCTCTTGTGACACCTCACTTTGAGTATTGTGTGCAGTTCTGGTGTCCTCAACATAAAAAGGACATGCAACTGTTGGAACAAGTCCAGAGGAGGGCCACGAGGATGATCAGGGGACTGGAGCATCTCCCGTATGAAGATAGGCTGAGAAAGTTGGGGCTGTTCAGCCTGGAGAAGAGAAAGCTGTGTGGAGACCTCATAGCAGCCTTCCAGTATCTGAAGGGGGCCTACAAGGATGCCGAAGAAGAACTCTTCATCAGGGACTGTAGTGATAGGACAAGGGATAATGGGTTAAAACTTAAACAGGGGAAGTTTACATTGGATATAAGGAAGAAGCTCTTTACTGTGAAGGTGGTGAGGCACTGGAACAGGTTGCCCAAAGAACCAGTGAATGCTCCATCTCTGGCTGTGTTCAAGGCCAGGATGGACAGAGCTTTGGGTGACATTGTCTAGTGCGAGACATCCCTGCCCATGGCAGGGGTGTTGGAACTAGATGACCTTAAGGTCCATTCCAATCAAAACCATTCTATGGTTCTATGATTCAGAGCTAGAGGGCAGTTTTATAAACATGACCTCAAACAGATTAAAGAACAGGAGGTACTGGATTTAGTGAGGGTGGCGGGGTGGCCTAGCACAGCTACTCCCTCTTTCAGTTATAAAAAAATATGACAGCATAATTAAAATCATTGACTTACACCACAAGAGTTCTAAGGATGAAGCCAGCTAAAGGAGTAATGTTATTCCCAGCGGATTGCCAGATAGCTGCCTCCTTCTCTAACTATGACTGATCTAGAACTGGCGTTCCTGAACTATAATAATCCAACCCTCAGAAAAGAACACATATCTCTCTGTAGCTGACTGATCAACTTGTTTTCACATTAACATTCCCATTATATCTGGCAGCTGTAGAGGGACTGTCCCCTAAAACTTTTATTGTTACCTACAAACATACATTTCTAGGCAAATAGTTTCTGAATGCACAAGTGCAAGATGTGGCAATTCCAGTTATGCCATTGAGAAACAAAAACTGATAGTACATTTGCTGGATAGATTCTGATGAGGAGTGGCATTCACTTCCTAGAAGAGTTTTCTATTCATGGCAACATCTATATCATATTTAAAATGGGCTTCAGGACTCCAGTCATGGAACAGCCAATACAGAACAGTACGATATCCCAGTCTTACTTCTTACAAAAGTTAAAGAGCAATCAGACATGGTTAAGAAGCAGTGGAAAACATACTGTCATCTAACAGAAGAAAACCTCACTCTAACTGCCCGCATGCTGGTCTCCTCGGAGCACAAGGATTTTCTGTCTAAAATCCACAGATACGCAGACCCCCATCCCCCGCACAGGCTTTCTATGTAAGCAGTCAACTCAGGAAATCATGAAAAATGTTATTTCAATGTTAAGAACACCAGTTTGCAAAGGAAGAGAAACTTTTTGCTATTCCAAATGCCTGCATAACATAACTAACTGATTCTGATCCAGTAATTCCTTCCTCTAGCACCATAAAGATGATTACATTTAGCATGAAACAAAAGCCCAGGCAGATTTCACAGTTGTTATGACCTGCAATATCTGACATAGATTTGGGCTGTCTCTTGAGACCAACTGTGTCCTGTCTTCTCTCTTTCCTCTACACTGGGCAGCAAGACGCTGTCTGAAGCAATCAGCTATAGTGGCCCCAAGTCTTTTGTTCTGTAACCCGCTCACCCTTTCCCGGAATTAAAAGCATGGGTTATGTCTGCAAGAAAAAAGCTTGGTTTACGGTGTATTCATTGCTTGGTAGAAAGAACAGCTGCTGACTACCTGAAATTTTGCAATATCTGTACTTTCTCTGCAAACGCTCCTAAAACTGGGATGAATGGTTACTGGATAAATGTTAATTAATCAACAGTATTTACCCCATTTCTGCTGCATCATCAGGACTAAATAATTGAGCAGTACCTCTGGACATGAAATACAGGGCTCTGATCAGTACAAGAAATACAAAAGAGACACAGCAGCTTCTGGATCAGACCTGTTCAGCTCTGCAAACCCAGCATTCACAGACCAGTGTGCAACAGCAGCAGACCTTAGTGCCACATGTACTGTGGTGCTGCCCCAGGAGGCAGGCTCAGTTGCTAGGACCACTGTGCCAGGGAAAGCCTCCCTTTAATTGCAGGTGCAATTTGTACAGATTTATTTTTGTCACAGTAATTTTCAAACACATGTAGCTGTTCAAAATAGCTTGTCATTTTAATGCCACTTGGATCAGTGTATTAATTCATACCATGGAAGACATATTTATGCTGCAGAAAACATTTAGCATCTTTATACATGTTACTAAATGAAAGTAATAACTATATATAAGAAATTCTGGCACAGATAATGAGATGCTAAGTAAACCCGAGTTTTATTTGTCCAGATGCAGTAACACTGCTACTTAGTAGACGTAAGGAAGAAGCATATTTCAGGGTGCTGAATGTATCTGACCCAGGACAGCTCCTGCAGCATGTCCAGAGGTTATGAAAAACATGTTTCAGGAACAGGAAAAAGTAAGATACAGATTAGCTCCAAAATCCTTTAGCTGAACCGTTTCCACAACACTAGTCTTCCTACCTTCTCTGCATCAGCCTCTGTGGCCCCCAAAACACTGGTTACTATGCACAAGACATCCATACCTTTGGAAAAGGGGAAGATGAACTCCTCTGGTAACACACTCTTGTCTCGAGTCAGTATCACCCCTCTCACCCTCCCTCAGCCAGGCACAAAGCCAGTTAGCATGGAGGGAAGTCAGGACTGTAACCTACCCACTGTTCCCTGAGAAGAGGCAGCTGGCAGGGTGCTGGGGCACACATGCTGTCCCCCTAGCTTGCCCACAGGTTGAATACCCCAACATGAATTAACAAGATCCAAAGCAACAGCAAGCTGGGGTTTGCTTATAAAATCTGCTCATCTCATGAGCTGTGCTCCATTTGTGTTGGTCTGGGATGAAGAGAAGAGACAGAGGCAGCCTTGTATCAACTGTGGTCTTGGAACCATCTTGCTGAAAGAATGGATAAATTAATTAGCTGACTGCTCTGCATTATAGTTCTTGGAATCACCACATAGGAACAGTGCCATTGAGGGACCTGGAGATGTCCAAGTCTCCACAGCAGTCCCTGACACAGCGAAAGGCACAGGTGACCCTCCATGAGATCCACCCAGCACTCACAGGGCCAAATTCATCTGAGTGCTTCTGCCATAAGTATATCTACTTCAGCAATCTTTCTAGTGCATCTAATAACTCTCATGAGGGGATTGTGAGACTTCCTTATTTAATATTTCTAATGCAGTACTGAGAGCTTTTGAAGTTACTCTGCAAAAGTGGTGTCTTTTTGTTGGGATTATCTTATTGCTTTGCAGTATTTCCTAACATACTAATTTCTCACTGCCAAGTCATGTGACTTTTTACAAACAAACAAAACCAACAAACTTCTCAAAATGTTTCTCACAACCACTCCCATTTTACACATTCTTTTAAACCCTACATAAATAGAACACAGGCTTTTAAATGGTTTCAGTATGTCTTGGATTCCTATATTCTTGTACTACTTGAGAAGTCTCCAGTACCCAGTTCTTACAAAAATAACAGTACAAAAATGCTCCAGGTAATTCAAATCACTCACCATTAGGGAGACCGTTTTACAATTACTGAAATACTGTAAACTTTTCATAACCTTTTCCATTTGGTTCTGGATTGAACGTAGGGTCAAAAAAAAACCTCCAAAACCAAACAGAAAAAAAAAAACAACAAAACAAAAACACAAAACCTTATTGGACTGTGTCAAATTTTGTACAAATGCATGAGTGTGGGAGCAATTTTGGTTCTGGGAATTGTATCTGGGATAATTCAATGACTTTTCAGCTTCCCTGGATACTGTAAAGACAGCTCCGAGAAGCAGCGCTGAGAGCTCTGACTCATCTACTTCAGGCTGAAGTGGAAGGTCAGTAGCTAGCACAGATCACAGGCGAAGCACTGACTGTCGTCTTTCCAAAGCTGCATTATTCGTAGCTGATGCTTTACCAGTTGAGGGACTGAAAGCCTCCAGCTTAGCCACACCCATGTACAGCTGAGTTAAACTGCCAGAGTAGCTGCAGAAACCCTCAAGCTTTCAAATAAAAACTGTAATTACTTCCAGCATAGTCTTTTAGAGGCTCAAAACAGTAATCCTATCACTTTGGCCATCTTCCAACACAGCCTTTTCCTGTGTTATTTGCCGTGAATGTTTATGACAGTCAGCAATTGTTTGTCCTAATTAATGAGCTGGAAAATAAATAGTTTTTTTGAGTAAACACATGCATATCCTAGTTACAAGCATTCCCCTTAACCAAGGAATGCCAACATCATGAGTACACACAGCACTCATACATATAACCATTTCCTTTCCCTTGCTAAACAATCCATAGGAAGCCTATGGCTAATGCAAAACATTCTACCACAACATGATTACACCTGACAATTTTCTATTTGATTAAAAAATAAAAATTAAAAAAAAAAAAAAAACCAAAACAAACACCATGTTCTGTGCAGAGACTGACTATAAAAAAAAAAAAATGTTTGTTTTTTGTTTTTTTTCAGCTGTTTGTTTAAAGATAACTCCAGACTCTGGTGAGAGCTGCTGCAAACGGGGTATCTTTTTGCTTTCTAGGACTGCTGTGGAAAAAACAGAATTCCCAGGTCCCAAAAGTAATTTCCTAAAAAAAGGGATTGAAAATTTATAATAGTTCTATACTTGAATGGAATCATCATGTGCAAGTGAAGCAGAGTTGGGTTTTGGGTCTGTCTTCCCTTTTAGTATCATGATTGACAATCAGTAGCTCTGACCACAGCAGGTTGGTTTGTTTCAATTGTCAAGCCATTTGGAAGTAAAAAGTGTAGGTGAGAAGTCTTAGTTACAAATGGCTCCCCACTCCATATACTCCATACTCTCCCCCCACATACATTTTTGTATTTCAAGGTCACTCTGGGAGTTGGTCCAGGTTGATCTACCATGATTAGTAAATTGCAGTTAGATAAGTAAAATGCCATCTCACTCTACCCTCTTTATAGATAACACTTCACATTCAGAGGGACTTTGTTTCTTGCCTCTAGACAATAATGAAATACTTGAAAGGACAAGAACAGAATCATTCAGTTAATAAACACTACAGAGAGTGATTTTCAACCTTTTCTAATATGCTTCCCTTCAAGCATCTCTACACAGATGCAGATCACTGTTTAGTGACTTTGAACTTAATGGCAAGAGGCTTGACTTCTCTAGTTACTGGAAAATCACAAGTTAAACACCTCTGTCCTACAACTTCCGCAGAGATTCTTCTGATTCAGAGAAACTGCTTCAGAAATTGCCCCTGAAAGGTACCTGTGAATTTACCTGCAATCTATGTCCTGTGAACTTGTCCCCAGCTGCTCAAGTAGGCCAGGTTTCAGGACTGCTCAGCTCCTAACAGCTTTACAGTCAGCCAATGAAAAAGCATTGCAAGCCAACAGCATTAGTCTCACTGTCTCTGGAGGCTAAAATGTATGTATTATCTCCCACTTGTCCTCCACAGGCTGTACAATCCCTCAGTACTGGGTGCCAGCCACAGCACAGATACACTCATTAATAAACCTCTATGGTATCTGCCTCTTGGCTAGAGATCAGTGAACGATTCAACATGAAATATACATCTGATAAATTATTCCTCTTTTGCTGGCTATACATTGTATATGGACACATACACAGTATATCTGTCAATATATGGACAATCTCATCTTCTCAAACGTGAGGTTATTCCTAGCTATTTGCCAAATATATTCTGCAAATTAGTTTTACTCTGTAGAGTATTCCCAAGTAATTCTTCTTTGTGACTCTTAACACCCCAGCTGCGCTGCTCAATTTTGGTTTGGCATCCCAACCCTTCTAAGGAATTGTCCATCTTCCTGGCTGGCTGGCAGCAGCTCTTATCTTTTGTGTGCAGTTTGTCACACAGTAACTCCCAAAGGCTATTTCCATAATCAGGATCCCAAAACATTAAGCTGGGTACAAGTATGCTTTCACAGCACCCTGTGGGGAGCAGAAGTACCCTACCATTAAAAGGATAATACCTCTGTCCCAAAGAGGTTACACACACATGTCAGAAGGGGCTCACCAATGAAAGCAAGGCATCTGTGTGTACTTAGGGGCACAGAGTGCTAAACGGAAGGGCCGTTAGACTGCAGCTGCATGTCCACTGCTCTGTGCAAGCTGTGATAGTTCCACCACCCATGTCCTCTGCCTACCCCTTAAAGCCGGAATCTCTGATCTCAGAACAAGATCCTCTAGCCCTGCTAAAGCATGCGGCCTTAGCATGGGGTCTGCAAACATGCTGGGACTCAAAAGCATGTCTCACACCACAAGGGAGTGCTGTCCTGCCAACAGCACTGAACCTCAGGCAGTCAGTGGGACACTGAGCTACGACCCCGTCATTCCCTGGGGTCAGCGCGAGAGAGGGGCACTTCCAAGCAAGGATCCATGCCAGAGGTAGGACAGCTAGCCTTCTGCAGGAATCCCATGTCCTGAAGAGGCCTACAATCATCATGTGGGTGCTCAGGGCTGCAGGATGTCAATCTACCTCCAAATGTGCATCCTCTCCTCTTCCACATCAGTGTTTCCACATTTGGATCTTGTTTTTTTTTGACCATACAGATTTTTTGCCCCCTTATGAAACCAGTGTTAAAATTTTATTTGATGATCAGTCAAACGCCACTGACTGATTGAGCAACTGTGTGCAACATGGGAGCACTAAGCATAAAGCTTTTAAACTAGTAAACCTTTTAAGTCAAGGATTTACTACACATATTTGCTAGAAATAAAGTCATTTGAAAGTACTTCACAAGTATACTCTAAGAGCACAGTATCTTTTGTTCCCTTTAGAAGCACATTCTTTCAAAACATTATCACTAGGATGAGGATATATTATATGGTAAATGTGAGACTCATTTGAATTTAAAGAAAAGTAGTTACCATGTAGGACAACACTAAACTTAAATACTGAAGTTGTTGATTAAAATAAGAGTTATTTTCAGGGACCAAAGCACATGTTTATAGAAAAAAACATTTCAATTCGTATGGAATAGGAAGATACATTTTATAAAGAAAGAAAAATGACCACTGCAAGAGCTACACTTGAAATGTTGCCAAAAACATACACCAGGGTAAGTACAGCTACACCTAAAGAGCTAGCACTCTGAACATGATTTAAAGTAATTGCATTAAGCTGATATTGCCAGGCTTCATATTGCCAATGACACTGGTTTGTGTTGAAACAAAACCATGAGTGAACAGGGCCTGTCTGTGTCTTAAGCAAAATGCGCTACTGAAACTGACTACAGCCTCATCCCCAAGCTCAGAAACAAAGTAGACCACTACAAAATGGTGGATATAAATTAATTTTGAATGGCTGAGAACTTTTCTGGAATTGAATAAAACAGGCTGCTTTCTTGTGACTCATTTTTGCCTGAACTATTGAAGTTTGCATGCTTTCATCATCCTCCCACTGTGCGTGCTTGCCAGCACTGTGGTTTAAAGAGCAAGGTCACATCTCTGCTTTCAGCTGCAAAGAGCCCTTCTGGCAGCCACTGGAGGACGAGCACACCTCAGTTCTGCACAGAGACCAGCACAGCCACAACTCCAGTGCTCCGATATAGCCCATGATTTCACAACATAGATAAAGAAACACCTCCACGATAAAGCAGCAGTGCCTTTTAGTAGTCTCTTTGCCTGAGGACTGAAATCCTATAGTTTATAAACCTAATGGGGATTTGAACCTCCTGCTACTGAGATTAATCAAAACTAGAATGAAGAGTAAAGTGGCAGCAGGACTCAGCAGTAAGCCACATTTGTCAGCAGTCCACCTCCCCTGAGGAGGACCAGGGAGTTATTTAAAGCTGTGATCACAGATAATTACCATGCTGAGCAGCAAGAGTAAAGCCGATAGTTATTCTTCTCATTCTTGCATCATCCACTTTTAATTAACTTTTAGAAACCAAAGCTGTCTTTTATTTCTTTTTTATTTTTTTTTTTTTCTCCTGAGAATATCTGAACAGATCAGGCAGCTCAGCTCTATTTAGACCCCAATGGGATCTCAGGGCTTACTTCTTTTCAGCAACTTTGAAAATCCCACCCTAAATATTATAGGACATATCTCTGGGGCTGCTGCCTACCGAAAAGCTAACCAGAGATACATTTAGAGCAATAGGGTTTTATATCAGCTGAGAATTTGCACACATCTGCTGTTATACTTGACAAGCATCTCCTGACAGATGTGTCATTCCACTAATGATTCTCAAACACTTGGAAGAAGGAAAAGGTGTAAAGACAGATTCTTATAATCCAGGTAATATATAATTATTCTACAAGGAGTAATATATGTCATGGCAGAAACTCTGATCAAAAATAAAAAAATAATCTTTCCTCAGTAGTCTCCAAAGCCATCTTTTAAAGATTCCACAAATACTTTTTATATTTTAAAGGTATTTCACATCACTGGAATTTCCTCCCCCTCCCCCCTTCCACTTTGAATTTGGGCTCAGCAGGTACCTCACTAAAGGTTGACTCAGAAAACAGGAGAAGCAGGTTACCATCTTCCTCGAGTAAAATGCCTCTGAACCTGTGACAGGGGAGACCACTGCTAAACCACAGCAAAACAGGAGCCTCCAATGACCACATTTGCACCCAATGAGCAAAACACAAATGACAGTGCTTGTGCAAATTACACAGTCTACTTCGAAAAATAATACTGAATTTCTTTAATCTCCTTTTAACATAACCAAGGACCAGTTTCAGCAGTCATGTATGGGACCTTAGACCCACACTGTTTAAAAAAATTCAGGGAAGGGATCTTAGCAGTCCCTAGTCAGTGAACACTTTGGGTCTGTATAAATTGATACCATGTCAGACAGCAACACTCCCAACAGACTTTCTCTAGTAACTTCACTTGCTAACCTCTAACTTCCAGACCTTGTGGTGAGTACCACAGTGTTGATATTTTTGATTCTTTTTTCCTGCCTTATAAAAAGCAGTTCCCCAACCTGGCATGCTGCTCATAGAAGCTTATTGGCTATTATTTTGTCACAGCAGGCCCTTGCCTGGGATCCTCTCACCCTCTCAACCAGCAGGGGCAGAATGGGAGCTGAGCCATGGGCCTTCCCTGGAGACAAGTGAGTGAATGGAACCAAAAGATAGAGGCACGCTTCACAGTCACAACCACCTCACCTCATTATGAAATAAAAGTAACAAACCTTGCAAAGACCTTACCAAAATCCTGGGAATTCTGCAGAAACAGGTAGGTGAAAGTCTGTAGTGATTTCATCAAAGTTCCCAAATGGGTTTCCAGCACGGCAAGCGCAATCCAGCTTGGCCTCCACTGGGCATTAGTTATGACAGCGGTTCAGCATGGCTAGCAGCACGAGCCAGACTGGTACAAAGAGAAACCAGCAGCTTCCTCCTTACTCATGGCGGAGGCAGCACAGGATTTCCTCTCTGCCTCCTACCGCGTGGTAGAAGTGATAGAGGGGGTGGCAATCTAAAGACGTATCACCCCAGAAAAAGAAAATAAAACACCAGACCGGTATATTGGTACTGTTTGAAAGGTAGGTAAGATTTAAATAGCAATAATCCCCAGAAACTATCTAGCTCAGGTCATCACTAACAAGCTGGTTAATTCCTGTAAGGATTAATGCTTGAAATTATTATGCCTGACAGATGTTGGCTGAACAAGAATTAGTCCACAATATGCAGCACAAAACCCAGCAAGGAGCAAAAGTGCAGACAGGTACTTGTCAGAGATGAGATTTTTATAAATTATTAGCTCAACCTCTACCATAATTTTAATTTTCCTTTCTACCCACTTTAGCTTCCACTTCTTTTTTACTCTTGGCCTATAACAGGAGATTCTGTTCACACTAATATAGATTCTGCGCTTAGTTACAACAATACAACATGAAAAAGAGGTTAACCGGTATTTGTGGGAAATGCCACTGCTGCACAATATGGCTGAATGGAATATACTTTGCAAGTGTAAGCTGTCTTCAGTGATGAAGCACATGATGAATTCTCCATCCCTGATTCCCCAAAACTATTGGAAAATATAAAGCAGCATTCTCCCTCAGTTAATCACAATCCCACTGGGTATTTCTGCTGCTAGACATTCAAAGAAACTCACTGGTTTGGTCTACCCACCCACTGCCATTTGCATCATCCTAATAGTGTAAATCTAGTTAATATGCTCCAGGACCAAACCAGCAATCAGCCTAGTGTAAATCTAAAGCAAGCCAGCATGGCCAACAGTCTCTCTAGTTTTACAGCTGCTGTGTATCATAATTTCTACATTTTAGAATCACAATAAAAGTAAGAAGGTGGAGAAATCAGTGAAAACAAAATAAAAATGGGGAAAAAAAGTTTGTTCAAGTTCTACTTAGAAGTTACAGATACAAACAGGAATAAAACTATGAACCTCTCCTCCCATTTCAGAGTTGGATGGCATAAGTGAACACCATGGGGAAAAGCTGGGTATGACCAAAGATGTAATGAAAATCTAGATGGAAGAACAGCAACAGAATAGAAACTGTTGATCAAGCTAACTCTGTGAAGTTGCTAATACAGACAATTAACTGAAGACCAGTAGCCTTACATAGGCTGTGATGCCTGTGTGCAATGGAGCCAACCAAACATGGAACTTTGTCACCAGTGGTGACAAAAGAAACAAGGGACAGCAGCGGATGAATATCTTACGAGGTACCAACACTGTCACTACCTCTAGAAAGAGAACTGATACCAGCTATTTTCCAACTGTCTTGTTAGCCTTTTGCTAACATGAATAATCCTTAGAAACAATAAAAAAAAAAAAACAACTCAAAACACATCACCTTGCAGACTAAGGTATACAATTCTTGGGGGAATGCAAACTGGATAGTGGTCTATTTATCTGAAAGTCAAATCAGGATTGGTTTAGGATTGTGTTACTGTTTGAATGGTGGAGTTTAAAATGCCTATAAATGACCCTCTTCACATACTTTTTCCCTGTTCTCTTTCTCCTGTGGTAAATCCCATAGCCACTGTAAATTTGCCATAGTCCTGTTTTAAAAAAAATATAGACTGAAACTACTAGCACTGAGGAAGCAGAGCATATATGGCTAACATCACCTATAAACAGCAGCTTCTAAAACACAGTAAGAAGCAGTCTCTTTGGATGACTGACTAACCTAGAAAGGAGCCCAGCAGCTACACTGTTGAGTACAGCCAGTCATAACCTGCAGGCAGCAATTAAAGGTTCAGAGTAACAATCAGAAATGCAGCATTACCCATAAAACTTACTGAAAGTTAGTATCATGACATATTTTAAATATCCAAATCGTAGAATACCAGTTGTGCATTACCCTTTAGACCAAATTTGCTTTTACATTTTTCCATATTTTAAAAGGAAACTTACTATTTCAGCAAAATATTCCAAATGCTCCCACAAACTCTGACCTGCCATTCCCTTCTTTCCCACACAAAGGACACTGTTTTCGGTTTCAGTGGGGTAGGAAACAGTGTTTTTCCCACTCTTCATGCTAATTATCATTTCCATTGTGATAGTGGAAAACATTTAAATGGCCCCTTCTTTAGCCTGACATCTTAGTGCTCAAATATGGATTCAAATTACATGTATAAAAAAAAAAAATCAGCTGGATGATCTTAGATTACCTGAGAACCTGTAGGCGCTGCAAAAGAAATACTTCTGCAAACAGAGTGCAGCCCATGGAGTTAAATGACTGCGTTACTCACCCTGATACTCTGGACAGACTGGCCTCATTGCTGTTTGCATCTTTGAACAGCCAGTGATGTACCAGACCACTAACTGCTTAGGAGACAGAAGCCATTACACCAGTAGGATTACAAGGGTTAGAAATTATAAAGCATTGTCTAAGCTCTGACAGTGAGCTACAAAACCCTTCAGGTAGGAAACAGCAGCAGTACAAAAAATTTTCCTCCAAGAAGACCATTTCAGCTGTGTTATATATTCTTACTTCTCTGCCGATGCTCAGGTCCTAGGTGTGAACCAGTACTCCACCATGCTGCAGGTAGCATAGAGCAGCAGTGGCATCCCAAATTCAATGAGGTTATTGCTCAGGCAGAAGAGGGGATAGAATATTGCTAGAGACAGAGGGGACACACATACGAGCAACAAGGCAGTATTAGTCAGCATGAAAAACCACAGGCAGAGCAGCAGCTGCCTAACCATTGCCAAACTTCCATAGACATTGCAGCAAGACAGTTTTAAGGAAGAATCTGAGAGATTGTCATGAGGTGGATTTGGGAAGGATTATGTGAGGACAAAACTGGGAAAAAAAGCATGAAAGTGCTCAGGTGAAAGTCTACCAAGTCTACCAATGGAGGTTGGTGTCATACACGGGCCAGAGGTGGAAGCTGCTCTCTCAGAAACACATAAAATGCAGCTTAGAGATATATAGGAATAAAAATTTCCATCTTCTGGGAATGATCATATTTCTAACTATATTTCAATTCTGAGTTAGAATAACATTGGTGTAAAGGGACTGTCCATGCAATTGCTACTCCCCAAAGAATCTGGTTTGGAATTGCTGTGAAAGGCCTTTTCAGCAAAGAAACATCCACATCAAGCATTCAGGTTATCCTAAGTACTGGGCTTGGAGGTACTGGCAGGGGTAGCACAGACAAACGTCAAGTTCTTTGTCTCTCTTTCTAGTACAATTTCACTCTGTGTAAATAATGAATCATTATGCAGAACCTAATCATTAGGTACAGCCTCATGATTTAGGTATCCAACCTGCAAGTTCAGCATCTGAAAGATCAGGTCAAGGTAGTCATTATGTTCTGCCCCATTCAGAAAGAAAAAGAAGGAAAAAAAAAAAAAGGAGAAAAAAAAATTATTTTGACTTCACCAGTTAGCAAGTTAGTGCAAAAAAAAAAAAACAACCAAACAACCCAAAGCCAACCAACCAAGAAACCCAACCCCCACAACAAAACCAAACCCTGAAGAAGGTCAGATCTGATTTGAGATGACGGTTAGGTGCTTGTATAGTTGCTTAACTGAAAAAAAAACCCACACCAAACCAAACCAAAAAAAAACAAAAAACCCACACATCTATTTGGAAATCCCCAACCTAAGGTGTAACCTGCTAATAGTAACAACCTAAAAGCACTTGACAAATACCAGGGTGATAGATGACACGGGAAGGGCACACTATAAAAAACACATGGAACACAGAAGCAGCCTGTTAACATCCAGGTAAATTCCTCAGTGGTGACTAATTACAACTAATAAAAAAAAAAAAGGCAAAAAAAAACAACAACAAAACAGAGAGGCTGTGACATTTAAAATATTGGGATTAAATGTAATTACTTGCAAAAATGCTTTTTATAAACACCTTCAAGTCCTTCATCAGACAGCAAGTGCTACTTCGCTTTGCAGACAAGAACTGACTGTATGAGCCTTCCTCCGTCATTACGTATTTTCACAATACACTATATCTGGACAAGCAAACATCTGAGGGAGAAATAAAGTAATGCTGAAGGAAAGAGTATATCTTTAGGGTTGCTGGTAGCCCCATCCCAAGCATCCCCAAGGTAACTGCCATGAGTTGGTTATTGTGCACAAGCAGCATGATAAGAAATGCCTCTAAAAGAGGCAAATGGACAGGAGTTCCTACCCATGTCCCACAGCAAAGGAGAAGTCACACGGAGTTGCAGGCAAACCAGGAATATGAACAGCCGGGGGTCTAGGCTGATGCGTGGTGATGAAAGCTAGCCGTACTGTGGACAGCTAGAGGCAACAGAGCTATTACTGTCTCACACAACCTAGGATGCAGGCAGCTGCCAGACAATGCCAGAGACATGTGCCTACTCTCGACCTCATTGCAGTAACTTCCTCTTAACTGCTTTACCACCATTCTTTTTCTTCCTTCTTTGTCTCCCTAATTATTATTGATTCTACACTTACCTATGAGCTTCTCTCAGGGGGCAAGGAACAAACGTTGCTGGGAATTCCATAAAAAGGGCTATTTTTCTGACAAGGACCCTCAGTTGTGGCCAAGAACTTGATGCCAATGCCACTGCCTTCCAACTGAAGTGCTTCAGAGGAGAAGCAATCATATCTGGGGTTGGATTTGAGAAAATCTTGTTAAAAATCCTAATTCTACACTGAAAGTGCCTTAAAAAACAAATTAGTAGTAACTATAGAACAGAAACATGAGGAGAGGGGAAAAAGTTTTGCAAGACAGGAATTTATCTTCACTGAAGATATTTTCTGTAGATTGCTATCTCACACCAGTAGCATGCATCCACTGACAAAACAACTAATGGAACTGGCAGGTCTATAATCTGAAAATATAAGGGAAAATCCCAGGCTCTGGTGAAACCAAGGGCAATATTGTCACAGAGCCAAGATTTCTACCCTGACTCCTGTGGACTTAATAGACAAGGTAACAAGAAAATTTTTCCTTGGGTGCTCTCTCTTTATCTGGAGATCTAAATTAACCTGAGCACTTCTCTGGTGTTTACTGAGCTAGTGTTATTAGCTATGTATTTCACACAAAACTTGTGCTTAACCTGCGGCAGCTACAGACCAATTCTGCTGACTTACATAAGAAACATCACCTAGATTTGTCAACCATTGTCATGTGCCATTCATATAACCATGACCACATTCCCACAGAGACTCAAGAGTGCTCATGCAGAGACTTTCACATTAAGAAAAATCAGTCCTCTAATTTAAAGGAAATGCACATCCTGGGGAAGAACTGACGGCTCCAGAGACTGGTCCTTTTATTTACTCACAGACTTTTTAAAGCAAGGGCATATTTCCTCACATGACCCTGACTTTCCATCTAACTGACTAGAAAATGCAACAGGTATGTCAGCGCCTGTATGCTTTCCACCTTCAGCTTCCCTGAACTTCTTCAGGTTGTACCTACAACAAGGTACAATGCCTGGATAAGGACCAGCTGTTACATCTCAAACTGCTGCTCAGTTAGAGGCAACACGTTTTTCTGCTATGTTTGCCTCATTATAATGGCAAGAAAAGACAAGCATGCAATGCTTTAAATCACATATCACTTCTATGCAAGGTGGAGAGAAAATGCAGCCAAAAGCAACCCCTATACCCTTCTCACAGCTTAGTTTTTTTATTGCTGTTGTGTCAGTCCAGCTGTACACGTAACTGTGTGAAATAATCTTGCAGGTTAAATACTCCAGTCTTGTTGGGTTTTAAATAAACCAGTATCCAGATTCACTATGGATAGTTTACTCTGGCTCACCTGTGACACCCTCCAACCTA
This sequence comes from Pezoporus occidentalis, assembly GCF_034315485.1. NCBI lineage: Eukaryota > Metazoa > Chordata > Aves > Psittaciformes > Psittacidae > Pezoporus > Pezoporus occidentalis. The sequence continues at coordinate 570,802 of NW_026914018.1, forward strand.
GTACTTACAACAGTTACCACACATAGCAAGTTATCTTTCAAACACAGCCTCTGACAGATGGTGTCAGACTCAGCAACACATGAAATACTCCACACTTCTGGTCTCATTTTAAACCTCTGATTGTACATGCTCCTTCAACATCTGTTGTGGTTTAAGTCCAGTCAGTAACTCAGAACCACGTAGTCGCTCACTCACTCCTCCAACTTCCCCCGCCCCTGACTCCCAGAAGGATGGGGAGGAAAAATCAAAAGAATGCAACTCCCACGGGTTGAGATAAGAACAGTCCAGTAACTAAGGTATAACACAAACCCACTACTGCTACCACCAATAATAATAATGATAAGGGGAATAACAAGGGATCAGAATACAACTGCTCCCCACCCGCTGACTGATACCCAGCCCAACCCAACCAGTGATCTAACCCTTCTGGGTAACTGCTCCCAGTTTATACAGTGGGCATGACTTGCTGTGGTATGGAATACCCCTTTGGCTAGTTTGGGTCAGGTGTCCTGTCTCTGCTTCCTCCCAGCTTCCCCTCCTCCCTGGCAGGGCATGAGACTCAGAAAGTCCTTGGGCAGACTAAACCAGTCGCTGAGCAGCGACTAGAAACAGTGTTATCAGCGCTGTTCCCACGCCGAAACTCAAAAACAGCACTGCACCAGCTACTAAGAAGGAGAAAAATGACTGCTACTGCTGAACCCAAGACAACATCATAGAGCAAACTGTGGCAGGCAAAGCTGTACCAGGGGAGGTTTAGACTATTTGTTTACTGAGAGGGTAGTCAAACACTGGAGCAGGCTTTCCAGAAAGGCAATCGATGCCCCAAGCCTGTCAGTGTTTAAGAGGCATTTGAACAAAGCCCTTAATAACATGCTCTAACTTTTAGTCAGTCCTAAAGTGGTTAAGCAGATGCACTTGATCACTTTATGTCCCTTACAACTGAAATATTTTATTCTACTGTTATTATTAGCAGCAGCTGCAAGGGGAGCAGCATATAGCCTTATGTAAAGTGTTTCTAGGACTCCCTGGTGACAGGCAGTATGCCTACTATGTGTAACAGTAAGTCCCCCAGTACAAACTATGCCACATGGGCCTCTCATTCATCTTGCGCTCTGAAGTATTACTGTCATATTTCTGAAAAGGCTTTCTACATAGCATAACTGTAGCAACGGTTATTTTGCCTTTTAATACCACTAACTAAACAAACACTTATCAGGAACAGAACAAGCAAGCCACAGCTTGATAGCTGAATTCCAAGCAAATTACAATCTTATGGTTCTCCTTGTTTCTTGCTATCTCCTTCAATTTCTTCCAGTACGTTATTACATGCATCTGTTCAGCGAGATCCAAAGCCGAGATTGCCACTTACTGCCTATTAGAGTCAAACTCCTTTGAAATCCCTTGATATGAAAGGCTTCATATCAAGCCCATTTCTACGTTAAACAGAAGACAAGACGCTTGTACCAAAAGAGACATGAAAATTCAGTTCTGCTGAAGGGAAACAAATGAGTCTACATCATTTTTAAAATCAATGTATTTTTCCTTAGAACACAATTAAGCTGTGTACACAAACAGAGACAACAAAGCTTGCTTATTAACCTGACATGGTGTTAATGAGAATGCCTTTCCCTGTCACATCTGCCACCTTTATCTCAACATTGAGGTGGGGTCATTTCAGATAGCTGAAGTTAAATACCAAAGGGCTCACAACTCTGAGTCATTTTTTTTTGTAATACAGGCAGTACCACCCTATGATTCAATTTATTTGCAATGCAGAAACAAATAAACAATAGTTCTCAGTACTTTGAGTCTACAAAGCAGTGAATCCAACAGCAGTGTCTGACAGACAGCATGTTTACTGGCTGCCCTGCTTTCATCTGATTGAAGTCAGGACATTGCAGACTCACCAATTCTCCTGGAAGGCAAGGACCAACCTGAAGCTCCAGCTCTGGAGAAGAGTGTGTACAGCGATCTTCTTACATAAAGATCTCCACTTTCATTTAAAAAGAATCTACTTTATAAAAAAATCTGATTACTATGTCCTAAGCAGTCAAACACTAGAGAACAAACAAAAAAAGCAAGTTTTCAAACAGAAGAACAAAACTATATATAAGTCAACACTAACAGTACAACAGCTATTCAGGAAAAATTGTTGCAAGAAATTCTACCTTCCTCAACGCATATGCCAGTGTCAGCTACAGGCAACAGAATTGTATTTCAGACCAAAACTTCACCAAATTCTAGGATGTATAGTTTGGAGCCTATCACTAATCAATATCAGGGTGTGTTCTGAAGTTTAAACACTGAGTTTTAAATACTTTCAGCTTTTCTTGTGCCATTTCAGAGTACTTCTATGTAATCAATATTAACTAAAGGCACACATCCTACCATTTGTTTGCTTGCAGAGCAGACCCACGTGACCAAAAGAGACACTGGACACCTGCTTTTCATTTTTAATTTCACGGAACTGCACTCAAATGAAGCCTGAGGAAGCTGAGATATTACTGACCATCAGTAAGCACTACCTTTAGAGATATTTTCCTTGAAGAGTAAAGGTATTTTGCTGCCTACACTCCAAAGACAGTGGGGAGGTTTTTAGCCAGACTCAGAGTGGTATTGAGGAACCTGGTATTTGTTCCTGTTGATCTTGGATGCCTCAATACCTTTGTCTTCATATAACCGTGCCAAGTAAAAAAAACCTCCTCTGCCAGTTACACCCTCTGTTAACATCTCTGAAGCTCAAGAATTTTTCCTATTACCATGTGGCTTTTTCCTTTCACATGTCTGAAGTGCGAGGATTCACACTTAGCCCACAATCCTTTAGTGAGCACACAAGATGCAGCTGTAAAGGGACCCTTTCTAAGGACACCATCTCACCTGCATACATAGTAGAACAAGTTTGCCAAGACAGGTCGTAGATGTGCCACAACACCCCATCCACAATTGACAAGGACTAATAGTTTAAAAACAAAACAAAACGAAAATCCAATATTTTGTCATTGTTATAAATTATCTGGGATTTGCTCTACCAGCCACATCAAGGAATGCATTATTCCGAGCAAGGGTGGTGATCACTTAGTTTCAAGGGAATTATGCTTATACGATGACATTCAGTAAGTCTTGAAACTGTTGCCCAATTTTGTGAAAATAAAATAGATATAAAGACACCAGCTGAGATCATATCCCTGCTGTACTTGCACAAATGTGTGCCTGGCACAACAAAGACAGGAGCTGTGCCCTGGAGATGCAGAGCCATAAAAACAAAGTGCTTTGTGACCAGCACAACTCAGGAAATCAGACCTCCTACAGAACTGTGTTCCTTTGTTGATTAAATGTCTATACTTAACTATACTAAGATTTTTCTGTTTTCATGTTCAGAATGCAATGTATCCAATCAGTTATTTATCATCTTTTAAGTTTTGAGAGAGATTACAGTTCAGACGTATTCACCCCAAAAATCATTTTCCTTTTCTCTTTACAACTTCATTTACACCAAATATCTTGTTGCCAAGTGGAGGCAGTCACATACGAATGTATCACTCAGTCACTAAGCAAAAACCTGGAGAAAACTGGCAAGTGTCTGACTGCAGACCTGCTTTTCCCCTTTAGTCTGTTTCTACAAAATCTGCAAGAACTTTATTATGTTGGAGCTGCTCTCCTTACATCACACACAGCTGAAATTGGGCATTGACAATAAAACAACATTTAAGCAACAAATACTAAAATGCATGTGCGAACACAAAGTAAGAGATGGTATAAACCTTGTTTCTAACAGAAGCTATGCTAAAAGATGAAGTCTAGTTAGCTTTTGAAGCAGCAAAACAGGTGCTAGGTCTGCCCTCAGGCATCAGCATTGCTCTTCAAAGGCATGTAGATGCAGGTACAGCCACATCCTAAGGCTGAGCATCCACTAGTGTACACGGAGGTTTTCAGGAGTCTTTGGGAGCCACAGATAACTGGAGGGACACACAGAAATGTGTGTCACAAGTGGAAAAGTTAGACACTCTCTTTTCAACAAGGTCAGTGCATGAAGGCCACAGAGGACATATGCACCAGGAGCAGACGTGGAAGCACAGTAAAAGTCTTGACCAGGATGGGAGGGAAAGGAAGAGCAATGGAATACAAAGCTGAAGGAAAGAACTGGAACTAGCAAAAGATGGAACACAAGAAGAGGGGCAAGCACCACAATACTGCACCGTAAATGGTTATTAATTCTGCCTTCCTTAGGACTTTGATAGGACTCTGGATGTGATGATTCATGAAGCACATGGCAACAACACTGGGTGTAAGGGAAAGCTGTTTTTATAGAGCCCATCAGCTTTGTCAGACTACACTCCCTGACAGCTAGCTTGTAGCAAACAATGCTCCCATGACTCACCAGATGTTTGCTCCTCATTGAAATAGAAGTCACCAAGGGACTGATTGCAACAAGTAACATTTCCTTGAGGTCCAACTGGCTCACACACGTGGCAACCACAGAGACTGTGCCAAGCTGATGTGCATTTCACCAACCACCAGACTGCACGACACTTTTAGAAGTAAAACATCTGAAGGCAACCAATCAGGTTTTAAAGTTTTTCTGCATTTTTAAAATTCTTTCCCCAGAAAACAACCACTGCACACAAAGATTTTCAAGTGGCACGCACATGCCAAGGGCTTAACAGTAACATTCAAAAGAAGCAGCAAGAAGCTGGTAAGAGTAGCACAGTGATACATTTCATTAATGATTTAAGATAGCCAGGCTTACATTTGAAGCAGAGGACAGGCAGGCATCCTGCTCTGATGAATTTACAAAAGAAAGCAGTGTCTTGCAACCATCATTTTCACAATTAATCATCATATAAATCCGTAATTCCTGCAGACTTCAGTCTGCTACTCTATTTGAGTGGACCTATTTCTAGGAATAAAATTTTCCTGGACAAAGGCCTAAATTCACACATGCCAAATGAATAAGGATTTGGGAATAAAAGTGAAGGCAGACAGAAGTGTATGAGAAAACAAAGCCTTACTACACGATGGGGTGAAGGGTGCTTACATACATAAGTCACACAATCTAAAAATGAAGATACAGGCTCACACGGGAAAAAAATGGGAAATCTTTTAACTGCTTAGGAAGAAAAAGGGAGACAAGGTCATCCCTGCTTAAGGACAATCAGAGACAAGCTAGGATGTATTTAACAGATCTGAAGGGGAGAGAGGTGGGGAAGGAGACAAGAAACAAGGAGACAGCAAACTGCAGCAGAGTCCTGGCAGTGGGGACCAGGAGATGAAGAAATGTGACAGTAGTACCGAGAACAGCTTTGGCACGAGCCTGACATCTGGGAAGGAAAAGTTGCAGAATGCAGCTAAGCACTTCCACCAGGCTGCTGCGCGTTCACAGATGCCATTTTTAAAAGGAACTCAACTAAAAGGTTTACCCGTTTACCTTAAATTATTTAGCGATGTATGCTTCAATTACTGCACCTGCGTTGTTACCTACATACGTTAGCAGTACCTCGGGAGCTCTCACAGAGCCCAGGGAGCTGGCCTGGTTGGTACTTGGCAAGGATAAGCCCTCCTGCTTTGCGGCTGTTCCCGTTGTAACCGTTATACCGGGTGGAGGGGGCCGGCACCGTGGCGGCCAAGGACCCAGCGTTTCACCCCGCCTCGCCGAAACCGGGGAAGGAGGGACACGGGGCGAGACCGGTGGGCAGCGCCGAGCAACAGGAGAGTCCGGGCGCCAGGAAGGCTGTCAGCGACGAGAGCCGAGCTTCCTCCCGCCCCGGTGGGACGGGACGCCGCCGTCTCAGGGCGCCGCCGCCTCACTGTTATTCCCTCCCCGCCCGCTCCCCGAGCGCCGGCAACAGGCCCCGAGCAGCGCCACCGGCAGCGCCGCAGGCCCCGTCCGGCGGGTCCCCGTCCACTCACCGCTGCGGCACCCGCCGCCGCACCCGCCGCCGCCGCCGTTTCCCTCGCGGGTGGCCCAAAGGGCCGCGGTGCCTCTTCTGCCCCTGCGCTGCTGCCGCTGATCGCTTGGGCGTCCAGCCGCGCTCAGCGGGGCCGCCCCGCACCGGCCCCGCCGCTCCGGGGTCTGTGGGGAGGGCCCGCCCCGCCCTCACCGCCGAGGCGCAGCACAGCCCTGCCCGGCGGGCGGCGTTATGTAACCGAGGCCGCGGCCCGCGTCGCCTTCCCGCCCCACCCCACAGGCAGCCGCCGTGAGGGGTGCCCTTGGTCGGGCACTGGCGTCCCGGCAGGCCCTGACCCTACCCGGGGCCGGCAGGTGTCCGCGGCCACAGGTGAGCACTGGTGTTCTGTTGCTTGTTGGCGGAGTAAAACGCACCAGAAGAGACGAACGCGGGTTTCCCACAGTACCGCGTCTGGGGTCTCGGAGCTCTGAGTCACCAAACACTAGAAGCGGGTGTCAGGCCACGAAGAGTCTTCACCCATGCTGGGAGCCGGCAGCGAGCCATGCCAGCACGTGGGCAAATTCCTTAGTGTTCCTTCTGAACTTCCAGAAAGCAAGCCGGCAGCTATACATAAATGCAACAACCCCAACTCACTGCAGTTAGCACAAACAGGAATTCATCTGGATGCACGGTGTTACAACTGACATTTTGGGAAGAAAGAAACAACCAAGAATTTAGGAAACAAAACCACTTTCCAGTAGTCTGATCCAGGTGATTCCTTCCCTTGTAATCTATCCAAGCAGAAAGTCTACAGCATATGCTCAGGTAATTATCAGAAGCAAAAGGAACAGCAGTGGTGTGCTGCCAGGCACAGTGTCGGTTCTGTAACTCAGAGAAAGAAACCAGTGAATTGGCAACATTTTGTGTTCCATCTGCAGTATCAGAAAGTTCTAATTACATCGAAACCAGTGCACTGAGCCACAGGCAGGGAAGGAGAACAGAACGTACAGCTTCTTCATATTTGAACAGTAACATAACCTAAACAAGCTGAATGAACGTGTGAAGAACTTCGTTTTTCATTAGCCACAAACCGGAGCTCTTCGGCAGAGGCTATACTGCTGCCCCCTGCTGCCAGTAACTTGTGCGGTTCACCTGCCTAACGTACAGTAGAACGGGTTGTTTGCGATAAAAATCTCTGACCACACATGCCAGTACTGCAGCCAAGTGCCTTCAGATTACGTAATTCAGAAGGAAAGAGAGGGTGAGCTCCCACAGACGCTGGGGAGGACAGCTCTTGACCTACTAATACCATCTGGTGTAGGTTGGCTCCCATCAGTAGTGTTTGTTGGTGGCATCAGCCAGGGGAGCTGCCATGGGCTTATGGCTGCCCACAGCCAGGTATTTAAGGTGATCTGCCATCCATGTGCCAACACTGCGTTAATTGGGATAGGTCTGTATTTAACTTGCTCACAAACCATCAGGAATTACCACTCCTCACCAGCAGGAAAAAAGGGAAATGGAAATCTTGTCAGAATTTAATGGTGAGGAGTGTACTTTCATAGCTGGTTCTGACCTCGAAGCACCGAATGCCCACAGTGGGTCCTGTAATGGCACAATTTGGGATGACTGACCTTTTAAGTTGTCACTATGAGGGAAACTGCTCTATTCTCCCTCTGTAAACAAGACTATCATCTAGCTTTGAAAATCTAATTTATTTACCAGCATGGTTTTGACAGACTATTTACTTGGAGTAAAGTTTGTATCACCAGTGTGTAAAATTGAATCTATGCCTATGCAATTGCTCTTGCCCTATAGTAATTTAGAGCTGATTATCTCTTAATGACCTTTCGAATAGTGTGAGGAACTGTACACAATCCAAAAGGGTTGGACTCCAAAGGAATGTGTCTAGAATAGGTAGATCATAGATAACAGAAAATCTTATCTGTGAAGTGTGAAAGTTTGCTGTCATCACAGTGAGTATATGAGCTACCCTCACTGGCAGCAATGAGTGGTTTCCTTATGAAACTACCCCTTAGGAAACTGCTTTGTATACCTAGACCTTTTAAGTCCAAAATAAAAACAGCTCCCTGCATTGAGAAAGCTTGCTGGTGTTGGACAGTGCATCACTATCTAAACCTTGCTTGAATTAAGTTCCTCTTATGCATTTCCCCATGTGAAAGCTTTCACAGCTCTGATTTTACTACCTCAAACAGCTTTGTACATGCTGAGTTAGAAAAACCAGCATACACAGGCATTAAGTAAATGAGCATTCAGTGCATTAACCAAATAATATGAAGCTGCCCACACACCACACCTAAACAACAAAGGAGAGGTAAGAATGACTGCAAGCACTGTGGAAGGGTGGAGGGGCTTCTTGAAAAAGAAAGAGCAGCAGCTCTAGTTCTCCTTCCTTAGAGGAAACAAATGTATTTTTAGAAGCAGTTGGTTCAGCCCCTAAACTAAACCACAAGTATTTGTCAGTGAATATACAGACATTTCCTGTGATGAACAGAATACCCAACAGACTGGGCGGAACACAACAAATAATGCAGAAGTAACAATGGTGTTGGCATGATTTATCCCATAAGAGGACCTACAGGATATCTTTACAGCAACAGAGAATAACTTATAATGCTGCAGGGTAGCTACTCTCTCTTATTAGCATGATACGCCCATTTATTCACACTCATAACCAATGACAAACAAGAATTACAAGGTATTAGGATGTTTCCCTTTATGTTTGCTTGGGTACAGCAATGTAAAATTGTTAATCAAATAATGAGTCACATGGCAGTCTTTAGGTGGGAGGAACAGCATTTGTGGGCAGAGAAACATTGTGTGCAGCATACCAGTGACATATGTCTTTGGCATGACAGGTTTCAACAGCGGGTCTTCTCAGGGTTTTGGGGTTTGTGTGATGTTTTATAGCTACTAGAAGTTGGACATTGCTTAACAGAAAACTGGGTGATCATAGATAGGAGTTGCTACATAAGAACTCTTCTCAGTCAGTAAAGAATGAAGAGCCATAAACTCTAAATGCTAATGTCAGATCAGTGTATCTTTGGGAGCACTAAGGCAAGGATCACACTGGTAAACCATGAGACTAGTACCTTGTGGAGGGAGTGAATGAAAGATTAAAAGCAGTTTGCTTATCACCATTGTATGGCCATTACAGTGATGAATGGTACAGAAGGTCAAGACATTCTGCTACTATTCTCACCTAAAAGCTTTAAAGTTTTGTTTCCATTCTCTTGGGAAAGCCTATTTTGCATGCACGACCCAACTTTAGCCCTTTCAGTCCTATCCTCCCCACTTTTTCTGTGGTACAGATGTTTATTTTTTAAACCCCAAACTCTTCTATTCCTAACTTTATCCAGTGCTGCTCGAGTGGTTTCTGCTGTCAATGCCATTAACCTCTTTGCTACAGCCTTCCCTACATTCCTAGTCAGTCTCATTCTCTCTCCCCTTCACACTCCGCATCTCAAGTGTCCCTGTTAGCTTACATGTCTGGTTTGAGAATCTTTCTGCTCTGAAGGGACAGACACAGGCTTGGAAAGGAGACACTATCCAATCCATCTCTAGGAGCAACCAGTATAGCTATCTCATCAGATGAGTAGTTCCTCTCTGCCTGAGTCCCAGCCTGCCACATCTTTGCACATACTCTTCTTACTTTCATTACTGGAAACAGATTCTAGCCCAACCCACAAAAATTCAGAAATACTGGAACAGTATCACAATGTGGAAAAAAAACCCAACCACCAAAAAACCCAGCAAACATTTTGCTTCATTTAGTTTGTACATATACAAACAGGAGTCTGCAGAACCTCATACCATGGCCAAAGATGGCCAGGTTTCCATGCCCATACTGAGAACTGATCTTTGACAGAAGTTTCAAGCCCTCAAATTCCACACCACCCCGTCTTCTGAGAGGCATCACACTTCACATCTGCTTCATCCAAATTCAAGGTCTCTTTAGCAAAGCACAAACCATTGTGCAACTCTTGTGAAAAATTTTAGTCAAAACTAATCCAGTTGACATCAAAACTTGAAAACTGATCTATACAAAAAGATGCAAGCTAGATGAGGGTCACTTTATTCTGCACAACACTTTAATAAATAATAGTGGGAGTAGGAACATCTTTTTACAAGTGTCATTGGTTGCAGTGACTAACTTTAGTTTAGGTACTTCAGTTTTATTTCATCCCTGCTTTAAGATAGCACTTTTGCACTTCCACAAGCATGTGGTATGAGAATTACCCTCTACATTTTTTATAGAAATGAGAACTTATTTATATTGAAATACTAATATAAAATTACATTGGTAATACTGCAACTGAAGATGAATGGCTTAACAAAAATCTTCCAGGCTCCCCAGAAATACTTTATTATAGATCTGTCAAGTAAAGATTAAGCAACCACAGTACATGTGATTTAGGGTCACAGCACTGAAAAGGACTATAGTTCCTTTTCAAAGCAATGTCATGAAAACTTAAAAATGTGCTAAAAAGTATACACACATTCCTAAACAAACAAGCAAACAAACAAAAACCCAAACCAAAAAGACTAAAATGTGAGTGATGAAAAAATAAAGCCTTTATTGAAATATTGTACTAACAACTTCAAGAATACTAATATTTAAAAATACTTTATAATTAAGATTCTCCACAACAAACATGTCTACTTTACAAATACAGCTATGTGCACAAAACACTAATTTTTACTTGAAGAAGTATTTCATACAGTTGAAACTCACATGTGATGACACATGCTTGATACTACATGTCTTCTGCCATGGAGAAAATCAGATGGCCAGCACTGTTTATTAAAGTTGAGGCAAGTTTTTGTAACAAGATGAATTTCTCAAACTGACAGAAAAAGATACCTTACTGTATTTTTCTTAAAAAAAAAAACCTTTACATAGAAGAAATAAGGGAATTCAAAAGTGCTTAACAAGAACAGCTGTAATCATTCTGTGAGGCAACAAACATCCAGTTACTACAGCCTGCCATTTTAGTGAGGTTGGTAAGTCAGGCTCACCAGCCAACAGACCTGAGCTATGGGAGCCCCTTCTTGGGCATGAAACACCTAATCGGAGCTTTTCTTGCCACACTGCAACTGCACATTCTTAAAACAAGCTAAGCTGACAAAAGCACTCTTGCCATCCTAGCTATACACAAGAGTATGCCAGTAGGACTTAACTGGGGCACAAGAATCTTTTTTACAGGCAAAGTGTGCCCTGGGGTTTTCCCACAGTTATGAAAGACCAGAAGATATTTCCCATATTTTAAATAAATTACAATTTGTCCAAATTACCATACCATGTTAAATCAGAAACTCAGAACCCAGGATCCTGTTTCTGTTATACTGGTCAAACATGAATGCACAGGAAGCAAGGAACAGGACATGCAGATGGTTATAATCCTGGTCCCTAGCTTTCTATGGCTCAACACTTGATCCCATAACAGTATCCGTATATTTAGCAGATCAATTTATTTCTTGACTTTGCCCAGGTTTTTTTAGGCCCGTGAAAGATTTTGACATCCATAGCTCCTGGGTAAAAAGAGGCAAGAGGTATTTTCATTAAATGTAACATTTTTCAGCTCAGCATAAAAGTTAAAAGTATATAAAATTATGCTTCCTCTGGAATACTGAAAAACTGAAGCACCACTACCATCTGCAAGTAAGGAAGAAGGATCTAAGATTCTGGTCAGTCAGAATAGTTGTAAGGACCCTGCTTATCCCAAATAATAATTCTACTCTATCACAGAAAGTTCATAGATGTCCTGGTTCCAGGAGAGCTTCACAACTGACAAAGCAGAGTGTTACTACAAAAAGGCGTATACACAATCTCTTAATTAGAAGCAAGCTTGGAGAGTGTCTTGTTTAAAGGTCCATGTTCAAACTTTAGCATGATCTTTCATTCTATTTGGTAAATGTGGGACTCACATTTTTCCTGTGATTATTAGCATGGCCTCTTTCTGCCAAAGGCATCCTTACATGATCCAAGTCAAAAAACTGCCTTAGATCATGTAGATCACCCATCAGTTAAACTGACTTAGGGTACTTTGTACATATTCTTCATCTATTGTATCTTAAAGTTAATGCTGTAAATCTAGAAATATTACTACCCATCTAGTTCAGAAACAAATTTACTTATAGGTCTCCAGGTGAGATCCAAAACTGGAAGTTAGATACAGCTCAGATTCCAAAACATCAGTTTCCCATAGGACCTGAGCTTCTATGCCAGTAAAAGTCCTGCATCACTTCTACATTTCTGCTGCTTGTTGCACAACTTCTCAAACTAGCACATCTTCAAAATAACCAGGAACTTTCCACAGGCTTTTCTTCAGTGTTCACAATTTAGGCATCCCACACAAATTTTAATTATGTAGTCCAGCACTGTAAGTACATTTTAAGCATTCTTAATGCTCTCAAAATTGAGGATATATTTGTGCTGCCACGTGTTACCTGGAAATTATTGACCTGGCATGCAGAACAGCTGCAGCCATCCCACTAAAAAGCTTCAAAAGACAATAAACGCACCCAAGTAGAGCTCAATTGTTAAGGCACAATAAGGGACTTCATTTCCAGGCACTATCACAAAGTCAGAAAGACAGACAGATATCTGACTTGGACACAAAGAGTTGTCCTGTTCTGATATGCTGAAATGGGACTTCTCATCTTTCTCATCAGCTAAGTTAGCCCTCCTGTTTTTTAAAAAAAGTAAACAAAAATCTTTCTGCTGACAGTATCATTCTTAGATGCCTACCTTCTTCTGCACTGTACAAGAACCTCAAACCACCAATTCATAAATAGTAGTTCTGTTCACCAGTAGGATGCCTGGAACTAACCTAATGTTTGACTGTTAGCATTTTAGCCCTGCAGTTTGAATACTGACATTTTTATTACTGTTTTTAAAATGAGGTGATAGGTCTTCTAACAGGAACATCAGCAAAATGTCAGGAGTCTTACAGGAGTTCCCATTAATATTTCTTCTGAACAGTTGATTTAAATCATTATCTGGAAAATATAACAAGTTTCACTTAGATTGATAGAAAACTGGACGAGGTAACAAATAATTATCTCTTTGGTTCTAGTGTGTACATTGGCTAATTGTTCTAGGTCTTGTGAGTAGGGAAAGTGTTTATCCACCAGTATAATGCTGCATACTGCATACTCCAAAAGCATTTGACCATATTAAATATATTATCTCACAGGCCAGTCTCATGAAACTACGGTGATTAACTTTAAATTCAAGTACTTTTATTTAACCCCATACACAGACTTGAGAATCTTTCTCAACATTTGTAGCAGTTTTTCAGTGTTCAGCAATTGTTTCTAGTTTGCTAAACAATATCAGACTGCAAAATTGCTCTTACTGTTGACAGATCAATAATGACATGGGGTAAGTCATTATCTCCGTGGCAACAGAATTGTGATGTTAGAGGAATATTGCGCATGTTGCTGCTGCGACTCTTACAGGCATGCCTCGGCTTCCTCACACAGGTGCTCTCTCTGCAATCCTGGTATGCCCAGAGTACTAACAACCAAGGGCACCTCTTAGACTACAGAGTCTGAAACTGCAACTATGATTATGTTATTCTAGAAGGAGCATATAATCATGAGGGTTTATTTCACTTCAGTTTAATGTCCTTATTTTCCTTATAAAGAACAGTGTCCTTATAGAAATAGACAGAATGAAATTCAGGAAGGCAAGTAATGCAAAGTTCTTTTTACAGCCCAACATTTTTTTGAAAGAAGACGTTTAGGTGCTTTTAAGAATAGAAAAATTTCTTTCTTTTTACTCAATTTTCATTTCATTCTCCTCTGACTCCCCAGGATCTTAAAGTGGCAGGAATCTTTCTGCTAGATTAAAACTACAAACTAGGCAACTTGTGCTATCACAGTTCACATTTGTTAAGCATCTGTCTTCGTATATCACATCAGTTCAACAAAAAGAAAGACATATTTTTCCTTTGCAGAATTTACTGAAGTTTTCTCTGGCATGAACTGGATACTGGATTAGTGTTTTCATATTGCGCACCATATTAATTACAACATATAAACCACAGAAAACAGTAACTTCTTTGTGGCTTGATCAGCGTGACTATGCCTGGCTTCTGATGTTCTGTTGAAAACAACACATACTAACGCACAAAATGCACAATGTTCATCAACAGTACGTGAACTTTACCTTTAGATTCATTAATAGAAGCATTTGTCATCAGATATACTTTCAAATACTACAGCAACACTTTTTTATTCAGAAACTATTCACATGGGATGACAAACTGAAAGTTTGCCACAATTTCCCATGGAATGTGTTCTAATTAAATTCAAATAAAGGACAACAACATGCCTGAAGGTGGTTTCACAGAAAATGAAAACCAAGTTGTCACTCAAGCATCACCTGTATTCCATAAAAATCACAAACTAGCAAACAGCTTTCTGAACACTTAAAACAAACTGGTCTCTTTTGTAAACTCTCACATGAGCAGAGCTGGGTGGAAAAAAGATTTTCCTTACAAATGCAAGTAATACAAATGGCCATTAAATATACCAAAAGGCCAGGTCCTTGAGCTGCAATGTGGATTAATACTCAGAAATACACTTCTGTTATTTGCAAGACTGTGGTTTAGCACAGAGGAAAACCTTTCAATATTTTCTTCTACTTACAGGATGGACCTGGCTGGTGCAGGAGACTCCATGCTTTGCTCCAAGTTCTTGGAAAGAATACTTCATCTGCTCAGGAGCATAGTTAGTTGGACACGTTCCAAATTCAGCACTTCTCTGGCTGATGCTGGGCAGTTCTGTGCATCTGCTAGCATCAACTGAACCAACCCCTCTGCACATACAGCCAGCCAGGCCAGTCTTGCTCTCATCTCTCCCTCTTGACATTAAAAAAAACCACGTTAATCACAAAAATCACATTAAAAAACAACCAAGCTCGAGCAAGAGAAGGCAGCCAAACAGGTCACTAAGCACAGCCAAAGCCACCAAGGAAACACACCCACCCGCACTTTGTCAGCTACCCACATAAAAACTCCACTGCCTCCGGTCACAAAAGGTGCCGACTCAGCGGCACTGCGCTTTTAAGGACATGCTTCCACCGCTACAACTCGCAGATCTGAACGCGCTTCACCACCAAGGCGCATCACTCAGCACAGGCAGACAATATCTCAGAGTAGCCCGTCCCTTTGTAATCCCCTTCTACCCGGGTTCCGTTCAGCCACTCAACAGTGGTTTGACTCCCGCTAGCACTCTCACCCAGGGAGCACCCCTACCGCCCACACCGCCAAAGGGCCAGTGGGATAAAGCTCCAAACCCCACCGCAGGAGCAGGCAGCAGCAGCACATCCCCCAGCTCCAACAGAGAACCCCACCGCTCCACCCTCACGGCTCCACGGAGCCCCCAGGCTCTGCCCACACGCCAGTCCCGAAAGCAGCGGCTAAGCACGGCTGCGACAGGCCGGCAAGCGCCCCCGCTCTCCCTTCCCCGCCGCATGGCTCAGGCTGCGCCCCGACCACCCCATGAAGCCGGCACAGGAACCAAGGGGAAACTGGACGGCTTCGTGGAAAGCACGGGAATGCAATACGTCCATCCCCACAGGAGGTTAAGCCCCGCCACCACGAGCTCAACCTCTAATCGGAAGCGGAAAGAGCTGCACACTCATCACAAATCCCCGAAGCTTCCCGAGCAACGTACCGCGCCGGGTAAGCCTGACCAATCGCGACCGCGAGAGGCGGGGATTAAGCGGATCACGTTAGATTGACAGGTCCTCCTCCCAGTGGAACTGCAGCAGCGCGGTTGCCTCCACAAATAGAAAAGCAAGATAGCCCCAGGGTTGCTGGGTGGGACGAGGTTCACTGTGTTTTCATGCAACTGGCTGTAAGTATTGATTGGCAGGTGACTAAGCCTATGTGTAGGAGGCGCTCCCGCTCGCGACCTTTCGTGGTCTCCGCCAATAGGCGGTGACGGTGACTTGCGGCCGGCAGTGGGAGCGCTGGGTGGCTGCGCGGCATGAGTGGAGCGATGCGTGCGGCTTGGCGGCTGGGGGCTGCCGCCGTGCGGTGCCGAGCTGGGCGCCCGCTGAGTCATGCGGCCGGGGAGGGTGGCGGCGCTGCCGCCGAGGGCAGCGGCGGCGGCGGCTCAGGGTCGCGGGAGGCGATAGAGCGGCTGGTGCGGGAGCACCCGGTGGTGGTGTTCATGAAGGGCAGCCCGGAGCAGCCGCTCTGCGGCTTCAGCAACGCTGTCGTGCAGATCCTGCGCCTGCACGGCGTGGAGGGCTACCGCGCCCACGACGTCCTACAGGACCCCGACCTCCGCCAAGGTCAGCGGCGGGCCGGGGCTGGGGCCGGGGGCAGTGGCTGCAGGGGGTCACCTTTGGGTGCCGTCTTCCCCGCTGCCGGGGCTGACTCATAACCCGAGCCAGCCCCTTGTTTCTCTGTGTGTAAGGTCGCTGTTAATGGGGCAGAGCCAGAACCACGGAGTGTTGATCTACTGCCCCGGCCTGTGCAGCCTTGCCGGGGTTACCCCGAGGGCTTTGGCCTTCCCGTGGGCTGCTCGGATAGCCTGCGGAGCGCTGTGGCAGTCCCTGCTTGCTTCTCACGGGCATAGCTTGGTTTTGCTCACTTTCTTGTTTGGTGTTCTGTCTTTTCCTTAGTTGTTGTGTTTGGTTGCTTTTGTAACCCCTGCTGGGTTATGTGCCAGGGTTTTAGGGTTTGTGGAGTTTGAAGCATATCATAGAGATGTGCTATTGAGGTTGCTATGTCTGGATGTCCCGTTTCGTTTCTGCTACCCTTACTGGGTCCAAGAGCGTCTTGGTTATCAGCCCAATGCGGTTACGTTTAGGAGGGTGATCAGGCTTTTCATACCACACTGCCTTGCCTAGTTAAGAGATACATAGCTGCGTGAAAAGACCCCTACAGATTTCATCTTCCCTTGCAACAGTGTGGTGAAATTTCATTAATTGCTTGGACTGTACCTCTTGATTCCCTGCTGGCACAGACTGTGGGGTTCCTTTGATAAAGTACAAAATTATGCTAATCGTTTGCACATTTTCCCCATTACTACTCAAGTGGTAGAAGCTATTCCATGTACATTTTTTGTCAGTTGTAGAAAGCTAGTACTCTGCCTTTGTAATGCCTTTCCTCTTTTCCCTCTTCTGTGTGAATAGCTGACTGTTGAGGTTTTGTGTGGTTATTTGAGAAAGTTTTAAAGCCCCAAACAAACCAAAATGGCTACATAGTAGCTAGTCTTGCCAGGTGTATGGCATTAACAGTTACTGTCCAGAACATACAAAAAAGTGCTTTAAAGCCACATGCTGGCATGTATCTGGTGAGTTCCTTCCCTGTTTTTGTTATCATTTGACTAATTGAGTTTTTCAGTAGCGTTTAGCTGAAAGGCTGGTTTTTTTTTCCAATCTGTGCAGTTCAAAGGTGTAATAGTTGGTATAAAAGCTTAAGTATTGGAATTTGGGTGTAATGATGTTTTTTTTTGAAAATGTTTTTGTTCAAGTAAATCTTCTTCTACCTTTGGCAGTTGAGCAAGTCATGGTAGTTTTTTAAACTTTATTTACCTATCTGAATTTATTAATTGTACGGTTTACTACAGGAAACTTATAAACCAGCTTTGACACTTGTCTTGACTGCATGGAGAGACAGCTTGATTTATTAATTGCATTGCTGGGTGCATGAGTTGATATAGTTTGTTGTATTGTGCGGCGAGTGACAGAGCCAGTACCAGTGCTGGAGTGCTGAAGAGTTGAAGAACTCCTTTCAAGGCCAGGAGGCTGTCTTACTGCTTCAACTGTGTACCTACTGCACCCTAAAAAGCCAGTATGTGCATGCTTCTGTTGGATGGCAGTCTCTGACAGAGGAGGGGGCAGGTCTACTGGAAGCTGTAGCTCTGTAAATTGCCAAGTGTGATTAGCAGTGACCGCCTGAAGACTCTCTTAGTCTCCTCCAGGATCTGACCTCAGGTTCTGAAAAGTTAGATATGCAGAATGAGACACTTTGCTAAACCCTCTCTGTAAACATAGTCTTCATTGCATGCATGTGGGGTTAATGAGGGGATGCTGAACCTTTGGCTGTAAAAATACCAAATACATCAATTAAAGATTGGTCTGTAAGGAGATTACTGTATGTGAGTTGGTCATCAGCTTTGTATTAGATCATAGAATCAACTAGGTTGGAGATGACCTTTAAGATCATAAAGTCCAACCTTTATCCCAGGAGTGCCAAGTCCACCATTAAACCGTGTCACTGAGGGCCTGAATGTATCTTAAATGTGCTTAAATGAACTTAACTTGCTATGCATATGTATGCTTATACATATATGTAGGAAGAGCAGTGTATTGGAGAGATGGTGATTCAGGCAAGTCTGAAGTGCTAGTTGTGGTGTTCAGACACAAAACCTGAAGTCAAAATCTCCTGGCTGGTGGTGTACTTTGCGGTTAGGAATGCTTTTTTTTTTTTCTAAGTTACTATTTTAGTAGTTTTTTTAAACACACTAAAGGGGGGATTGGCCAATTCCCCTTTGACTAAGGGGAATTATTAGCTCTATTTCATCTTTTATGCATTTAAAATAATAATCCAATCACACATGATGCACTTGTGCATGTATATACATTTATATAACACTTTCAAGTGTTTTTGAGTTCCAATAAAGTAAGCATAATTTGCTTATGGTTATTTTTTTACTTCATACATCTTGGGGTTTACCTTTAGACTCTTTAGAGGGTAAAATGTTTTCTAAGGGGAAAGCAAATTCCTTTGTGTTTTCTGCTGTACAGGTCTAATATTTGCTGTTAGTACTTTGACAGCCTGTACTAAAGCTTGTACTTGCTTGTTTAGAGGGGTGACTTCCCAGGTGAATGGGCTCTGATGGTTTATAAAGGCACTTTCATTGTCTGCAGGCTTAAATTTGCTATATGGGCTTCTGTGCTTTTGGTAGAAAAGTTCCAGGTATTGGGTATTGAAAATGTATAAAGATGTTAATTCAAAACTCGGTATCTCTAGCAAGTGCTGGTGGGCTTGGTGTGAGAGCATGCAGATGTAGAATTTGACTATTTCCTCTGATATAGAAATAATGGCTTTGTGTGAAGCATCATTTAAAAAGTGCCAAATTAGATATAATGCTTCTTCTGTACAATTTTTTGTGATATCTTTAAGTGCAAGTCAGGATTTGGTTTATACCAGCTAATCAGTTGGTATTTTTGAATGGTCTTGCATTTGTCTTCTAAGAAGTATAAACTTTTCTTGTGTACTTTCATAACTGTGAGTCAAGCTCAGTTTTGTTTAATGGGTACTTTCAAAGAGACTTTCAGCCTTTGTGCCCCTCCCATGGGCTGTAAGGTCTGGCAATGAAAGATAAAGCAATTTGAAATTCATAAGGCTCCTAGAGGGGTGAATGTATCTTGCAATTGAAATTGCAGTAGTAAATGTGACTGTATTAGTTTAGTAAGAACATAAAGTATTTTGAAGTCCCTTTGGAAAATGTAAAGGATAACTGAATGTAAACAATTCTCAATATTTTCCAATATCTCTCATTTAATTTATTGGAAAATCATATTTGTTTGTTTCCTGTGAGAGAAAAGAGGAACTACATTTTACCAGCTCCTGTTCGAAGTTAGTGTAGGAGCTGACTCTGTATCTTTCAGCCACATCTTTAAGTTGGAGTGAGGACCAACGTAACTGTAATGTAGTTTTTTCTGATAGTGCTCCTGTTACATAGATAAATTATTGCCTCAACTGGAAAGAAATGAAACTATCAGTAGTATTTTGAGGTGGAAGCAATGTATTCTGTTTAAAATGCTGTAGTATTTGAAGAGGGTAGAAAACTTTTAATACTCTTCCTTTTTTTTTCATTTTTTTTTTTTTTCCCTCTTATGCAGGAATAAAAAACTATTCCAACTGGCCTACCATCCCACAAGTATACCTCAATGGTGAATTTGTTGGTGGCTGTGACATACTCCTCCAGATGCATCAGAATGGAGATCTCGTAGAAGAGCTGAAGAAGCTAGGAATCCGTTCGGCACTTCTGGATGAAGAAAAAGACCAAGACAAAAAGTAAAATGGGGGGGGGGGGGGGAAGATGCTGTGAGAGGAATAAAGCAAATCTTAGATAAGAAGTTGTTACCAGTAAAGCCTTACGTACTTCAGCTCAAAGAAGGCATTTGTTGGAACTGACGCTAAGATTTTTCTGTGAATGTCTGTTAGTTCATGGTAGATGTAATGATATCAATATTTTGATTTATGGATATTGTGAAAATTTGAGTATAACCATTGCACTGTAAAGCTTACATTTGTGGAAATTTGTGTTTGGAAAAAGTTCACTTCTGAAACCATTTTCTTCTTGGATTGAGGGGAGTAAACCAAAAGAACTTGTATTTTTATGGATTTTAAGTGTGTGTTTCTCTGTTCTTTGATACACAAACCTACGCAAACAGTGTTTGCACTGCCTTGCTCCTTTTGAGAAAGTGTCAAGTAATAATGCATTCGTTTTGCCATAAGCTCCTTGTGGTAAGACTTCCTGAGAGTCTGTAAAACTTCTGTAATCCCACATGCTATAGGAGAAAAATAGTCTTCAAACAATATAGGAGAGAAAAATTATATGAGAGTACATGAAATATACTTTCATTCCAAAGGGTAAAAATAAAGGTTTATACAGATTACATGTATAATGGTCATTATTACTTTGTAACTTTCTGATAGCTTTTAAAAGGTTGTTAAGAATTGTGCCTCAGATTTTATAAAACCTTTTCTACCTCTTGCAAAGTAGCTTTCCCCCTGCTTATGTACTGTGTATAAGTTCTGTGTCAGTGCTAAAATGTGTGAATTATTTAAGGCTTCATTATTCTATCTTGAAATAGTACAGGAAAATACTGCAGTTACTGCTGTAATCTTGTATTATTTGCTAGTTACTTGTTATCTTTTTATATTTGTTGTATTTCCAAGTTATTTTCTCCTGACTGCTGTGCTCTGAAGAACAGGGTCTTCAGATGTGGGATTCACAGATGAAACGTTTCATGTAGATGAGTGCAGCAGAGAGGCTACTGAATAGATAAATACTTCTTCGTGGAAAGTCCCTGAAGTCTTCAATGCCTAACTAATCACATTTCTCTAAGTGAAAACATAATATTGACCCGTGTAACTTCAGCTGTACAGCAATACTGCTAAGGTTAAAAACTAACCAAGCTGTTTCTGCTTTTATTAATATAAACTAGTTTGCATGTCAATTAGGAAAATTATTGGAAATAAACTGTATTTATGTTGATTGTCTACAATAGTTCCTTGTCATTTTAAATGACTAATGAAACTGATACTACTTTTGTTTTGAAACCTAAAATGTTTTCCACTGCACGGGTTAGTTTTAGAGAAAGAAAAAATGATTAAATGGTCAGTGAAAGTCAGGATTGGAACTTGGTAGACAAGAGAGATTTGATGCAGATTCCGGTTCTAAATACCTCCTGTCCATTTGAGCAAGCTGTCCAGTGGAGCAACTATACTGCTATATTTGTTGCAGAATTTGCCAAACTGGTTACAATAAGCTTATTGTACAGTTACAATGCGATCAGTATCACCAGTATTAAATACAGCCTGTACATTTTCTGTGTATTCACTTGTTTGTGACAGCTGCCTGGATGTGACCGGGTGACCACTGAGTATGAGTAAATTGCACTCTAAGGCAGTCACTTGTGGCTGTTGAGCATGGAGATACAAGTGCAAGATTTTTTTTTTTCTTCATACACCACAGCCCCATTCATGAGATGTGGAGCTTTATGTACAGATTATGGTTAGTTCTGAGCATTTCAGCATTACGTCTCTTTGAATTCAAATTAAATAATTAAATAAGTTGCCTTATGGTTAATCTTCATGAGTAGGTTTTTGCCATTCTGAAAGTATGTTTTGAAAATAAGTGAATTTCAAAAGTCTTTAGTTATTCATGTCAAAAAGATGTATTGAAATGGATATACACACTAAATGAAGAGTAAGGACAAAAAAAATCTGCTTCAATGGTTAACTCTTAGTCTGGCTACTAAATAAATCTAAAAAAGCAAACCCACAAATCTGCTGTTTCATAGAGCTCTCTTCTTTATTCTTCTGTGAAAGTTGAATATTTTTCATTACTATCTGCTAGTTTAACATAAAGGTAACTTTAGCATTGTCAAGTCTTTCCGCAGCATTTTTTTTTTCCAGTATGAATTCCTTCCTTATACAGAAACTATAACAGTTTTTTTACTTTCCCTACTTCCTTCACTCCCCTTAGATTTTTGAATTGGTTAACATTTGGCATAACGTACGTAGTATGTCAGATTATAAAACTTAAGATGCTTGCTAAATGGCTTATTTGGGGAGTTTACAGGAAGTAAACTAGCTTGGTTAGGTTGATCCATTTTAGGAGATGGACAGTATTCTGCTCACCAACTTTTCCTCAGTATTCTGCTCACCAACAAGAGGCAAAAAGGGTGCTTCCAATCCAAAAGGAATGCTGCTGCAAATAAGCTGACTTTTTGTGTGTGTGTGGAAAAAAAACCAAACATGCCTCTTGTTAAGGAGAAATTTGCCCCTGTTTTGATGTGCTCCTTGGCAATGAGAGAAGGCAGCTGGTAGTACTGGAGTCTGAGGTAACAAATCAGTGGGTGTGCTGAGCTAATACTGGGGGGCTGGTGCTAGCTGGGAAGATCCATGGGGACTCCCTGGCTGGGAGGATGTGAAGGGTTGTGTGGAGGAAAGGATGACTTTTTTTTTCCCCAGGAGTAGTAGCTTGTCACAGGAGGAGGGGGGAGAAAGATGGGAAAACCACTGGCACTACTGTTTGCTCTTCCCTGGATACTCTGCAATAAGGTGGAGATGGAAGAGGTAATGATGGAAGAGGAACACAGCTTAGGAAGGCTGGCTGAAGTTGCAGGGAAGGACAGCTAGCTGGGGGCAAATATGGGGAGCTGCCCTTGCTGTCTTTGGTAAAGAAAGAAGCAAAGCTACCTGCTCTTGAGTTTGATCTGCTGGGCTAAGAATATGGCAGGTGTCAGGGCTGTGCACATTGCCTCCTGCAGGACTTCTACAGATCAAGGTTGTATGGAACTGCCAGCTCCAAAATACCGTGAAGTTCAATTCCCACAATTTGTGCTGTGTGTTGCACTGGGCAGGCGTTCTGGCTTGGCTGCTCTTTTGGTGAGAGACTTCTGAACTCGCTTCAGTCATGTTGCACTGCTGATGGCTTACAATGAGAGGAGTGCATGTAAACTGTTATCAATGTTTGGTTTTATATTATTATAGGATTGTATTATGAATGTTTGCCGAATTGGAAAACATTGTTATTTTAATTTTATTCTGAGGATGCCCTTGGTGGTGCTCCTCCTATTGTAAAAGGCTGAGCTGAGTGGACCAACCTATTCACCAGATCATAAATTAAGCTAATCCTCTGCATCTTCTAACACTCCTCACCTGTTGCATATAAAGCAAGGTAGTTTCATTTAAGCAAATGAGACTGTTCCTATTCTAAAACTGTCTGCTGCCCTAAGCCTTTGAAGACCAGGTAGGGTTTCTTTGCTTTTCTTGGACTGGTTCTGGTGGGCAGAAGGAAGCAGGTTACAAACACTTGTTATTGTGCCTTTAGTTTTGATTTGGGAGAATTCAAATCAGTTAAACCAAAAGTTGTTTCTCGGAGAAAATGAGCTGTTAACAGCTCATGGTAATGTGTTTCTCAGCCAGATGACTTTTTCCTTGCCTTAATTTTGCTAGCTAGCAAATGTGTGGATGTGGTCAATATTCTCCATTGCTTATCTACTCTGGGGGGAAAAAAGTTTATACTGTTTAAATACCCTGAAATACTTGCCTTTATTTGGGTGTGACAGCATGGAGATTTACTTTCATGTTCTCAGTTCTGCGAGTCTCTTTAAAAAGTGGGTTAGGAATCTTTGGCAGGATTTTTCCAGAAGCCTGTCAATGCTAACAAAGCAATCAAGTGTAGGAACATGAAATCAAAGAATCATATCAAGGAAAATCTCTCCTGAACTGACCCCAAGAATCCCATTATGGCCCTGTTAGTGCCTGCATCTAAGAAGGGTGATACTAAAAAGCAGTGCTGAAAGCCTGAACAATAAATCCCCGTCTAATGTGGTTTGCATGTCCCTTCTGCAGAAACCAGATCTTACAAGGGGTTTTTCAGCATCTGTATTACAGGATTGTGTGAGGAAAAAATGCTCATGAGTTACAAGATACACATTGCCTGTTAAAGAGCCCCCATGAATGAAGGTGGAAAGATAGTATCATAGAATCATAGAATAGTTAGGGTTGGAAAGGACCTTAAGATCATCAAGTTCCAACCACCCTGCCATGGGCAGGGACACCTCACACTAAACCATATCACCCAAGGCTCTGTCCAACCTGGTCTTGAACACTGCCAGGGATACAGCATTCGCAACCTCCCTGGCAACTTATTCCAGTGCCTCACCACCCTAACAGGAAAGAATTTCCTCCTTATATCCAATCTAAACTTCCCCTGTTTAAGTTTTAACCTGTTACCCCTTGTCCTGTCACTGCAGTCCCTAATGAAGAGTCCCTCCCCATCATCCCTATAGGCCCCCTTCAGATACTGGAAGTCTGCTATGAGGTCTCCACGCAGCCTTCTCTTCTCCAGGCTGATCAGCCCCAGCTTACTCAGCCTGTCTTCCTACGGGAGGTGCTCCAGTCCCCTGATCATCCTCATGGCCCTCCTCTGGACTTGTTCCAACAGTTCCATGTCATTTTTATGTTGAGGACACCAGAACTGCACACAATACTCCAGGTGAGGTCTCACAAGAGCAGAGTAGAGGGGCAGGATCACCTCCTTCGACCTGCTGGTCACACTCCTTTTGATTCAGCCCAGGATACAGTTGGCTTTCTGGGCTGCAAGTGCACACTGCCAGCTCATGTTCATTTTTCTCATCAACCAGCACCCCCAAGTCCTTCTCCACAGGGCTGCTCTGAATCTCTTCTCTGCCCAGCCTGTAGCTGTGCCTGGGATTGCTCCGACCCAGGTGTAGGACTTTGCACTTGGCATGGTTAAACCTCATGAGGTTGGCATCAGCCCACCTCACAAGGGTGTCAAGGTCCCTCTGGATGGCATTGCTTCCCTCCAGGGTATCAACCGAACCACACAGCTTGGTGTCATTGGCAAACTTGCTGAGAGCGCACTCAATCCCACTGTTCATGTCAGCAACGAAGATGTTAAACAAGACTTGTCCCAACACCGATCCCTGAGGGACACCACTCGTTACTGGTCTTCAGCCAGACATTGAGCCATTGACGACAACTCTCTGTGTGCGGCCATCCACCCAGTTCTTTATCCACCAAGCTGTCCATCCATCAAATTGGTGTCTCTCCAATTTAGAGACAAGGATGTCGTGTGGGACAGTGTTGAAAGCTGTCCATCTAGAAGACATCAAGTGCTCTACCTCTGTCCTTCACTTCTGTAGCCCCATCATAGAAGGCCACCAAATTGGTCAGGCAGGATTTCCCCTTAATGAAGCCATGCTGGCTGTCACCAAGTACCTTGCTGTTTTTCATGTGCCTTAGCATGCCATCCAGGAGAATCTGCTCCAAGATTTTGCCAGGCACAGAGGTGAGACTGACTGGTCTGTAATTCCCCAGGTCATCCATTTTCCCCTTCTCGAAAATGGGGGTTTTATTTCCCTTTTTTCAGTCATTGGGAACTTTACCTGACTGCCATGATTTCTCAAATATGATGGACAGTGGCTTAGCAGCTTCATTTGCCCACTCCTTCAGGACCAGCAGATGGATCTCATCAGGACCCATGGACTTGTGCACGTTCAGATTTTTAAGATGGTCTCGAACCAGTTCCTCTCCTACAGTGTGCCCAAGGTAAAGAGAGTTGGAAGGTTTTGGATTGTTGGTTGTGCGGGACTGTGGGTTGAGCCTGCCTTTTGGCTGAAAAGATTGAGATGAAAACACTGCTCTGGAAGAGGCTGTTGTTCATTATTTGGCTTTAACATTTTTGTTGTGATGCTGCTTGTTTCATTGAATAGTTCTGTCTTAGAATACTGCTGTCTGCTATTTGGCCTGATTGTGGCTATAGAAACTTCTGACTGATTTAAGTACTTGAGGCCCATCCTGACTCCCTGCTTCTTAGGGAGAACAGGTTTTAGTTACACAGAAAATAGGACTGAAGTAGCTAAGTGGAGTCAGGTTTTATTTTTAAATAATGGGTTGGGTGGTTGGTGGATTTTGTTTGTTTGGTTTTGTTTTGTTGCTTGGGGTTTTTGCTTTTGTGTTTTGGTGTTTTTGTTTTGTTTGGTTTTTTTTTATTCATTTTAACTGATTAAAACTAAAGTAAAAATGAACTATGCAATTGTTGGCACCGGTTTTGTGCTGTTTCACGGATAGAGGAAAACCAGAGTAACTTGCAGGTCAGGTCTGGCTGCTCTTTTTTTTTGTTTGTTCGTTTGGTTTATTTTGCTAAATGGTTCTTCCTGACAAGCTTCTCTGGGCTTTTGTACTAAAAGTATCAAACCCAGAATTGGAATCTTATATATCCTGATTGGTTTAGGAGTGAGGGAAGGGCTTCTAAGTTTGTCATCCAGCTTCTTGCACATGCCTTCCCTGGAAGTAAGGCAGTAGGCTAGAGCAAAGGCAGTTTTTGTTAGAAAGACCATCGTACTGTGTGCAATTTAGGGTCATCGTAGAGTGTGACGGAGAGGAATGTACAGTGCTGTATATAAACAGCAAGCATTCATATCTTCCCAGTTTTGAAGATCACTTCTTAATTAGACACCAGAAATATTCACAGGACAGCAAGCTGCTGGCTTGTGCTTCCCTTCTCAAGAAGAAAGAAAACCTTTTAAGCGTGGCTGTTCCTCTCAAATGAGTTTAATGTTTGAAGACCTTTTGAATCAGAGTAAAGAAAAAAACTAGTCTTTTTAAAGATGGACGGAGTCAGTAGAAACTTTTCTTCAGCTGTTGAAATTGTACATTGTAGAAAATCTAGGATTGTTCAGTATTTCTTGTATATGCTTGCCTGTCTGTGGTGCTCCGTGAGAGACAAGCAATAGTATGTGAAAGGAAACGGATGCAAGAAGACTGATGCTGCCTGGAAGGAAAGCAAGTAAAAGAAAACACAATAAGAATTTCAGGTGGCTCCGGAGGAAGGTTGCAGAGGGTCCCTTTGGGGAGATGCTCCCGGGGGGCGCGAGCAGCCGGCACGGCATGCGGCCGCGGGCACCCAGGAGATGGTGCTGTTGAACCGAGGAAGCGGCATATCCCTGACCCAGAAGCATCTTCCAATGCGGTCCTCCCTGTTTTCCATCTGTGTTGCATGTTATTCATTGGGGTCCTCGTTTCCTTTTGGGAGAAGGTGTCAGTATTGAACCCGGCGCGTATTCCGGTCTGGTACGTGATGCTGCTCCCAGACAGACAGCCCTACGCCCCCAGTGGAGATGACGCTAGTGCCTGAAGGCGATATTTTTCCCGCGGACTGCGTGGCTGGTGAGATGGTAATGCCGAGGAGGGGAGCAGCTTCACAGCTCACTGCCCTCACCCGAGCAACCGCCTGACGAGCACCGCGCCAAAGCCAGGCGTTAGCCCGGTGCCTGCTGCATCGCTGCGAAGGGTGGGAGCAGCGCACCTACCCGCTGCGGGGGCTCCTCAGGAACCCACCGCCTGCCAGCTTCCCTCCGCCATCCTCTGCAGTGGCCTGTTCCCACGTACACGTGTCTGGGAAAGGTAAGCGCAAGGGTGGCTCTGTTGCTCCACGTGAGGACTCGAGCTGGGCCAAGCATGGGGTGCAATGCTGTTTTGCCTCTGGTGTACATGGGGATGGGGTGTGCAGAGCACAGGTGCTGCAAGCACATGGTGGGGTGTGTGGCTCTGGGTACCCTTGCCCTGTGCCTCCAGGCCACAGGCACCCACCTCCCTCCTGTGCGCGTGGGCCACAGCAAGCATATGGAGCTGCAGCCAGCTCCAAATGGGAAAATTTGAGGTGGCAAAGGGGAATTTGGAGTTCTTTCAGTCTGGGGTGGCCCAACAAAGCAAGAGGTCAGATCGTTGTGGTGGTGTTTTCTGTTGGTTTACTGTTTTACTAGCATGCTCTGATTGGGTTCAGAGGCTTCAAATCTGCCCAGAAAAGGAGGAGCTGGAGCAGGTCAGCAGATGCCCCAGAGGTGGCTGTAGCAGCATAAAGTCACCAGACCAGGGATTTGCAGAACACTTAGTGGAAGAGTTCAGGAAAGGCCTTTTCTCCATTTGCAGAAGGGCTTATGTCTCTTGGTGTTTCAGCAGCATAAACAGTGACTGGGGTTTTATACGTGATGTAAATTACCAGCTCTAATTCCCCAAGTCTTCTATCCGAGCTGTTTTCTCCCTGAACAGGTATTACCAAAATTAGGTCTTTAGACGTTCAGGCACAAGGCAGAAAGAGAGCCTACTGCAGGTATTTGGGTGGCTTACAAGGCCTTGTGAAGTGCAGCTGCTGTTCTGCTACAAAGCCATTTTGGGTTAGTTGCACCTAGTTCTGTGGTTGAAGTAAGCAAAGTGGTTGGTGAGGAGAGGGTCAAACCATACGTGATGTGGACCCACCAGGGGGGTCAGTGGTGTAAGGATTTGAGGATTATGTCTGTTGTGCTGCATTTCATTGCATCTCTTCCTAAATCATTAACAGCGAACCTGTGGCCAGATGTAGGCTGATTTTTTTTTTTCTTGTGGGTTCCCTCTCCCCTCCCCACATACTTGCAGACAATCATAGAATCATAGAATACCAGGTTGGAAGGGCCCTCAAGGATCATCTGGTCCAACCTTTCTTGGCAGAGCTTCACCTAGACAAGATGGCCCAGCACTCTGCCCAGCTGAATCTTGAAAGTGCCCAATGTTGAGGAATCCATCTCTTCCCTGGGGAGGGGGATGATTGTTCTCATCATATTCCAATGGATGATTGTTCTCATAGTGAGTTTTTTTTACCGGTGGTGTCCAACTGGAATCTCCCCATCAGTAACTTCTGCCCATCACCCCTCACCTTTTCCATGTGACTCCTTGTAAAAAAGGGAGTCTCTGCCTGCCTTGTGGCCATCCTTTAAATACTGGAACATGATGATAAGGCTCCCCTGAGCCTTCTTGTGTCCATGCTGAATGAACTCAGCTCTCTCAGCCTTTCCTCGTATGACAGGAGGACCTGACCATCTCTGTGGCCCTTCTCTGGACCGCCTCCAGCCTGTCCACATCCTTTTTGTATAGCGGGGACCAAAACTGAGCACAGTATTCCAGATGTGGAAATTAGGTGTGTCAGCAGCCGGAAAACAGAAGAAAGTATGGAAGAGGTTTCT